>NC_133660.1:85996244-86724433 GCF_037893015.1 Macrotis lagotis
TTTCTTTTCCATAATTTGAGAGAAATCGAAACTTACTCTGGCAAATTAAAAGAAGAAAAAATTGGGCCAGGAAGGAAGAATGCTTAGGTCAAAACTAGCTTAGACAGAGAAAATCATTTAACAAGTGGCTAAAGGAAACAAAATCACAAGAATGCAGTCTAACACTGTCAGCCAGGCAGACCAGGGTTGTTCTGTAGACTTTTTTCCTTTCAAAATTCCTGGAATTTAAATGAGTCTAAGAATAGGGTGACAGTGAGTGGTTTTAATTAAAACAGTAAGTCAAGGGAACATTCCCTCTCTGCTCTCTAGAGTGTTCCCTTGTTCTAAGGGAAGTTAATATGCAAGATTTTGGACTCATAAAGTTCTAATAGACAAGAGAAAACTGGTAGTCAAGGCTATTAGCTCATTTTATTTTCTCTCAAGCCCCCAAACTCATGGAATTGTTTTGAATGGAGTGTATCATGTGTGGGGCAGCTAGTTATATGAACAGAATGTTGTCAGGAAGACCTGAGTTCAAATTTGACTTCAAATACTAAATAGCTGTATGATGACCCTGGCCAAATCACTTAACCCTGCTTGCCTCAGTTTTCTCCTCTTTAAAATGAGCCAGAGAAGGAAATGGTAAATGACTCCCATATTTCTGCAAGAAAACACTAAATGACGGTCATGGAGAGTCAATACAATTGAACAATAACAAAAAACAGCATTTCTTGTGCTATATTGGAATCTGGAAAAGTGTAGGGCAATATTACTGCTAGAAAGTAAATTATGGCATTTGTGTATATGGATTTCAGTACTCCCAAGCATGCTAAGGTTAATATAAAGTATGATCCATTTAAGGCCTTTTTCATATAGAGAAAATACTGCTAAAATAAGGTAGAAAATGTACTTTTGTATAAGGGAAAGAGGTTTAACCAATTGATAAAGGACATAAACTACTGCTTCTGTTATAGTTGGACATTTTGATGCTTAAAAGGTATCAGGAAATAATCTTAGTTTAATAAAAACAAGTTTAAAGAAATAATTTTAGGTGAGATTTGAGCAGTTTTGAATAGAAAATAAACTATGATGTGAATATAAAAACTTAAATCAGTTTGTAAAAGATGCAGGATGATGCCTCATTTGTATGTAAACATTTTCATAGCTTAAAGAGCGAAAAGAACTTTTAATTACTTAAAATTTGAAAACTATGAATATGAAGAAATACTTTAGAGAATATAAAATGAGATGGAAGACCATATTGAAAACTTAGAGCTATAGGGTATGATGGTTCTTCACCTCATTTTCATATTAAATTTTTTAAGATCAAAGTGGGCAAAATGAGAGAGAGAGAGAGAGAGAGAGAGAGAGAGAGAGAGAGAGAGATCGATCATATAGTTATATGGAGAGTTAAGTGAATTTAAAAGGATTGCTGATAATTTTTACCTCTACTACACTGTCTCCACTATTTGAGATGTCTCATAGTATTTTGGAGGAAGGGATATGGTAGACAGTTGAAGGAAGATCACAAAATTGGGAAATCCTAATAAATAAAAATGAATCTGTAGGAGGAGACCTTATCTACTAACAAGAACAGCACTGAAGTTGTTCTATAATGTTTAACATACCATGAAGCCATCCACCATTTTGAAACTTTCTTCATTAAGACATCTTAACACAGATTATTGTTGTTAAGTCCACATCGTCATCATTAGAAGGAATATGATCAGAGTGGACTTATAAGGAGAGATTTGACTGTGATACTACCCCATATGGCCTTGGACAAAACTCTGACCCTCAGTTTCTTAATCTGTAAAATGGAGATAATATTTATATTACTTATTACATAGGGCTGTAGGTAACTGGTGTTGATTTTAAAATATTGTGAATTTATAAGTTTTTCTCATAATTGTTCTTCCCCACTTCTCCTTAATTATTTTGAGAATATGAAATTTAATAATGAAAGCAACTGAGAAAAATCACAATTACGGTTTTTTTGGTAATGCATCTATTTTGAGAAAGAGGTGTGTTTGTGTTTTTCTTTTTTCATCTATTCTAAATTTGTATCAATAAATGGCATATTTGACAGATGGTATACAAGTCTTGTGTTTGAGGCAGTTCTCTACTAATCTTCAGTTCTGTAAGCTTATGTCTTATGTGTGGTTCCACTGTAAACAACAAATTCAGATATTTATTACAGGATCCAATTCATACCATGGTAAGAATATAGACTCAAGATGCTAAATAAAAAAGCTCTTCATCAGATGGTTAAGTGGTAAGAAAGGAGGGAAAAAACACATATATGTTGAAGAATTGTAAGATGGAAGAGGAATATTTCCAAACTTTGGTGACTTTTTAAAAATGCCAAATTTTATGATTCCCAATATTATTTTTCAAATATTTTGGGAACCAATGAATGTAACTGGCAAAATTTCAATGTGGTGAGGATTTACATTTCACAATACCTCTGGTTAAGTAAGTAGTCAGGTGTCTATGTAAGAAAGATATCAATTATACATTTCAAAAATAATTCATATTTTCAAACCTTTTAATATAAATCTTTCATTATATCCTCTTTATCAAACTCTTCCATTTATATAATAGTAGTTTGAGATCTAGTTTAAAAAGAGCGTTTCTTATAAAAATCATACTATTTGCAATAGCAGAAATATTATTGTGATGAGGAAATGGACTCAGACACTTTAAGTAATTTTTTCATGGGTTAAAATTCTGGTTTTGTCAATATAGCTAAAATTAAAAGGAAAGTAGATAGGAAAAAAAATCTTTGTAGCAAGTTTCTCTGATACAGGTCTCATTTTTAGGATAGGGAATTGATTCAAGTAAGACCCAGTACCCAAATAATAAATGTTCAAAGGACATGAATAAGAAATTTTCATAGGGAGATATCCAGGCTATGAACAGCCATATAAAAATACTCTAAATCACTAATAATTTGAGAAATGAAAATTAAAATAACTCAGATCCTACTTCACATCCATTAAAGTGGCAAAACTGACCAAAAAAGGGGAATGACAAATGCTGTAGGGACAGTGGAAAAAGAGGTATATTAATGAACTTTTTGACTGGCCTATCCATTCTGGAAAGCAATTTGGAACTATGCCTCCAAAGCTGTTAAACTCAAGATACCCTTTGACCCAGCAATACCACTATTCCCTTCCAAAAGAGATCAAAGAAAGGGGAAATGAACTGATATGTAGTTTAGAGTAGCTAATGTTTAGAGTAGCTCTTCTTATGGTGTCAAAAAATTGGAAACTGGAAGGGGGGTGCCTATCAATTGGGGAAAGAATGATCAAGTTACTATTGAACTATAAGAAATAATGAAGGGGGTGGCTTCACAGAACCTTGGGAAGACATGTATGACATGATGCAAAGTAAATGGAGCAGAATTAGGAGAACAACTTATAAAATAACAACAATATTATAAAGGCAAACAACTTTGAAAGACATAGGAACTCTGTTCAACACAAGGATCAATAATAATTCCAGAGGGCTTATGATAAAACATACCATCCACCTGTTACAGGTAACAGTGGATTGACACACTTACACACACACACACACACACACACACACACACACACACGGATTTTGACATGCATGTTGCTTGGCAATACAAATTTTGACAGCAATTTTGCTTTTTGTCCCCCCCCCCAGTGGTAGGAGTGAGGAGGATTTAGAGAAAGTAGATTTTTGTTGATTAAAAAAATTAATATTAAAAAAATCCTGGTTTTGTCCATTACAACTTATGTGACCTTTGGCCATTTAACCTCTGTGGTCTTCAGTTTCCTCATTTGTAAAAGGGGTGGTAAAGACTAGATGGTCTTTAAAGTCCTAATTAACTCTAGATTCATGACATTATTCTACTTAGTAGTAGAATTACGCATCAGTCTTATGACCTGAAATTCATTGTTCCATTATACTATGCTGCTTCTTATTTATTATCTGTGAACCCGGGCAAGTCACAAGCTTTCTGAGCCTTAGTTTCCTCCTAAGTAAAATGAAGGAATTGGACTCTGTGATCCCTGAGGTATCTTTAATATCTAATTCTATGACTTTTGCAGTCCTGTTTTCCATATATAAGCTCTTCCATCAAAGTTCATCTTTCATATCATGACATAGTTGTCAAAAGTCTGGCAATTTCCACCAATTTGGGATTCTCTGAAAGGATTTCCTGGACATCATAAAGCAAGCTTAAAAGAAAGTCAGAGATGTGCATTTCATTACAACTCTAAGGAATGTTAATTTGAAAAAAAAAAACAAACCTTGATTCTAGGAATCTATTTTTAAAGTGGGATGTTGCTTGAATTTTTTTTTAAAAGTTTTTCACTTATTAGTTTATTTTGTTATGTTACGCCATCTAGTGATGATTTATTTCTTATACTTTTTATTTGAGACCCAATACAGAGAAAGAGATAGAGAGAAGGGGGGGAGAGAAGGGGAGACAGACAGAAAAAGAGAGAGACAGAGACAGACACAGAGAGACAGAAAGAGGGAGAGAGTGAAAGGGAGAGAAGGGGGAAAGACAGAGAGAGAGAGAGAGAGAGAGAGAGAGAGAAAGAGAGAGACAGACAGACAGACATCACTAAGTGTTTTCTGGGTGTGGATTTTCCTATTTGTAAGATAATGGGGTTAAAGCTCCTTACATCTAAGTGTTATCATCCTATGAACAGAGAGGCAGCATGGTATAATGGATAGTCGATTGCAGAATTAAGATCTGGGTTCAAGTTCTGGACTTTGAGTCATTTTGGTTGTTTTCAAATAGTAACAGTGACCTCTAAAAATGGAAAGACTATATTGACTTAGTTACTATCACATATTGATATTATCTCTGTTTCATTGTATTTTTTTGTCACTTCTGCTCTAAGTAAATGTTTAAAACTCCAATTGTGGAGAAATGGTAGAGGAACATTTCCTTATGCCCCTTGTTAATGAAATCATTGGTCTATTTTCCCATTGCCATTCATGCCCACATCATTGCCCTTTTCAGTATTCCCCTTTAGCACTGGAGTTCCCTTTATCAGTGGATAGTGGATAAATACAAGTTCCACTCCAGCCACTTACTAGTTGTGTAATCACACATATAATGCTTTAGGATTTGCAAAAGCATTTTACAAATATCGTCTAATTTGATCTCGAGGGCAGACCCATCTGCAAAGAAGAGAATGACAAAACTTGTATCTCCTGCTTCAGAGGGTTGTTGTGGTGAGAAAACCACTGTGAACTGGAAGAAGCAAATCAATGTGGGGGTATTGATTATCGTCTCTGACTCTTAGAATCACTGGTAGTTTTTAAAGCTCAATTGAATGCTCCTTCCTGCAGAAGGACATGAGAACTTTCTGAATTCTCCTAGTAACTAGTGTTCCTTCCCTCTGGAAATTACTTGGTAAATCTCTTGACTGCTCTTTGACTCAGTTTCCTAACCTGTAAAATGGAGACAATAACAGCCCCACCTCCCGGGGGTGTTGTGAGGATTAAATGAGATAATAATTGGAAAGAGTTCAGCACAATATATAAATGTTAGCTTACATTTTTATTATTATTATTATTATCATCATCATCATCATTATCAACTTTCTATACATTTTGAATTCAATTCTGTATTCCTATTGTTTCCTATTGAAGGAAAGAAAGACCAGTTTTATTTCTGTCTTTGTGTCTAGTACCTAGTCTATTACTGGTATAAAGTAGGCATTTAATAAATACTTGCTTGCCCTTTGTTCTCAAAGAAGATCCACAATGAGGTAAAAACCAAAGGATAAGTGTGGTGTTTCTTTTGTGTTTCTGCTACAATCTGCAAGGAATTCCATTACATTTGGTTTGAAAACTTAATGGAGGGGACACATGGATAGATCACCCATCCTGGAGTCAGGAGGACCCGAGTTCAAATCCAGTTTCAGATGCTTGATACTTACTAGTTGTGTGAACTTAATATGACTTAAACCTACTGACTCATCAAAACAAAACAGAATAAAAATCCTTAATGAAAAAGTCTAACAGTCCCTGATAAAAATCTGAATTATTATTGAAAAGTGAAATGGATCAAATACCATCCATCAGATAACAATTTAAAATGAATTGGAATGGGACAGTCTAAGACTATTACATTTTATACAGTCATCAGCACTCTCTGAAATTGGAATTACCCGGATGGTCACCATGCTATCTTTTTCAGTACTAATTCTAACTAATATTCTAGATCATCTAGGAAACATCATTTATTTTTACTGTTATGTAGCATGCTCTTCCACTGCTGAACACCATCAATCCATAATTCTCCCTTGCTTTGCCCTAGCCCATTTGGCAGCAAAATATCTGAAGGAGGGAGAGAAGTATTATGTGAGTAAATATGGTAATAGCTAGCTAGACCAGCCTGCTCCCATTCTGGGAATGAAGAAAATTAATATTCTATGCTTCTTGGTCTTGACTATTCTAAAAATCGTTATCAGATCTTCTCTTCAACATAAATTAACAGGTTAGAAATATTGGGTCCATTAAAACTACCATTTTCTCTGTTAACGAGACATGACTTGAGTTTAATGTAATGGGCTTTAAGATACCATATTCATTAAATATATGCCTCTATAAAATGTTTCCTTAATTAAACTGGCTACATGCACAAAATATAACAAATGTGTCCATGAAACACAGATGTGACAGATGATATATTGTCAATAATTATAGTTATAAATGGACAGTCATAAAGTCTGCTTCCCTTCTGACCTGAAAGTGCTCTTTCTCTGTATCTTAGGACACAGGATTTTGAAGGGATTTTGGAGAAAATCTAGTCAAATCTCCTTATTTTGTTATTGATGTTGTTCTGTTGCTTAGTTACCTTTAACTCTTCATGTAGTTTTCTTGGCAAAGATACTATTTCCTTCTTCATTTCAGTTCATTTTACAGATGAAGAAACTGAGGCAAACAAGGTTAAAGTGACTTGCTCAGGGTCACACAGCCAGTGAGTGTCTGAGGCCACATTTGAACTCAGATCCTCCTGACTCCAGGCTAGGTGTTCTAGTTACTGTACTACCTCATTTTATAGCCAAGGAAACAGAAGTTCAGAGAAGGATGCATGTCTGAGAAACCCACTAGGGACTCAAACTTGGTGTTGTGACTACACTTTCAGGGCTCTTCCTATTCCATAACAATTCTTTCTTGTATTTAGAATAGGACAACAGAGGTTTGGGAGTTTATAATCTAGGAGTTGTTATTTTTGATAATTAATAATAATAATAATAATAATAATGAGAGCACTTATATGGTATTTTAAGGTTTCTAAAGTACTTCACAAATATCTCACACACAAACTTTTAGCTAAAGTTTAAAGTCTCACTAAGACTTTTTGGGACAACTTGGCTATCAACAACAATAATGATGATGATGATGATGATGATGATGATGATGATGATGATGATGATGTGGTAGCTGTTTGGTCATTTTCCATTGTATCACTAGAGTAATGCTCAGTTGTACTCACCCCTTTTGAGAGAAGCACTAATAAAAATCTGCTGAAAGATCTCACCAATTGGTTTTGTCCAGAGATGCTAAGACAGAACCTAAGATCCTTTTGATTCTTAACCTTTTTTGGAACCTTGGATTTCTTTGGTACTCTGTAAAGCTAATGGATTATTTCTCAGAATGATTTTATTAATTAAATTAATTAATGGAGGAAATGCTAAATTTCAGTTAAGCCTATTCAAAATAAGGACAGAATATTTTCCCTATCCAAATTCACAACCCCCCTGAGATCTGGTCCAAGGACCCCATATTGAGAACTTGTGATCTAGATGCTAAAAATTGTTTGAAAGTATTTCCTACTCAGGGATTTTAGAGGTTCTAGATAAATAAAGTACAGGAGAGTGTCTATTAGTGGGCACAATAGAAATGGAGCCTAGGTGGTGCTAGGGAGTAAGGGTTGGGCAAATAGGGAAGCATCTGGAAAGTCAAAGCCTGCCTGGACCTGCTCCTCTGAACTGCCTCCATTTCCCAAGTCTAGGCCAGACTTCTGTTAGAGGTAAGACTCAGCATTCATAACTTGGCCGGTGTAAGGAAACACTGATTTAGAATTCACATTCAACACACACTTAATAAGGGCCTTTGCAGGTAGGCATCATACCCTATGAAAATGCTTAATATAAAGTCAAAGAATTGTATTTCTGGAAAGGGTGAAGCCATAAAAATCACATTATTTCTGCATTTTCTCTAGACAGAAGATAGTTGAATTTTTTTTTTAATACTTTCTTTACCTTCTCTAGAGATTTAAAGAGTAGCTTCATTCAACCCATATTTTAAGCAAGTGTGTAAGTCAGGATGTCTTATCTATAAACATAGCCTGAATAATTTTGTCTCAGACCACATTGTTTTATAATAACATTGTTGAGATAGTATAATAATACTGCTGTGTTGTCAGCAAAGTTAAGCTGAATCTTTTTGTGTGTGGTGGTTATATTCTAGTCAATCTCTGGTGAAACTCTCCTAGACTCCTATTTTAAAGCTTCTATAACCTGATTTTAAAGAACAAAAACAAAACTTTTCTCTGAATTACAACATAATTTTATACCTCACAAAACTCCTATATTCATTCTGATGGCTCATTTTAGCAGCAAGCTGCCTGGATTCATGAAGGCTGTGATTGAGAAGTATAACCTCAGTTGGGGACAGGTCCACCAATAAATAGCATCTGCCATCTGAGACCCAGCCCAAGTAAGAGGCTTGTCACTAGATAGTTGACTCCTACATCTGAGAGACAGAGAGAGAGAGAGAGAGAGAGAGAGAATACATATATATATATATATGTATATATACGTATACATACATACATACATACATACACACACACACACACACACACACACACACACCGTCAGTTATATAAGCTACTCCCTTTTGCTGCTTCAGTGATTGCGCAGAGGAAAATAAGTGCAAAGGATGGCAAGAATCACGGTTCTTAAACTATATCCCGTGTTCAGTTGTTGATTCTTTTAACCTGTGATTTTTGTCCAACTGACACATTGCTATAGGAGCTGTTACAGATTTATACTGACGTTTTCCCTGTAAATGAAATCTAAAGACATAAAGATGTTGAATGGAAGAGTAAATGGAAGAGTAAATGGTTCACAGGTTCTCCTTGAAGAGAAAATAAAAGCTGGAAGATTTGTTTTCAACACATACCCAAAGGCAACAGGAAACATCCTCTGCAGAGACACTTAGTCATCTCTGGAAGCACTCACCAGTGAATGTAAGGAAACATACCCACCAGGAAAATAACTGCTGGAGATGATGGAATTCTAAAGCAAGGGGTTTTAACCAGGGGTCCATGCACCTTAAGAGGCTGTGAAAAGATTCAAGAGGGTCCTGTGACTTTGGATGGGAATGAAAAAATATCTTCATTTTCATTTCATTTCATTTTAATCTAACTAAAATTGAGTATTTCCTTCAACAATGAAAACAGACACTCAGAAGTGGTATATATAAATTAAAAAAATAGGACTTTGGTCAAAGAAGATGATATAAACATCAAACTGCTAGGAACTACTGGTGCAAAAAAGGATTTGGGGGTCCATTTTCAAGATATCTCAAGAGATGATTATAAAATGAAAGATAAAGATCCAAAGAAATGTAAGGTGCAAAACTGACCCAAAAAGTAAAAAAAAAAAAAAAAAAAAAAAGACCTTTGGTCAAAGAAGATGATAGCCGCTTATCTTATCTCCATAAGATCATGAGAATATTTGAAAGGTGTCCCTGACAGTCTTTATGTCTATCCAGTTGCACTTCTTCTTTTGAACATCTTAGACAGAGTAGGAACCCTTGCCTCTTCTGACTTTCATGATACTCAAGGACCGTTCTCCCAATCACCCAGGCTTACAATCTTTTTTTTTTCTTTTCTTATTTTGGGGGCAATTGGAGTCAAGTGGCTTGTCCAGGGTCCTACAATTAGTAAGCATCTGAGGGCTGTATCTGAATTCAGGAGTCAGGGGAACTTCAGAGTCATTGAGCTGCCACACAAACTCACAAAACCTCAATTCCTCGCTCCTTGTACCCAACTACCATCAAATCTTGCTGTTTTAACCTTGAGACATTTCTTTTTTCTATTTACCCTTCTTTACACTCTTACAGCTACCAGCCTGGTATAGCCCTTATCACTTCTTACCTGGACTATCTCCATAGATGTCTCAATGTTCGCTCTACCTCAAGTATCGTCCCAAGACAATCTATCCTTTACTTCTCTACCTTCAAATCTGACTTCTGACAAATTAGCCTTGTGTCCCTGGCTAAGTCTCTTAACTTCTCATCCTCCCTCCCTTACCTGCCCAAATCTACAGGAAAAGGAAGAAATGGGGCAAATAAAATCAAATAATGATAATTCACTCACAACATAAGTATAGAGAAAAACTACCCATAAAATGAGGGTTATATAATAGCTAAATGGATTAAGAAATTACACTGTCCCTGGAGTCAGGAAGACTTGAATTTCAATCCAGTGATTAGTTAGTGATTAGTTAACTATGTGATTAGTTAATTTCTGTTTGCCTCAGTTTCCTCTATTGCAAGGTTACCTTACTGGGCTGTTGTAGGGATCAAATGACGTAATATTTATTAAAAGTCCTTATTAGTATAGTGCTGAGTTCACAAAGTAGGAACCACAGAAATTCCCTTTGAGAGAAAGACACAGAGATCTTTAAAAATTGGATAGCCTGTATTTTCTGTTGGACACTTGACCCTTACTAGAGCTGTGTGACCTTGGGCAAGTCACTTCACCCTGATTGCCTCCCATTCAGGGCCATCTCCAGTCATCGTGATTCACATCTGGCCACTGGACTTTCTCTAGAGAGAAAGTGAGGCTGGTAACTTAGCACAACACCCCCTTCAATCAAATCTAACTTATGTGCTTGTCGTGACATCACCTCCTGTGATGTCATGGTCCTCTTCGAGAATGAAGGACAATTTCCAAAAGGTCCTGATTAGATGGAACTAGTATTTTTGGAATCTGTTCCAGCTCACTGAGTCCATTGCCCAGTCTGGAGCTCTGATAGAACAGACCAATCCACAATCATCTGAATAAGCCATTGTCACTAGCCCAGTTACCAAAAGGACACTTAACTCTTGGAAGGGGGTGGGGGGTAGAGGATAAACTTAACATAGTACCCTAAATTTAGAAGCTAAGTTCATTGAGTGGTTCAAATTTTTTTTCTTAAATAATAAGCATTGAAAATTTTAATCATTTGACCTTTTACAAGAAAATAAAAGTTGTTCCTGTTGCCAAGACAACAGGGCTTATCATACTTTGCATGTCAATCACAAAAGGTTAATTGCATTTTTCCCCTTTATTATTGAAATAGCTTCAACTATTGCTGCTGATTTGCCATTTAAAAGCTTTCTTTTTCAAGGAGGTTCTCCCCTACAAGAGCAGGGAGGTTGCTGATGTCTGGGGGAGGTTGTTGTTTCTTTGTAGAGCATCTCTTGGCTGATTCTGCAGTCCTTTCAACAAAAATTCAAACCCTGCCTAGGGTCTGACCTCCACAGAGTAAAGAAAGGTGCAAAATAAAGTGATTTTTTTTTCTTTTGGCTATGGCGACAGCTTCTTTCCCTCTCCTCTCTGTCTGCTCTCATTACCAGAGATTTACTGGATTTAATATGGAGCAGATTTTGTGGGAAACCATTTCAACGACTCTCACTTGATTAAAGGCTAAGTTTCCTCCTCTATAAAATGAAGGGGTTGTAATCGATGAGTCCTAAGGTCCTTGCCAGCTTTAAATCCTAGGATATTTAAGTGGCTCAAGACTTATGGACTGGAGACATATCAAATGGAGTATTTAGTGGGAAATATACATGCTACAATTCTGAAATAGTTCTGGAAGTTGAAGCAGACTAACCAGAGGCAATGGAACCATTACTTGTTAAAGAAAGCAGTGCTTCTTCCCGAACTATAAAAGATCCTAATATCAGAGATGCTCATTTCAGAATATCATTATTGTCAACATTCAGATCTATAAGGCCTGATGAGGAACCCCTGGGATGATGCCCTAACATAAAACCAAAATTGTTTTCATCTCCTAGGCTTATCTCTATATATTTATCAAGCTTAACTTGCCACTGGAGTTTTTTTTTTTTATGTATTCTTATCCCCTTCTCCCCACCACCTCTATCCTATAACTTCCATGAGGGCAGGCACTGTATCTTAGTGAGGGTGTGATATAGAGGAAATAACATTAGACACAGAGTAAAGAGAAACCTCTGGATTTATTGCCTGCAAAACCACATAGCAAAACTCTTCAGCTTTCAGATTTTCAATTTTCCCTTCTGTAAAATGAGGATAAGACTTCTATTACCTTTCTCACAGGGTTGTTGTGAAGATACCTATGTTATCTTCCTCATGGGGCTGTTGTGAAAAACTAAGTGAGATAATGCAGCTAAAAAACTCATGCTCATTTGAGTGAAAAAGGGGATATATTTGGAATTAATAATAATTAATAATAATAATAATAATGATAAGGCAACTAAATGAAGAAGTGGTTAGAGTGCTGACCCAGGAGGATTTGAGTTCAAATTTGTAACTTATTAGCTGTGTAACTTTGGGCAAGTTACTTACCCCTGTTTGCCTCAGTTTCCTCCTCTGTAAAATGAGCTGGACAGGGAAATGGCAAACCACTCCAGTAGCTTTGTCAAGAAAACCCCAAGTGGTAGCACAAAGAACCAGAGTCACTTAGAATAAACAAACAGATCAATGAATAATGATACTAATAATAAATTAGCATTTATATAGCATATAATATGAACCAGACACCTTGCTAAGCACCGTGATTCTCATTACAACCCTGTGATAAAGGTGCTGCTTTTATCCTCACTTTTACAAATGAAGAAACCAAGGCAGACACAGGTAGTAAGTATTTGAGGCTAATTTGTACTCAGGTCTAGTGCTCTATCCACTGAGTCACTTCCATGTCCATTAGGACTTTCTTCATGTCACAGTGTTTCCTAATTGAGAAGGCTTTAAAAAAAAATGTTCTTGTAACATGTCCTCCCCTAGACTTAAGATGCCTCCATGCATTGATTTTATATTCTTTTGGCATTTTCCAGGCTTTGCAAGTAACACTCTCACTCTGAGTACTTCAGAGTACTTCAGAGGAACAAGGACATCTATCTACCTGAGATGTTATTTTAACATTTTTGTTTTCTCTGTCACCCTTCCCGTAAATTTCTATAGTTTCTGCTCCTAAAAGGGTTGTTTGCATCCCTGGCTGGGTTTTCTCTGTTTTGGCTCATTCACTTATTAGGCCCTAATTATCAGCTGATTGTTAGTTTTGGTTCTATCCCTTTGGTGAATTTTATTCATTCGCTCAATCACCATTTATTAATTGTCTCTGATGTCCAAACACTGTGCTCAGGAAAAAGAAAAAAGGAAATTAAGACCTGATATTTATAAAGGTTGAAAAAGCAAGGGGTTGCCCTTAGTATCAAAATTCTCCCCTACAACCAACTATCCAGTCTCCGCCCAAAGACCATCAATTCATAATGTCCTGAAATCTTCCTGATACTAAATCTTAATATCCCTCTTTGCAACATACCCATTGTTCCTGGATCTGGGGCTAAACAGAACAAGCTCAAATCTCTTTCCTTGTGACAGCCCTTGAAATTCCTGAGGTCAGCTGTCATCCCTCCCCCATCCTCCCCCCCCACCTCACCCCACTAAGTCTTATCTACCCCACTCTGATAATCCTCAGTTCCTTAGGTGAGCCTTCTACACTTTGATGGCTTTTATTATCCAGTTTGCATAAGACAGAAGATATTTGAAAGTTTAACCTCTAATAAGGGTCTCTTTATGCTGTGGAGGTAACTAATGAGGAACAAAGCACATATTCTGATAAGTTCCATCAATGAGGACCCCAAGATGAAACCTTCACAAGCGCAAGGACCTGCCCAACAAAGCTCAAAGAAACCAATTTGGCCAAAGGCTGAACAGTTTTCTTGGGGTGTGGGGGGGTAAGTGAGACAGAGAAATCTTAGCTGAGGCCCTCCCTTTTTTTTTCTTCTGAGGCCCTTTTCAAACCCTCTCTCTCTCTCTCTCTCAACAGTTCTTACTTGTACTTCGTAGATCATAAGCAAGATTCTTACAGGGAAATTATATGACTTTAGCTCTAACCCATAAACATAGATACCTTATTTGAAATATTTGATAGAAGTGAAGCTTGTTCAAATAAAATTGATAAGAAGGTTAAATGAGAGGCAAGAATAAAGGAGGTAATTTTTAAAAATTTATTTTGTGTTTGTATATTAGTCATTATTCATTCACTCAACAAGCAGAAACTTAGCACCTATTATGGAAATTAATTTTAGACAGAGATACAAATTAAAAAATGAAAATTCTCAGCTCTCTGAGAGCTTACATTTGTGTGTAATAAGTATGCTGATAAGTAATATTAAAATTAAATTAATATTATTAATTTAAAAATTACAGTTCATTAAATTATTAAATTAAATTTAAAATTGAATGAAAAATAAAAATGGCTTTAGTCTCTAAGAGCTTACATTTTGTTAATGTATTAAGCATGCAGATAAGTAAATATAAGATAATCTAGAACTAAAGGGTATTAGAAGTCTTCTCATAAGAGAAGACAACTGAACTGAGTTGTATCTTAAAGAAAAGCATCCTGAGAGGTGGCAATGATGAAGAAGAACACTCCAGGCAAGAGGAAATAGGTCTTCAGATGGAGGATGGAATTTTAAATTTAGCAAACAATTTGGCTGGAGTCTACAAGGCAAAAAGGGCAGTAGCTTCAAATAAGAGCAGAAAAATAGCTTGGAGATGGGTTTTGGAGATATTTAAATGCAAGGCTAAAGAATTTTCAGTATTTTTCTTAAAGGCAATAAGAAGGCATGGAAGAGGGGCAGCTAGGTGGTGCAGTGGATAGAATTCTGGCCCTGGAGTCAGGAGGACCTGAGTTCAAATCCCACATCAGGCACTTCATAACTGCCTCTCTGTGTGACCTTGAGCAAATCACTTAACCTCACAACCTTAATAAATTTTTTAAAAAGATTTAAAAAAAAGAAGACATAGAAAATTCTTAAGGAATAATACTGACAGACTTATTCTTGTAGATGACTGTTTTGGCAGCTGAGCAAAGGATGGATTGGAGAGGAGAGGCTAATAAAAGAGTCCTGAAGTCCATGAGAACCAGAACAGTGGTTGCAAGATGTTGTGGAAGTAGAATCAACAAGACCTCTAAAATGGTTGGATGTAGGGAGAAGGAAGAGTTGAGGTTGACTTCAAGGTTACATGACCAAGTCAAAAGGAAGATGGCACCTTGGCAGAAATAAGAACGGTTGGAGGAGGGACAGGTTGGAGGAGGGACAGGTTGTGGGGGGAGAAAAATAATCAGTTCTATTTTTTACATCTTGAGTTTAAGATGCCAATGGGACATCTGGGCAGAGAAATCTAGCAAGTAGTAGGGAATATGTGGGACTGGAGTTTAAGAGAGAGAGAATAAGGTTTCTCATGTTATCTAAGAGATATACCGATTCAGGATTCCTCTGCATAACGGTAATAACTGAATCCATGGCAACTGATAAGAATACAAAGGTAGAGAAGACAGAGAAAAGAAGAGATGCTGAGACAAAGCCCAGTAGGATATCCACCCATAAATGGAGAGTGGAAGGTGATTCAGAAGAGGAAATTAAGGTCAGAGAAGTGGCAGAAGAACCAGAGAGAGCATTGCAGAAGTCAAGGGAAGAATGTCCAGCTAGGAAAAGAAGGGGGTGAGCAACAACTCTGCCAAGTATCCAGGTGGGCAAGCCGCAAGAGACTGAGAAAAAGCCATAGGATTTAGCAGTAAAGAAATTGTGGTAACCTTGGAAACAGCAGCTTCAGGAGAGTAGTGTGGTTGAAAGTTAGACTATAGGGGGTTGAGGAGTGAGTAGGAGGTGATAAAGTGAAGTCAGTGTGGATGAATTTTCTCAGGAGTTTGGCAAAGGGAGAGTAGATACAGGGCAATTCCTTGCGGATACATATGATTTAATCAAGTGAATGTGTTTTTATTTTCGTGTTTGGTCTTTTCTAATCATTCCAGATTATTTCTGTTTCTTAGAAAGCAACATAAATAAGATTCTATAATGTATAGACTATGGCAGGTTGATGGAATCAAGAAGACTCATCTTCCTGAGTTCAAGTCTGACCTTGGATAAGTCACGTAACCCCGTTTGCCTCAGTTTCCTCATCTGTAAAATGAACTGGAGAAGAAATGGTAAACTACTCCAGTATCTTTGCCAAGAAAATCCCCAATGGAGTCACAAAGAGTTGGACACAATTGAAAAAAAACGACTAAGCAGCAACATGCATAGAATAATGAATCTATAATTCAGAAGACAGGGGTATTACTCTTTTAGCAATTAAAATGTATAAGTGATTTTTACCAAAAAATTCATAATCCTATAAAGGGATAGAGAGTGGACTTGACTGATACAGGGAACACCAAGGTGAGGAAGCTCTCTTCATTGATATAAATCAGCACCTTCTCTATAACTTTCAGAGTCATAGAGAAAAGGCTTAGAGAATTCATGGAGAGGTTGAGTGACTTGCCCAGAATCACATAAATAATATGTAGCGGAGTCTACCTGGATCCCAGGTCAGCTCTCTGTCCATCACACCACAGCTGCCACCTCCAAATCTATGAAGTGGAAAGTACATTTGGCATCTATCACCTTCCAAATCTATCACAATTGTCCAGGTGTCCTTACTTATGGAGACAAAAACCTATCTATGCTCAACCTTTCATGCTTCCTTTCCCAGTATTATTGTTTCCTGCCTTCTTGTTTCTTCAGCCCTGGGAATAAGAAAGCAGGGAAACAGTCTATAGTATAGAGAGAAAGAATCACAGAATCTTAAGAGTTGGCAGGAATAATGAGGACATTTAATACAAGACTCTCCCATCACCTGTGTCAGGTTGTCTTCTAGTCTCCACTAGGTGATGTCCGAAGAATGGGAACTCACAACCCATTCTGTCTTTGGACACCATAATTGTTAAGAAGCTTCTTCTTACATCAAGCTTGATGCTTTTACACAGGCCATCTCCTATGCCTCAGATGCAATCTCTACCTTCAGAATCCCCTCTCCCTTTAAGACCCAACTTGGATGCCTCCTCCTCTGTGAAATCTGGTAAAAATGTTCTCTTCCTCCTCTATTCTTCCAAGGATGCTCAATCTGGAAGTCTTGTCTCTATGACACCTTACTGTGCCTTATACTTATTCAATCAAATTTAAGTTCCTTAAGAAAAAACAAATTATAGACTACAGCTTTAAGCATTCCATCAATTTCTTGTTTCATAATAGAAATGAGAATATGGAAGAGGGAAAGGAAATAAGGATTTATTAGAACCTTATTCATATGTATAATATTTTATATTATTTATATTTATATGTGCAATTTATATGTAATTTTTCATATTACAACAACCCTGTGAGATAGGTCTTATTACGTATTCCCATTTTGCAGCTTAGAAAGCAGATAAATAGTAGTTAAATGATTTGCCCTGGGTCCCACAGCTAATAAGTATCTGTGACTGAATCTGACTGTATTAGAATATTCCTGATTATAAGCCCAGCATGCAATCCAATATATATACTGCAATATTTCATTTTATAGAAGCAGTCTCATATAGTTTAAGAGCATTTGACCCAGAGTCAAATTCCAGTTCTGCCACTTACTCTATATAACTGATTCCAAGCCACAGTCTCTCTATGGTGCTTCAGTTTCCTTATCCATAAAATGGGGATGGAGCAGCTAGGTGGAAAAGAGAATAGAGCACTGGCCCTGGAGTCACGAGGAACTGAGTTCAAATCCAGTCTCAGACACTAGATACTTACTACTAGATACTAGATACTTATTACCTCTATGGTCTTGGAATCACTTAATCCCATTGCCTCAAAAAATAAAAAAATAAAATGGGGATAATACACTCCTATATCACAGGATAAAGAACTTTCTAAACTGGAAAGTACTAGTACATAAATGTGTACAGCTATTATCATCATCATATCTTATTTATGCTGTGCGGAGGAATAATTAAACTGTTTCAGCTATTTTTGGGTACAATTCCACCACTCAGCTTTGGTACTACTCAGTCATTTGAATACATCCTTTGTTTTGCCCAAGATAAAGCGGTCTCTTTAATTCTGTTGATTAGATAATGAGGTCTGGGTAGCTCCAATGGTATAATTTGGAAGAGAAATAAAATTCTGAGTGACAAGCATTTTTATTATGAGTCTTTTCCATGAGATTTGTTAGGAGAGTTGCCCAATATAACAAGTCTTTAAAAATTTGATAAAAATCAAAGTTGCAATCATCACTCTAGTGTCTGGGACCAGAAGAGTAGAGGGTTGGTGAGAATAGGGATATAGGGGCAGCTAGGTTGCGCAGTGGATACAGCACTGGCCCTGGAGAGTACCTGAGTTCAAATCCAGCCTCAGACACTTAATAATTACCTAGCCGTGTGGCCTTGGGCAAGCCACCTAGCCCCATTGCCTTGTAAAAACCTAAAAAAAAAAAAAAAAAAAAAATAGAGATATATAGGGATAGTTGGAAAAATAAATAAATAAAATATAAAAAAATAGATTAGGGATATTTGGAATACAAGGTCCTGAGGGAGATGTTTTTCACAAGCAGAGGACCTAGGAAACACTCCCTTTCTCCTATGAGAAGGCAGTGGTACAGCAGCTTTTATACAAAGAATGAGAGGTGACCTGAAGGCTACCAGGGTAGAAATTTGACATCTGGGGATTTTTCATTTATATTATTCTTCCTAAGGTCAGCTGTTTCTACATGATAAAACAAAATTTTTTTTCAGAGTATTCTAAATTTGAATGCTCTGAGACAAAGTCTCAACCACCCCAACTTAGTAACAGCTCTAGGAAAAACAATTTTGCATAACTGTTCTTGAGCAATGTGAAGATTAATTTTTTAGTTGTTTTTTCTTTGCAAGGCAAGGGTTTAGTTAAGTGGCTTGCCCAAGGCCACACGGCTAGGTAATTATTAAGTGTCTGAGGCCGGATTTGAACTCAGGTACTCCTGACTCCAAGGCCAGTGCTCTATCCACTGCGCCACCTAGCCGCCCCTAATGTGAAGATTAAGGAAGTTGTATTTATTCCCAATAGTCTACAAAATCTTGTTACCTTGTGACTGAACAGGTTAGGATAAAATACTGTGACATTAAACTGTTATTAACTCTTAGGCTATGGCTTGCTGGCAAATAGAATATATCTATATAAATCTCCACTTCTTGTATCAATCACTCAAAAAGCATTTATTATTATTAATAATAATTATTATAAGTACTAGAAGTGCTATTATTAATTACTAACACTATTACTGTGTGTTAGGCAAAGTATTGAAGATCAACATAAATAACAACTTTTGCACCTGAAAACAGATTAATCACGTTAAACATTATTAGTTTTGGTGGTCTGTAATTTGAGATCATATCTCACAGCACCTCTGGTGATTCTACTGAGAAAATAAAGAGGAGTGGAGAGAATGAACAGCCTTGCATGGTCATTCAATCTTAGGGGTAAAAGCTCTAGTCATCACTGCACAGGGCTCATGTGGATAAACCAAATGTAGAGTCTTATGCTCTTGATGTCCACAACTTTGCAGGTCACCTCCATCAACAACAGCTATTCCCATTTCCTCCAGCACTGTGATTATTACTTGGTTGTTCTGGTTTGTTGCTCCATCATTCTCCAGTGTTATAGATGCTTACCTCTCACCCTTTGCTCATCACTGGTGGGTTCCATGACTTTTGCTTATCAACTGACAATGTGATCCTAAAAAGACTTCCCCATCTTGGTACTTTTCAACAATGGGACTCTTGACTCTCTGACACTCTCTCTCTCTCTCTCTCTCTCTCTCTCTCCCTCCATATACATATATATATATATATATATTTAGCTATATATATATATATATATATATTATATTTTAAGGCAATGGATTTAAGAGTGACTTACCTAAAGTCACACGGCTAGGCAATTATTAAGTGTCTGAGGCTGGATTTGAACTTGGGTCCTCCTGAATCCAGGGCTGGTGCTCTATCCACTGTGCCACCTTGGCCCTATATTTTTGATAATTTGTAGTTAAACTAAATAAATCGATAGCCCCTTATATTTATTCAAGACTTACTCAATAGTAATTCTGGTATTTATTCTACTACCTTTGTTTTGTTTTCACAGCTTTCTGACTCTTTCTGACCACCAAAAGACTTAGCAAATTCATGACTGAGGATGCAGATTTCTACTGAATCGGTGTATATGCAGGTCTATGATTCTCCAGGCCCTAATGTTCTATATTTAGTGGACACTGCCCTGGCAATGATGCTCTCTCCATTTAGACTGGTCCTCAAGCACTGGAGAACTATTAATTTATCCATAGGGAATATTCTAAATTATCTTGCTTATAGGATCCCCAAACTTCCCTGAAATACTTAAAGTTCTGTTGAAGCTAAAAAATAGGGCAGCTAGGTGGAACAGTTGATAGAGAACCAGCCCTGGAATCAGGAAGACCTGAGTTCAAATATGACCTTAGACACTTAATAATTACCTAGATGTGTGATCCTGGGCAAGTCATTTAACCCCTGCAAAAACAAAAACAAAAAAGTAAGAAAAAACTCAAAAAATAAGAAACCTTCATTTTAAAGAAAATGCCCAGGCCAGCTTTGGTCCTTTACTTCTCTCTAGGCTCTGCTCTCCAGAATTCTTTCACCACCGTGACCTGGCAAGTCTTCTCATCCTAGAAAAGTAGTTGGCCCTGTAGCTTCTCATTCTGATTAGCCAGTTCTTCTCAGAATTTGCATTGTAAGGAATGTGCTTGCTTGCTCAGGTCTATTTTTCTCTGACCTAGGGAAAAATTCAGTATTCAGCATCTATTCCTTCCTACCCAACTCTGCTCCCCTGGCTTAATAAAGGAATCAGCTAGATGGAAAACACACACACACACACACACACACACACACACACACACACACACACACACACACACACAAAGCTGTGCTTGTCTCTCCAGACTTTTTCCCCCTCTTTTCAGTTTCCTTTTAGGTGCTGCCTTCCCCCATTAGAATGTAAGTTATATAAGGGCAGGAACTGTCCTCTCCATCTTAAAACTCCCAATTCTCATAAAAAAAGCAAATATTCTACATATTTATACTGAATGTACTACAGGAGAGTTCACGTGACTGAAACTGCTTGAAGTCTATCGTACTACTACTTTAGAATTTTTATTTTGGGACTTACTGAAATGATGCACATGCAAAAAAAAATCATTTGGATTTTTAAGGTCTTTATTTTCTTCCCGAACAATAATTTCATCCTGGTGTGGAAACGCCTTTTATCAAAGAAGATTAGAAACTTATCTGTAACAAAGTCTTAGACTTGCTTGGAAGCCCAGGGCCATTTGATCACCAAATATCAAAGCTGGGACTTGAGCTTTGAGGTTAACTTTATCAACTATGCCACACTTTCCTTTGAGATTTAGCAAAATGAAAATACAGTTTTTTATTTCCTTGAACATTTAATGAAATTAAAATTTCAGTAATTTGTAGGTGACTATATGTATGATACCCCAAAAAGGTCTTCAAGAATTAAATTTAGTTGGATATGAGGTTAATGCAAAAAAACCCCATCCATTCCTTTGTATTTGGAAATTTTTTTTTAAAGCACCTGATGTGATTTGACTGAGCAATTTTGATTTACATCAACTCACCCAAGACTCTTTAGAAGGGAGCCTTGAGTACTCATGTTCCCTCACTCTCTACAGAGAAGAGATTCGGTATTAAGTATCTTCTTGTATTTATATTTGGATGAGGAGCCATGGCAGGAAGTACACCGTTCTGATTTTTCAGGCTCTGGAGGGAGCTCATGCCTCATAGAAAATGAGGCAGAGGGTAATTTGCATTCTCTTTTAGTGAAGACTTTACAACTCTTTTCTTGGAAATGACAGTGTTTACACCTCTAGGGTTTTAAGAAACTTGTAACTTCAGGTTTCTAATCATTCTCTGCGGCACTTTTCCCTTGATGCCCTGATCTTCTTATGGGAACCTCAGCAGAATTGTTTGCATATTTTCTTTTTTGATTAAAAAGGCAGCATTCAAATTAAAATAAGTTTTTCTACTTTGGTGTCTCTCACTGGATTATGAGAAATGTAATCATCCACTCACGTGGTGGATATATTACAGTGCTCAGGTTCTCCTCTTGGCTCTGAAAGAGTTGGAAAAAAATCTGGTTGCCAATGATATGCTGAATGGAGTTGCTTCTTAGGGTCATTAAATACTACAGTGAATTAATTACACAGGGGAAAACTGGGCCAGATATAGAGTGGCAGGACCTGGGTTGAGACCTTGACTCTGCCACTTACTGAATGATGCTCTGGGGTTCGGTTTCTTCATAGTTAAAAAAGAGGCGTTAGATGGGATGACTTTTCATGACCCTTCCAGCTTTAAATCTATGGTCCTGGGAATACTGGACAGGCTATGGAACCTCTTTGGGTCTGTTTCCACATTTATAAAATAAGGTGGTTGACCCCGATAATCTCCAAGGACCATTCTGGCCCTAAATCTATGGTCCCTTCATTGGTTTCCTGCATGTTGCACCTTCAGCTTTGAGGCTAAGCTCATGTTAGATCACAATCATCTCAACCATCTCAGAACTCAACAAGATCCATCTTTTGTTGGCACCATATTATACTCACTTTGTCACCTCCAGTTTACATTGCTCAGCAAGAGAAAAGGAACTTATTTACAAGAGGACTCAAGAGGCTGCAGAAGCAAATATTTGTATTTCTGTCTCTGCCTAAGAAAATATTTGATCCAACTGGATAGTTTGTTTGGCTTTCAAATGTCACCCTGACCTTGGACAGCTCCTTCTCAGAACTGCTGCTAATTAATTAGCTCAGAGAAAGAGGGCTCATAGGAGTCTTCAGGTTATTTCATCTCTGGGTCCACCATACTTAGAATGGAAGACATTTTACTTCATTCATAGAATGGCATTTTAACTTCCTTCCGTCTAATGAGTCTCCCTGTTCTCTTTCCCCCACTCTCATTTATTCTTCACACAGCACAGGGCTGCCATGCTGCTCATTGGTTCCCAATGACTTTTTAGATCAAAAAGTCTCCATTAGGCACTGAAAGCTCTTCCAACATGGTCAAAATCATCTTTATAACCTCAGCATACCATCTTATTTTATAAACACTCTATGGTCCAGTCAGTCTGGCCTTCTTATGGTAACTCCTACAGACACTCCATTTCCCATTTCCTTCTTGCATTGGTCATCTCCCATGCCTGGCATTTCATATATTCTCTCCCCGTCTTTGTTTCTGGGAATTTCTGGTTATCCTGAAGATTCAACTCCAATGTTACATGCTACATGAAGCATTTCCTGATCCTCTATTTGATATGACCTCACCCCACAGTTATCTTGCATTTATTTTATCTACATACACATGCTTGGGCAAGTAGAATTTAAGCTTTTTAAAGTCAAAGATCATTTCATTCTATTGATATAATTGCTACTGTATCAATACTTAGCACATAGTAGATAATACTATTGGCTGATAGATTCTAGTTCTTCCCCTCAAAAAAACCCTTACCCTCTAGACTGATCCCTTCCTCCTCTTTAAAGGCCTTGTTCTTCTCTTCCCCCAGGGGTCTTACAAGACCCTGACTGGATAAGGCAGTGCAGGACTAGCTAAAGGTCCCAAGACAGTGCTGGTCTAAGATGGTGCTGGGAGTAAAGTAAGGGAGTTCAGTAAAAAATTATCTCTCATTTTCTCTTGGAAATTGTAGATGTTGCCTCTAGAAGAAATAGAATTGCTATGACTAAAGTCATAGTTGTGCTTTTTGACTACATTCTGCTAAGAGCGAGTTAAAAGAAGTCAAGTATTTGGATCCTGGTGCTTGTTGTTATTGTCTGGAGTGGTTTGTCATTTCCTTCTCCAGCATTTTATAGATTGAGGAACAGAGGTAAATAACGTTAAGTGACTTGCCCAGGATCACACATCTAGGAAATGCCTAAGGAAGGTGATGAATCTTCCTGACTTCAGACCTAGCACTCAATTCAATGAGTCACCTAGATGATCTTACTTGCTGTCTAGAGGAAACCAAATTATCCTTACGAGAGATAAAGTGGAGTCATAACTCCTCATTTTAATTTAATATATTATTCCCAATAAGGTAAAGTTGCTGATAGTTTCCAATGAACTTTATAATGGGAGGATTGGCTGAAAAACAGTAACAAACTATAAGGTCTGCAAACTTCACATCAGCTCCAATGGAGGGTCATTGAGGAGTCAAGGCTTTATTTCAACCCTAAACCCAGGACTTTGGAGCATGTTAGCCACAGAACAGTTGCTCTGTGGAATGATTTTCTAAAACCCTCATCCTCATTTAATGGAATTCAATGACCTCTCCAGAACTTGAATTATCAGGCTGGAAAAAAGGTACACAGCCTCCTAGTTTCAGGGCTCAGAGACTCCCTGTTCTCACTCATTGTTGACAGACACTCTGAGACTCAGAAACACAAGGGAGGCAAAGAGGTAGTGGGCACTACGAGGGACTGGCTTATCTGTGCTTTTTTCTGTCCTCCACTTCTCTTTCTTCTTCTAGTTTTCCTTGGTGAGGGTTAGGGGTGGAAATGCAGAATATGGGTTGTATGTATCCCACCTAAAAAACATTCATCATTCTTCTAGAAGAAGTTCAAATTCTCCATTTCCCCCCAAAATGACCAGAAACAAGTCTTCTGTTACTGGTCCTTTTTCTTCTTGCATGAATACTTTTAAAAACAAATGAGATTACATATACAAAGTTTTTGGAATGTGAGAAAAACTGACTGCCTAAATAACTAGCAACAAGGCAAATTAATCACTTTAAAGCAGAGGAAATCTTTCTGTCTTTGTCTGGAATTTGGAATCAGAAGACTAAGGTTTAAATTTTGGCTCCGTGTCTTTGACTTCTTGTAAGACCTCAGGCAAATTATTTCTTAGCTTTTCTTATTCTACTTAACTTCAAATTATCACTTAACTTCATGTTCCTCCCCTGAAAAATAAGAGTTGCCTAGAGAAGAGATTTTTAACCTTTTCTATGTGTTATGAACCTCTTTTCGCAGTCTGGTGAAGCCTCAGGAATGTGTCTCAGAAAAAAAAAATTTTTCAATGCAAAAAATAAAATGCATAGGATTATAAAGAAAACTACCTACTTTCAATATAGCTTATGTGTGTGTGTGTGTATGTATGTGTATGCATACCTATATGTGTATGTATACATAACTTTTTTAAGTCCATAGAGTTTAGGTTAAGAATCCCTGGACAAAATGATTTATAAAGGGTCTCTTTCTTGTTTTTTGTTTTTATTTTTTTTTGCAAGGCAATAGGGCTAAGTGACTTGCCCAATGTCACACAGCTAGGTAATTATTAAGTATCTGAGATCCAATTTGAACTCAGGTATTCCTGACTCCAGGGCCAGTGCTTTATCCACTGTACCACCTAGCTGCCCCCTAAAAGGCTTCTTTGAGTTTTAAATCTATGAACCTATGAATTCCCCACTAAGTGTTCATTATCTCATGGTTCTCAAAAATTGAATTCCTGGAAGTGACTATGATACACTATGGGGACTTTGGTGGGGGGTCAGCTCAGATGTCTTCTCCCTTAACTTCACAATGGATGTGAATAAGGATAACCTGGGAGCGATCAGAGGTCATGTTCAGCTTAGGTAAATAAAGCCCTTAAATATCCAGGAACTTAAAACAAAAACCAGACCTGTTTCTAGAATGGAAAAAAGTAAACACAGTAGTGCGATGCAATACTCTCTCTCTCTCTCTCTCATCTACATTTAATTATGCAAAACTAATTGTACAAAATCAACTGGTAGCTAAGTGACACAGTAGATAGAGTGCTGAGTCTGGAATCAGGAAGACACATATACCTGGGCAAGTCACTTAATCCTGACTGTCTCAATTTCTTCATCTCTAAAATGACCTGAAGAAGACCATGGCAAACCACTCCAGTATCTTTGCCAAGAAAACTCCAAATGGGGTCTGATTTTCAGAGTCTGACTCAATAAACTACAACAAAGGTAGCAGTATGAGATTATAATATATAATCTCATATAAACCTGAATACTCGTGTAAGTATAGAAGAGAGGGGTTCAGTAGCTGGTTAACTCTCTTCTTTTAGAAACCAGGTCTGCTCCCTCCAGGATAAATGGGGGAAGTGAATTTGGAGCCAGAAGGAGCCTTAAGAGCTCATCAAGTATAGCCCCTTCATTTTACAGATGAGGAAACTGAGACTGGACCAGGCTAAGTGACTTGCCTGGGTCATAAAGCTTTTATGTGGCTGAACTGAGATTTTGAATTCTGCTTTCAAACCCAGTGTAGGTTTCACTGTGAATGAGCAGGAAAAGAAGGGGAAATTCTGGGTATGAGAATTTACTTCATTTTAAATGAGTCTGGAAATTCCCTGTACAAACCACTTCAGTTGTGTTTGTAGCAATAAATTTCAGGCTAAGGTAGACTAGAAAGTGGTATTTTGGGGGAAAGAACACCAACAGCATGCCTACCACAAGTCAGATGAAACTAATTTTTTAAGTGCTTCTTGAGAATTGGAATCGGGGTGACAAATTTTTGTGTAAAAGGCCTAGAGCATATTGCAGAAGTGCTGGGGAAGGAAGGGATGATATTCAAATAGGGGATATGTGGTCAATATATAATCTAACAATCAAAATACTGAAATATGGAACAACCTCGCAGGAAGGAAGGGAGTGAGATTTATTAAGCACCTTATTAGGTAGCAGAAACACTTTTAAATGTTTACAAATGTTATCTTATTCAAGATTCATTCAAGTATTTGGTGTTCTTGTTAAATATTTTCAAATAACTTTATTTAGCTCCCTTCTCAGAATTCCCCTCCTCTCCCAAAATGTCAGCTTGCTCTGACTGAAATCTACAGTCTTGATTCATGAACAGTAGTTAGAATTTGACCTTAAACCCATTTTAATTGAAGAAAGAATCACAACAGTCTTACCAACCGGATTAACTGAATTTCAATTATCTTGGTATAAGATGAAGAATTTATCTGTTAAAACAGGAATGGGTGGAAGAGGAAGTCTTAACAATTCAGTTTAAGACAACAAACTAAAATGAAAAGAATCAGTATTTATTGTGGAATCAAGAAGAACTAAACATCACTTGTATTAGAAGATAAGCATTTCTCAAAAACTTTAACATCCCATTGACAATCAGAACTAAACTATCATAAATATAAGGCATATATTGGATAGAGTATTAGGATTTTTTAAAATCTGGATTCAAATTTGACCTCAGATACTTATTAGCTATATGACTCAGGACAAATCATTTGACCTGTCTGCCTCATTTTCCTCATCTGTAAAACTGGTTTAAAACTTTTCTGGGTTGTTGTGAAGATAAAAATGAGTCACCTGTAATAAGCTTTGCAAACTTTAAAGTACTATGTAAGTTTTAGTATTATGAGTATTATTCTTTGGAGCATGGTTTTTAGTGGCTAGGACAAATCCTTATTAGCTATGTGACCTTAGGTAAGTCACATAACTTGCCCACGGCTCAGTTTCTTCATCTCCAAAATGAAGAGTCCAGAAAAGATGGCTTCTAAAAGTGTTTTCTTGCTTTAAAATCTATGAGTTATAAGTTATATACTACTTGGCCTTTTTCAAAGTTCTCTCAAATCCTCAAAGGTCCCTTCTATCTCCAAACCTATGAACCCAATGATATTCTATGACTACTGTCTTGTTTTATAGATACAACTGAGGCAGGAGAAAAAGTTAAGCATTTAATTCAATAAGGAAGTCATGATTATTTCATTCTTTTAAAATTTCAAAACAAAGGCTTTAGATTATATACCTTTTGATTTTGTGATTTTTTTTTGGAGGGAGAAACATGCACAGAAAGTCTGTATTTCTTTTTGGGTTTTTTTTTTTGGGGGGGGGGTAAGGCAATGGTTAAGTGACTTGCCCAACATAGCTAGGTAGTTATTAAGTGTCTGAGGTTGAATTTAAACTCAGGTCTTCCTGACTCCAGTGCCAGTGCTCTATTCACTGTGCCACCTAGCTGCCTCTGAAGTCTGTATTTCTAAAGCATACCATTCACATTAAGTTAGTGGGGAACAAAAAACCCTACACTTCTAATAATTTGAGAATATGCATGAATTTTTGTAGGGTAGGTGAAGTCATTTTTTTGGCTTAACTTACTAAAAAAAAAAAAAAAACCTGGACACAACTTCCTCCAAAAACAGCCATTCAACCCTCTTAGCAAAGCAATCAGCAGCCTGTAAATTACTCAGAGAGTGTGATCCACAACAACCACATACATAAGCATGAGTCAAATGAACAGCTGGGCCATTCTGTACGGGTTTGGAGTATTAAAAACATTCATCTGAAAAGACAGGAGCACAGCCACAGTAACAAACAAGCTGGCCGTAGGGTCAGAAGCCACAGCTGAGAAAGCAACCCAAAACTGGGCCTTGAAATCCTGTGGTTGGCTGATTCCCCCCATGAGAATCAGATAAAAAGGTGAAAAAGGTTCACCTTCTCTAGCTAAACAAGCACCAAGATAGGGCTGGTCAGTCCTGTGGCCACAGATGGATGGCATCCTTGGACATTCCATGGAAGCCTAATCTTCTGTCCTTAGGGATTGTTTGGGAGGAAGATAGGCATTCACCAAGTTGAATGGGAAGATTGCACAAGTTCAGGAAGACATGCTTCTTTCTGTATGTTTCTTTTTAAAAGCACCCTCTCATGATCTTTCTCATTATGACTCATGAACAATGTAAATAGGCCACTAGAACTATTTTTTAAACTTCTAAAAATTTTTTATTTATTTAAGGCAATAAGGTTAAGTGACTTGCCCAAGGTTACACAGCTAGGCAATTATTAAGTGTCTGAACTCTGGTCTTCCTAACTCCAGGGCTGGTGCTCTATCCACTGTGCCACCTAGCTGCCCCCACTAGAATGATTTTAAAACCACTCTTAATAAACAGTGTTAAAAGGGGAAAAGAGTCTGCCCTTTCTCTAAGAGTTTCTTCCCAAAGAAAGAAAACTCTGGTAAGAATCCAGATTCCAAAAAAGGCTGTTAAGTGTTACAAACTATAGTTAAATTACAAAATGTAGTTAAAGTACTGATATAACAAGTTTTCATATATCAAGATGTTTTAACAGGAGGCATACAAATCTGAACATTTCCTTTACTTATTAGGGAACAGTGGACCTGATTCCCTCTTAAATGATGGAGAACAAACTAAATGATGATATCCAATGTGAAAGTAATCAACATTTTTCTTGTCTGATTTTTAAAAGGAGGAAATTATGGAAGATCAAAGGAACCTAGATTTAGAGTTTGGAACAACCTCAGATGCCACCTCATCCAAATCCCTTCATTTTACAGAAAAAGATCTGTAAAATGGAGGGGCTTTGAAATTTAGAGAGAGGATGAATGGGCAAGATGATTACACAGCTAGAAAGGGTCAGAGGCAGGATGTAACCTTAGATCAATTCATTAGTACCATATGTTATATACTTTGAAATTCTGTGATACTGTAAATTCTACTTTAAGGGATAAGGCTGACACCTTGTGATTTCTCCCAGCAGGACTAAGAGGAGGAGAGCAGAGGATTGGGCTAATGTAGACACAGTCCTCTGCTGCTATAAAATACTTTCACAGGCATCAATGCCTTTAAATCTCCACAACTGACAGGATCTAGAAAATGCAAATATAATTATGTTCATTTTACAGAAAGGAAAATTGAGGCTTAAAAAAGGTGAACTTGCCCAAGTTCACATCATTAATGGGTGGATGAAGGGGAAGTTGGGATTTCTGAACCAAACAAGTCTTTGGAACTGAAGCATATCACTCTTTTTACTAAGCCACAGAACAAGAATAAGGCTTTATCCAGTTGTCTTACATGAATGGAGTTCTAGTGGAACCAATAAATGAAACTGGAGAAAGTGGGGAAGAACACAGATAAACAGACTAGATCAGGTTTTGGGGGTTTGGGGTTTTTTTTTTAGGTTTTTGCAAAGCCAATTGGGTTAAGTGGCTTGCCCAAGGCCACACAGCTAGGTAATTATTAAGTGACTGAGGCTGGATTTGAACTCAGGTACTCCTGACTCCAGGGCCACTGCTCTATTCACTGTGCCACAAGAAGATAAAAGAAAACACCCTTGAAAAGATCAGGAAAAATAGGACTAGAGAATTAAAGCATATCATTGTGTCTTTAAATAGTTAGGAGGAATATATATGACTCTAGAAATCTAACCTGAACCCTCAATTGGGAATCTAAAAGATTATAAAGCATATTCCCACTTGCCTATCCCCACCTCCAGTGAGCTACCATTTTGAACCACCAGAGGTCCAATTAATCCCTTTGAAAAATTTTTTTTAAATTCCTTCTCTTTAAAAAAAGATCTATGTCTTTGCAAAACCCCAAATCAAACCACCCCCAAATTAGAATAGTAAAGGGGGATAACTACTTACTCTTCTTGTCGCAAGTCATTGATGCTGCGGTCTAGTGAGATCATATCACTTGCCACCATGTTAAATCCAAACTCTTTAATGCTGGCATGGATGGCCTCTTTGTAATCTGGTCCCAAGACATATGGCTTTGCTTCCTCTCCAGGGCCACCAAGAACACCATGAGGCTCAGGTTCTTTGGGTTCAAAATTACCAATGATTCCTGGGCGGAGCACAGGATCATTGTAGATAAGTGTCTGAGGCTTAAAAGTGAGATATTGTCTCTGGAGGGCGTTTTGATGGTTGACACCCCCAGCTTGATGCTCTTGTTCATTTTTGGCTTTGTTTTTTCTTCTAATAGATTCCAAGTCCACTTCCACCCCTTCCACATGGGGCCAAGGTACCACAGGTTTGAATCTGTCACCCCCCGCAGCTAATCCATTACTTCCTCTGTTAAGGATAGGAGCATTGGCGTCTCTGCCTTCCTATACAAAAGGAAAAAATGTACAATGAGTACAACAGGGCAAAATTTCTGAAACTACTTTTCATTTTTTCAGCAAACCTCTGATGCATTGATAAAACTGTTTAAAGTGTGAACCCAAAACATTTATTTATCAGCACCTCTCCATTGGAGAGCGTCTTTTAAGCTGGGAAATATACATGAAGACACTATTTCCTATAAAAATTCCTCTCCATTCATTACAGAGCATCTTCTTATACCACTATGCTTATGAACTCAGTTTTTTGTCTCAGGTTTCTGAGGGAAACAAATGATTAAGACCCTAAACAGTGAGAGTACCAGGGTCTATGAAAATGAAAATTTAAAAAACAGGTTGTTTTATACAGGATGTGGTTTCTCCAACAGTCCGGTGTATGATAAATAAAACTTCTCCACCATGATAAAGCAGCCTGGTGGCAACTGTATTAGGTATCGTTTATCACTAGGCTGGCTGGCTCCATGCCTGAGATGACAGGGGACCCAGCTAGGGGTTTGTATTCAAAGGACCTGAGTCAGTATTTTCCTACTTGACAAAAGATGTCCTAATGACTCTAACCAGCTCAATTTAGGAGGCTGGCTTATACATCAGGATTGAGGGGACCCAATGTTGATGCTTTTCAAGAGGCAACGGTGGTTTCAGATGGTTAGTACAGTGGTATCCTGCCCCTTTTATGGTATGACTCCATGACCAGGGAAGACCCTTTGGAATCTTCTGAAGAACAAGATGCTGTTTAATCAGTGACCTTATTCTTTCTCTGCCTGCCTCTTAGTGAACTAAAGCAAAGCTCTGACCATATGGTAGAGCAATATGCAGGAACTCTGTTCCACTGGGACCCCAGAACTATTTCAAGCTAACATGAAAAAGAGAATAACTGGAGAAGGACTTCCAAATGTGTAACAGGCCACACTGATCTAAAGGGCAATGTCTTGGGGATGGTAATGGCCCTCCCTAAAAAAGAGAAGGAGCAAAACTGGTCCAGGATTTTCCTTTGCATTAAGAGATGATCTTTTTGACATACTGTATTCAAACACACTCTTCTCTCTCTACCTAGAACCTACTCCCACCCAATCCCCATAAATTTTCTTCCACTTCTGAGATTTTCTGCTGTCAGACAATGGGAGCTAAAATTTTATCTTCAAAACAAAGCAGGAAATGGCACTTAAGAAGGTACAATAGTAAATGTGAAAGTTTTGATTTGGAGTTATCTTGTAGCTTACTCAAAAAAAAAAAAAAGTAATTTCCAGAACACTATATAATCTGCATATGGGAGCAGACTTCAGGCCTGTTTGAGGGGCTGGAAGGATCATACATCTCACATTTATATAGCTCTTTTAAGGATAATGGAACCCTTTCCTCACAGCAACCCTCTGGGGTAAATGGGAAACTGTATAATTAATTTCCAATTTACAGATGAGGAAATTGAGTTTCAATCAAGGTGACTAAGTGATTTGCTCAAGATCCTACAGTCAGGAAGGGCAACTAGGTGGCATAGTGGATAAAGCACTGGCCTTGGAGTCAGGAGTACCTGGGTTCAAATCTGGGCTCAGACACTTAATAATTACCTAGCTGTGTGGCCTTGGGCAAGCCACTTAACCCCATTTGCCTTGCAAAAAAAAAAAAAACTAAAAAAAAAAGATCCTACAGTCATTATGTAGTTTGATCTCAGAATCCCAAGAAAATAATTGCTTTTAGATGAGAGTGTAAGGCACTCCTACCTAGGAAATTCCCTTTACCTAGTCCAAGAAGAGCATGCTCTACAATTTAGTCTTACAGAGAGTTCCCTGAAGCGCTTTTAAGTGACTTGCCTAAGGTCATGTAGCCAGTCAATGACAGAACCTGAACCCTGGTCTTCCTGACTCTCAAGCCAAATCTATTCATTATATTACTCACTGCCTATCAAAAATATGAATATGTACTCACTGCCTGTCAAAAATATGAATAGATGAATATAATTGTTCTTGAACTCAAGTCTCCACACTCAAATGCCTTGGAGCAATAAGAAGAGAAAATGATAATAGCAGAATCTTGAGTTGATTCAAAGTTCATAGTTTTATAACTTAAAAAAAGTATGTGAAGTAAATCTTCAATCCCTGACTTCTGATGCGTGCTTTTAAAAAAAATAGGAAGCAGAGAGAACAAGGGAGTTCTACAATTCATATCACAAGTCAGAGTAAACACTATGAGAGTATTCTGAAAATATCAAAGATACCTGGGAACCTAAAATAAGTAACCTCTTATACTCTACACCAGGCTGGCTTGCCTGTAGGATGCCCTCAAACAACAATCCCCAAGGTAGCCCTAACCAGATTAAAATGTAACTGGGAAATATTTAACAAAATAAAGAAAAATGCAATAATTAGTTAACATCAAATTTTAAAACTAAGTCAATATGCAGCCTGCAGGGTTCCTTATGCATAGATAAGTAGCTTCGCTTTTACATAAGTTTGACTTTGCTACTGCACACTGAGTCTAGAATAGGAGGCTGGCTCTGAGAATACACAATTAGAGTGTGTTCACAAGAGAATTCCCTATTGGGGGACCTTGGAGAACTGTCTGGGTTGCCAAGAAGCTGGATGAGTTGCCCAAAGCCATGTGTCCAACACAAAACTTTAAGGATTACAGGATTATGGATTTAGAGCTGAAACAGGGCCTGAGAAGGATCTGGATTCAGGTCTTCATGATACTAAAGCCAAGGTTCTAACCATTGCATCACTCAAGTCTTCCTGGCTCTGAGGCCAGATATCTAGTCCCATGATATAACTTCTCAAATGTTATGAGACATTTGACGATTTGGTCATGAGGCAGGAAAACTTGAGTTCAAATGTGACCTCAGATTACTAGCTGAGTGATCTTGTAAATCATGTAAAATCCCTGTAAAATGGTGACAATAATAGGGTTTTTGTAAGGATCTAATGAGATAATATTTATGAAGTACTTAATACAAAGTAGGCACTGTATAAATGTTAGCTAGGATTGTCATTATTATATAACTACATAATGAAAGTTATTACTTTATAAATGTTTGAGGAGGCTGAGAGATAAGTCACTTTGGGTTCCCCACTCAACTGCCTATCATAATCGGTTGCTGGGCCCTGAAATGATAAAGGAAACCAAAAAATCAGGGAGCCGGGGATATTGGTTTTGGGAAATTGTACCAAGTTCTCTTCAATGACCTCAAAGTTTCTGCCTGTGAGAATCTTTTTAGCAGAAATATTTTTCTGTAGGACTTTATGAGTCATAGAATTCTATAGCCTCAGAAAGACTGAAATTTGGGTTCCTAATCCCAGCCAGCTGTTAATGCTCCCTTTCCCTCTCCCTCAAAAACAATAACCATATATTGACATTGTATCTATTTATGTATGTATGTATGTCATCTCTCCCCATAGAACATAAACTCCTTAAAGAGAGGGATTATTTCATTTTTGTTTTTGTATCTTCCACACTTAGCATATAGTAGGGACAGGAAATGGATTGGTGATTTCTTGGATATAGGGTCTGCCACTTAGAAAAATACCTCCACTTCTACAGGGAGCTAGCTTTGCTGAAATATATAGTCTCATTTACAGAATGGCATCAAGTACTTTTAAATGATTCGCCAATGATGATGTGGTCATTATTTGTCAGAGGCAGGACAGATCTTTCTGGTTTCTGGGCTGATTCTCTATTGATGATAAAATACTGCTTCACACACTATAGGGATTTAATAAATCTTTGATTGATGAACTGAATCTCACCCAAAGGGCAATGGAGAAGCACATAGTGCTTACAAGGAAGCTGCAGTGCATTACAAGAAAATAATTATTTCAGAATATAGTGGATAAGTAAAACCATCCCAGGGCTAGAGTTAGGTATTGAGTGGACAGAGATAGGAAGACTTCCTGAGTTCAAATCTGATCTTAGACACTTTTCTATAAAAGAAGCTGGAGAAGGAAATGGTAAACCATTCCTGTATCTTTGTCAAAAAAAATCCCAACCAGGGTCATGAAGAATTGGTTATGACTGAAACAACTGACAACAACAAAAAGATTGCCATTGAAAAAAATAAATATGAATATAAGAAGAAACAGGGCTGCATGGGCTGGAAAAATGATTGATAACCAATGGCTCCTATTCCTACAAGCTTTTCTCTATCATTTCTATCAATGCCAAGAAGAGGACACAGACAAAGAATAGTGATCTGCAATCTCCTTCCTTGGAGAAAAGTACCACACAGGAAAAAAAAATCACATTTTACAATTATAAAAAATAACAACTTGATCAAAATTAATTTAAAATCACCACATTAAACTTTGACATTAAGTAATTCATAAAATGACTATGACAAACGATAACCATATGCATAACCATAATCATATGCACCTCCTCTTTTCCATCACTGAATGGTTAATTAAGAGTCAAATAATAATTAAATAAAAGTAAAATAATAATAATAATAATAATAATAATAAAAAAAATACAATTTAGATTAAACTCCAGCTCTGATTCTGCAGCCAAACTCAATAAATCCCAACAGACTAGGGACAGAAAAGAGAAACACTGGATGATCTTCCAAGGTCAGCCTTTTCATGGAATGGAAATATACTGGAAAGTAATATCACTTCTAAGCAGATGGTGGTTAGGTCAGGCTACTCAGTATGGCCTCATCCTCTTCCAAAGCTAAAATAAAACTAAATTGTTTACAATACTTGCCCAAGATGGTCAGACTTTTAAAGGAGTGATATGACCTCAAAGGGATTTAGAAAAATGGCCCTTAGAGATTGTGTAAGCATCACTGGCTTAATCAGATTTAGGGCAGTAAGCAAACTGCAACACTAAGCAAAATGTGTACAATGAACTTAATGGAAGGCTTATGTAAAGCCCTAGTTCCCTTCAGGAATTACTTTTGGATATTCAACCTTTCACAAATGGCCACTACAGAATAAAATATATTCTATTTACAAGATTTCACATGACCAGGGAATGTTAAAGATGAACCAATCAAACCTGGCTCCCTGGTTCAAAAATGGAAATCCCAAATGATCTTTTCAATACAGCTGTTGTCTGTATCTTCTCTCCAGCTACTTCTGCTGAGCAGGGAGCTTTTACATTAAAAGAGTTGGTGCTCAGGATGTGATGAATGGAACAGGAAAGAGCAGGCAAAAGAAACAAAGCAAGGTCTACACGGAATGAGGTCTCCCCATCTTCATTTTTAAGGGTGTAATGGATTAAGGGTAGGGCTAGATTATCTAGAACTTTAAATTCTAACAAAGGTGTTTATATTTTATTCTAAGCAATAGTAAATCACTATAAAACTGTAAGAATCATAGGGCTAGACTGGACAGTCCCAAAAGTCCATTTTAACTGGGGCACCATTTTTAAAAGTCATACAACTGGTACTAGTCAACTGAGTTCTACGTCCCACTAGTTTTCTTCTTTTTGGGGGGGCGGAGGGGCTAGAGTCAAGAGAAAGGGGACAAACTTGAAAGATAAACCAGGCCCCTGATCTTAGGGCAGCTCAGACCAAAGGTCATGTTCCTAATGGGAAGAGTAACTACATAGTCATAACATATGAAATATTTATCTAAGCTACAAGTCAGGACTCCTTGAGATGGCAACCTTAGAATCTGTAATTACATAAGACAACAAAATTCACATCAAGATACACTAAACAGGCAAAATCTGGAATCTGTGTTTGCAAACTAGGAAGTGCAAAAATTGCCTCTGGTTTTCTTAAAGCAGCTGAATTTGAACTAAGGTCTTCTTGACTCCAGACCCAGTACTTTATACTGTAACACCTAGTTTGTTTAAACAAAATAAGAATTAGGAAAGAATAAACTAAATGGATTACAATTATCTCTTCCATATGGGGGGGGGGCAGTATCCCCTTGATCTAGGTAAAATTTTTTGGTCTGAGAGGCAGCTAGAGCACTGGCCCTGGAGTCAAGAGTAACTGAGTTCAAATCCAGCCTCAGACACTTAATAATTACCTAGCTGTGTGGCCTTGGGCAAGCTACTTAACCCCACTGCCTTGCAAAAAAAAATAATAATAATAAAATTTTTTGAGCCGGAGAAGTTGGAATTTTTCTTTTTCTTTTATGAGGATGCTTAATATGGGGTGTAAAATTTGGGTTGATATAATACTATACTTATTTTTGCATTTCTGAGTTTCAAAACTTTTTCTATATCATATGCTGACCTTTAAGGATTATCTGCAGCTTCCATAAAACTCCCTAAAAATTCCCATTTGATTTCTTCTGACAACCTGTGATATAATGAAACTGCGACAGTGGAAAAGTCATTATATGGAAGGGATAACTATACAGCAAAGAATTTATATGGTGCCAAAAGGAAGTGATTTTAGGTCAATCCGTTGTTATTATAATGGGTAACTAAAAGACTAATAAAATCAAGCTTTCATCTTGAGTTTCAAATTAATTAAACAGATGAAGAAAATGTACCTATGAGTATACATGCTTAAAGAAAAAAAAGATAATTATTTTAATTACTTATAGCTTGCCTTCACATTGAAAATTTGTAATAAGAAACTAAGCTGCATCATTAGATTAGATTAGAAGTACCCATAACAACACTTTCATGGAATTTTGAACTCATTAAACCCTCAATGGTCATATAACACCCACATCTGTAATTATGTGGGTATGCTGACAAGGATTCAGCATGCATCACTGGAGAGAATATTCACATTAGTGAGATTATGGATCTCCTATAGAATTAAAGTATTATTTAAAAAAGGTGATTTGTGAACATTTTAGTCACCAAATATTAACTATCAGCTTGTTTCATCTAGTACAGATTCAACTCATCTTCTTTTCAGTAGTATTTATAAAAGCAGGAATAAAAAGCAGATCTAATAAGATAAAATTTAATACCAATAGACGAAAAACATTGTTCTTGGTTTAGAATTTAACTTCATAAATTTAAGATGAGTGAATGTGAAAAAAAAGCCTTTATTAATAATTCACTTTGCATCAGATGCTGGACTAAAAGCTACAGATATGAATATAAAAAAACAAGATAATCCCACTATCCTCAAGAAGCTTATATTCTTTTTTAAAAAAAAATTTCTTTTTGGGACTACATTTTCCTCCTATCATTACTTCTTCCTATTGATAAAGCAAGAAAAACAAAACTCTTGTCAGAAATATATATGCACATATATATTAATCTATCTATCTATCTATCTATCTATATAATTAGATAGGCAAATATTCACACATAATGAATCCCCACAATGGGCATGTTTAAAATATCTGCACGTACATACATACATACACATATTTTGAATATGGTCAATATGTGTATGCATGTTTATATGCAATATGTATATATATGCCTATGTATGTATATACAAATAAATGTCCATTTGTACTGAGCTCATCATCTCTATTTCAGAAGCTGAGTAGCATATTTGGGTCCTCTGGAATTATAACTGACTAGTGTACTGATCACAGCTCCTAAGTCTTTTAAGGTTAATTTTACAAGATTACTGTTATTATCTAAATTGTTCTTCTGGTTCTGCTCCCATAACTGGGAAAGGACTGTTATCTTTTTTGTATCCCTAGTCTATAGTCTTGCTTTCCAGAGTAAAAACTTAATGTTTTTTTTTATTCATTTCCTCTATCTAGGCCAAGGCTTGAGCTCAAAACTTCAGTGACTTTCTCTTTCCCACATCCATTTCAAGAAGGTCTGAATTGTTTCAGAAAGGGAGTGTCTGTTACTGTCTTCCATCAACTGTTTTAATTAATTCATTCAGGATGGTTCCTTCTAATGTCTGATAAACATTGACCTCTTAGAGCAATGCCTCTCTGAACATGAACAAATCTGCCAAGAAAATACCTCTGTCTTATTTTCTTGGCAGATTTGTTCATATTCAAATACTTCACATACCATATTCTTTGGAAGGTGTCTACCTTTAAAATACTCCCAAATTTTTAATTAACCAAAATTTAATTTCCATAGTCAATTACAAATCAATTACAAATTCATTAGCAGCCTGATTTTTAATTTGTATGTGTATATGTGTGTGGATATGTATATATGTATGTAAATATATACTTTTCTGCATTAGGAATACTGTTTATATAAACTACACATATGTATGTATGTATGTGGGCTCATGTATTTGTTCACATATATATGTATTCATCTTTGTGAAATCCTCCTCACTTCCTTTTCCCTCATACTATTAATTTTAGTGTTTTGGAAAGCAAACTGAATTTTCATGATTCAAAGTATGTATAGAACAGTTTTTTATAGATATCGACTTATCTCCAAATACCTACATACATAATACAGATAGCTAGACAGACAGACAGATAGACATACACATATACATAGCCAGCTACCAAAGACATAGATCTAAAGGGCAGATCTGACCATGTCATTCCCTTATCCAGTAATTTCCCTATTGCTTTATTAGATCCAAATATAAGCTCCTTCCTTTAGCATCTAAAACCCTTAACAAAACAGTTCCTGCCTTTCTTTCCAAACATATCACTCCATTATTCCCCCAGTTCTCTTATTCTATAGTTCAATTCAACTAGCTTGCTCCCAGAGTCCGTTCAATGTTGATAGTTTTGGACAGACTATCTCCAACACCTGGAATGTATCCCTATCTTATGTTTGCCTCTTAATATGGTTTGTTTCCTTAAAACCCCATTTCAAGGACTACCTCTTGTGTGAGGTCTTTCCTGTTTCCCCCACTTTCCTCCTACTTCCTTGGATTTACTTTGTGAATTTTTTTCCCTACATCTGACAGATACTAGATAACTTTGGGCAAGCCCCTTACCTTTTTCATGCTATGGGCAATTCTATAAATGGCAGAGAAAGTGCCCACCTTGGGAGTTTTCTCATCTGGGAATCCTCTGTATCAATGAAATCACAAATCTAGTCTCTATCCTTTTGACTTCATGTCAACATCTACGTTGTTTTCCCTGAAAGAATGTAAGCTCCTTGAGGGTAGGGACAGTTTCATTTTGACTTTGTATTCCTCAGCTCTTGGTGAAGTCTTTGTCACATGATGCTGGGTGCTTAATAAATTCTTTTTGATTACTATTTATATATATGAATTCCTTATTTTTACCACCACCACAAAAAAGGATTTAAAAAAGATGATCTGAAATTTAAGGGTTAGGACAGATCAGGCTGGACTTCAGAAATATTAACTCTGCTTTTCCAAATAAAAATGAAGAAAAACATTTAGAACTGTCTGTAAGAGTATAACAAAGAAAAGAGCTAACGAAGCAACATTCAATTTCATTATGAAGATTTTGGGTTTTTTAAAAGTAGTGTTTGACTTTTTAATGTGTATCTTCTGAAGTTGTCAAGATCATTAATCCTCTGATTAAGCCTGGATCTGGAAATGACATAATAATGGACATTTCTCTGTGAGACAAGGTACCATTAAATCCTCAGTTCCTCCAAAACAGCCTAAGTTTAAGTTGATTATAATCACCCTAAAATGAACTTATTTAAAATCACTTTTGTTTTTAAGATATATCTACCTATCAAGTCATCTAGTTAAAATGGGCTTTCAATTTTCAATTAGTGAATAAAATGGCACTTGGGGGGAAACGTTTTTTTTTTTTAACATAAACAATATTCTTCTCCAGATTAATATTAGCATGGAAAGTCTATTTGTTAATGCCTGTGTCCTTACCTTTCCTACAGTCCTAGTCAGGGGGTTTCCTGTCACACATTTCTTTAAGACCACGGGAAATTGTACAGTCAAGCACAAAACAAATGAGGTATGACAATGAAGCAGAAAATACCTAGCTTGTGTGCCATCTGTTGTTAACTTTCTTTAATATACATCAATTTAAAATTCCATTAACTAGAGCTAATCAGGGGACAGAGGAATCCAGTCCAGAGAGGAAAACAGTTCCTATTTTTCCCCACAATTTTTTTTCCTTAGCTTTTTCCAGGCAATGGGGTTAAGTGGCTTGCCCAAGGCCACACAGCTAGGTAATTATTAAGTGTCAGAGGTCAAATTTGAACTCAGGTAATCCTGACTTCAGGGCTGATACTCTATCCACTGTGCCACCTAACCACCCCATTTTTCCCACAAATTTAAAATTATGAGTAGTCATTTTCTCATTTCTTCCTTTCTTAAGATTTGTATAAAATAACTTTCTAAAGGCAATCTGGTAATTCAGAGAAAAGAAGTGCTTTCTGCCCATGGCCAAGTTAATATACTACTGCTAATCTTCATTCCAAAAATCTAATTTGGGGACCCTAAACAGGTTACTGTCCATCCAGGCAATTAGCAAATTAACTGTGCTTTTGTGTATATTTCTTTTCAAATCTAATTATTTGTTTAATTGCTCTGATCAGAGCTATTAACCCAAGAAACCATTTGATGAGCTGGGGAAGGGTGAAGAGAAAGGAGACTTGGTGAAATACAAAACATACTTGGGAGATGAAAATAGCCCTTCTTTGCTGAATGAGGCTTAAACAATAATGCTGAGAAGTGAAGCAGAAACAGGCATATTCCTGGATGTCCCATGGGACTCTCAAAATGAGCAAGTTCAACTTTATTTTGCTTCCTCCTCAAACTTGCTCCTGATTTCAGCTTTATGATAGAAAACTGGAGGTCAACACTGACTCTTTCCTCCAATTTGCACAAATATGCTATCTGCACTTCCTTGTTATTAATATGAAAGAGAATCCAGCCTTAAGTTAGGTAGTATAAAGTGCCTTTGACAACCAGTAACTGGCATTGAATAAATTAGCCCGATTTTGTCTTTAGGAGCCTTTTCTAGAGATATGTCAAATAATCCCTGAGGGTGTTTAATTTCAGTTTATGTCATTATTTTAGTGAGCAAGGAAGGCCCTGAAGGGGAAGGCTGTATTTGAGGAGTACAAGGCACCCCCCTCAATATCGTGTGATTATTTAGGATCGTATACAGATAATTAAAGACAGAGCTTCTGGGGGCATCACAAGGCTGCTGTAGGTAGGTTACTGCATACTTCTGTATGAGTCATTTACTGGGTTTTTGAAGAAAAGCTTCCAGATAGTTTTGGTTCTTAAAATATAACCTGATTCATGAAAATATAGTTATTATCATAGATTAGGTTGTACAGACAAGCAAAAAAAAACCTGCCAACACGACACTGCAAAGTGAATTATGAGAGGGGGGGAGGCTTTGGGGGTCTCTAAGTAGTACAGTAGATAGTGTCCTGGACTTGGAGTTGGGAATATAAGAATTCAAATTCTGTCTTGGATATTATTAGCTGTGAGTAAGATCTGGGACAAGTCATCTATCTGTCTTGCCTTCAGTGTTAACACTTCTCTGTCTATTCATACTACTACTTGAGGGTATCTTACTGTTCATCCCAATAGGTTTGGCATGTCACAACCTGGGAAAGCTTGGCGTTGCCATGCAACCTTTTGCAGATAATTTACAAACTGTTAATTAAGTTTGAAGACAAGATCGCTCTTTGGGACAAAGGGGAGGCTGGGTGGATGCTTCTTACAGATAAATGCTCATCCACTGATATGATAGTTATATCATATAATAAAAAAGTGGTCCTCATTGGTATTCCCAATCTATCTTTCCATCTGGTGATCCTTCTGAATTACCATTGAATGACTCCTAAATCTCACCTAAAACCTTATAAAAATTATACCAGTGAGAAAAGTATAAATGATTCTTTGAATGGTCAAGAATTAAAGTTACAAAGCAGGGTCAGAGCAGGGACCTGTCTATTGACAGATAGTATATAATGTTCCTTTGAAATTTTAAAAAGAAATGTCCTTTGATCCCAGAAGGGGATTGAGGAACCATACAGGGTGACTGGTAGAAAATAACACTTTCTAGAGAGGCTGAAAAAAATCGCCTGTGGAAAAGAACTGACTATTTTTATTTTCATTCAACAAGAAACAGGGAATGAGAGTAGAGGTGGCAATGCTGCTCTTTTCATCAAGCTAGAGGATCCATAGGAGGGCAAGATGAAGGAAGGACAGTGAAGACAACTTGGAAAGGGACAGAAGACATTTATAAGGTCACACATAAAAAGAAATTTCCCTGATATTTTAGTTCTTAGGAAGCAATGTTCTTTAAGCTCTTCAAGTTAATATTAAATAGATTTTCAATAATAACTGTTTTAATAACAATGATGAGGGAGTTAGTGTAATTTAATGGAACAGAAACTATGAAGACTACAGAGTTTGAGACTTGGATGAAGCATAGGAAATCTTGATTGCTGCAAGAGAGAGACATCTCTGGATTAGTGATTTAGTTTACTGGCAACTCCCTCTATCAAAGCTCACCCTTTTAGCCCAGAATTCACTGAATCTATAAGAGTCATGGGAGCCTCTAAAATGACCCCAAGTCCCAGATTGTGTCAGGGAACATGGGCTTCTCCTGCCAAGCTCTGGCAGGTCTCTCAAGGGTGTGGACATTCCCTAACATTTGAGAAGGGCTACAACAGCTCACCAGTCAGCCATTCTTACTTAAGGGTGATGTCAAAAAAAAGTAGTTATTAATAATTTACAGTATAGTGGGGGGTGGTAGGGTGGCTTGATATACAAAGATGAATAAGGCAAGATCCCTGTTCTCATGTTGGCTTTTGAATATCTGTGTGTGTGTGTGTGTGTGTGTGTGTATATGCATATATGTATGTGTATGCATATGAAATGTATGCATGTATAATTATATTTATGTATGGATATATAAATACTATACAATATCACATGATAAATTCATCAGAGAAATTGATAATGAAGATCTATGTCATGATGAGGAGAAAAGTTATTATATAAAGTTAGATTTTGTATAGAAAATAGTTATATGGGATTAGGCTTTTAAAGGAGAGGTGGAAATGAAACAGGAAAAAGGATTAAGAAAGACATTATAAACAAAGAGAACAGCATCATCAAATGCCCAGAAGTGGGAAATTGATGAACATATTTAAAAGAATGGGGTAACGGAGGAGCCCAACTTGCCTGGAGAATATATACCAAAAAGAGAGTAATTTAACATAAAGCTGTAAAGGAAGAAGTGTGCCATATTTGTGAAGGATCTTGAATACCATTAAGGGAATTTGAATTTTACTTGGTAAAAACAAGGTAGGGAACCACTGAAATTTGTGTTTCTTTGCTTTTTAAACAGGGGTTGGATATGACTAAACCACAACCACAATTTCCATGTGAAGGCCTATGAGGAGATTTTAGAAAGAGAAGAGTATCCAGAGCCTGATGGATTCACAAGTAAATTCTATCAAACATTTAAGGAATAATTGGTTCCAATTCTATATTACCACTTTGGAAAAATCTTTGTATGACAGCAATACAATACTGATACCTAAACCAGGAAGAGTTAAAACAGAGAAAGAAAATTATAGACCTATCTCCCTGATGAATATAGATTCAAAAATCTTTTTTTTTTACAAGGCAATAGGGTTAAGTGGCTTGCCCAAGGACACACAGCTAAATAATTATTAAGTGTCTGAGGCCAGATTTGAACCCAGGTACTCCTGACTCCAAGGCCGGTACTCTATCCACTGCTCCATCTAGCCGCCCCAATTAAAAAATCTTAAATAAAATCTTAGCAAAAGGATTACAATAAGTTATCACTAGGATAATACATTATGATCATGTAGGATTTATCCCAGGAATGCAGGGCTAATTCAATATTAGGAAAACTGTTAGCATAATTAATTATGTCAATAACAAACCTATCAGAAATCATGATTATATCAATAGATGCTGAGAAAGCTTTTGACAAAATACAGCACCCATTCCTACTAAAAACACTGTAGAGTATAGGAATAAAGGGACTGTTCCTTAGAATAATAAGCAGTATCTATCTGAAACCATCAACAATAATTATATGCAATGGGGATAGGCTAAAGGCATTCCCAATAACATCAGGAGAGAAGCAAAGATGCCCATTATCACTATTACTATTCAGTATTATATTATATACGTTAGCTTCAGCAATAAGAGAAGAAAAAGAAATTGAAGGAATTAGAATTGGGAAGGAAGAGACAAAACTCTCACCCTTTACAGATGACATGATGGTATACCTAGAGAATCCCCCAAAATCATCTAAAAAACTACTGGAAACAATTAGCAGCTTTAGCAAAGTTGCAGGATATAAAATTAACCCTCATAAATCCTCAACTTTTCTATATATGACTAGCAAGATACAGCAGGAAGAGCTAGAAAGAGAAATCCCAGGGGCAGCTAGGTGGCGTAGTGGATAGAGCACCGGCCTTGGAGTCAGGAGTACCTGGGTTCAAATCTGGTTTCAGACACTTAATAATTACCTAGCTGTGTGGCCTTGGGCAAGCCACTTAACTCCATTTGCCTTGCAAAAAACTAAAAAAAAAAAAGAGAGAGAAATCCCATTCAAAGTAACCACAGACAATATAAAATATCTGGGAGTCTATTTGCCAAGGCAGACTCAGAAACTTTTTGAAAACAATTACAAAACACTTTTCACACAAATAAAATCAGATTTAAATAACTGGGCAAACAACAACTGCTCATGGATAGGTCAAGCTAATGTAATAAAAGTGACAATTCTAACAAAACTAAACTACCTGTTTAGTGCCCTGCAATCAAGATTCCAAAAAATTACTTTAATGAGTTAGAAAAAGTTGTAAGCAAATTCATATGAAGAAATTTCCAAGGATTCAATGAAAAAAAGGTGCAAAAGAAGGTGGTTTAGCCCTACCAGATCTAAAATTATATTATAAAGCATCAGCCATCAAAACTGTCTGGTATTGGCTAAAAAATAGAGTGGTAGATCAGTAGAATAGAATTAGGTACAATAGCAGGAAATGATTATAGTAATCTGCTGTTTAATAAACCCAAAGAGTTTGGGATAAAAACTCTGCTGGGAAAATTTTAAGGTAATTTGGAAGAAACTTAGATTAGACCAACACCTCACACCCTCTACCAAGATAAGATCCAAATGGATATAGGATTTAGACATAAAAAACAATATTATAAGCAAACTAGAAGAACGAGTAGAAGTTTACCTGTCAGATCTATGAAAAGGGAAGCAGTTTATGACTAAGGAAGAGATGGAGAACATCACTAAAAACAAACTAGATAATTTTGATTACATTAAAAAGCTTTTGCATTAAAAAGCTTTTGCACAGACAAAAACACTGTAACCAAGATCAAAAGAAATGTAGTAAACTGGGAAACAATCTTTACAACTAGTATTTCTGACAAAAGGACTCATTTCTAAAATATACAGAGAAAACTGAGTCAAATTTTTAAAAAAGTCATTCCCCAACTGACAAATGGTCAAAGGATACGCAAAGGCAATTTACAGATGAGGAAATCAAAGCGATCAACAGTCATATGAAAAATTCTCTAAATCACTAATTATTTGAGAAATGCAAATTAAAGCATCTCTGAGGTACCACCTCACCCCTCTCAGACTGGCCAATATGACCAGAAAGGGCAATAATCAATGTTGGAAGGGATGTGGGAAATCTGGAACACTAATACATTGTTGGTGGAGCTGTGAACTCATCCAACCTTTCTGAAAAGCAATTTGGAATTATGCCCAAAGTACAACAAAAATGTGCATACCCTTTGATCCAGCAATACCGCCACTGGGTCTATACCCTGAAGAGATGATGAAAAAGGGTACAAAACTATTCATAGCAGCCTGTTTGTGGTTGCAAAGAATTGGAAATCAAATAAATGTCTTTCAATTGGAGAATGGCTTAACAAACTGTGGTATATGTATGTCATGGAACACTATTGTTCTATTAGAAACCAGGAGGGATGGGAATTCAGGGAAGCCTAGAGGGTGCTGCATGAACTGATACTAAGCATGATGAGCAGAACCAGAAAAACACTGTACACCCTAATAGCAACATGGGGGTGATGATCAACCTTGATGGACTTGCTCATTCCATCAGTGCAACAATCAGAGACAATTTGGGGCTAGCTGCGATGGAGAATACCATCTGTATCCAGAGAAAGAATTGTGGAGTTTGAACAAAGACCAAGGACTATTACCTTAAATTTAGGGGAAAAAAACCTGATATCTTATTGTCTGATCTTGCTATCTCTTATACTTTATATTTCTTCCTTAAGGATATGATTTCTCATCACTTTCAATTTGGATCAATGTATACCATGGAAACAATGTAAAAGGAAAAATGCCTTCTGTGGGTGGGGGGAAGGGAAGCAAGATGGGGGGGATGGTAAAACCCTGAATAAATAAAATCTTTAAAAGGGGGAAAAAAAGAGAAGAGTAAAGGCAAAAGATGTATAGTAGACTATACCAGAGCTGTGGCAGTAGGAAGAAAAAAGACAGATTTGACACCTGATTGGAGGGAAAAATAAAAATACAATCCCAAGGTTTTAAACATAGTAGACACATGAGTGAATGGCACTGCCAAAAAACACAAACAGTGGAATCAGAAGGTTTTGGGGCTCACATTTAATTCAATCTTATATATGATGAGTTTAAAGTTATCAATGAATTATCTGTTAGAGAAGCTCTCTAGGCAGTCTGATAGATGGGTCTGAAGTTTAAAAGAATGTTCAAGGATGGAGATTATAGACTTGAGAATCATCTGAACAAAGAAGGAGTAAAGACAAGAGTGAATTAGGTTAATATGGGAGTGTGTGGAGGTAAAAGAAAGAAACTTGTGGAAAACCCTTCTCCAAAAGAGGTTGCCAAGAGGAAAGGTGGTCCATGAAGGAGAGAGAGTGATTTAGTCAAGAGGGAAAAAAAAAAAACAAGATAGCATGAAATCTCTAAATTCAAGAGACTAGTAGGAAGGCGGAAAGACTAGGGAGGGGGCATTCAGTGTCAAGAACATAAACAGCCACAAAAGTCTAGGAGAATGGGGACTGAAAAAATGTTTTTGGCTAGTAAAAAGTCATTTTTGACTGCTGAGAGAACCATTTTAGTAGATTGGTGAAGTCATAAAACCAACTACAAGAGGCTGAGAATAGAAGGAATGGTGATGAAATTAAAGTATTAGGTCTTCTCCAACTTTTCTCCAGATGCTTAGCTGTTAAAGAGGCAAGAGAGAGAGGAAGGTATTTTTTTAAGGTTTTGGAACAATCAAAACAAAGAGGAATGACTCAATGAAGAGGAAGAGATTGAAGAGCTATAGAAAGGATGAATAAAAAAGATGAATAACTGACATTTATGTAGCCCTTAAAATTTTTTAAATATTTGATCCTCATGCAAATATTTGATCCTCCTATGAGACATGTTCTAGATACTGAACCTATTTTATAAACAAGGAAATGAAGAGGCAGCTAGGTGGCATGGTGGATAGAGCACTGGCCTTGGAGTCAGGAGTACCTGAGTTCAAATCTGGACTCAGACACAATTACCTAGCTGTGTGACCTTGGCCAAGTCACTTAACCCCACTGCCTTGCAAAAACAAAACATAAATAATTAAATAAGGAAATGAGGCTCAGTCAAGTGATTTTCTTCATAGTCATGCCAGAATTAATTAATATGCAATTGTTAAGAGCCTACTATGCTCTGGTAGTAAGCACTAGTCTTTCTGACTACAAATGCACTATTCTACTCATGATATCCTGTTGATGTCTAATGGAGAATGATCTAGAGCATGAGATTAGTGACAAAGATGTCTAGTTGGCTTTAGTGAGGAGCTGGGAGACCTCTAGTGACAAAGGGGCAGAAGCAGAGAGTGGATAATGTTCCTGAGAAGTTTTGAGGAATGGATGAGGGGAGCTTAAGGAATTCAAACCCAATGGCCCTTAACTCACTGAAATAGGAGGCTTAATCATCTGGTGAACATATGGTAGTTGGGTGTTTGAGAAGAGAGAAAATAAGTTTGGGATGATCACTATGAAGAAGAGTAGAATCAATCTGAATTGATAAAAGGATTTTCTAGCATCACAGCTAGAATGATACATCATAAATTTGTAGTCTGAACAGTCCTTACTGTTTTGTGAATCTCCAGTGAATAAGGCGCTTGCTGCTCTAACCTATCATTTCTTTCTCTGAAAGCTCTCTTGCATTCACAGCCTTCTCCATTCTCTTGGCTAACCACTTGAGTTCAGTTAATTATCAACTCAGGATTGGATTACCACTTCCTCTTCTAACATCCTGCCTCCATCCAGAGCATCACTCTTGGACCAATCTTGCTTAAATGCCACTTTTCATCCTGTCATTTAACCTGAGACTCAACATATAATGGCTCCCTATTGCCTACTCCATCAAGCCTCAAATCCTCTGCCTGGCTTTCAATGTCTCTTGTAAGCAAATGACACCTGTCTAACCCATTATTTCCTTCTACTTTGAAAGAAACATCTACCTCTTCAGTCTAGGAGGCCTCCTCCCTGCTCCCTCATGTACAATACTCATTCCTATCTCCATTTATTTGCTCATGCTGATCTCTGTCAGGCTAAAATGTCTCTTTTCCTTTTTTTTAGACTCAAGTCTTACCTCTTTCATGAAATCTTTGCTGACTATTCCAGACCACAATCAAAGTCATCTTTATCTTATTGAGGCAGGTATATGGTTTAGTAGATAATGTTGAATTTGGAGCCAGGAAAAGCTAAAAATTAAATTCTGCTTCAGGACATACTTACTATGTGACCCCAGGCAAGTCATTTACTATCTCTGTTTTCTTATCTATGAAATGGAAATAATAATAGCATTTACCTTATAAGACTGTAACAAGATATTAAAAGAATTATTTTATAATTGTTATGAGGGTGTAGAAAAGGTTCTTGTGAATTTTAATGCATAACAAAATGTTGTTATTATTATTATTATTATTCCTTGTCATTAAATTGACCCCTATTTATTTCATGGTGTGTGCTGTCCAATTTGACTGTAAATTCTAGCTTTTGGAAGGAATCCTAGGCTGGAGTCTTGCTTGTTTTCCATTTTCCATAGTACCTAAGATAGTTATTCTAGAATTAATTCAAATTGACAGGACTATTAGGCTAACACCTCTTGTGAGGGAGGTAGTTTAAGAATTACTTCCCAATTAGGAACTAGAGATACTGAGACTGAGATAAAGTTACTTATTCTCAGCCTCACAGTTAGCAAATATCAGCAATGGGATTTGAAATCACACTTCCTCACTTCAAATGGAACAACTTTCCTGGGATGCAGGTAGATACATCTCAGTCTAAAAATTAGACTTAGGAAATACTTTCAAATTTGGGCTCCAGTGGTTTCCAAAGAGATCTGAAGGGCCTAAGACATCCTGGACACACCCCAATTATTAGAGGAAAGACAGCTGCTGGAGAGGATACTAAGGCTTTTAGCTACAACTCTTGAGGAAAGGAGAATATATGTAAACTGTTAAGAATGAGGATTAACTTTTTAACCATTATCAATCTAATATCCAGGACTAAAATGAAAGAACTTCAACTTTGTATCCTCATGGACACTCTGGTAACCAGGAAGTTTAGGGGAAGCCAGCCAAGCAACATCTTCTTTCACTCCTTTTCTCATCTTTAATCCACTTAACCAAAACAAACAGTACACAAAAACAAATACTAACACACACAGGGGAGTCTGGAATCCCATATGCCCCTTATTTAATTTTTTTAAATAGCTTTCTTAAAGAGAAGCTCTTCTTTTAAAATACATATCCATGATCAGTTTTAATTTCTAGAAGCAATAAAATGGACAGAAGTCTAATTATAAAAACATACACTTCAGCTTGTATTCAATTAGTTCTTCCCCCACAAACCATAAGCTCTGTTTCTGAAAAACTTATACTAAATAAAACATTCCTGAACTCTAATGACTTGGATGAATACAGTCTGAACTACCAAATGTTTTTAAAAGTCATTTAGGTGAGATATTTCCAGATATGAAACAAAGGGAAAACATTTTAAACAAATTTGAGGAGAGAATTAAATATTTTAGTGTTTTTCCTCAATAAAGTATTACTAATACTGTTTTTCCCATGTAGAGATATCCACCCCTGTGGTTATATTCCCCACAGTGGTGAGAGACTTGTGTTAGTTCTTATCCTTTTGAAATTAAAAGGTATGATGCAGTCATGGAAAAGGCTAACTCATTTAGGAGTGAACCACAGCTTTGGGTCTCATTAGCCTTGTGCTCTAAGTGAACTAGGAAACTAGCCAAAGACATCACTCATCAAGAGAAAGAATTCTAGCCACCATGAAGGGACTTAATGGTTAGATCCTGCATTTGTCACTCAAGTATGAGACAAGGGCTCTCTTTTTTTGTTGTTGTTTTTTTTACTGTGCAAAAAAGACAGTTTCTGAGGTGACAGGAAGGGGGAAAAAAAATCACTCATAAAGCACTTAACCACAGTATAATAGCCTATTTTCTAGGATATATGTGAATGCTCACAGCAAAACACAGGGCAGGATTAAGTGTTGGAATGTCAAGATACTGCTGTAATATTTTAGAGGCCAAAAACAGAGTGTAGGATGGTTTCCTGATTCAATCTCACTCAAAGATGAAGCACATTTACCATGCAGTAAAGAAATAGATTATACTGTATATTAAAAGAATATTAAAAATATATGACTCAGCTAACTTTAAATAGCTTTCTATTCCTTCCTGTTTCCATTTATTAGTGAGATTAACCATTCTCTTTTAGGTACTAGGATCACATCCGTAATTTTATCGTAGCAATTCTCATGGTACTTATCTTATACTCTTCTTACTGGAACACTTTATAAACTATTAAAGGGATAATTTCACTCTTGAGTAAATTCCTGCCACTTTGGGGGAGTGAAACAGAACGGCAGTTTAGCAATCCACAGAATTCTACCAATTAGCTGTGAGAGGCCAGTCAATCACATCAGTCTTAAATCACTTAGTCTGCACCCTACCTCCCTTCCACCCCACACACATTTGGAAGCCTCACAGACTAAGGAAGAATGAAGTCTGGGTCTGATATCCCCCCTGTAACCAGGAGAAAATTGAGAAAAACAAAATACACAGTAGCTACAAGCCTAATCAAAGACCTCAATTATCTTACCTTTCTCTTTACTGCACAAAATGAAAGAATCTTGTATTTACTAGCTTAGGGGTAAGGGAATCAAAGGAGAATGGGAAAAAAATAACCACTGTTACTGCTCTAGCATTATTGATTCCTTGAAAGGGCTCTACTTGAGGGTATAAATTTTGTCCTGATAGGCTGAGAAAATCAACAGCCCCCTTCAGAAGAAAATATCTAAAGTGTAAAGTAGAATGAATAGCAGTTAATCCCTTGATTGATAAAAATGCATTTTTCACTAAATTTTTATGATTATTATTTTTCTTTACTTCCTTCCGTATATTATCTTTTTACTAGGACTAAACTAGAAAATCAGATTTTTTTAAAAAAAGGCTCAGAATATTAAAATAAATAATATTTTAAATATATACTTATAAAATAAATACACTTTCAAATGTAATAGGCATTGTGCAATGAGGTTACCCTCTGTTTCTGTCTCTCTCTACAATTATGCAGAAAATTCTAAAACCTGAGTCAAGCTTCCAAAATTCCATGGGAAAACAAATTTTTATTTCAATAATAAACTCTGAAATGTGAAAAAAGTATGCTAACTGAAACAGGTACTGAAGCAACAGGACTATTTTTAAAAAATGTTCCCAAAGTCTAATTCATATTCCAAAAGGGAACCAATAACCAATGACAACATATTTTGATGTCCTCTAGCTCACAGTGAATAGCAGAATGTGACAAAAATAGTTTATAGTCAAATAATAAACATAACCTCAAAACCTACTATAATAACTTCAAAACCTACTACAGAATATTTTGAAAATAATCTTGGTTTCTAAAAGACAAAGGGAAAGACAAGAACAATCTACCCAGTCATGCAAGGAAATAGTTGAAATGAAAATGAAGAGCAAATTGAATACCTATGTTAGTTAAAAAAAAGAGTACAGGTACATCAAGGGGACTTAGTTTTATAGGCTGCTACCAGTTAAATTTAGCCTCAAATGTCCATGGATCTTCTGGATTAATCCTTTCTCTCACATCAGCAACTACTTTAATCTTTCCCTTTTGATAATAGGCACTAGCAATACTAACCTGTATGGTGTCACTTTATAACTTTCTTAGATCTGCTTAGTCTTTTATAACCCAAATGGTTGGTCTAGATGATCTCTCTAAGGTTCTTGTCATCTCTAAAATCCTATGATCATAGTTTTCCCAGAAGTAGGCTTTGGAAGGTAAAGTGCAAAGGACTCATTACCTGAACTTGGGAGATCTGAGCTCTAGTCTCCATCTTACCCTATCCTACAGTAAAGTAGATCTTGGACAAATCACCTAGCTGCCTGTCCTTAGTTTCCTGAGTTAAGATTTGTGAAGTGCTTTGCAAACCTTAAAATACTAAGTAAATGTTAGTTAATGTTATAAGGAAGGGGTTGGATTAGATGATCTCTAAAGTGCTTTCAAGGCAGGTCTACAATTAGTTATTTTAAAAACGATCGTTGGTATATCAGTTGTTTTAGTTTTGTCCAACTCTTCAAGACTCCATTTTGTGGCAAAGATACAGCAGTGGTTTGCCATTTCTCTCTCCAGTTCATTTTACAAATGAGTAAACAGAAGCAATAAGGGTTAAGTGACTTGCCAAGAAACACATAGCCAGTAAGTGTGTCTGAAGATGAATTTGAGGGGTGGCTAGGTGGCACAGTGGATAGAGCACTGGCCCTCGAGTCAGGAGTACCTGGGTTCAAATCCAGCCTCAGACACTTAATTACCTAGCTGTGTGGCACTAGGCAAGCACTTAACCCCATTTGCCTTGCCAAAACTAAAAAAAAAAAAAAAAAAAAAAAAAGATGGATTTGAACTCAGGTCTTTTGACTCTAGGTTCAGCATTCTATTCATTGTACCACCAAGCTGCTACTTACAAAGTGCTGTTAATGCTCATATTTTCTCCTTGGATCACTATTATGCTAGGAAATAATACAAGTTGTAGCCTGGCATCTTATTAACTGTACTGAGGTTCTCAGCTTCCTCATCTTTAAAATGAAAAGACCAAAAAGGCAACATTAGTGGAGTGGACAGAGCACTGAATTTCAAATTAGGAAAGTTTGGGTTCAAATTCTGCTTTATATGCTTACTGACTATATGACTGCCTATGATATGTCAATTCACTTTTCTGGGTCTCTGTTTCCTGGTCTGTAAAATGAAGGGGTTGGACTCAATGACCTCTAAGATCTCTTCCACCTCTAAATCTATAATTCAGTTATTAGAAGACCACTGAGGTCTTTTGCAGCCCTAAATCTTGGTCAACCATATGCAAAGACAAAGAAAATTGATTTCATTCACGCAGTATTTTTGAGGAAGGCATGTTAATTTGTAATTTGAGAGTGCAAACTTCACTTTGAATTTAATGACTTTAATGAATTTAATGAAGCCATCTCCAGAGACCACTGTTTAGTGTGAAATCTATATTAACTGTTATCAATATCTGTGTCTTAGCATTCAGGCAAATCAAGAGGACCAGGGTGGTCTAGCAGAGGATGAACAACCAAGGAACTTCAGTTCTACTTTGGACCTCCTAGTTACCAGTTTTTTGACCTATGACAAATTAGTCCCTTTCCCTGGGCCTGTTTCCACAAATGTAAAATGAGGGAATTAGATCTTTTGGTGAAGCCTATGGACTTCTCAGAATACTGGTTTTAAATTAAAAAAAAATAGAATGATAAAGGAAATCAATTACATTGAAATAGTTATGAAAAAAATTAAAAAACAACAACAAATACATGGACTCTAAGCTAAGAACTGGACTAAATAATCTCTGTTTCCTTAGAGCTCTGAGAATTTATGATTCACTAGAAATTTTTAAACACACCTTAGATCCATGACAGAAAGTAACATCATTCCCCCTCCCCAGTCCTACACTCCAACAAGATTAAAGAGAAGGGATAGGACCCACATGTACAAAAATACCTATAATAGCTCTTTCTGTAGTGGAAAAGAACTGAAAACGACTAGAGTGCCTATTCATTGGGGAATGGCTGAACAAATGATAGTATACGAATGTAATATAATACTACTGGGTTGTAAAAAATGATGAAAGGGATGTTTACAGAGAGACCTGGGAAGACTTGTATCTGAACTGAAGCAGATCAAAGGGGTGAGCATCAGAAGAACAACTTATATTTAGCACATCAACACTGTAAAGACAAATAAGTTTGAAGAAGCTAAAATACATTGATTATCATTGCAGGGACCAATCATAATTCCAGAGGACTAATGATGAATTATACTACCCCTCTCCTAAAACAGATAATGGACTCCAAATGTAGAATGAGGTATGACCAATGTAAGAATTTGATTTGCTTGACTATGTATATTTGTCATAAGGATTTGGGGGGGGGGGATGGTAGTTAGAAGGGAGAAAAAAAATAAATGTTAATTGAGAAAGAAAGTTTAGGCAAAGTGGAGGCAAAGAATTTTTCAAGCTGAAATTAAAATACAACTACTTCTTCAAAACAACACATTTTTAATCAGAGCTAGGCTAGCACTACAGCTGATAAAAAGAAGTTTAAAAGTTAGATAGTCTGCAGTTGCCCTCGAGAAACTTAAGTCTTTTCTTCCCCCCTCCCCGACTATTTCTGTAAAGTTTTCTAAATAGTTTTCTAACACTTATACAACATTTCTCAGGCAAAGGGAAGTCTCCCTTTTGGACACTACAGTCCCAAAGTGAAGTGATCATAAAGACACATCACAAGTCAATCAGGAAAAAAAAAAGCAAACAAACAATATATAAGGGAAATCCACAGTCTGATACACAATTCTTTTTTTCTTCTACTGTCTTTAAAATACTTAGGGATGGGATGGTTAAGTGGCACAATGAATTGAGCACCAGCCCTGGAGTCAGGAGGACCTGAGTTCAAATCCAACCTCAGACACTTAATCCAACCTCAGACACTTAATAATTAACTAGCTGTGTGGCCCTGGGCAAGCCACTTAACCCCATTTTCCTTGCAAACAAAAAACCTAAAAAAAATACTTAGGGAACTTTAAAATGTTATATAAATAATGGGAAAGGATAAAAAAGTTAAGTAAGCTTAAAATGTAGATAGAGGATTCAGTTAACCTTATGAACACCTATTTTTTTTTGTACTCTGCCTAACTTCTGGACACATTAAAAAGAGTTAAGAGAGAATGAGAAATAAGGCAGGAAAGTTCAGCTATTAATCACTCAACCATCAATTAACTATCAATTAAAAGCAAGGAAGGGAGTTGCATGCTGGGTGGTAGTAATGTTAAATGAGATGCTAATTCCCCAGAAAAACCCAGAAAAGTACTACAAAACACAGCAGTTTATATGACCAAGGGAAAGTTTATTAGAAAGGAGAGGCCAAGAGGACAAATACCTTAGACGTTCTCTCCATTGATCCCCATCACTTAGAATCATTTTCAGCTTTTACCTCCTAATGATTCTCATTGAGAGGAAGTGGAACAAGAAGTTGGGTTGAAAGTATGTTCTCTGATTTTTCTGCAGCATGCAGGAGAAGTTGCTTTAAACCCAATTACTTCAAGTAAGAGAAAAGATTTAAATAAATAATGGCAGCAGTAGGAGGAGTTTAGCCTTAAGTTTCCTTAGCTCACTCCCAGAGTCTACTAATCAAATCCCAAAGATTTGCATCTGAAAGGAAGCATAACAGAGGAGAGAGCTAGGATTCTAATTCTATAATTGGCTCAGTAACTATTCCCTTTAAAAATCCAGGAGCCAGGAGGTATTAAGGAATTTACAATTCTTCCAACTAGAGGATTGGCAACACTAAAAAGGCAAAAAAGGTAATGAAGAGCAGGTTCCTGATTGGACTCCAAGGAAAGGCCAAGCATTTTCTATTATTCAAGCAGTTTCCATTTCCTTTGGTCTGAAGACTGGGGAGAACAAAGAGCTTTAAGGTGTAAGGTTGGGGATTGTCATTGGCACCGGATTTTCTGGGCTGATTTAAAATAAGGGCCGAGAAGAGATGCATGTGGATCTCTCCGGAGGCAAGGGCACAGGGAGCCTGCAGCCCTTATGTCTATCTCAAAGTTCAGGCAAAGGACAGGCTGTTAGGACAGATGGGAAGCAGACAGAGAAGCTAAATGACTTACTGAATTCTAAAATCATAGCCAGGAAGGGAGGTTGAAAAAATTCAATGTCACAGAGGGGTCATAGATCTGTTGCTGGAAGACCCATCATGGTGTCCCATCTATTCATTTTACAGATGAAGAAATTGAGGGACGAATAGGTGAAAGGACTTGCCAAGAGTTTCATAAAGAATAGAGAGGATTCTAATTCCACTCCTATCTCTGAGTCCAGTGCTTTATCCATCATGGTCCCCACTTGCTTGGAAGATACCCTAGACCTATATGTCAATACCAAGTCTCTTCCTCTTTCTTCTTCAAGCCCTTTAAAAAAGCCATTAGTGGGAATGAGTATTGGTTTTTATTTTTGTTTTTTTTTGGGGGGGGGGCTTAACAAGCAATCAGTCTTTTTTTTTTTTCCAGTTTTTTTGCAAGGCAATGGGGTTAAGTGGCTTGCCCAAGGCCACACAGCTAGGTAATTATTAAGTGTCTGAGCCTGGATTTGAACTACAGGGCTGGTGCTCTATCTCACTGCACCACCTAGGCGCCCCAGCAATCAGTCTCTTAAGACAGAATTTTGAAATAGCATATTTTTTTTTAAATTTGACATGATTTTTTAAAATAAAAAATAAACTTTCATTTGCACATGAATATTTGCTCCTACTCATGGAGCCCAAGAACTAGTTCATATAGATTCCAGAGAGTTGACTGCTAAATTGTCAGGGTGAACATTTACATCTCAGAAATCAGCAAATGCTATAAATCAGGGCTTAATGTATTGTTTTGTTGACTGTATAGACTTAAAGTCATAGGAAAATATTAATAATGAAGATTAAACTTTAAAGTATGTCATGAAGCATTTTCCTGCAGGGCATAATGGTTGTTAAACATTTACCAGAACAGTCCTGATTAATACCAGTGTCATAAAAGATAAGAGTTCAGTATCTGATGAGACAAGAGATGGGAAGAAAACACTGAATTTTATGATAACTTGGGGAAAAGAACAAACTTACTAATGTATTAACATTTCCTCCCCAAGAAAAAGAAAGAAAAGGGAAAAAGGAAGGATTCAGGAAAAAAAACCTGTTTATAATTGTTTGATAACATTGTAGTGCAATCTCTTCCCCTTTCCCTACAATTCATAAGAACTAGAATTTACTATGTTCAAATGTCTTGAAAGACATTATACTAAGAAACACAAGATTGTTTTCTAAAGAGGTCTTGCTTTCTCCCCCCCCCCCCAACAAGTCTTCTGAAATTCTTCTATGAAGAATAATAGCAAAGTTTCATGGAGGTCCTGGGGGGGGGGGGGTGTCCCAGCTGCAAAGTTCTAAATGGCTCATTTGTTAGCAGTAGCAACACATCTTTTTAGACATATCTATGCCCTTACACTCTTCCCTTATCTGTTTATTCGCTCCCCAGTCTACTCCTTTATTTCCTTGTCACTTTTCCATATGTCCCTTTCTTTAATCATTAAGTCCACTTCCTCCCTTTCCTATTATTGTCTGCTCTGCCCAAGAAACAAAGGAAAGAAATGATAGCATCCGTTGGGGTCACCAGATTTAGAAAAGGAAACTCATCATCTAGTGCAATTCCCTTATTACAGATAAGAAAACTTGCATTCCTCAAGAGGAAGGAAATGTTTGAGGCTAGTATGAGGTCTTCTAGCTTTAAATACCATGACTTTCCATTATACCATACTGACTTCCTTATTAAAACAAAAATCTACAACAAACACTTTTTTCTCTCTCTCAATAGACAGATAAGAGGAGGGCTCATCACTCAAGGGATCTGAGGAGTGTAATAAAAAGGAAAATATTAAAATCAGTCTTAAGACCTCCATCATTTATTAGCTGTGTTTGACCATAGGTAAATTACTCTCTTAATTTCTTCACCTGTAAAATTTGGACAATAAAACTTGCATTTCCTTCGCTGCAGTGTGATTGTAAGAGAGATGTTTTGTAAATCTTAAAGTAAACTTTCAAGTTCCTTTCTATCTCAAACCCGATGAGACTGCCTAAACTGACAAAAGAAGAAAATAGCAATTGTTGAAGGGGAGAGAGGAACATTGAAGCAGTGTTGGTGGAATTATGAACTGGCCATTCTGGAGAACAATTTAAAATGATACCCAAAATATCACTAAATAGTACCCTTAGACCTGGCAATACTATTTATGCCAGAGGTCAAAGACAGAGGCCAAGGTCTCACAGGTGCAAGAATGCTTAGAGTAGCAGTTTTTAATTGTAGCCAAGAAATGGAAACAAAATAGATGTCTATGAAATGGGAAACAACCGAATACATTTGAAATCTATGAGTGTAATGGAATATTATTGCACCATAAAAATGAATATAATGTGTTCAGAGAAAAATGGAAAGTCATGAATTAATGCAGAGTGAAAGAAGTAAAACCAATGGAACAATTTACAAGATGACTACTATAATAACAAAAAAGGAAAATAACTGAAAGACTTCAACTCTTCAATTCATTCTTTGGGGGTATATTTTATATGAGAGCTGCTTTATATATACAGTGTGCAGGAACACTGAAGAATTACCTGATAACTAGATCCTCAAAATGGCATTGGGATCAAAGCAGTGTCTTTATTTTTCTTTTGAAGTTTTATTTATTTTTCCAACTACATGCAATGGTAGTTTTCAACAATCTTTTTTTGCAAGATTTTGAATTTTACATTTTACAATCCTGAGTTGCAAAGGTTCCACCTCATCTGTTTTAGAAATATTAAGAAATGGCACAGCAGATAGAGTGGAGTCAGGAGAACCTATGTTCAAATCTGTCTCAAACATTTAATAATTGCCTAGCTGGGGTGACCCCATTGCCTTAAATAAATTTTAAATAAAATTTTAAAAAATAAAGAAAAAAAAAGAAATAGTAAGAAAGCAGTTAAAAACTGCCCTAACTAAAGTCTTGAAATATTTGGAAAGAGAAATCTTTTGAGTCTTTCTTTAACTAGGCAGCTAAGTGGAGCAGTGGGTGGAGCTCCAAGCCTGAAGTTTGGAAGATCTGAGCGAATCACAAGACATTTCCTCTGTTTTTTTCTTTTATTCTATTCTATCTGTACCTAATTTACACCTCTGGTTGACCAATTCAAAAGAAATATCCCACTTCTTTTACAACTTTAATTGAAATATTCTTTGGAAGATGTTTCTCACATGATAAAATACAGGACATCTTTCTAGTTGCATTAATTGGGACTCAAAGAATGGGACAACCTGTGATGTAAATTAATCGATTTCATGATGATTGATTAGGGATCTTGATCCCTGAAAACTAAGAGACTTAACCTTGTTTGCAATTAAAACAGGAAATTATCATTCTTGGGGTTGGCTAGGTGGTGTAGTGGATAAAGCACTGGCCCTGGAGTCAGGAGTACCTGGGTTCAAATCCAGTCTGAGACACTTGATAATTACCTAGCTGTGTGGCCTTGGGCAAGCCACTTAACCCTGTTTGCCTTACAAAAAAACCTAAAAAAAAAAAAAGAAATATTCTTAATTCAATTCGAAGTTTCTTTGTCCACCCTGAATGAGATTAAAAGAAGACTCTTTAGTGGGACTACTTAAGAAGAAACATTGGCTTCCAAAAGATATTTTCTCCAAGGGCCACCTGCATTAACATTATTACAATATTGTTTTAGGTAACCCTAAGTTGAAGCTATGTACTTTACTCCTACTTTGATGTAAAATGGTCTTTTGTGTCAAGGTTACCATAAAATACAAGTGGAAATGCTTGGGTCAGAGAAAATTCTAATAATGTAGACTGTATTTGGATATTAATAAGCTATTTATTATTATAGTAAGAAAAATACCATTTAAATAGCACTTTAAGGTTTGTTTACAAAGCACTTTATGATTGGTTAAAATTCAGAGTAAAGAGTTTTTCTTATACATATTCCTTCTTATTTTATTCAAATGAAAATGTTTTTGTTGATGATTATTATGTTCACAATAAAAGTGTAAAATGCTATAAAATATAAAGTTAATAATAATAATATTAATATTACTCAGGCCATTTTATAACTAACCTTATATCTAAAACTTAGTGAATTAATCAATTACCATATCGAAAAATGACAATAATCAGAGAACTCTCCTGGTTTTTGACTTGGTTTTACACACACACACACACACACACACACACACACACACACACACTCTATCATAGTGATGCATAGCTTGTTGATCACAGGCTGCCAAATGGTTCCACTGCCATTTTGGGGGATCTTGTTTACAGGTCATTCTTCAATGGGTCTGAACATTTTCTAAATGCATAGTAAAGTAGTTCTCATACAAAATATTCCTCCAAAGGATAAAATGAAGTTTCATGGAAATTATATACTTCTATAATTCAGTTATTCTACGTGGAAAAAGATGTTTCATATGTTTAAATAGCAAGAGTCTCTGATAAGTTAATAGAACATATCTTGATTTGCTTATTTTCAAAATCCAACTTCCTAATTAGAGGAACAAACATCCACTATCATAAACTTTAAATTGACTGAATTATAAGTAATTCAAAATACTTGCTGTCTGCCTTGAAAAGCTGTCCTTGATTAGAATTTGTATCAAAGGGTAGTGAATCTCAGACTATCTCTTAAACACTCTTGGAGGAAATAGCTTTATTTGGAACTCCAAGTAATGTAAGCAAATAGCCTTTGAAAAGAGAGTTAGAACTGGCATCATAGGACTTCAGCTCGAATTCTTAATGCTTCTCTGGTCCTCAGTTTCCTCATCTGTAAATGGGGTTAGATTAGATGACCTTCCTCTAAGATCCCTTTCTAAATGAATCTACAAGTTCATAACATCTTGCACTGCTTACACTGTCACTCTCCACCTATCCAGTTTGTTCACTTTAAAGGAACACCAGTTAAATTGTATTTGCTGGCAGAACTTAATTTGAATTATTGGCACTACAAAGATGGGAATTTTAATTATTGTGAGCTGCCATGAAAAGAATGCCAATATTTTCCAAGGAGACATTAAACCATAAACTGATTTTTATGGGTGAGTCTGATTTTCAAAATATCACTTTGCTGAAAACTGAGAAGGAAACCTTCATGATGAATGTATACCTGAAAAGGAAGTCAGAAGTCTTCTTTCATCCCATACCTTCACTGTGTGATTCTGTGAAAGTCTCTTACCCAAATTCCTTGTTTTTAAAATTGGCAAACACCCCTACTTAAATTACAGGGCTAGAGGGGTTCAAATGAGATCATAGACTCAAAGTGCTTTGATAAAGTACAAAATACTGCACTATATTAGAGATTAAGGAAAAGTCTCAGAGTCTTTCAAAGAGTGCAATTAATATTCAAGTCAAAATCACTCCCCACAAATTCTCTTAACTATCCTATTAAAACAGCAAAAAAAATTAAAATAATAATAATGGGATGGGTTCACACAAATTTGAGTGTTGCTTAAATCCTTTACAGAAGGAATAAAAACCTACATGCTGACATATCTTAAATGACCCAAGTAGAAATAAAATATGCCTCTCCAAACAGCAGCTGCCCGAGACTGAACACTAATCATTATACATAGAATGGGCGGGGTTGTGAAGTTTCTAGGAACACTTTTCATCTTCAAAGGACCATGCAGACATCAATGGATTCATCCTCACAGAGAGGTAAGCACAACTAACCTAACTCTTTGCAGATGTGAAGGAGGCCACGAGTTTCCTTTGGCTGCTTGTTCGCATCAGTGAATCATCTGAATCAAAGCCGGATTCATTCTGGGGACTCTGATTCTATGCTAAAACAATCTTTTGTCTCTCTTCCTTTCAACTTCTTAAAAAAGAATTGTCAATAATGACATCTAAAGTAGTCTATTCTTTAGAGTCCTAATGCAAAACACTTCTCTGGGCAGCAGAAATGATGTGGATTCGGAGACCCAGGACCAGGCCTTGAATCTAAAACTTCATGGCCTCAGTTTCCTCATGTGTAATCTAAAGGGATATGATGACAGGACCCTTGCAGTCTTTTCCAGTCCAAGATATATCATCCTATAAGTCTAAAAAATTCTATAAGATTTGATAAATGTTGCAAATATATTATTTCATTTGATCTTTACAACTATGAAAAAGATATTACAGGTGTTATTATTATTCCCATTTTTTTTCAGATGAGCAAATAGGTTCAGTGCCTTGTCCATGGATCAGAGCCAATCAGAAATGAGATTTGAACCCAGTTCCATGCCAAGCTTGATTACAAATTTAGCCCTTTTTAGGGCCCTGGGTCAATTGCCAAGTAACATTATGCCTATCACATCTGTTCTTGACCTCCAATTTTTTTTTTAATATACAGGTTTAATGACGGTACTCTTCTGCTCAGAAATTCTCAGTGGCTCCCTATGAATAACCAAGTAAATTGTAACACCTTTTCCTAGCTTCCAAGACCCTCCATGATCAGACAACCCCCCTACCTTTTACAGACTTATCTTGCATTTCTCATTTCTGTACACTGTATTTCAACCAGACTGGGCTACTCCCTAGCTCCTCAATAATAACTATTCTTTTGTTTCCCTATGCTCACATTGTTTCTCATGCCCGGAATGCCCTACCATCTTCACTTGTTTAAGACTCAGTTATCAGTGCAGCTCCTCTCAGTAGTTCAAGAACAATCCTGAGACCTTTTATGGAAAATTTCATCCACATCAAGAGAAAAAACAATGAGGTCTGAATGCAAAACAAAGCAAATTATGTTCAGATTTTTTTTTTAGCTTTTTGCAAGGCATTGGGCTTAAGTGGCTTGCCCAAGGCCACACAGCTAGGTAATTATTAAGCATCTGAGGCTGGACTTGAACTCAGGTACTCCCTACTCCAGGGCCAGTATCCACCGCACCGCCTAGCTGCCCCTAATGTTCAGTTTTTAAAACTTCTTTCATGTTGTTTCAACATCTCTTATGATTTTTCTTTCTTGGTCCTAACTCTTCTTTCACAAAAAATATTAATATGTACAATACAATTGTACGGTCCATCCTATATCAGATTTTTACTGCCATGGAGAGTGGGGAAGGAAGGGAGGGTGGTAGAAAAATGAGGACTCAATAGCTTCAAAAAGGATAAAATGTTGAAAGCTATCTTTGTATGTAATTGAAAAAGAATAAAAGCTTTTGTTTAAAAAAAAAGACAGCTATCAGCAATATCACTATTAGGTCTTTGTCCAAGATAAATATTTTTAGCAACTCTCTTTTTCTGTGGTATAGAGCTGAAATTTGAGGGAACATCCATCAATTAGGGAATAGCTGAACAAGTTGTAGTATAAGATTGTGATGGAATACACAATATGATTGCGATGTAAGAAATGAATTCAATGAATTTAGAAGAATATGGAAAGATTTAGATGAAATAACGAAAAGTGAACAGAAACAAGAGAACATTGTATACAGTACCACTAATATTATCAACAGAATGATTGTAAACAACCAATTTATCTTCTGTACAGTAAATACTCAAATGAACTATAAAGGACCTTTGAAAGAAGATACTTGCACCTACCTCTACAGAAAGAACTGATAAATATACATGTATACAGTATGGTTTTACTTAATTTATAGATTACTTTAAATGGTGGCTCCTGCAGTATGGGGTGGAGAGGGAAGGAGGGAATTAGTTCCTAACTAAAAATATAGCAAAAAATTAAATTTTAAAAAAAGAGACAGCTATCCTTTTAAATCCAACTTAACTGCTACCTCCCTTCATAAATTCTTCCCTGATTCCCTTCTCACCTCTTCTATTAGGTTTCACCTAATACTTTGTTTTATAATTCCCCAATGTACCTAGTATATGATATTGTATACCTAGTATATGATAGTGTATGATATTGTACCCACCTGCATTGGTATCTGATCATTCAAGTCTTCCCTATTGGAAGCTTGAAGTTATGGTTCCCTCAGCTCTAATGGGTAAGTTTTTGCATTATTTTGCCTCCTTGTCATTTCTTGGTTGACTCCTCACCAAGCCCCCTGCTCATACCTTCCCCTTCCCTGCTTTCCTACATATCTTTTTATGCTGTCTTTCTCTTTAGAATCTAAGTTCCATGAGATCAGGGACCATCTTATTTTCTGTCCCCAGAGTTAGCACACTGGCTAACAAATAACTAAGTGCTTATTCAATATTCTCATTCTCATTCTCATTCTCTGTCTGTCTGTCTCTCTCTCTCTCTCTCTCTCTCTCTCTCTCTCTCTCTCTCTCTCTCTTGTTTCTTTCTCTGTCTTCTTCCCTCCCTCTTCCTCTCTCTCTCTCTCTTCCCTTAATCAACTCTGTTATTGGATACTTCCTAACTGTGTGACCCTGGGCAAATCATTTAACCTCTACTTCCTTATCTGTAAAATAGAGCAATGATGATACTCCTCACAGGGTTGTTGTGAGGATAAAATGAGAGAATATTTGTTAAATGTTTTGCAAACCATAAAGAGCTACAGTTTTGAGGGTGCCTTGTCCAAACTTTGTATTGCTCTTACAATATTACAGTAATCCTTTAATATATGTTTGTAATAATAGATTTTGGCATATGATCCCTGTGAATAAGCTACAAAACTCATTTGAGTCACCTGCAATCTGATTAGATAAGGAGCAATCATTTTGAATTTTTTTTAAACCCAGAAGCAACCAACTACTTTATTTTATTATGTTTTTCAGAATCCAGGAACACATAGAAAACAAGAAAAACATAATAGCTGCTATTCTAGGATGGCCAAAAGAACAATGCATTATTTAAAAAAAAAACAACCTCCCAACTATAAAAAAGTAAGAAACACCTGTCTAAATAAGTTATGTGAATGATTCTACCAGCTTACATAATATTGCTTTCAGTAGCAGGCAGTGGGTTGATTTTTATATAGGATGATATGAGGTGATTTTTAAATTCTAAGATTTTCCTCAAAATGCTTGTGGGTGTTAGTCACAATGATTTTCGGAAAGCCAAAGAGTACAGAGATGGGTTACTCAGTGGATGACTAACTATTAAGAGAACTCAGGAATACTCCCCAATTTGAATTGACTCTTAAAAAAGGGATTCTAAATTGTCAAACCCAGCCTGGCCCTGGTGGCCTCATTCAGTGGCACTTTCCTAATTTTGGAAGTTTTGTTCCCCCTGGCTCAGACCATTTTGAAGTCAGCTCTTGCTATGACTTCAGGTGGGGAATAAGAAAAGAGTAATGAGAAGTCCCAAGAAATAGGTAGGTGGCCCTGCCCACTGAAGAGAAGCATCCTAAGGATAACAACAAAGGAGAAAGCCTGGCTGGACTTGGACCAGGCTGGGTTCAGGGGCATTTGCTCAGGAAGGACAGTTGTGATCCAAAATCATGCTGGGATGCCAACAGTCAATAACCAAGTCCCCTTGTATTGACCAGCAATGACCTCAAGAAGCACACCTGCTGAATCCCAGTGTTAAAGGCTCTTCTCTTTGGGATAGAAGCTATACCTAGACTTTGATTCTGTGCTGAAGGTCTTGCTCTCATTTTGGACCAAGACATTCAACAATCCTATTTCTTTTAATACCATCAAAAAGGGGGGGGGATTGTTGTGAGGAGGGTCCTTCTGAGGGATTTCCTGTCCCCTCACCCCACCAACAAATGCACAGACTGCTGTCATCTTGGAGAAGCACAGACAAAGTTATCAGGAAGCAGGTCAGGGATGAGAGCAGTCATTTCAGATCTTAAGCAACAACTCAGAATCCTCACCATAAGTTTCTGACTGAGGGTCCCACTTTTTCTCTGTACAGAATTTCAGGAGCACTTGGAGTAGGAAGTAATTGCAAGGGGTCTGTCTGAGGGTTACCTCGACCTTGTCACTGCATCAGAATCAATCTCCAAAGCCACCCCAATGGACAGAAGAAAACCCCTTTCTCTTTATCATCTTTTCTATGATCTCCAACTCTGCCAGCTTAATGTTGCTTATGATTTCGCTTTGCGGTTTTAGTTTTCTCCTCCACAAACTCATGCTCTCATAGATTAGCAAAAACATCCCCAGTAAAGATGCTATTTTTATAGTAGATCTGATCAATTTTAACTTAGATATCCCTGGAGCAGCAAGTCAGACATACAGCACCAAAGTGTATGAAGAAAACCTTAGCCTTGTTTTCTTTGAGTCCACCTTCACAGCCACCATGGGACTGAGATTCTGTGCTCTGTGCTTCTGTCTAATTCTGGCCAGAGGATAAACTAAATTGCTCTATAATCTCAACCAATTCCCTCTCAAAAGCAATAATCCACAAATTCATTCAGAAGATTTCTAATAGAAGAACCACCCTTGGAATCTAATAATAACTGTTTGCACTCTTTGCTTTATCTGAACAGATCCTAGACACAAATTTTGGCTATGTCCCTATTTCACTTGTGTTGGACATAGTTACAGTTTGGGGATCAGAGGCAGAATTAGAATCATTGAATGGTTTCTTAAAGGTATAGTGTGTGTGTGTGTGTGTGTGTGTGTGTGTGTGTGTGTGTGTGTGTGTGTGTAAGTAACCATAGAAACTTATTATGATCACTATTCTTTGCTGGGGAAACTTCCAATGTCCAGCTGAGAGAATTCATTATCTTTTTCTCTACTCCAAGAAGAGAATGAATGTAAGATGTACAGCACTTAACTCTTTCAATAATTCATGTTTACTCTTTCTCAAATGGTCACTATGTAAATAGCAATGTTCAAACTAAAAATTAAGAAAGAAATCGAAGTAATGAAGTCCTAAGTGTCTGTCTGTGGACTACAAACACAGAACATCCTTCAACAACACTCCTTTCTTGAATCCAGAAGCAGAGGTACTAGCTTTTCACTTAAAGCACCCCCCGCCTCTCTGTTTCTGTTTCTCTCTCTCTCTCTCTCTCTCTCTCTCTCTCTCTCTCTCTCTCTCTCTCTCTCACACACACACACACACACACACACACACACACACACACACACACACAATAAGGAAGTGTTATACCACCTTGGTTAGGGATTAGGATTGGGATCTGTGATTTCTTTAGAGTACTGGTGTCAAATTCATATAGAAACAAGGACCAAGAAACCATACACCAGGATCCCTGTCTGGCACATGTTACCTTAGAAAAATCTATGTGAATATTATTTATATTCTATGAAATTTTTACTTATTTAGCTAAATATTTCTCAATCCCATTTTAATCTGATTCAGGCTACACTTGGGAATGTTGTGGGCTCTCAGCTGCACCTTTTGACATCTCTGGTATAGAGATTTACTAGATAAGGAAACTTCATCTATTAATGTTGTCATGTCCAGGGCCAACAGACTCAATTGCTGTCAGCAACACTCCTGAATACAGTCTGAACTAGATTATAAATGGTTTGGTAAGTCGATATATGATACATAGGGATCCTTTGGTATGGTTTAGTGGTCCCTGTTTCTAAATGACTTGTCCAGGGTTACACAGTCAAGTGTGAATCAGAAAGCAGATTTGATCCAGGCTTTCTGTTCTACCAAGTTATTCTCTATTCTATTATTATTCTATAATGATTTTTGTTAAAATAAATTTCAGAAGGAAAAAAAATTATCAAAGGAATCTTTTTTCAAGAAAAATCTATTCAGGTCTTTAAAATTGGGTAGGATTTTACTAAGTTTTATTTTCTTACACTAGAAATGTCTATTTCAGTCACAAGTGAAACAACTTCCTTTTCTACATATGATATCTATACTAAGATTTGAAGATGAACTGTATCCCACGATTAATCTTTATTATCTTTCTGGACTTGTTATGAATCTTAGGCAAGCCCATCTAATGACATGTGGTATTAGAATTTAAGAGAAATCTGTCTTCCTACTCTGTCCCCAGAAGCCAGGGAGAGATTTAATGAAGCAATTCAGTCAGAGAATTTAAGGCTATTATGAAATTTAATCAGGGAAATCTCTGGAGTCTCATGGCTGTAGGATGGCATTTTATAAACTATCAGCAGCACCCTTAGCACTTTTCTTTTTCCAAGGGAGGGTCCTAGGGTAATAGAAGCAACCTTCTTTCAGTGAGGTATTAAGAACTGAAGGCAGACCCAAATCTGATGATCCTATCAAAGATTCTAGATAGAGAATTGAAAAAAAATATAGCTAGATATCCTTGCAATGCTTAGTCCGAATGAAAGCTGTCCTATGGAGTTGTTTTTCTGTTATTCTTATTTCAGACTTATGGTTTAATGAACGATACACCTAATAATCAGAGTGATTCCTAAGATACTGAAGATTATGTGACCTGGAAATTTCTGTCAGAGGTAGGCCTGGATGTAGTCAAGGCTTACTTTCTATCCAATAAATCATGTTAGTTCTTGACTAATAGGTAGATGTATTTAGCTTGGTCTTCACTGTATGTTATAGATCCTGCAGGAATAAATAAAGGTCTAAAGGTGGAGGGATGAAAATGAATTACAAATCAACCATTTCCTTATTTAATTATCATTCACATAATCAAAAGTGCAGTTATACAGAAGTCTCTGATGCTGAGGGGAGATCTACAACTATCTTGATACATGTGGGAAAAAAATTCCATTTTTGAAATGACATTTAAGTGGTTGGTTCATTATTGTAGAAGACTATTAGACTGAACTAGAAAGTCTGTTACCCTTTATGACTGATTATATATATTCTGATATTGAGATCTGAAACAAATGAAGTAATTAACATCGCCTATTTAAAATGTAAAGTGGAAAAGGCAATAGAATTCAAAGTCAGGGAACCTGGGAGTTAAAAGCCAGGCCCACTCTAGTCTGATAACCCTGGGAGAAGTTTCTTTACCTATCAGAGAGTGCTGAGCCTGGAGCCAAAAAGATATGAGTGCAAATCTAGCCTCAGGAATTTTCTAGTTGTGTGATCCTAAGCATGTCACTTAATTTCTGCCTGCCTCAGTTTCCTCAACTGTAAAATGGGAATAATAATAAACCCTATCTCACAGAATTGTTGTGTGGATCAAATGAGATATTTGTAAAGTACTTAGCATTAGTAGACATTTAAGAAATGATGATTTCCCTTCCTTTAGGCCATTCTATCTATCTATCTATCTATCTATCTATCTATCTATCTATAAAGATGATGCTACTGATTCAATATCATTAGGGTATTTTTGCCTCATCCCCCCCCCCCCAACAATCATGATGGTCATGTGCCAAACCAGCTATACTTCAAACTCTATTCCCACTGTGTGACCCATCTTGGGTCACATTCATAGACAGGAAAACTGATTGGGTTTATAATCCAACGAAACAAAGAAGATCTGGCCACATGCCCTATTCAGGGACCAAAATTACAACCTCGTTAGCTGTGGGCTCTGGCTAATGGACTCCAGATTCTGTTTAATAGGGTTATTGTACCTACTAAAAGATTTAGAACAAAGTAAGTGACAAGACAAACCAGAACGAAGTTTTCCCATGGACAAGTTTTCCATATTTCCATATTATATTTTTAAATGACTTAAGAATAATTACACTTGAAAATAAATTTGGCCAGCAATAGTCCATTCAATTTGTGGACAAGCCATCACTAATGTCTTGGGAACTCCCCCCCCAAGTGCTACAATACAACCAATCTAACTGTATAATGACCTCAAAGAAAGCAAATATAATTGATGAATGGTCAAAAGGTGATCTGTTAAAGGTCTGTAAGTAGTAGTGAACTCCATTATGCAACAGCTTTATTCCTAAGTAAAGTTGGATGTCAGTCAAGGATTTGTCAATCAGATATTTTAAATGATCTTAAAGACCTCTGCAAGTTAGGTTTAAGAAGTTAAAAGAAAGGGCTTTTAAAAATAAGTAAAGGGAAAGCCCCACTTGATCTCTTGAAAATCTGGATGTAGGGATCCAATTAAAAACAACAAAACATCATTAATTTACATTCCACTATTTTGGAATTTGAAGTTATTCTGATAGAATCATACAGATGGTTGCCTTAGCAAGTAAAAAAAAAAAGGAAGGGGAGGGTTTTGGTGCCTTTTGTTTTTACCTTATAGTTATATCTGGAAAAAACACCTCTCCCAGAAGTGAATTCTTCCATAATCAAGAAAAACAGTAAAGCAAAAACCATCCAAACAAACCAAAAAAACCACCCTAATACAATGATGTCCAATAATGATGACTTCCAGCCCTACTAGTCCTTTTCACTTTTGAGCTAAGAGGAGGGAAAAGCGGTGCATTTTTTTGTTCTGGGGCACTATGCCTAGTTTTTAAGTCTCTGGGACTTCCTTGCATCTACATTCTGATTACTGTATATCCTTTTGGTTTTACTCATTACAATCCTTTTCAGGTCAAACAAATCTTTTCATGTAATGTCATATGATTATAAGTTTAGGGCAGTTTAGGTATAAAAAATATCTATAGGAGCTCTTTTCCGGTGTCAAAGAATTGGAAATTAAGGAGTTGCCCAATAATTGGAGAATGCTTGAATAAAATGTGGTATGTGATTATGACGAAATACTATTCTGCTATAAGAAATGATGAGCTGGATGCTTTTAGAAAAGCCTGGAAAGACTTACATGGGCTGATGCAAACTGACATTAATTTGGAAATTAACTAAATAAAAACACAACAGAACATTGATAAAATTAATATATGGTTTTCTAAATCAGGAAGCCCCTGAAGGAATACTTAGGTATGGTTTAGGGGCCCTTGTTCTATTTGAGTTTGGCATAATCATCTAGATGACCCCTAAAGTACCTTCTAACTCTAAAATTCATTATGAATCTGACAATATGAATTAGATCACTAAATGCCCATCAGTGAAATGTTTTATATATTAAGATAAAATTTTATTGATATTTTTATATCAGCTACATTTCCCTAAGAATGCCATTTCATATAACAAAGAATAAAAAAGAGGGACAAAAACAGTTCACAGAACTAAACAACAGTCAAAAAGTTGAGTTACTAAAAAGTAAAGCACTTGCCCTGGAGTCAAGAGGACCTGAGTTCAAATTCAGTCTCAGACCCTTAATAATTACTTAGCTGTGTGACCTCAGGCAAATCACTTAACTCCACTGCCTTGCAAAAACCGAGAGAGAGAGAGAGAGAGAGAGAGAGAGAGAGAGAGAGAGAGAGAGAGAATGAATTACTGCAGTCTTCCCCAATTGTCCCACAAAGAAGTGGAGGAAATACCTTATCTGTGTTTTTTTTTTGACCAAACATAGTATTTCAGTTTCAAGGTTTTGTCATTTTTCTTTTCATTAAAATATTATTGCAGCTACCATAAATATTGCTTTCCTGGTCCCACTTATTCCACTCGCTTTGCATCAGTTTACAAGTTTTCATGCTTCTTGGTATTTATCCTTTTCGTTGTTTCTTATAGCACAGTAACATTCCACAAATTAAAAAAAAAGATTGGTATGTAAATTTTATAGGCTAATTTCCTTGACATCAAAGAAAGAAGTTACAGTTAGTCAGTCATAAAGATTAAGTAACTTTCTCTTGACTTTATTCAGCATTTTTTAAGAATAATGATAACATATACTTTCAATGGATCCATAATCTCACCTGCAGTACGGACTGTAATGCTTTAAAAAAAAAAAAAAAACAAAGAAACAAAACGATTACAATTTACTTCCCAGTTAAAAAGCTTGTAGATTCAAGAAGTAAATACATTAAGAAATGTGAGTATCATATCATATCGTACCATCCTGGGGGTGTTTTTGAAACTTTAGAACATTTTTCTCTCAAAATGCTATGTAACTGTTGAGACTTTTGGAGGTCCTAAGGAGAATTCAGTTGCAGGAATATCTTATAAATCTATAAGCCAAAGAAAGGCAGCAGTGTAACAGTGACTCTCTCTTTCTATTATCTGATCATCCTGGGGCTCTTGAGGGAACAGATGTCATAGAGGACATTTGTTTGAACTTTATAAATATATCAAGTGCCTTTGATTACATGAAAAAAAACTAAGGTCAGACTCATGCTTTTCTCATTCTGAGTCAAGTATTCTTTCCCTACCATACACTTCAAAATAACTGAAAAACAACAACAAAGAGCAACAATATAACCAAATTAGCCATGATTTTTTTTTTGGTAGCACATTGAGAATAAGACCTGGCCTTTGGGCCACTGGGATTGGAATCCAAAAGATCTGTAATTTCACCTTTCGGCATTCTTTCCATACTTATTTGCCCTTCAGAGGGTCTTACGAAATCCACATTACAGCAAGGAAGCGGTGTGTACATTTTGAAAATTGAGAAACAAATTCTGAAAGGTCACTGCCTTAGAATTTCCTCTAAATCACTCAGAAGCTTGGTAGAGGATTAAAGGTCACTAAGCTCTTTATTACTCTCTCTCTCTTCTGAGACAAGACAAATTCCTCTAGTCTGTCTTTTTCTAATCAGGAGGAATTATAAGATCACAAATTCAGAGTGATAATAATAACGAGAATGAGAATAACACCAGCCATAGTGCTAAAGGCCATGACAATATGATCTCATTTTATTTTCACAATCACCTTGGGGGGCTGGGAAAGATGCTCTTATCCCCATTTTACAGATGAAGAAACTGAAACAGTTTTAGTGACTTGCCTGGAGTCATACAGCTATTATGTTTAGAAGTAACTGAGTTCAGCCTTTCTCATTTTATCTTTTTATTTTAATTTTTTAATTTTTTTTGAATTTTACAAATTTTCCCCCAATCTGGCTTCCATCCCCTACCCCCCCACAGAACGCAGTCAGATAGTCTTTACATTGTTTCCCTCCTATACACTGATCTAAATTGGATGTGTTAAGAGAAAAATCAAAACCTTAACAGCTTTCTCATTTTAAAGACAAAAAAACCTGAAACCTAGAGACACTTAGAGACTTCTTCTGGGACATATAGCTAGCGTCAGAGGGAGGATTCAAACCCAAGTCTTCCAGATACCAAGAACCAAGGTCTATCAAAATGTAATCCTTTATACTAGCTTTCCTGTGCAATTACTTCATTATGGGTGATAAGACCCAGACTATTTATATCCTCCAAACATCTCTATATTGCCATTTGGGGGGGCGGGGATGTTAAGTTTCAATTTTTTGAAAGTCATCATGTTCTTTGACTTAAGAGTCCTGCAACACCATGGCTAGATATTGGTATTAAAACTCTGAGTAATTAGTTGGCACAGTGGATGGAGCACAGGCCCTGGAGTCAGGAGAATTTGAGCTCAAATCTCAACTCAGATACTTACTAGCTGTGTGACCTTGAGTAAGTCACTTAATCCTGATAGCTGCCCCCCCAAAAAATGAGACCTTTGTTTAAGGGAGCATTGGGGATGACTTAAAAGAACTTGATCATTTCCCAAAGGCTAAGTCAGTTTAGTTTATATCAAGAAGTTGTACCCATATATTTAATTTTTCTTTAAGATATTCTTTGGACCTTTATTCAACTTTTTTTCTATTTGAAGATCAATTTCCTAATATTTAAAGTGTTGTCTCATGGTCCTTGCAATTCAACATCAAGTCTTGCTGAGAAAGTTTCGTATTTCCTCTTGTCCAGAAAACTATCTCATATCTCAAGGGGGAGAGAGAGCAGTATGAGATTGATGACCTTAACCAGCTCCTATATGGCTGGGTGATTTGAAGCACATTCCAAGTCACCAACCTTCAGGGATTAGTAAAAATGCATGCGCTGCAAATCCATTCTACTTTATACCCTGAAAGCTACTTTCTAACTCTAGGCTGCATGATATGATGGAGAAAAAATTTGATTTGGAATCAAGAAGACCCAAATTCAAATCCCATTCAGATGTTGACTAGTTGGGTGACCTCACAGAAGTCACTTATATGAACTATTATTATCCTATTTCCTAGAAGCAACATCTTCCACTTTTTATCATTTTAAACTAAACAGTTGTATTTATTTAGCTCTTACACAAAGTGAGAATAATCATCATAATAGTTTAACATTTATATAGTGCTTTTGCAAAATACTTTACAATTATTATCCCATTGAATTCTCACAACAGCCTTGGGAGATGGGTCCTATGATGATCCTCATTTTATAGATAAGGAAACTTGAGGCAAACAGAGGTGAAATGACTTGCTCAGGATCACATAGATGAGTGATTATCAATTCAGCTTTTCCTGACTCCAGGCCCTCTCCACTGTACCACATATCTGCCTCAAAAGTTTCATATATAATACTTGTTTTACAAAGCAGAAATTGGTTCAAGTTTATCCAGTTTTCATATTGCAAAAGAAAAAGTGACATAACAATTTTACAAAGATGCAGTTATTCCTCCTTTCTCCACTATCCTGCCCCCCCCAAAAAAATTCAGTGTAAGTAGGAGGCCCATCTTTCAAAACTGTACCATATTTCATCTATTTAAGTTTATCCAAGAACACTTGAGGCCACTTAGGATGAAAGGTGCTATATCAACGCAAAGTTACATTATTAAAAATTGACAGAGAAGAATCCTTTATAGTACTGATGGTAAAGGATTTGTTATGCCGACTCTAAAGTCTATTTAAGTCAGACTCAAGGAATAGATGACTAAAAAAAGTAAGCTCGGGAAATAGATCTTAATGGACAAGATGAGCTAGCTTCGTCTTCTTGCTGGGTACAGAACTGAATAAGAATTTCTCCATCTGCATAATTTTGTATTCCAGGATTTAAACTCAGAGTCTAAATTTGATGATAAATAGTTTGGGTTGATTAATGGCTACTGTTGATATATATATATATATATGTATGCATAATATATTTATACATTTATTTATTGATTGATTGAATGATTGATTGTTGTTTATCTTTCCTTTTTGAAGAAGAATATCACATCAGGAAAGTGATGCCAATGATGTGTAATGGATTGGATCTGAGTGAGGGGGTGCTGTGCTATGTCACTGTCTCACATTCTCCTTCAGAGCCATCTGGGTTCAGTGACCACTGGAGACGGCCCTGGAAGAGAGGCAATCAGGGTTAAGTGACAGCTAATAAATGTGAAGAATGAAGGCCAGAGTTGAACACAAGTCCTCCTGACTGTAGGTCCGGTGCGCTATCCGCTGCATCACCCAGCTGCCCTGTTGGATGGGTATTTATGTATGTAAGGTATATATGCATATACAAAAATGTGGCCAAAACTAGATTTCAAAGTATTATATATACACAGTACATATACATATGTATGTGTGTGCATATATATGTATATATGTATGTAAAACCCACACATAGAGATGTCCCCCCATCTTCTCTAGGCCTCAGTTTCCTCAGAAAGCATCCAACATAGAAGTTCCTACTGAACTTCAAGGGCAGCTGGGAGACGCAGTGGATAGAGTAAGGAGCAGCTCTGGAGTCAGGAGGCTCTGAGACCAAATCTGACTTCAGACACTTAATAATTGTCAAGTTATATCACTTAACCCTACTGCCTTAAATAAATAAAAATTTTAAAAAAGAATTTACTTCAAAAATCTAGAGACTCCTCAATTAGGAAGTGACCACATAAGTCATAGTACATGAATTTAATGGAATGTTTCTGTGCTGTAAGAAACGATGAAACTGATGAATGAGGGGAAGTAGGGGAAGACATAGGAAATGATTAAAAAGTGAAGTAAGCAGATCCTGGGAAAAATACGCATAATAGCTAAAACAATTAAATAGAAACAAGAAGAATAACAATAAAGCTATACATTATCATATAATATGTATATATAGTATAAATGCCTATATAATATGTATTGTGTTCTATAATAGAATATAAACTCCCAGAATTCTATAATAAGCTCTCCAAGAATAGGAACTATTTTTGCTTTAACTTTGTATCCTTTGTGATTGATTGCCTGGTAAGTGGTATGTGCTTAATAAATTCATGTGGATTTATAAATTGATCAGATAAGTTCTATGGTTTTTTCAGTCTTGCATTTCTAATGCACAGTAAATACTCAGCATGTGTTTAGTTCGAATTAAATTAATACTTGGAAATCATTTCTGATTAAAATGTTTATATATATAAAAATATATGTATTATAGCTCAATTGTATTAAATGCTAATTTTGAAACTGGTCTTAAAAATCAATGTTTTAGAACATGATCAATTATTTATTGAATGCCCATTATAAACATGCTATTCAGCATGTATTTAGTTTGAATTATTACTACTTGGGAATAATTTCTGATTAAAATGTTTATGTATTAAAATATATGCATTATATAGCTCACTTGTATTAAATGCTAATTTTGAAATTGGTTTTAAAAATCAATGCTTTAGCATACGATCAATTATTTAATGAGTACCTACTACATCCAAAGCACAGTGGGTAATATGAGAAGCTGTGTTCCTCTTCTCAAAAAACTTCTAAAAAGATTTCTTAGATTGGAAATCCAGTAAATGTCCTTCAATTGGGGAATGGCTTAGCAAACTGTGGTATATGTATGTCATGGAACACTATTGTTCTATTAGAAACTAGGAGGGACGGGATTTCAGGGAAACCTGGAGGGATTTGCATGAACTGTTGCTGAGTGAGATGAGCAGAACCAGAAAAACATTGTACACCCTAACAGCAACATGGGAGTGATCTTCAACCTTGAAGGACTCACTCATTCCATCAGTGCAACAATTGGGAACAATTTGGGGCTGTCTGCAAAGGAGAGGCCATCTGTATCCAGATAAGGAGCTGTGGAGTTTGAACAAAGTACAAGGACTATTCCCTTTAATTTAGAAAAAAAAACAGATATCTTATTGTCTGATCTTGTTACATCTGAGAATTACGTTCTCTTCAAGGATATGATTTCTCTCTCATCACACCCAATTTGGATCAAGGTACAACATGGAAACAAAGTAAAGACTGACTGTGGGGTGGGGGTGGGGGGAGGGAAGCAAGATTGGGGGAAAATTGTAAAACTCAAATAATATCTTTAATAAAAATAAATTTTAAAAAAAGATTTCTTAGAATGTAGTTGTCTCATGCTCTCCCCAAGCTTTGTATCCTAAGGGGCTAACTATGTTATTTGGAAATTCAAGACTCATACACAGGGTCAAGTTTGTTGTTCTATAAGAGAGACCCAGATGACCTTGGCAAGGAATATAGGTAGCATTCTTAATAATGTGTTGTTCCTTAGAGACACATAGACTGTTCCTGTTCCAAATGAGGAGACAGAATCACTAATTGGCAGAATGCTCTAAGTTTTCCCTTAGTTGACATTGAGGAACCCCATATAACTCAGTATTGAAAATGGCAAGAAAGTGCCCTCACACAGATTACTATTGTCCTTGACTTAAGGGTATCTTGGACATACGGGGAATCTGGAGAGGTGCATTCATTAATGCATTAGATATCATATATCCTTGTTAAATGCTCACATGTATCCTTATTGTTGTTCCTATAAAGAGGATTTTATTTATTCATCCATTCATGTTTAATTTATTTATTTGCCATCTGTCTTGTTGACTCAATCTTAGCAAATCCTGATTCTGCACTTGAGACCAGTAAGCACTTGACTGGATCATAGACTTGAGCTGGAAGGGGCAACATTGTTCCCCTTCCCCTCCTTCTGCTCTTCCCATTTTACAGATGATTGAACTGAGGTTCATTGAGGTTAAACAGCAATCAGAATACAAATTTAGATTTTCTTCAGACTCTTAAGCGCCAATAACTCTTTCAAACAGGGAGCCACGGTTGTCACATTAGTAGTACTGGGTTGCTTATCAACTTTGAGTTCAAACCACTTTACATAATAAATATTTCTGACATTTAGGTTTCTTGACATTCACAGTCCTTCACAGTCTAGTATCACCTTATCTTTTCACCTTATCTTTCATAAGACTCCCTTCCAGGGTCAAATCAAACTGGATCACTCAACCACATACTTTCCTTCTTCTGACCTCCTCATCTTTGCTTATTAAATCCCTACCTATTCTTAAAGGACCAACATGAAAGCCATCTTCTCCATGAAGCCTTTCCCTGACCTTTGCTCTTCCCCCATTTCCAGCTTCCATCTACATCTCTGTAATGTTAGGTTATACTATGAATTACATTTATATATCTTCTTATCTTCATGAGGGAAGGGACCCAGTCTTATTTGAACTTTATACTTCTCTTTAATAACCAGTACAATGCTCTGCAGTCTTAATTAGAACAATACTGAAAGAAAGTATACTCCTTTAGTACATGGGAATAACAACTAGTTTAACAACTAGTTAACAAATCTTATAATTTAAAAATCAGAAGCTTCTACATAGCAATACCAAGTTAGCTCTTCTTTCTGCCCCTAGAGTTGGTAAGGATGGGGATCATAATTAGCATTTATATAATGCATTTAGGTTTGCAAAATGCTTTAAGTATATTATCTCATCATCATCAAATCTTGGGAAGTAGGTGCTATTATTATTCCCATAATACAAATGAAGAAACCAAGGTAGACAGATTAAGCATCTTGCCCAGGATCAAGCAGCAACTGAAATATCTCAAGCCAAATTTAAACTCAAGTTTTCTTTACTCCAGGTCTAGTACTTTATTTATTTCTCTTACTTACTACAGGAGTCAGAAAGATCTGAGTTCAATTCCTGCCTTAGAAATTTACCAGTTACAACCTGATAATAGTGGAAAACACCAACAATCAGGGGACATCAGCAAAGTTTTCAGGTAGGGAGCTGAGTCTGGAAGACAGCTTGGTACTCCAATAGATTGGAGGTGAAAAGGAAGAGTATTGTAGGCTGGAGACAGAACATACAAGTTACAGGGAACTGCAGAGGCAAGCTTGGCTAAAATATAGAGGCCAAGACTATATTCGCTACCATGAACACCTGACCAGAATAATATAATGATTATATCTGAAAGTACAAAATTTTGTCATATTCCTAAGAATCACGGAGGCTTAAACCAACATTTTACTCATGATCTTATGAGTCAATAACTCAAAATCCCCTAGGATGTAAAAGGGACCAAGAACTAGGGAATTTAACTCCTACTATAGATAAAACTTTTATTCACATGGGTAAAAACCTATAAAACCCTTGTTATGAGTTATCCTGTACATCTATCTCTATAAATTTTAACTAATCTTGCTTTTAATTTATGAAATTAGAAAAACCAGGAATTTAGTAAATTTAGTAAATTCTGCTATAAAAGTAGAAAAGCAACAAGAGAAAGTGTCGTAAAGTATATAAATAGCCAGCCTCGGGAGTCTTCAAGTCCTGTCTCTGACAAAAACTGGCTATGTGATGGAGCTGACTTAACCTCTCTGTGCTGGAGGCCAGTGATGCCAAACTCAAATAGGAATGGGATCCATTTAACTGTTCATAAAGAAACAAGCGGCAGACCTAAAGATAAAGTTCTAAAATGCTTTTATTATTACAGTTTTATGTTATATTATAGTTATGATAGTTATACTTTTATTATTTTATTATAGTTAAGCATTATTGTATTTTTATTTATTTTGTTAACCATTTCCCAATTAGATTTTAATCTCATTCAGGCTGCATGTGTTGTGGACCATATGGCTTGTGAGTCTGGCACTTCTGCTGTAGGCAATTCTCTAGCTGCAGAAAAGCTGCTGAATAGGATAGGTTCAGTCCCTATCCCTGGTCTAAGGTTAGACAAATGGACAATGGACCATGCAAAGATTTGTGATGATGACAAAAGAACTCAGGAGACCTTTTGCTTTCCTCTGCCAAAAACTGGTTGTTCTCTCTGATCTAGCTTTTGGTGACAGATGTCAGAGGGGAAAAAAAGGCATAATTATTCATTCCTTACTGAACTTACAGTTCTCTATTGTGATGCAAGATCAGAAGTCATTGATGAATAGAGAAGGAAAAGGGACCTAAAGAAAGAAGAAATAGCAGCAGCCCTAAAAGCAGACCAGATCTCAGGGAAGAGTTGCAGACCCAGGACATTCAGACTTAGGATGCTACAGACTTAGGATGCTTCAGGCCTAGAATGCATCAGACCTAGGATACTCAGACTTAGGATGCTTCAGACCTAGGATGCTGCAGTTTAAATAGGAAACTTCAGATCTAAGATGTTCAGACTTAGGATTCTGCAGACTTAGGATGCTGCCTAGGATGCTCAGACATGGGATACTCAGTCTTAGGATGCTGCAGACTCAGAATGTGGGCTCCATTCTTGGGTCCTTGGAGGAAGACTCTGTCTCTTGCTTCTGGTCGACTGTTATCCTGAGTTATATTCCAAACCCAACAGCTGTTCCTCAATTTGTCCTCTGGCTACCTCTCAACCTGGACTTGTCCAGCAAATTAAAGACTAGAAAGAACCTTTTACTGAAGCAAGATCCCAATATCCCTTAATTTTTGGATATTATAACCACTAAGGGAGGAAAAAAATATTTTTGTTTTAGCAGACCCTCACATTGGCATCAGTACAGTCTCAATACTTCCTAGAAGGAGCATCCTAACAGGGTTCAGTCTATGGGAAAGAAAAAGCTGAAAAAATGGGCTGGACATATTCTCCTAATGAAAAGCAAAACAAAACCAAAAAAATCCCCAAACCCCAAGATAGGGGTAGGACAAGAATTAAGAAGCATGTTCTCTCTTCTTTTCTCTTCTCTTCTCTTCTCTTCTCTTCTCTTCTCTTCTCTTCTCTTCTCTTCTCTTCTCTCTCTCATTTAGATTAGGGACTTTAAGTATTAATTCAAACAGACACTTGAGAACACGTTTATAAGTATTGTTTCACAGTATGCTAACTCAGAAAAATTACTGGAATGGAGCATGCACTTTTCTCCTCAAATTTCTGATAAGTTAGGACTCAGTTAATCACTGGTAACATATACTATCCCCTGTGTATTCTATATGTAATTTCCTAATACTTGGACAAATGAGATTTTGCCTGAAGCAATCTGATAATTTTGTAATTCCCCAGAAAAACATATTGTATTATAGAAAATTCATGATATTGCACAATGTTTTCTGTTCTTTCTGGTACGTTCAATAAGAGGGTTTTGTTTTCACCTTTCTAATTTAGCCTCTGTACTCAGCCTGAAGTTTACTGGAAGAAAAAAACTTAATGTTAATGGCACCTCAGTGGATTTTCAGAAAGACTGGTGGAAGAAATCTGATGAAAACATAATTAACTAGGTTGCAGTTGGCTAATGTTTTGTTAAGTACAGTGGATATTTCTCAGGATACTTTTAGTCACTTTTCTATTACTGATCACTAAATGAGCCATAATATTCCTCCACATCTTAACATTTTTATCATATTCTCTGAGGAAAGTTAGTCATTAGAGTCTGGTATGGGAAAAAAAGACTGTCTTAGAAGTCAAGAAAACTGAGTTCCAGTTCAATCCCATTTCTGTGTGACCCATGATGAATTATTTAACTTCTCTGGGTCTCTGGTTTTCTCTTCTAAAAAATGAATGTTGAATTTCAAGATCCCTTCCCAAATCTAAGCAGCTATAAAATCTCTTTTCAGTCAACTTGATGACTATATAGTCTTCTCCTAATCTGTTCACCTTTAAAATATGTTTATAATTAGAAAGGATCCTTTTTTTTTAAATTTCCCTTCTCTTAATTGTAATGAACAGAGTATTATTTTATCCATCAGCCCTCGTTAACTGAATCTGCTATAAATGGGAGTTATTCATTTAATCAAATAATTCAATTTTATTAGACTTCCAGTTTAAAAAAAACCCTAATTCATTTGATTTAAACCTTTTACTTGAATTGAATAAAACTGATTCTACAAATCTGTTGTTTTTTCTTCCTATCTGTAACTCTGCTATGCTAACATCTACTATTACTGGCTGACCTCTCAATGACTGGTCTTTTGGAATAGTATTTTTCTGCTGGCCTTTAGGTTCTCTGTAAAGGAAGGAAGAAGGCAGTCACTGTATTCTAGTCCATAGAGCATTCAAATATGAATAGTCATTCACTTTCTGCTGCTTACAAGTCTACTGTTAGGTCAAAGATTTCAAATTTTTTAAATGTGAAAACTTAGGGCCTGGTTGTACTTTCTTTACTATAGGAAAAAAGGAACAAAGAATAACCACAATAGGTACTAATGTCCAGAGAATCACTAAAATAAATTTGAATTCTATTTTGGTATATAAAATAAGTCCTGCCTTTCTCCCCCACTACCTATATCCAAACACAAACTAGTCTACAGAATAGAGCTAAAACATCAGGAGAATTTTAAAGTTGAAATTTTATTATTTTTCACATGTACCTATTAAAACATAGAAAGAGAATGCTTTGACAATTGAGGGTGAGGGAAATTTCTGGTTAATTAAAATTTAGGACTAACTGAAACCTAAACATCCCTTCTATTGTAACCATTGTTGCTGAAAATCTCTTTGTCTTCTTATGTACATTCAATGTTTATATAGAAGCTTATTTTTGATTGAGGATTTTGCAGTCCTGAGTGATAAATTCACAGTTATCAATTATTACTGTTTAGTACTATATATATATATATATATTTATATTTATATTCTCTAATTCAAAAGATCACCTCCCCTTCTACCCAAGTCCTTTGTTCCTTTTTCTCTTGTCCTAGGGACATCTTAAAAGAGAAGTACCTCTTCACCTAAACCTGGATATTTGAATATTTTAATGGATAATTGAGATTTCACTGTATGTATTTCAGTTTCACATGATCACTATATGCCAGTCTTTCCAAACCAAACTCAGGACAGTCTTTTTGCAAGCAAAACTCTCGATTTAAAAATCCACTTTCTTTAGAAATCAAGATCTACCTGAGTCTTAAAGACTACTGTGGAGGCAAATATTTTTTTAAACTTAATTTTAATTAAGTTTAAAAAATATTTGCCTGTATAGTATTTGCTTCTATATTTATATAGGGCCAGAAAATTTGCAAAGTGCTTTACAAATACCTTATTTGGGAGGTACGGACAATTATTATCCACATTTTACAGTTGAGGAAACTAAGGATCAGAGAGGTTAAGTGACCTACCCAAGGTCATATGAATATTAAGTGTGTGAGAGAGACACTTCCCGGTTCAAGGTCCAACACACTATCCAATGAGTCACCTAATTTAAGATGACAAAGTAAAAATCTCTATTTACAAATAGACTAAGAGAGACAGGAATTTGCACACACACACACACAAAAGCAAGACATTTAAGGTCATTCAAAACCATTAAGATGGTTCACTTGAACTGAATGCAAGAGAATAAGTAAAACTTTGACCAAATGGGAACCATTTCTGCATTTAATCTGTTTCTGGTGAAGTCAGAGATGCCAGGGTTGGGATTTTCCCCCTTGTCTTATCTTTTAACCATGTGAATAACTAGGAAAATCACACCCAAGGGATATGATCATGATCATACCCAGGAACAGGTAACTAAGAGAGGGGAAAAAAAAAACCAAGATGAAGGGGAGGGGAAGATTAAAAAGAGAGGAGATAGAGTAGAGAGAGGAGACGGAAGGAGGAGAAGGGGGGGGAGAGAAAAGGAGGGAAAGGGAAAGAGGAGGAAAGGAGAGAAAAATATAGAGGAAGGAGAGAAAGAGACAAGGAGTAAAAGAAGGAAGAGGTAGAGAGGAAAAGGTGATAGAAAGAGAGAAAGAGGAGGGGAGGGAGAGGGAAAGAGAGGGCAAAGAATTAATTTAATATGACAACACAAAAAGCTTTATCTCTACTTTCAACTTAAAACTGTACTAAAAGAAGGAAGCATCTACAGAAACTCATTACTCACCTAAGAAACTACCTTCTAACCTTCATATCCATTGCTCTCAGTTTCTAGTATACCACATTTACGCTAAAGAGTCTATCTGTCAGAGGCGCAGGACATGTCCCAAACATTTGTTTAATATTATAAGGAGCTACAGTAGTACAGAGAAAATTAGTTCTGTAAATTAACATGTTTTAAAAATGGAAATGACTTATTTTATTATAGGATTATATGATCTGGAGCTAAAAGGACCTTTAAAGGTCACCTACAAATTATTTTTTTTAACATTTTCATTTATATTTTTAAGATATTAAAATATTTAAAATAAGTCATTACTATTCTATTTTTAATCTAAGAACAGTAGGACTAGGTAATATTATTCAAGAAAAAAATGGTACCAGAAAAATATGAGTGATAAGAGTGATAACATGAATAAAATGACAGTCATCCTTTGTTCTATGAGCAGAATCTGTTCTGCAAAAAATTGCTGTACAGCAAAAATTTATAGGAATGTCAAATGTGTGCAAATGTACACACACACACACACACACACACACACACACACAACTGTCATATTAGGAGAGCTATTTTCCAGGGAGGGTGTCTGGGAAGGTAATAGCAAAGTTAGGGGCAAATGCCCCCACACAAAAGTGTGACTGCTATACAGAGGAATTTATTTTCAAAATCTGGATGAATATCTGTATCTATATTTCTATATCTGTCTTTATAGATATATAGTTATCCATTCAAACAAAAAATTCCTAATGAAATATAGGAAAGGATGAGTATACAATAAATTCCCATAGAATGTGAATTCAATTCCTTGAGGATAATGACATTTCCCAAAGTGACTACACAACCAGAGGTAGGCATGGTGCTAGAGGGGGGTCCACAGGTCAATGGTCCAGAAGAGACCAATAAGTGAACAAAGGTCCCATAAATGCTCTGTGCCTGATTCCAACCCCCAACTCAGGGAAAAAAGCTAAGGAGTAGAAAGGAAAGTGTTAAGCTAGAAAATAATAGAAATAAGAAATGTCTTGGAACTTGCTTTTTGACCTTTCTCCTGCTACCTTTACCCACCTCTCCTTTGGACTTTGGTTGTTGGACTAGAGAAGGTCTTAACACCTCAGTTGTTGCTCATCTCCCCACTCTGGACCACAGTTGCTAGCCCCTTCCCCCACCCTAGACCTTACCACCTGTCCAGAATCCTCAGCCTACTTACTGTCTTGTTCCCTTCTCATTCCTATCACTCCCAAGTGGTCCTATCAGGAGAAGCAGAGATTCTCTGGGTGGAAGAGGCAATAGGAGATGCCTTCAGAGATTCCATATGTTCTAATGTTTTAGAATGGTGGAACCTTCTTAAAGCGCTTATAGAACAAGGAAGAGAACGAAGGCTGCCCGGGGTTAGTGGTGGATGTCTTAGGGCTGGGAAAGAAGAAAGGTAAGCAAAAGATACAAAAGAGTGGCCAAAAGAGGTGTCCTCTTCAAAGAAGCATCTTTATGAAAAAAAAAAAACATTTTAAATAGGACTGCTAACATGTCCTTAGAGATTTTTTTTATACATCAGCTCCAGCAAGATAAGTTCTATTATATTTTATTGAAGGAATATTCAAAACAAAAATGGACATTCATTGTTGATTCATTCTGTTGGCATGGCCAAGGTGTTAAATTTGATGAAGGGTCAGAGAGAGTGGATAAGCAAGGAGGTATGGATCAGTTCTGGACTAAAATCATCTCCTTGGAAAAACTACAGAATTTGGGAAGACTTATATAAACTGATACTAAGTGAAGTGGTTAGAACCAGGAAATAACTATACTCAGTAACAGCAATATTGTCATGATGATCAGCTACAAAAGACTTAGCTACTCTGATCAAGACAAAGATCCAAGATAATTCCAAAGGACCATGATGAAAAATGATATCTTTCTCCAGAGAGAGAATTGATGAATTCTAAGTGTATACTGAAGCATACTTTATTCACTTTATATTTTTATTGTTTTGTGTATGTTCTTTTTTTTTTTTAGGGTTTTTTTTTTTGCAAGGCAAATGGGGTTAAAGTGGCTTGCCCAAGGCCACACAGCTAGGTAATTATTAAGTATCTGAGACCAGATTTGAACCCAGGTACTCCTGACTCCAGGGCCAGTGCTTTATCCACTGAGCCACCTAGCTACCCCAAATGTTTTGTGTATGTTTTCTTTTACAACATAGGTAATATGGAAATGTTTTGCATGACTTCATATATATAATTGATATCATATTGTTTGCCTTCTCAAGGGATGGGGGAAGGAGGGAGAGAATTTGTAGTATGGATTTTTAAAAAATGAATGTTATAACTGGTGCGGACATATATTAAACACAATTGTGCACGTACAACCATATACATGGTGGGGAGGAAGTATAGTAGAATAATGTGGAACTCAAAAGCTTGTAAAAGGATAAATGTTGAAAACTACCTTTGTATATAACTGGAAAAAAAATGAATGTTAAAAAATTTTAAAGGAAAATGGGAAATGTCTAACAAAATAAATAAAAATATATTTATAACCGGGGAAAAAGAAGAAAAACTGCAATCCCTGCCCCACCCCCTTCCTCCCCATAGCTTTGTGATTTTTGCTGCCTGGGAGACTATTGACTCAGGAAGGGATGGTATCTCCAGACTGGCTGCCTGGAGAAGATGAGGAAAAACCTCTGCCCTTTCGAGCACTTGAGATGGAGGAAGGGAGGTATCTCAAGTAGATTTTATTATTTACACTGTCCACACAAAGGATGATAGTTCTGGGAAAGGCTTTGAAAGCTTTCTGGACCTCCTTTTTCTCATCTGCAATGGCAGAAGGGATGGATTAAGGCTACATTCCTTTTAGCTTGAAAAATCCTATGAATCTACAAGCTGGAAGAGAGCAAGAAGTTGCTGGGAGGCCCCCTCTGCACAGCTGCCAACTTGTTAGTCCTAGAGCACAGATCTGATTATGTTTTTCTACCATCTCCCTACCATATCCAGCTCAAATGTAAACTCTGCTGGCATTAGCAACCCTTCTCGGCTTGGTGCAATCCTACCTTTTCCAGAGGTATTACACCCTATGCTTCCTTCCAATTCAAACACACTAGCCTATTTCCTATTCCCTCCAAACAAGATTCTATCTCCTTCCTACTTGCCCATGGGGAATTCCTCCAGACTCTGCTAGCCAGGATATAATCAAGACTAATTACAATTTCATGTATAAGATGAGGGGGGTGGATTGGACCTGCAAGGTCCCTTTCTAGATCTAATCCATGATCCTATGACTTGTGTTCAAATATTTTTACTGAATCCAACCTTATAGAATATTTCTACGTACATGTTTTTTCCCCCAACAGAATAAAGTTTAAGGATAGATAGTATTCTTTGTCATGTTTGTATTCCAGGACCTAAATCTTTCCTAATTATTAATAATTAATAACTAGCATTTATATAGTGTGTTACGGTTTACAAATTACAAATAGTATCTCATTTTATCCTCACACCATCCCTGTGAGGGAAGTGCATTTATTATTTCTATTTTACAGATGTGGAAACTGAAACAGCTCAAGGTTAAGTGATATACCAATATCATACAGCTGGGGGATGAGGTCAAATTTGAATGAAGGTCTCCCTGACTCTGGATCCAGACCTCCAACCACTGCATCATACCTTAGCTCGGAGGTATGCTGGTACATATTTAACAATGGAACTCTCTGGGGAATTTTAATTTGTATTATAAGTTTCTGAAAATTTAATTATATTAAATATTCATTAAATTATAAGCCTGTTAGAGCTGGTTCCAGCACACCGCTGCCCTAACTGGACTAGATAACCTTACCTTGCATCAATCATTTCATGGAAAAGACATTTGAGGGTTTTTTTTTAGCAGAGATACTGGAAGGGTATGCCATTTTCTTCTCCAGACCATTTTAGAGAGAGAGTGGGAACTGAGGCAAAGAGAGTTAAGTGACTTCCTCAGGGTCACACAGTTTATAAGATGAGACTTTCTGACTTCAGGTCTAGCCTTCTATCCATTGTACCACCCAATATCCATTGTACCACCCAACTGGACTGGAACTGTGTACCAAATTCACTGGTATTTGGACCTTTCCAGTGAAGGAACTCTGGCTCTCTACCAATAAAAACAAATTTTTAACTTTTAACTTTTTAACTTTTAAGAGAGCTGCCTTGATAAAAGCATTGGGCCCTTGATAAATGTTTGGTAAATTTAGTGAAAGAAAAGCAGTGATTACACCCCTGAGATTTCCAGACCAATCCAGCTCTGGAAAGAAATCAGAACCAGCCTCCTTCAGGGACAGTTCACGAAAGAAGGATCTGCTATATTCTTCTTCGGCAGAATTCCAGCTTTAGTTTCTGCTTTGCCGGAATAGTTCCACTTTTCCCAAAGCTTCAAAACCTGCCAAGAGACACCAACACCTGACAGCCCGCTGATGTCTGAGCTACCTTTTAAGCAAAAGTTATAATAATCCATACCTCCACACACTCACCTTAGCAAGGACTGGTTAAGAAAAAAAGATGTTATAGAGTTCTGGACCCTTTTGCTGCCAAAGTACCTATTTGCACCAAGCATATACCTTATAGGATATCTCTGCAAACCATCAGTTAGAACACAATCAATGGAGAAAAATCTTTACCAGTGCAGAAATCAATGATGGCACCCTCATACAGAAAGCAGTTCAAAGTTCTAGGATTTGCAGCAGAAGAGTTGGGTTCTAAACCCACATCTCTTATTCCCAGACCAACATACCTTACTATCTGCCTTCCTTGGCCCTAACTAGCCAGTTAGTCCACTCTGTACTGCTTCTCTTTGGTTAACATGTTCGAAGTTCCCCATTAGAGTCGGCATTTCATCAGTGATGACAAAAGAACAAGAATTCAAACAGCTTATAGGACTGAAAATGACTTTGCTGCTTTGTCTCAACAGTTTGTTCACATAAGCCTATTACCTTCCTTCAAAACTGATTTTTTCTAGTTAATCTCAAGACCTATAAAATGTTCAAATAAGCTCTTTCAAATTTGCCTTCCGTCTCTCTAGACTCCATGACCCCCCTAGCTCCCCCTCATTCCTTCCAAGCTGACCTTCCTAAGGGACAGCTGGAATATTCTTTCTCTTTTCCTTCTCTGGACTATTATTTATGATGCTGTTAAATCAAAAACAAAAACAGTAAGCATTTTGCAATATACCACTAATTTTATCTTAGGTAAAATAAGATACAGTCAGGGTTAATGTTATCAATAATGAAGGTTAAAAAAAGGGACAGGATGGCAGAGTAAATAAAAAGCCAGTCTTAGAGCTTGGAAGATCTGGGTTCAAGTCTTGTCTCTGATGGATATTTGAACAGCTAATATTGCCTATTTTCTGACCTGAAGGAGGGGTATGAATTATAGTATCAGTCCTGGAGTCAGAAAGGCCTGAGTTCAAATTTGACCTCAGATATTTGATACTTATTAGCTGTGTGATCTTGGACAAGTCACATAACCCTTACTGCCTAACATCCAGTCATCCTGATTCATATCTGGCCACTGGACCAAAATGCCTCTGGAGTGAAGTTGGTGATTTAGCAACAGCAGCACCTCACTCAAATTCCATTCACTTGCTTATCATGGCGTCACCTCCCTGATTATCAGGGTCTTCAAGAACAAAGAACAAACATTATCATCATCATTGTTTGACCAGAAAGCAAGTTACTTAATCATGCCTTGATTTGGGCAATTGCCTAAATCTAGGTCCCAAATGAATCAACCTATATCAATACTAGACCGCTGGCAGCTGGTGGTTCAGTGGAGAGAGTACTCAGAAAGACCTGAATACAAACCCAGCCTCAGACACTGGCTAGCTGTGTGACCCTGGGTAAGTCACTTAACTGAAGAAGGAAATGGCAAACTACTCCAGGACCTTTGCTAAGACAATCCCAAATCCAATCACAAAGGATCAAACACAACTGGTACCACTGAATAACAGTAGCATCAACACTGGGGATCTCTCTACAATGAATGGAAACACAAATTGAGATCTCCCACTACTTGCCAACCGCCCCAAAATAGAACCTTACTCCCAAAATAATAACAGCTCTGATTTATATAATAATGTGTGTGAATGTTCACAAATAGCTCTGTAAGGTAGCCAACACCAAGTGTTATTATTTTCTTTTTTTATAGGTTTTTTGTAAGGCAATGGGGTTAAGTGGCTTGCCCAAGGCAACACAGCTAGGTAATGATTAAGTTTCTAAGGTTGCATTTGAACTCAGGTCCTCCTGACTCCAGGGCCAGTGCTCTATCCACCTAGTCACCCCTAAGTGTTATTATTTCAATTTCAAAGATAAGAAAATTGGCAGTCAAGAAGGTGACTAACTTGACCGAGAATACAATGAATAAACTAAGACCTCAATTTCTCTGTTTTTGAAAGGGGAGGGGGGGGTTGAGTATAAATGCTAAAGATAACTTCCAACTCTAGTTTTAAATGTCTGTTTTGTAAAATATGCTTGCTGTAACACATTTGTTTCCCCTAATCTACACTATCAGTCAATCAATCAGTATTTATACAGATACAAAGAATGAAACAATCCTTACTCTTAAAAAGCTTATATTCTAATGAAAGAGACACATACGTGTTCAGAATAAATATAGATAGAAAATAGTTCAACACAAGTCAAATGGGGATGGATGAAGCTAGATTTGGGGGGATCAGGAAAGATTTCACATAAAAGGTCATGCAATACCCAAATAAGGAACATTTCAAATAAAGTTTCTCTAGACAAGCTGCTGAAAGCATGTGCTATTCAAATGATAATATCATGGAATTGGGCCTTGAAATCCTAAAACAGGAGGGATGGGGCTGGCAGCTCTCTGATACCAGTGCCCTCATTAGAATTCCCCGGAGTAAAATGAGATTGTTAAATAACATTCATTTTGGCTTTTAAAAAAAAAAAGGAAAAGCAATCTATAAATTTCTAAAGCACTAGTGAAGAACACTGCAAAGACAAAACAGAGGAGGAATGCTGGCATTCATTTGCCAAACATGTACAAAATGGATACATTTTTAAATGAAGATTAGACCAACCTGGCTGCCTTCAAACCTGAGAGAATCAAAGAGAACCAGGTCCTCTGTAATGGAATGGAAAGGTTTGACATTTTAACTACTTTAACCTGCAACAGGTGAGTGACTTTCAACAGAATGCAATTAGATGAAGTTCCAAAAACCTGCAAGAACTGGAGAGGACAGAGGGCTTGCTAAAGAGCCCTCTCACATAAGAAATCTTATCTTAGGCAAATTTAGGGCATGACTATAATTCTTCATTGAAGAAACTACAGCTATTTAACCTGGAGAAGACAAGGGAAGCAGTAAGGATGGAGTATGTGGGATAAGTATCTTACTTATCTATCTGGCCTCAGAAGATAGAACATTGAAAAATGGGAAATTTTAGAGGTATAAATATAGACTCAGTATATTGCAAGTATATACTTCTAACCAGGTATAGCTAGCTGTCATTGGAAGTCTTCAAAGGGAAAGTGAATGACCATTTGTCAGCAATATTGATCAAGAGATTCCTTTTCAGATAGGGCCTTTTTAAGTGACTCCAGAAATGTTCCTTCCACATCAGATTCTGTTTAAATTAAGACTCCTTACACCCAGGGTTGGTAGAGGTCATCAAATCTGACCTTTTCATTTTTCAAATAGGAGACTGAGACTGAGTGAACTGCTCAATAAGTATCTGAAAGCAGGATTTTGATCAAAGTCATTCTAATTCCAAACTGAGAAGTAATAGTCTGGGAATCCATAACCACCCTGGTCTAGATAAGATGGAAGACCCTTCAAAGGATTCATGTCAGAACTTCCAATTGTGCCTTCTCTATGACTTACACCCTTGGTATTAAAATTTTTGACAATGAAAAGTATAGATGGAGCTCTTTGTCAGAGATGGTTACTATCCAAAAGAGCAGCTTACATTCTAATGGAGGAAGAAAATAAAAAGAGGAAGGGGAGAGTAAAAGTAAAAAGATACCTCCTGGGGGCAAAGCTATGGTTGAGGAGGAGGAGGAAAAGGAGGAAGGAGAAGGGTCCAGGAATGCTTGGGACTCTTCCTGAAATAGGGGATGGGAAGTCAATCACCTAGTGGGAGAGCCAGGCTCAATGTAGAGGTTTCCTCAAAAGAGGAAGGAATAAACAAAGGACAAAGAATTCAGGGGGAAAAAAGATGCTTTAGGAATAAGGAATAGGTTTTATCTACTTGACCTTTTCTTTCAGGACTATCTGTACTGTTTCCTCCCCCAACTACCTCCACTTGAATTATTGCTCAGGAATTGAGATTCTTAAATATTACCATCATCAATTCCTGATTCTAGTATATATGTGGGCATATCGATGTAATACACAAACATATATGTATACAATAGTGTATATAATACATAATGTATGGCTAATAAATTCTCCTTAGCTACATGGTTGGGGGGTGAGTAAAAGAGAAGACCTATAACTTTAAAATCCCCTTCTTTTGTTCCCATGTCAGATAAATGAGCATATAATGTAGTTGAGTAATATCAACAGGTGATGTTTCTGTGGTATTATCAAGTTTACAGAATGCTTTCCATACAATAGCACAGTATAATTAGGGCACTTGCTGCTATTATTAAACCCATCTTATAAACAAGGGAATTAAGACCCATATATAATAACAATAACATTTATATAATGACATATACTTAATGTTATTTATAATGAGAACAACTATAATATTTATATAACATTTGAAAAATGCTTCAAAAATTTATTTCATTTGATCCTCACAATAACTCTAGGAGGTAAGTGCTATTAGTATTCCCATTTCACAGGTGGGGAAACTGAGGCATAAGGGTTCAGTGACTTCCCCAGGGTCACACAGCTAATTAAGTATCTGACTTTGTCTCTTTGGAACTCAGATCTTCCTAATTGCAATGCTCTAGCCACAGAACTGTACATCTGCAATCTGTACAAGATCATACGTGGACTTGAAAACCAGGTGATAGGACTCCCAGTGAGGCGTTCCATCTACCACACCTGCTGGCAGCACAGCCGAGGTGAAGCTCAAGTCCAAACCTTACAAAGCTGTCAATCTAACTCTCTGTTTTCCATTACTTATCTTTCTCTCATCTTCTGACAAACTAAAGTAAGCTATTTCCCCTAATTCATTTCTGATCAGCCTGAAAACCCCAAAGGGTCTCTTTAAGAAGCCATTTTCTCATGAAAACCAAATGGAAAGAAGTGAATTAAGTAGGGAAAAATAAAAGGTATTCTATAACCAGTTAACAGATTTGGCTTAGCTCTATCATTTCCTTTGTGTTACTTTCCACAGCAATGAAGATATTAGACTGCTTTTGGTCAGAGGCGTGGATACATATCCCTTTCATTTCCTTTCCTGCCAACTATGAGAAGAAGAAAAGACTCAAAAGGTGAGAGAGAGAAAACACTGTCTGCACACATGGGAGGGGCTGCCCAGAAGAAGAGTGACGAGACTTTCCGGTGACCACCAGAGCCAGCACATGAAGCCATTCCTTTCAGTAAACACCTGTGCTTTTGTTCAATGAATGCAAAAGCCTGTCCCCGGCCTCAAGAAGACCTCAACTTAGTACTGACTGCAGAGGAGATAAAGACACATTCAAATCAATTCACAGGGATGGATGATGCAGTAATGAGAAATGGATGTTTAGGATCAGAAAGCCAGGGATTTCTTCTGCTTAAGATCTTTTTGTGGTGTGGGCAAGTTGCAAACTTTCTAAGCCTCAGTTTCCCTTATCTATAAAAAGGAGATGATCGATGGTACTGTCTCTTCCACAGGATCAATGAGGAACAACTGAGATATAATGTGTAAAACAATTTGTTAAACCATCAAGTACCTAACAAGAAGTCTCAAAAATCTTAATTCAGTTTAAAGCCTTAACAACTTTGGAAACGTAAAGGTTACAGACTTAAAAAAAACCCACCTGGATTTGAACAGTTAATTATTCAAAGTGTTGAAATATGGATTCATCACGGCCATTGTTTTGTGTTATAGATAAATATTAGATATGATTATCCCACTACAATCAATTTTTGAACTTTCATCAGTGTCTAAAAAAATTTCATTTCTAATTCCAGTCTAAAGATACAACAAAGAATAAAGTTTTGAAGCACACATATGATTTCTGATATAAAACAAAAGTCTTGTGGAGTCATATTGACCAAACAGTCTAATGAAGTGTTATCCAAAGATTATCGTGCATTTAATGCATTGTGGCACTGAGTCATCTCCTATTAAAACTAAAATTAGAAATTATTCAAAATTTACAAGTATTAAAGAAATTTAAATAATAAAACTTGTAAATTTTGATTATACTTAGGAAGTCATTATAATTTAAAACTGCCCTAAGACTTCCTGGACCTTGAATAATGATGATGTTGATGATGATGATGACAATGATGACGACCACTGTGCTAGTAGTAGTGCTGCTACCAGTAGCTGTAAAGTTAAAATTAAGTAAGTACCCCATAGAGGTAAGGTACTCTAAAAGGTCAACTTAGAAAGTTTGAGAGAATGAGAAGAAACATCATGGACAATCTAAGTAAGTGAAGGATCTAGAAAGGCAAAGATGTTGGGAAATAATTATTTTGTGTCCAGAAATGGTACATACAAAACTATGGAGGCAGGAAAGAACTGACCAACCACTCCAATGATTACTTGGGAAGGAGAAGGGTGGAAAGAAAGAACGGTAAGGGGAGCCAGATTATAGAATCTCAACAAACCAGCCAAAAGAGTTTCTATTTGTTTATTTTGTAGGCACTTAATAAGTGGTTGTTGACTTATTGTTAATTGTTTGATGTGATGGAAACAAAAGAATAAAGCCTTGGTAATTTGGTCTCAGTATTTCAAGTGTTTATTATCAAGATTATGAGAGGCAGCATGGTATAAGAAATAAGGAGAGGACCTTGCTTAGAGCCAGTTAAAAAAAAAAAAAGAGACTCAAGTCTCCCCTCAGATCCATCCTGACTGGATGACTCAGCACTCTTCCAGAGAAGGGGCCAATCCTCACCCAGGAATTCTGTCTACCAAGTCCCTAGGCGCAGCCCCTACTAACATTAATTAACATTTAACATTCCCAGATTACATGATAACCATATTTCTGGGAAATCATTTAGGACATTATTCCGGTGTCTAGAGAGGGAATTAAAGCAGACTGTGGAATAAAAAGAAAAACTCAAAGAGAATTATTTCAAAGATAGAATCCAAAAGCCTTGAAAACCAGTTGGATGTATATATAAAGAGGGGGAAAAATCAATGGAGATTTGAAGATTTTGAGTGTTGCTGATTGAGAGCAGAGAAAAGGAGAAATTTTGGAAAGAAAACGATTCTTCTTTTGGATGTGTTGCATTTGATATGATGATAAGACCTCCAAATAAAGACATATAACAAGCAATCATACACACTGGGACCGGAAACAATGTATGGAAATAATCCCAACAAAATGTCTAAAAGAGGAATGGGTTGCCACATGACATCAGTGGAGATGGTTCAAGAAGAAATGAGACGATCACTAGCATACTGGATGCATCTTCAGGATGTTGCACTAGATAATATCAAAGTTTCTATACATTGGAAGCCAAGGTTTCTAGATCATCCCTTAAGAGTCTGGGTAATCTGTCCCATAGTCTCTCTCTTTTAGTACTCTAGAGGTAACTGGTGATAGAGTGGACAGAGCCCTGGGTCTAGAATCAGGAAGACCTGAGTTCAAATGTGACCTCAGACACTTATTAATAACCCTGGGTAAATTGCTTTACTTCTGTCTCAGTTTCCTCAACTACAAAAAATGAGGAGGCTAACAATTGCCTTGAAGGGCTGTTATGAAGATCAAATCAGATGTGTGGCACAATGTCTATTTTTTAGGGGTATAAAGGTAAGGTCCAAATGAGATAATACAGGTTAAATTGTTTTTAAAGTCCTATATTAAATTGCAGCTTCTCATCATCTTTTACACCTTGATGCCTACTTTTCTGAAGTCTTCAGTACTTTAATAACTCATTCATTCAGCCTTTTACCTTGGATCTGTTCCTTCCCTTCCCTGTCCTGTACACTGCCTCTACCTCTTTGCATAATCATCAATTTATTTTCCTTGACTCATATCATCACCTCTGGAGTGGTTCCCCATCTAAATCCTCTTTTTCCTCCTCCCCTGACTCACATCTCCCTACCTATTCCTTGAAAAAAACAGTAACAGTTTACCTACCTTATCTATCTTCTATAATAAACTCCATCCCAGCTTTTCCAGATCTGCCTCAGGGATGCCTTTAATTGAGGTTTGACTATCATGAACTAAAATATACCAAAATAATAACCTCACCATACAAATACTTTTTAAGGACCTTATGTATTAGTTCTCATAGAAGCTATCTTTTCAACTCAGATATACTGCACATACATTTTCTAGGCAAATAAAACTATTACAATATTACAATAAAGAAAAAGACTATTTCCTTATCTTGCCAATGCTAAAAAGTACAGAAGGCAATCACCACTTGGAACTCAATAAAGAAATACAGAAACTCTGACCTGCTCCATTTCCAACCTGGACTAAAGTTTTGTCCTCTTTCCCTTCTTACCATTCAGCTTTGGGAGGGGGGGGCTTACCATATTGACGGTGCCAGTCAAAACAGAGAAACAATCAGCTAGCCCATTTCACCTCATTACTCCCAAGCTCGAGTAGATATCCTTTCTACTTAAACCTAAACTATAAGTGCTTACTAAGTCTATATACATTACTAGGTATAATATATATATATATATATATATATATATATATATATATATATATACTTCTAATCTATTTACACACTAAATCTACACAAAGTTCATTAAAAAAAAACAAGGAGATAAGGTCACTTTGCCTCATTTTACCAGGAAAGGTTTTAGAAGAGAAAAAAACAATAGGCATATTCTCTTACCTGAATATTTAAGAGCATGGAAATAATTTTTATTGATTGGTTGGGATTGCTTTTGGTTTTATTCTAGAGTAAGATTATCAGAATACTTTCTCCTGACTCTACACTTTCCCTCCTTTTCTCCCTCCACTGAACCCCTACATTCCCACAACCAATAAGAAATTCCTTATTTTACCATCTAGGAAGACTTGATAATACAATTCAAGTAGCCCAGTCTTCATACTCTGTGAACGATTGCTAAAACCCCAGGAAATTACAAAGGCAGTAAAGTATACTATCTTAACTGAGAAGGGAATATAATTTCACAGAGTTGGTGACTGAGTCTATGAAACTGGGCTTTCTTCCCAGACCTTGCAAAGAGAGAACCTTAATGGCAGACAAAGAGGTACTGGAGGCCCCCCCCCCCCCACTTATCCCGAAACTCTTGCATTTTCTAGTTCTTTATGACATTAAGCTTCAACAAGGTATTTATCTTTATCTCATTTCACTTGCTACTCATACTTTCAAGGACCAGTTGACACAGAAATATGCTTGGTCCTTTGGGATATTCAGAAATTCTAGAGCTTCTTTAAATCACAGCTATATAGAATCAAGTCTCATCAAAAAGTCTAGGATGGAGAATGCTTCAATAATGGCATTCCTGATATATGTATGGTCTTCACTTGCCACCAACTAGCCAAAGATTACCAAAAGAATGTTCTGAGCTCTAATATTTTTGTTAGCCCCCCTTAAAAAGTTCTCTTAAAAGATTCTCAGGACAGAAAACAGAATTGGAATCAGACCAAAAAAATCCATTTCTAAGTTCCCTGGGTGTGTTCCATCTCCAGAAGCCTCTCACAAACACACAAACACACAAAATGAGAACCAGGAAATATTAACATGCTTTCCTTTTGTCCATAGGTAACTAATTTTAAATTCTTTGTATGCATTATGAAAAATGTAGCAATATGTAAAGAGTCCTAAATTCAAACTCAGAGAACCTAGGTTTGGTCCCAGAAAAGCCATTTAATACCTATGTGACTTTATGCAAGTCACACATATCAAATATGAGGGTTTCAGTAAAATAGTTTCTAAAGTATATACCAGTTTTAAATCTGTGATTCTATGATCTTATCTCAGTAATTGCTGACCAATGATGGTGAGGGTAATAATACCACTTTTAGGTTTGTAAAGCATTTATATAATTATTATTAATGCTATAAAAAGAGACATTTTTATATTTAAGCACAGACCACTATAATAAGTGCTTTACAAATTTTATGTAAATATTACTATAATAATAATAGTAACATTTACATAGCATTTTAAGATTTGTCAAGCACTTATATTTTTATTTTACATTATTTCTCATAAAAACTACAGAAGTTATCCTTCCTTTATATAAATAAGTTAATGAGATTAAGAGACTTGCCTAGGGTCACAAGAGTAGTAAATATCTGAGACATAATTTGAACTCTGGTCCTCCAGAAGTTAGGCAATGCACCATCTAGGTCAATGAGGGGGTTTCATGAACATTACCTGAAAAGTGCGGGATGTTTTGAGAGATATTGCTCCTCTTTCTCAAAATCACGACCATAGGGCTTCCTGGAGGAATGGGGCCTTTCTTCAATGCCTTTAAGTCAGCATCCTTATCTATATTCCATCAATACATGAACTATATTTTATCTTTTGTCCTAATTAAAGAGTTAATTATAACTATATAGGCAAATGTCTATTTCTTACTACCAAAACATATACATGTTACACAGTACATTTCTTACCAGTTCATGTTAAGTCTGGTTTCCTTATTCATTCTGCACCAGTACCCCCTGGTTGAAGTAAGTCTGGCTTGCCCTATCTTTGAGGGGATCTACATGGCACAGTTCCAAACCTAGAATAAGGAAGCCTTTTCTTCCCAAGTTCAAATCTGGTCTCAGATACTAATTAATTTTGTGACCCTGGGTAAGTCACTGTAAAATGAGCTAGAGAAGGAAATAGCAAACTATTCCAGTATATTTGCCAAGAAAACCCTAAATGGGGTCACAAAGAATTGGATATGACTGAAATGACTAAACAAAAGAACAAAAATTCCTTCTCTCTGACCTAACCAAATCAGTTTTATCTGAATGTCTTTTTTAAAAGGAGAAACTGATTCAGTGTGAAATTAACGGACATTTTCTAATATTAAATACATTAGTTGGAATGTCTTGAAGTCACAGATTATTTACCCAAAAAATTGAAGTGAAAGTCACTCCTGTTCTTTCACTTTGGAGACAGTTTACTTCCCTATTTCCACTGAGGAAATGTCCCTTCTTATCATTCATCTTCACAATCTTGGAGTCATTTTAGACTGCTTCTTCTTCCTTAACCCACATATTCAATCAAACATCAAATCTTGTTAACCCTATCTATCTACTATCTAACTGCCCTTTCTATCTCCTATCCATTCATATGACCAAATACTGGGTCAAGTCCTCATCTTCCCTGTTCATTCCTGCATCTCTCCCCTGTCCAATCTGTCTTTTCCTGCTGCCAAAGTATCACTCAGGCTCCAGATTGCTGTTCAATATACTCCAAGGGCTGCTATCGAATGCAACCTGGCTCCAGCCCTATCTTTCCAAGCTAATGATACATCACTCTCTTTCACACACTGCAGTCCAGCTAAACCAGCCTTCTTGCTGTTCCTCATACACATTCCATCTCCAAGTCTTTGGACAGAAATCCTCCATTTTGCCTTTTGGAACCCTAGTTTCCGTCAAAGTTCAATTCAAAATCCAAGGCCTCTACTTGAAGGTTTTCTTAATCTCTAAATTACTAGTATCTTCCCTTCAAAATTACTTGCCATATATTTATCCATTCATGTTCTCTTACTATATGATCTAAATTTCTTAATGGGAGGGATTCTTTAATTCTTTTATTTATAACCCTAGAACCTTTGCTTCATGAGTGATGACATAAAAACAATGCCAAAATGGTCCCTAGAATATACTGTGTAGTATGAACTTAATGGGGGCTCACTGAGTAAATCAGAACTTAGTGCTGAGAAGTAAATTATAACTTAAGTTGGACATCATTGAGTTTTTTAAAAACTCATATATATGTATATATACATACATACACACATATTTTATATCCCCCAATTACATGTAAAATAATTTTTAATGTTTTTTTAAAAGTTCTGCATTCCAAATTCTATTCCTCTGTCCCTCCTTCCCCTCCCTGTTCCCTGAGACAGTAAGCAACCAGATATAGGTTATACACACACACACACATATGTGTGTGTGTGTGTGAAACCATGTAAAATACTTCTATATTAGTCATTTTATATAAGAAGAATCAAATAAAAGAAAAATATAAAAGCATGCTTCAATCTGTATTCAGACAATATCAATTCTTTTTTCTGGAGATAGTATGCTTCATCATTAATCCCTTGGGATTGTCTTGGATCTTTATATTACTGAGAATAGCTAAGTCATTCACAGTTCTCCATTGAACAATATTGCTGCTACTGTGTATAACATTCTCCTAATTCTGTTTACTTCACTTTTCAACAGTCCATGTAAGTCTTTCCAGATTTTTCTGAAATTATCCTGCTTTTCATTTCTTATAGCATAAAAATTTTCCATTACACTCATATACCACAGCTTTTTTAGCCATTCCTTAACTGATGGTATCCCCTTAATTTCTAATTCTTTACCATCACAAAAATAGTGCTATAAACTATATTCACTTTTAAAGATTTCTTTTATTTTTTCTCATGATTCCCCCCTTAGTTCTTTTTTTTAAATTTATTTATTTTGAATTTTATAATTTTTCCTCTAATCTCACTTCCCTCATCCCAAACCCGCCTCTCAGAAGACAGTCTGGTAGTCTTTACATTGTTTCCATGGTATACACTGATCTAAGTTGACTGTGATAAGAGAGAAATCATATCCTTAAGGGGGAAAAAAGTATAAGAGAGCAAAATTACATAATAAGATAATGGGTTTTTTTTTTAAATTAAAGGTCTTTGACCTTTGTTTAAACTCCACAATTCTTTCTCTGGATACAGATGGCATTCTCCATTGCAGATACTCCAAAATTGTGCCTGATTGTTGCACTGATGGAATGAGCAAGTCCATTAAGGTTGATCATCATTCCCATGTTGTTGTTAGGATGTACAATGTTATTCTTGTTCTGCTCATTTCGCTAAGCATCAGTTCATGCAAATCCTTCCAGGTTTCCCTGAATTCCCCTTAGTTCTAATTCCTCTTTCACAATATGATTAATATGGAATTATGTTCAACAAAATTGTACTTGTGCAACTTTTACCAGACTGTTCACTTCCATGGGAAGGGGGAAGGAAAAAGAGGGTGGCAGAAAAATGTAGAACTCATAAACGTGCAAATAGATGAAGAACACTACCTTTGCATGTAACTGAAAAATAAAATAATTTTTTAATAAAAACAGCTACTATAAATATTTTTGTACAAATAGGTCCTTTTCCCTTTTTTTAATGTCTTAAGAATAAAGATCTGAGTAGTGGTATGCATAGTTTTACAACCTTTAATAGCTCAAAATTGCTTTCCAGAATGGTTGCATCATGCATTAGTATTGTTTGTCATTTGGTCCTTTGCAATTCCCTTGCATTCAAGAAACTGAGGTGGTCTTCAGTTTACCCTGGTTTCTAATCTAGGGGATGGGAAAAGCAGGCTTAGAATAGTCTAAACCCAAGAACCTAGCCAATATAGAATCATAAGCTGTTCTAGACCAAATCCACCCTGTCTATCTTGAGTCATAATTTAATACTGCATTCCCTGATAACCAAGAAAGAAGTTAAATTTTAGGGGGAATTGTAAAGAGTGAAGTTGATATCATGCCCCTTTCCCCCTCAAACTTAATTGCATATCACCTGAAGTAATTTCATGTTAGCTCTACTCAAAATGAACAAAGGACATTATATTTGGGACCTATTAAGTCATGCGACCTTAGTGGTAAACTAGAAGGGCTCTTGTAGTATAGTTCCAAACCCCTCATTGTGCTGAAGATAAAACAGAGACCTAGCCTAAGGTTATGGGGGGTAATGAACATATCCACTTCATTACCCAGAGTCAACTCCAAATCCTATAAACCACAAATCCAGTGATCTTTTCACTGTACTACATTGCTTCCAGCTGTTCCAAAAAAATTAAATTGAGCTATGAAAACCTAAGCCAAACTTCTTGGGTAGGTTAACTTTGATATTCAAACTTCTCCCCCTCCTCAACCCCCCCCCACAAAATAAAGAGGCTCTTTTGAAAGATTCCATTTGAAAAATCTCTCAAATCCAGATGCAGATGTTCCTTTAGTAGGACATAGTCTCAAGCATGTGTTCCTTGGAAATTACCTGTAAGAAAAGTATCCCAACTTATTTCCTAAGCTTAGTATCATAGAAAATCTGTAAACAACATCTTTCCCCTTGGATCTGAACATATTGAGTTCCTGAATTTACATTCAAAGCCACAGAGTATTTCTGTGAATGTGAAAAATTTGGCAAGAACAATTCCTCACAGCCTTCCAGACATCTGGGGGGAAAAATTGCAACATGTTGTGCATTAACCCCTAGGCAACTAGACAGCCTTCTTCAGTTAACAAACAAAAACATGAACTGCCCCACCCCCTTCCAGCACTTCCAAACAATCTAAAGCATGTGCAACATCATTTGGGAAAAGCTTTATAACATTATTAGCATGTTGCATAAAAGCTGAGCCATATAAATCCTAATTAGTTTGCTCTGCTAGTTTCCTCTCTCCCTCCATTAGCTTCTAATGTTCCACCACCATTTGTAACTTAACCAAGTACAATAAAGGAAAAAGAGTAGGAGGGACAATTTGTTAAGCAGGTAAGAAAGCATTTTAATTAGTTCTCAAATTCCAACTATCAACAAAATTTTATGCCCATTTGCAAATGGAAAAGTAGAAATTAACTATTCAAAATCTATTTTGCTTTACTGAATGAGTTCTATGGTGATAGACTGAATGAATGTATAACATTTTATCTTAGTTAAACTGTTCATAATAAATGCTGTAAGAGGTTATTACTACCATGACAACAGAGATTAGGTGGTTTGCTTGGTTTTTTTTTATTCTTTCTGTTTAACAATTTAATGCATCTTTCTGAGAATGAACCACCCAGGATGCTCTAGATTCAAACATTATTCACAGATAAGCCTGGAAGAGACTTTAGAGATAACTTGTACTAGTTTTGGAGAAAAATCAAGACCCAAGAACATAAAATGGTTTGATTCCATTATTTTCTAATAATGGAATAGAAGCCAGGGCTATAAGAGCCTTTGAGATCATCAAGTCCTTCCCTCTCATTTTATAAGGGGTAAAAATGTGACCCAGCCAGGATAACTGGCCTAAAGACACAAAAGCCACAAACAGAAGGAAGATTTGAATTCCAGAGCTAGTCCTCTTTCCACTGTGTGGTCTTTGTAGGTTGGTGTGAATAAGAAAATTCTTTCCCCTGTGGCCAATGTTCTAGGAATGAGTCTTGCTTTTCTATTTTTTTTTTTTGATGAGACAGTGACATGCCAAAGGTCACACAACCAGTGAGTATCAAGTGTCTGAGACTGGATTTGAACTCGGGTCCTCCCAACTCCAAATCCAGTTCTCTATTCATTAGGCCACCTAGCTGCCCCAGGCTGAGTCTTTCTGAATTTAGCTGAACTGATTCTCAGGTTATAGCCCCACCTCCTTCACCAAGTCTGTATTCAGGGCCTGGCAGGGTTTGCCAGCATTTTATTTTGCTGGCAGAGTCTTTTAGAGTTGAAACTTGATATCAGTGGAGATTCTTCACTTGGGAGCAACAAAATGTGAAGCATCATCAAGAAAGTTATTAGAGATGAACAGAACACTAGCAAACATACACACAAATGCTGTCCAATTACCCTTGATGCCACACCTCAAAAAAAAAAAAAAGATGAACTAGAATGGATCTTAGAAGTTATCTTGTCCAGAAGGTAGGAAAGACATGCTCAAGGTAACACGGTAGGAAGGTTTCTTTCAAGTCAAAATTATCTGCCCCCCCACTTACTCAGGTACCTGAAATTTCCATAATTCCTTAATACTTCTGGTTAAGGCATTGCTCCTCCACAGAGCTCCTATTAAATACAATGAAGTTACCTAGAAGAGGCAAATTTATTCCATCTGTAGCCTATTTTCATGGAAAAGTTGGACTCTGAAAGAATGACACACAAGATAGGAAAGTTTATTTTTTATTTTTAAATATGGAACACTTGACAAATTTGCATAGCATCCTTGTTCAGAAGTCATGCTAATCTTTGTATATCATTTCAATGCTGAAGAAGTAAGCCCAGGTTAAGTGTATTAGAGGGTGTCCTATCCTTGTCTTGCTGGGCATGAGTCTTTCTGTTCTCAGACCACAGTCCAAATTCCTTCACCAGGTCTGTACTAAGAGCATGGCAGGGTTTGCCTGGCAAATTTGTGGTCAATCCTATATTAATCAATCAGTCTATCAACCAATATTTTTTTTAATTTTTATTTTTCCAATTATATAGAATGAATGTTTTTCAACATTCATCCACTTGTATATTTATGTTACACATTTTTCTACCACCCTCCCTTCCCACCCATCTCCCCTCAGCAGTGGTAAAATCAACAAATATTTATTAAGTGTCTACCATTTGCCAAGTGCTGGGGAACTCACCCACAAACTCTACTGACAATCTGATAATCTCAGAAAATTCATTGTAATGGTAGCTTAATGAGGATGGCACATTCTAGGAGGTGGTCTGGGTTAGGGTGATGCTAAGGTTCTAATCAGTTGCCTCCTGTACAGTTTTAATACAGTGGATGGGTCTTGTAAAACAGGAACAGACAATTCAGAGAGACAGTCAAAATGACAGGGGAAATGAGCAGCTCACAGAAGAAGCAGAATTAACATAAGATTTCTTAGTTCAGAAAGAAAGGAATTCATGATTCAATGCAGTAGGCTTCAGTTTCTTCACCTATAAAAATTAGGTTAGATGAGATGGCCTCCAAATTACCTTTTAACACTCTCTTTTTCCCAAGAAAAAGATAAACCTCAGAGTTTCCAAAATAGTTACCATGAACCCCAGGTCAAATGCAGGTAATTTTAGGGTCAAAGCCCAAAGTTTCCATATTAATTGCCTATGGAAGGAATCATTCAAAAAGTCCTCAGTACTAAAAATAAACATATAAATAAACTAAATACACACTGGGTATATTTGAAGAGCATGCTATTAAGAGAGGCTGGCAATCACCAAATGCAAATATAAAAGGCCCCTTTCTGCCAATTTGGCTTGCAAATGAAAGAGACTTGGAAACATTTTCTCCTAATCTGCCCACTTCAGTCACTATCTACTCTCCTAACTTACTGGCAACACTGTTGACCCTAAGCATCCAGTATGAACCATGGCCAAGTTCAAAACAAAGACAGACTGCTGGAGACCATAGGGAAAACTGTTCATACACTTAATATCTGATCATTGCAGAGAGATTGTTGGAGGGGAGCAGGGGGGAGGGAGGAGGAAGGGGGGGCAGGGAATTAGGAATTTCCTATCATATTTTAAGACGCAACCAAGAAGGACTAAGAAAACCTGAACTGAATTTAGTGTTGTAATAAAATAAAACTTAGAACCAGGTTAATCTGACACATATTGAATGATATGCATAATCATTATTGTGCTACATGATAATTAGGTATAACTAGTAAGCAGTTCAGGGTAAATGACTATAATTACAACTACTTCTATACTGACAAACCAAGCAATTCTGGAGTCATTTAAGCGAAGAGAGGAGAGAATGGAAGAGAGTTAGAAGGTACTATGAAGTTCTGAAGACTCAAGATTCATAAAGGGGAGTAGTGGGTGAGGAAGGACAGGCTTAGGCAGGGAAGTCCTTCATCCAGATTGCATCATACATGTTAAAAAAATTGTTTTAATTTAAAAAAAAAGTAGAACTGGATTTCAAGGTTGGTGAGAAGGAGAATTGGTTTAGAACATATCCCTCCCCTCTTCAGTGAGGCCCACTCTCCTTATAAGCAGGAAAACAAGAGGAATAAGTTTCCTTGGCAAAAGAGGGGCTTAGAATGCATGTGGGAGAATAGAGGGGGGCCTCACATTTTCTTTCCAATTCCCTATTCCTCCAAGACTAGTCTTTTCTAAGAATTTGGGGTGGATTTCAGTCAATGACTTCATTAATGATGAAAATTCCCAGTGTGGAAATCCCCTCCACACATTCCACTTAGAGACTGAGAAGTTAACTGGCTTGCCCAGAGGTCACACAGTCAATAGCTATCAAAGATACTCCAACCAACCACCCCACAGCTTTGCTTTACCTCACTAGTCTATAAGCTCTCTGAGAGCAGGAATCATCTATTCATTTACTTTTGTAAGTGCCTAACCCTTTAGGGCCTTAGTAGGCTCTAAATAAATGTTTCCTGACTTATTGAAGTAGGACTGGACATAGTTCTTCCTGACTCCATCCTCTACTATGCCAGAAAGCTAGGTAGCACAGTGGATAGAGCTTCCTGGAGTCAGGATACAGTAACTGTGTGTCCCTGGTGTACTGTTTGCCTCAGTTTCTTCAACTGTAAAAGAAGGATGATGCCAGCACCTATTTTGATGAATTGTTGTGACAATGAAATAACATTTATAAAGAGCTAAGCACATGCTGGCAAGTATTCTTCTTCCTTCCTTCCCCACCCCCCACCAGGTATTCCAGATGCGGTGTGCGTTTGTGCACATTTGTCTGCAAACATGAATGAGTAGTTATGTATGGGGATAGGCCCCAGATTTGGGGCATGCACAGTAACAAACTTTATAATGAACCATCAGACTCTCTCCTCTGTATTCTACTCACTCATCCAGGATGGAAAGAACCCAATCTGGATCAGGACTAAGGAGGAATATAAGCAGCAACTACCTTTAGCAGAGAGAATAGGTTTTTAGGCAAGGGAGGGGTTTTAGGAGAGGCTTGCTGCAATCTCCTTTGGCATAAGAATGATGCTCCTGTGATTAGCTCTCTCACACCAAGGGGCTCAGCACAAAAAAAAAAAAAAGTAATTTTAAGTCTCCTGAGACTGCATTGCTATGCCCATTAATACCTGAAACTAGAATCCCCCAGAACCTGAGAAATAAACTATTCTTCCAAGTCAATTAGCATTTGAGGGAAATAAATATCTCCCCCCACCCAAGAGGAATGAAGAAGGAATAAAGAATTTTTAAGTGCTTGCTAGGAGAGGCATCCAAAGTTAGCACTGGAGACACAGTCAGGAGCCTTAGGGACAGAGGCAAAGTAGATGTAATACCTCATTGAATGTTATTTTGGCTGATCAAAATCAGTTTCCAACAGAGTCATAGGACAAGATGCCCTTCCCAGGATAAACCGGTCACTTCTAATCTCATCCCTAAGCCTCCAATATCATCTCCTACTTAGATTAGCAGGCTGAAGGATGGAGTCCTAAATCCCTCCTGAAGTTTTCCTTCACAGAGGGCAAGCCCAGTTACAACTACTGGATTGAAATTCCCAGAGGGCAAGGACATTCCTTTTCTAATTTGCATTCCTAGAATTTAGCAGGGTTGTGTTTTGATAATATATTTAATAATAAATGTTTACTGAATTGATTGTAATATGGTTTCCTTGAAATTTTTGTAAATTTGTATTTATTTTTCACTTTATATCACCTTCATATCCTGTTTTGCATCACTTCATATGTAGAACAGGTAACATTTCTTGCTTTCTTATTGGGTGGGGAAGGGGACAGATGGAGGGAGAGACTTGGGAACTAAAAATATATGTGTTCATACATACTTTTTAAAAAATGACCTTCATTTCCAATTATATCTCTTCCTTTTCCCAGAAAGCAATCTAACAAAAAGAGAAAACACATAATTCAGAAAAATTAACCAACGTATCAACTAAATGATCCTACTCTGCAAAAAGAGGAGGCCACTGCATCTTTTCTTTTTTTTTAGACAAACTTGAACATTATACTACAGTGTCCATCTTTAGTTTCTTTTATTATTATTTTTTCCATTTGCATTGTTGAAGTCATTATGTACTGTTTTCCTGGTTTTCCTTCCTTCACCTTGTATCATTTAATATAAATCTTCCCATGCTTCTCTCATTTTTGAACACTATGCACAAACCCTCTCAAAGCACCAATTCAAACCTCTCTCACAGCTTTGCCTAAAGGAATTTAATGGAATGATTTTTCATTAAAATTTCAGCAGAACTATTAAAACAATGCATCACTGGCAGTATAATAGCATCTCTGAATTATTCTCAATAATATTCTTTCTTAACAATTAAGATATTCTGATGAAAGTACATTAAGAATACTGAATGGAGGGAGGTAAGGGATATTATCAACTGTAACATACAGACTAATTAGAGAATCAATGAAGAATGAAAAGCAACAAGCAGAACTACAAGATGGAGAGGAGGGCAGGGTGGGGAGAGGTAGGTAAGCTCCATCCAAATTCCAATTCTTTCCTTCTTGACACCTAAACTTTCACCAACTGATCAAAGAAATGGTTCTCAAACTAACTATAAACTGGCAAATTTTGTGATTTTTAACTATGAAATTCATGTCAAGAAGAAAAATGCTTGGACAATTCTAGAATTATCAAAAGGTGGTTAAGATGGGAGGTATTATTCTGTCCAAGAAGAGTAACAAACTAAAAAAAATTTGAATGATCTAATCCCAATTCTTTAAGTTCCTATTAGGAAGGAGCAGAGGCTAGGTCTGGGGGTTGGAGAAAGGAGACTGAAAATACAAAGATGAACTAAGATAGTTCCCAACTTCAAAGATTAGAATTTGAGGATGAGAATGGGGGGAGGGGGGAAGTAAACAAAGGTGATCATTGGGAGATTTGTGAAATAGTTTAACAGAAGATAGAAGGTGAAAAGCATCTCAGCTCTATTACTTCCTATCTCACCCTGAACAAGTTCCCTCCACACCTCTCTCTATATATTTTAATTATCTTCTCTGTAAAATGAAGGGGTGTTGCTAGGTGGCCTCTAGGGCTCTGCTCCAGTTCAATTTAGGATTCTATCATGGATATAAGCAAAATCCAAACTACAACACTAAATTTCAAAGCGGGGAAGAGTTCTCATTCACTCGGCTGCTGTGTCCTTACTTGAAGACCATGGTGTTCTTAAGGTTCCAATGGAGGGGAAAGTCCTTGAGTTGGATTTGACCAGGTCACATTTCCTGATTCAAACTCGAGGGGCTCCCTATTATTAAGTCTTGTATTTCACACTTAAACACTTTATCACCTGGCCCTTTCCTACCTTGATTTTTTATATTTTACTCTTCTCCACACACTTTGTGGCCTAGCCAGGTTATTCCTTCCAAACCATACTCCATCTCTTCTCTCCATAACATTACACAGACTGTCCATCATACATATAATAATACTGTTCTCTCCCACCCCCTGGGTGGGCATCTTTAACTTTATTAAAAATTCAACTCAAGTTGAATTGGTAACTTGGGTTATAGCTTTATGATATACCAACTTGACCAAATTTTTTTGTTGAATGGTTTTCAGTTGTGTCTAACTCTATAATCCCAGTTGGAGTCATGTTGGGGACAAAAACACTGGAGTTTGCCATTTCCTTCTCTAGCTCATTTTACATTGCCTTACAAAAACCAAAAGAAAAAAATTAACTCAAATATCACTTTTTTTGAGGAAAGTCATTCTTGGTTCTCCCAACTACTAAAATGTTCCCAATTAAGGTAATCTTCTATCTCTTCTGAATAACAATAAGCTAGTATTCATATAATGCTTTAAAGTTTGCTAAAGCATTTAACAAATACTATCTCATTTGATCCTCATAACTACCCTGAGGCTCTAGGTGTAATTATTATCCCCAATTTACAGATGAAGAAACTGAGGTTGAGGGAAGATAAATGACTTGCCCACTATGTCTGAGGTTGGATTTGAACTTGGGTCTTTCTGTGACACTTAATTTCAGATGATAGCTTGTAAGTACACACATACCTACACACATATACCTTAGCACAGTATTAAGTTAATATAATATGAATATATAATACATTATTTATAGTTTCTCCAAAAGTCTTGGCACCATATTAAGCTACTATACTAATTAACACATATAATGATAAATTTAACTTCACTAAGACTTTTTGGCACATACTGTATATGTGCTCTCTGATTAAAATGTAAGCTCCTGAAGGGAAGAACTATATTTTTTGCCCTTTTTTCGTATCTTTAGAATTCTGCTTGGCCCATAAACTTGATTAATTAATTTCAATTAAATTCAGCAATGGCAGGGGGGAGAGGCAGGGAGTGAGCCTGTGTGACACTGGTAGTACCAGCATGCCCATGGGGTTGATAAGTAGTGTGGCTTGCCTGAAAACAGACATAATGAGAGGCTCATTGGAGATAAGCCTGAAAAGGAAGGTTGGAGCCAGGATGTGGGAGAGCCTTAAGGACCAACATCAGCTTCTACTTTATATAGTTTTTGAGAAGAGAAGTGACCAAACTCATTAATTAACTACCTAGCACAGAGATCTACGTGTTTACTAAAGAGGAGGAGAACTTCAACTGATGCCAATATTTTAAAGTAGAAAACATACTGTGAGATGGATAAGGGTAAAGGTTGAGGAAGAAGTCCACAGTGGAAACAATTCTTTCAAAGTAGAGTTTTTCTTCTAGCTAGAAAATTTCTGGCTCAAGGTTGGGTACTTTCTGCATGAAAGAACAGTCAAAATTAGTTCAAACTCCCAGACTGCCAAAGTATCATTTGAACAGGGAGGGCTACTATCATCTTAAAGAGGACAGGTAGAGAATAAACCTGCAGAACATATTTCTAAACCAAATTGCAAAATAACTTGCAGCTCCCTATTATGCATATTTGTTTTTCTCTTTTCAATGTTTTGTCCACTGATTGTACCATTTCAGCACTTAGAGTGACCAATTATGATACACTAATGAGAACAACCTGGAAAATATTCCTAGCATGGGAGAAAGACTAAAGAGCATTGGAGTCAGAGGTTCAAATCCCAACCATCTGACACTTATTAATTTATTGGACAAGCCAGGAAGACACTTTTTCCCAAGTTCAAATCTGGCCTTGGATACTTCTTAGCTGTGTGACCCTAGCCAAATCCCTTCATCCTTTTTGCCTCAGTTTCCTCATTTGTCAAATGAGCTGGAGAAGGAAATCGCAAACTACTCTGGTATTTTGTCCCCAGCATGACCCCAAATAGGATCACAAAGAATTAGACACAACTGAAAAACTGAAAAACAAAAACAATTAGTCAAACTGGTATATCATAAAGCTATAACTTAAAAGTTTCCAAACTCCCAGTCCAACATTCTATCCACAGATACAATATACTCTTCTGTAATTGTAAAAATAGACATGTAGCTGCCCACATTTTTTTAAAAAAAATCAGTCTATTTTGTCTTGAGTAGGCAGTTATATATGATACAAGAAATAAAAATCAAGCATAAAGTTTCTATGGGGCCTGTGAATGTGCATGGCTACTTTTTTTTTTAATTCCACTTAAATTTTTAAAAAGTCTATGATGTAGAATGGGGGTTTTCAGCTTGGCCATCTGTTACTGGGATTTTCATGCAGTGAATAAGGGAAGAGTAAGCAGTTCTTCTGTGGCATGGCAGAGATCAGACTCAGATTAGTAAAAAGCCTGAATCAGAGTGAGAATAGGCTAGAGACAAAAAGGCAGGAAACCCATAATGCAGAATGGAGTCTTCATTCAGGGCCATGGTAGGATCTCGCAGAGAAAGGAAACTAGAAGGTCAAAAGCATAAGTCATAAAGACAGGATATGTGGTCCACCCAGACAAGGACAGAAAGTGTCAAAGGGCCAACAGGAAATTGTTGGGCTTGGTTTACTTAAAAGTTCCAAAATTAATCAGCTGAGAGACTCAGAGCTGGCCCTCCCTCTTGGATGGTCTTGGTGGGTTGTATGGGTTGTACTTGGGTCTTGATGTTAGGCCCTAGAAAACATACCATCCAAAAAACGAACCTAAATTTAATGAGAAGAGTGCTTGCCCACCTGGTATCTGAAGACCAGGTGCCCAATCCTAGTTTAATCAATTTACTAAAGGAAATAAGAGAAGGTATACATAGAAGGAGATATACCAAACAATACAAAGTGAAGGAGCAATCTCATTGGGTGTGTGGAGAGAGAGAGAGAGAGAGAGAGAGAGAGAGAGAGAGAGAGAGAGAGAGAACAGGCCTAGATCTCACCCAAGAGGAAACTCCCCAAAGTCTCTAAGTAGCCTAGTGAACTAGAGATAGGGTCCCATTCAGCTCCACCAATAAGCAGACATACACACACACACACACACACACACACGCGCGCGCGTGCGTGCACGTGCATACAGATGTGGCTAATGTGGAAATCTATTTTTGTTTATACTATACCTATTTGCAATAGTTTTGTCTTTCTTGTTTTCTCAAGGTCAGGGAAGAGGAGATGAGAGAATTTGGAATTGAAAATAAAATGAAAGTGAATTTTTTTAAAAAAAGCAATGCAAACCAGTTACACTTGAGTTAACAGAGAAGCTGGAGTGTATTAAGGATGTGCAAGGAGATAGACAGTCAAAAGCTTTTCAGTCTTACAGACTTGTACTTGTTCTTGGTAACCACCCCCACAATAGAGAGATTTATATTTAGTGTTCATAAGCTGAAAAGCTCCGTTGTCTTTCCTAAATAAAGATCACTTCCATTTTAATTTGTTATATTGCTTGAGACAGGAAGCTTTTAAGTGATTTTTTTTAATCATCATTAAGTGATATTCTCATGCTGTGAAAAAATTATGCTTCAGATTTCTAAGATGAAGACAAGGAAGTCTCAGAGAAAGGAAGTGACTCCCTTGAGGTCACACAGCCACTAAGTGGCCCCCAAACTTCTCTGTCCATCACTCAACCCCAAACTTCTATGTCCATTTCTTTTACATCACCCACCGCCTTGGGAAATTCCTTCAGTGTAGAAAAAAATCACTAACTTTTTTTTTTTAGACTGAACTGTCTTTGAAGTTCTGGAATCTCAATTTTCTATTTGGTGGTGAATTAGATATTTTTGAAGACAAGAATTCTTTCCAGGAGACTGGGGTACAATTTTGTGAAGTGATGAAGAGTGTGACCAGCCATGCTTTTGTTGACCCTACCTAAAGATGATCCTACTACTGACCAAAGGCAGACCCTAGCAATTAGCTCCACACTAAACCAAATGAGCACTGTGGCGGTGGTTTTGAGATTGTTGGATTTTGTTTTGTTTTTTAGAGTGTCAGTCATCTCTACTACTAAATTAGTTTTTAAATTTGGATATATTACCCTGAATCAGCTATAAAACATAAGTTATGGGGTTCTGAGCTAAAAAAAAAATCTCTAGGACAATCTTTCTGAGAAATTAGGAGCCTGTCCAATGAGAGACATTAAATACTTGATCTCTCCCTTCTATTACTATTTTTTATGATTCATAGAGAATCCTAGAGAAGCCCACTTTCAGAACCTTAGGCAAATTTAACCTATTTAATTCAAATAATCACACAATAATTGTAACTAATATTTACATAAGCACTTTAAGGCATACAAAGGGTTTATGTTAATTGTATCATCCTCCTTTGAACCTCTCACAACACTAACTTTGAGGTGAGATGGGTTCTGTTTTGACTAGACCTCATTGATTTTATCAGCCTGGGGAGCTCCCATTGAAGGGAGTGGCCTAGGGAACTAAGAGGCTCAATGACCTGCCAGAGCTGATTCACCTGTGCATGGGACTGAACCCACCAGATCTTCCTAACTCCAAAAGTCCTAAGCCCAAGCTACCTTGTGAACACACCACTTTGACTCTCACTCAATAAAGTCCATTATTATAAGTATTATTGATCTTCTCTTATGAATGACAGCAACTGAAGCTCAGAGGGGCTACTACTTATCTGGGATCACCTCATACTTGGGTGTCCAAAACTGGTTCTTTCTTATGGACAGGTCATCATGGCAAATTCTGGTGATGCAAAGATGAAAGATGACATAATCCCATAACATCAAGGAGTTTAATAATCTAGAACACTCAATCTGAAATTAGGAGGCCTTGACTTGATACCACCAGTTAGATAAAATTTCTCTGAAATCAAGTTTTCTCATATGCAAAAGGGAGATACTATTTTTATGACCATATTTCATTGATGGAGGTACTTGGAAAATAGAAGCTTTAATCACAACTATAGCCAAGTCAGTAAGTTTACTTCAAACATCTATGGGGTGGGGGGGGATATAGATTTGTCCAGGGCAAAGCTCCCAGGAATACACGTTTCTACTCAACAGCAAAGTCTCCATGGAAGACTTCCCTTTCCACTACCACCCCAACCCTGCAAAAATTTATTTCCAAGTTCAGGACCCCCAGATCCCTTTATTTTTAAAATCCCTTTGTCACTTACCACTGTCTACCCTTTTGTTATTATAGCATATGATATTATTATTATTATTATTTTCTTTTCTCAAACAAATTGTTTCTTCTTCTATGTACCTACCCAAGCATATGGCACAGTGCTTTGGACATCACCCATTGGATATCTCACTGGCAGCTTTAAACAACATGTAGCAATCATTATTTTTCTTCACAAAGCCACTGCTCTTTTGAACTTCCTTATTTCTGTCAAGGGCACCATTTTGCTTCCATTCACCAGGTTTACAATGCTAGTGGTTGTCAGAGTATCTACCATATTTTTCTTATCCGTTCCCTTCTCTGTACATAGCTATAGCCTTAGTTTTAGGCCTCTTTCCTGGACAATCAAAACACTGTGATAATTTGTATCCCCCCCCCCAACACAAGTTTCTTCCTTTCTATCTTCCACAGGGCTGCCAAATGGTTTTCCTAGACACCACCATTTTGACCATGTTACCCTCTTGCTCAATCTCCAGTAGCTCCAGGATTAGTATGAATTCCTCCATCTGGCTCTTAAAATCATTCACAAACTTATTTCTACCTTTCCAGGATGATTATTCATTACCTTTTATACACTCTATAGTATAACTGTACTGGTTTTATTAGTCTTCATATGACACTCTCTTTTCTGTGTTTGTCTTTGTAGAAACTACCTAGAAGCCCTCCTTACTCCTCGCTATGCTTTAGGATCTTGTTTCCTTCATAAATCAGCACCCTCTTCTACACTAGCTCTTTCACAATGCCCAATCCACAGACAACTTTATATTTATATGAGCTTTTGTTATCTCTCTCATAGAAGGAGATCTTCTCAAGGGGGGAAGGAGTTCCTTTTTACCTTTGAATTTCCTGTGTTTGGTACTTGCAGAACTTTGGTATTTATTAATCAAAGAATGTTGACTATTTTCTCAACCTTGACTATCAGTGTTGAACTTATAAGGAAGAACTTTCTAATACTTGAAGCTGTCACAGTAGAATAGAGTAGTTGGGGGAGAAAAAGTGACTCCCCAACAAATAGAAATGGTCAAGTAGAGGCTAAGTGTCCACCTTATGGAAAATACTTCTGAAAAGAAGGAAAACAAAATTCCCTGAACTCCTAAGGTTCCTTCTAAACCTAAGGGTCTGTGACTTCAAGAAACCAAAAAAACTCAATACCATTAAGCATCTGAAGTCAGATTATGTAAACTGGAACTCAGAAAAACCACTTGATCCGTACCTGAGTTTCTTTATTTTGTAAAATGATAATACTTGGTCTGTTGATTTTTAATGTGGAGTTCATAACGTTTTATGTGTATGTGCTTTGTGTATTTCAATAGAATTTTAGTGCTTTGAGTAATTTTAATATAATTGGTTTTATAATCTTGCATATTTTATTTTATATATTTAAAATATTATGTTGATGTACACAATCTATTCTATATCAAATTACATATCTTCTCAAGGGAGGGAGGCCAAACATATAGAACTCAATTTTAAAGGAATATTAAAAATTTTTGTTTACATGTAATTGAGAAAAATTGAAATTAAATGTAAAAAATTTAAAACAAAAACATTATCCCTAGAAGGGGTCCACAGACCAGACTGCCCCAAGAATCCATGACACAAGATGGTTTAAGATTTGTGTTTCTACTTCGAAGCTTGTTTCTTTTTTTTCTACCACTGTAGAGCTGGTGGTAAATCAAGGAGAGAATTGGGATGGATAACTGGGTCAGAGCTAGGCAAAGAATAATTGTTTCTTGGTGCCTAATTTTTAAAAATAAGATTCTCTTTTCTGCTGAGAATAGGCCCATCATAAGTACCTGCTTAGGAAAATAATAAAACAAAAAGACAACTGAAGAGCTTCAGTTATCTTTCATTAGCAAAGGTGGTTCTATTCAGAAAATGCAACTACTCCAGCTAGCTCCCTTAGAAAATTGTGCAGTTAAGTGAAGCTCATGATTTGGAGGCAGCATGCTGTTTGTCCAAATGCTAGGCTTGGTTTCCAACTATCAACGTGTGCACATAATACAATCTTAAAACAAAAACAAAAACCTTGAAAGAAGTCATTTAATAGCAAGTACCCACTGGGAATGATTACAATATCAAATCCCATAATCAATCAGAAAAAAAAAAGAGGGCAAGGCCTCAATGGAAGGGGAAATGAACACTGTCTCAAAAAAAGCAACAACCCCAAAGAAATTAGATCACCTTTAAGCTAATGTAGAAAGGAATGAGTCAGGAAGACTGGATTCTAGCTTTCATTTAGGAAACAAATCTAAATATCCCATGCCCCATAGATCACCAAACATCACTCAGTAAGTCCACAATGTTTATCATTTTTCATAATAAAAAGGAGTACTCTGCAGGACTTTCTTTCAATAGCTTCCCATGAGCTATTATTTCAGCATTTTATCAGATTTGTACCCCAGCAGGAAGTGCTCAGTTCACAGGACAGGCTTCCCCTTCCTAGGGCTGCTTGCATCAGCCCAACAGGTCTATCTAAACTGGGATAAATATAAGCAGGACGTTCTGTGAAGGGGCAGAGGTTTTTGTTTTCTTTAATTTTTCTTTTTGGTTTAGTTTGGTTTTGTCAAGACACGGCAGAGCTTTCCACATTTCCTTTGCTTCTCTGCTGTTACTGGTTAATTGAGAAGAGGTCAAACAGGACAGCTGCCCTGTATGAAACAAGACTAGGCCCCCTTACAAAGCTATTTCTCAGAGCTTATCATTCATGGCCTGTGCCTCCAACTGCTCAAATAACGGTGTCTGGAACGAAGCCTGCAGCAGCTCACGGAAAGTAAGAGGAAGCCAGGTTAATTGAAACCTTCCTCGAATGTTCAAACAATCCACATGAAAAAACAACACTGAACATCATCTCTCAGTGTGGACTTACTTCACCCTGCTTTTGGGGTAGCATCAGTAGCTTTTTCCACTTGTAACTGCCACACTTGAGGCCTAGAGGCTTTTAAACTTAATTATAACTGCAGTTACAAAACTTAGCCATCTGTCCACCTATACACTTATGTGTACAGGTACAGCCTGTGATAGCCATATATGGCCTATAGATATTTATATTTTAAACTTTAAAATCAAGTTATGCGTATTCTGGGAAATACTTGTTTCATAAATTGGACAGCCCTCAAGAAAAATAACTTTCAAAAAATGTTAAGCATTTGATATCACTTCTAGCATAAGTACACATGAAATGGGGGTGGAAAGGGAAATCAACCATTTAAATAAAAAGCATTTTGACTCAACTCATTATTCTAACTTTTTAATTCTTGCTCTCTGTGAAATACTATTGACAATGATGACGATAATAACAATAGTATTTATACAGTGCTTGGCCCTGGAGTCAGGAGTCACTGAGTTCAAATCTGACTTCAGCCGCTTAATAATTATCTAGCTGTGTGGCCTTGGGCAAGCCACCTGCCTTGCAAAAAAAAAAAAAAGAATTGCAAAATATTTTACAAATATTATTTGATCCAACAAGAATCTTGGGAGATAGGTGCTATTATTAGAACCATCTTACAGATGAGGAAGCAGAGAGAGAAGTCTCACAACTAGAGACTGGATTTGAACTCAGGCTTTTCTGAACCTAGGTCAAGGACTATATTATACACTTTATATTAAATTTCCTGCAAATGAAAATTGTCAAGTAGAGACTGAATGTCCATTGTGTGGGAAATGCTTCTGAAAAGAATGGAAACAGAACTACCCAAACCAACTTTATTACCTACCTAGCTCCCTGTTCATCTAAAACAGAGGATCTTGACCATTAGACAGGGTCCCTTCTCAGAGTAATGCTTTGATGTCTACATTAACAAGTGAAACAAATGTTAACTTTCAGTTACAGGTTAGTGAAAATAAAAATGTTATTATTTTTTTACTCATCCAAATTCACAGACAAGACTCCCTGAAATTCACACAAAGATTCCTCAGGGTCCATGGACCTCAGATTAAAAATCCTTAATACAAAAGAATATGAACCCACCTATCACCATATTATACTGTTTCCCAAATTGGAAAAACTTCAGGAGTCAGTAATACTTAGCACATCAGAGGTGGACTTTGTTCTGGGTAAAAAAAAAAAAACCAACAAAAAACAAAATTACCATCATAAACTGAGTGTTTATGGTATCACTAAACTGAAAAAAATCCAAGTTTATTCCAGAATGAATCATGAGACAGACACAATCCCCAACAAACTCCTTTTGACAAGTGTTAGGGATAAAAGTTACTTCTTTTGGCAGCATAGCATGGTGGGGAGAGTGCTGAAATTGGAGTCAGAAGATTGTATTGGGTGACACTGAGCAATCACTTTATCTCTCTAGGCCTCAGTTTCTCCATTTCAAAGCAGGGTACCTCAAATAAGGATAATTCTGCTTACAGGAACTGGAAGTGTTGGGAGGATCCAGTTATACAGGCAAAAGCAACCTAAATGGGAGTCATTATTAGAGATTTTACCAGGTGATGAAGAGTGAAGTAGGTCTTACTCTCATTTTTACCACCACTTCTGTTTAAATGGGACAGCATTTGAGAGGTCACAGTTTGGGTCATCTAACCTTGTCAGTCTTCTTCAAGTTCAAAAACTAAACAACCTACTCTAGCAGAAAAATATGCATGTGTAAAGCAATGTGATTTCCATCATTTCCATTCCATTACTCTAAAAACCATTTTGTAGTCATTTATTCTGTACCATAATTGAGAGAGTAGAATGATAGTATCATAGCTTATTTGCCAAAAATCTAATGGATTTTTTATTCATTTTAAATCATCCTGGCAAGGGTTAGGAGAGACCTGAAGAGGGTTGCTATGTTCTACTTTTTTTTTCAATGCTCTTTTTCAAAAGAGATGGAAAACCATGACACAGAATGTTGAGGTAGCAAAAAAGCACAATTCTGCATGGGTTCTTTAATTTTGAAAAAGTATCCTTATTCAGAAGCCCCTCCCCCCCATTGGGGCATGTGTGCCTGAATCCTAGACAAATAGTACAAAACTTGAGAAGTTGGAAGTTAACTGGAAGTTAACATCATCAAAATTATTTCCCAGTGGGAAAAGGCTTGAAGAAGAAAGATAGTTACTTAATCTGGTCAAGAAACCACAAAACTCATTCTGTATAAATTACATCATTGTCTGCAGAAAAATATATTTCACCACTGCTAATCCCAGAGTTCTACTGTTATTTTTTTTAAGTGTAAAACCATGGTGTTTCCATCTACAAATACATTTCATAAAAGTCTGAGTGTTGTTTTCTTTACACAATTCTCTATAAAATGCAGAGCTCAAGGGAAAACAGAGAGCCCCCCAAAATCATTTCTATCTCCCACTTTTCATGTCTAGACATAATACTCATATTAGAAGAGAGTTTTCAATAATCACATCTACCTACTGATTTATTAAGATTTAGTAAACCAGGGCACCATGCTAGGGCAAAATCTAGTTTAAAATGTTATTTTCGCAGTTAATCAAATAAAAGTGTTAAAACTGAGGATAAGGAAGTGGTAAGTATAAAGCATCAGGTCTGGACTCTGAAAGATATGAGTTTAAATCCAACCTGACACTAACTATGAAAGTCACAACTCTTATTTGCCTCAGTTCCTCATTTATAAAATAGGAGGAAATGGCAAACCACTCCAAAATCTTTGCCAAGAAAACCCCAAACAGGGTTACGAAGAGTCAGACACAAATGAACAAATGAACAATAAAGTTGAAGTCATACAACCCATTATTATTATTATTATTAATTTTAATCATATTATAATTTTATGTGTGTATATATATAAACACCCATTATTATTAATAGTAAACCTAATAGCACTAAATTTATGGTAATGATCTACCAATTCTCTCATATTTGTGTCTTTACATGTTTAAGGTTTACTTTAAGGGTTTTTTAGCACATCCAGAATCTTGATGCAAGGAAATATTCCAGAAAATAATTAGGCCTGTGCCCATTTGTAAGAGCTCCTCATACCTTGCTCACATCAAAGAGAACACTTGCTTGTGAAACAAGAAACTCCATCAGATTTTATCCCAGAACAAGTGTTTTCTAGCAGACAACTTGAAGTCAAGAGAGGTATATAGTCAAAAACAGAAAAGCTGACAAACCCAGTGTATCTCCCGGGAGTGACAAAGAAGTATGCCGTTTCTCAATTAACATTTATACAATTCATCTTTTTTATCTTTTAAAGGCCTTCCTTACATTTTAATCAGCACATATTTTTGTCATTTATTTGGTTTCTTTCGATGACTCATCACACAGTGACAATGACTGGATTTTTAAATGAACTAATATTTCTAAATATTAATCTCACTATCTCTTGGTATTTCTAAATATTAATCTCAACAATTATTTTCAAAGGCTATAGTCAGCCAACTCCAAATTCTGGATGGTCCTACCAAGCTGCCAAAGCTTTGCATCCAGGTGACAGTGAAGAATTACATCGCTGCTGTCCAAGGGCCAGTTAAGGGTAAGTTCAGAATTGATCATTATCAGGTTGGTCACAGACAAGACGATTGATGTTTTGGCCCAGAAACTCTTAAAGAACATCTATTCGATGATAAAGAGGTTACAATTTGTGCCAGGGAGGGAATGACCACATTGATGAGATTATACAACCTTGAAATAATAAAGTAAATGGCCACTAATATGTGTTCAATATCACTAGACAAAACATCCCCCCTGGCCCCCCACCAAACCATAACAAGCTAATGTCCCATATATATCAAATGAGATGACTGCTAAACACCCTAATTTATAATGGCAAAATACCTCGAAGGGAGGTATTCTTAATCTCAGGAAATATACAAAATGACTGATTATACCCTATTCTGGTCACATACAGCACAGTTCCCTATGGTATATGATTTAATTTAAATTCATCCAGTTTTAAATATCCTTGGCAATCACATATTCAAATCACTTTGCTCTGGAAGCCTATTAGCAGGCTAGTTGGTATTGATGTAATATAGAATTTAATTGTACCTTCTAGATTTGAGAAATAAGGGAGTTCTGCCACAGTTCTATAAGCCTAATTAGATAATGCAAAGTTAATTTTTTCTTCAAGTTTCAGTGCACCAGTTCTGGTACTCAGCGAACTGAATCAGGTTTCCCTATTGGCATGTTTAAATGCCTCCTCAGAAGCAAAGACTGAGAATAGCATAAAGGCTGGAAAACCCAGAAGGGATGGTATAAAGGAAGAGAAATTGGGAGCATTTAATATTTTCAAATATTCAAGATGTCTAGTAAATGAAACAAGAGCATTTTCCTCTCCAACAGGATTTAAGCTTGCAATAGCTTTGGTTAAATGTCTCCCCAAGTATCTTCAGGGGCATCGAATTTTACTACAATTAATTTAGGTGCTTTATTTCCCTTTAGGGAAAAGGGGAGAAAGGGAAATTAGGGGATCACAACAATCTCATAGCAGAAAAATAAAATTTTGATTACTTCAATATTAAGTGGGAAAGGTTACCATTTTCTTTCTTCTTCTTAAGCAATGGGCCAAATAACAATTCTTTATATTAAAAACTGTTGTATTTTCTAGAAAGATATTCCTCCCACCTAAAATTTGAGGCTTTTACCGGGTTACAGAAATGCAAGTCACTAGGCATCACATTGCAAACTGAATGGCACACAAAAGAGATATAATCCACACAGGAAACCAAAGATCACTACTACCTGCGCTGGTGGCTCAACTGACAATATTATTGCTCAGGTATGTAATTTATACAAGAGAATGTTTTTAAAGATTACTTTTTTGAACTACCTCTTAATAATTATAGCTTTTTAAAAAAATCTTCAATAATCTTTTTTTCCCACTTAAGTCTATGAAACTGGCTCCTATCAGCCTCCTTATCAGTTTGAGGTAGTTATTCTAGTTGATTAGATCAAGTGACAAGCAAGGGCTAATGAGGCTAAGGTCGTGGGTTGGGTATTATCTGGGCCAGATGCCTTGGCAATGAGAAAACTCTAAGGCCACATTTGCAGCAACTTCAGTCCTGGGGGACCATGACAAATCATGTCCCTCTATCCATCTTAACACATATCCCAAGGAAAAAAGGTCCAATTGGGTCTTCTTTATTTTTTCCACATTTATTTAATTTTTAATTTATGGAATAAAACAGGCATTTTCATAACAGTATCATAAAAAAAGATGATTGTATATGAAACTGCAGGTCTATTATGTACAACTTACTTCTCCTTTTAAATATATGATAAAGTTATCATGTAAATTTCTGGGTTTTTTTTCCTTTCCCTTACCCTGGGATTGTGCTCACCTGGCTTCTCCCAACATCACCCTTCTGGAATTGTGTGTGGTTAAGAACCTTGAATTCTCATCTTAGTACCTTGATAATTCTTTTATTCATCTTGTGGCTGATTTTGAAGTCAAATTTTTTGGTGACTATTCAACTCTTCCTACTCAGCTCTATCAGCATTTTTTTTTTATCAGTTGTTCATGTATTTAGGTGTTCATGTCAACATTTGCATCGTATTTGTTTAAACCAGATTGTAGCTTAAGATGGGTACCATTACACTGGTTCTTCTTTAAAAAGGGAGGGACATTATTACTATTGTGGCTAACGTATCCATTGAATAACAGCTATTGACTTCTCACTGCCATCTTGATGACATCATTTTCCACTCCCTTCCTTCTTAAGCCTCTCCTCCAAGAAACACAGAAATCAAATCCACAAAAATCGAGAAATGGCAGAAAGCTGAGGAACAAGGAAAGCCAAGGGAATTGTAACTGTAATACGGCTTAAGGTCCAGACTTCCAGACTTGAGAGTTCAATACTAACTACTATCTCTAAAGGAGAGTCAAAGGTTAGGGGTGTGGAGTAGGGGGGAGAGGCATTCTGTGACTTTTATGAATTTTCTACCCAAAGATAAAGATTCACCTAGACTGTTGAGATTATCCCTTCTTTACCTCTCCATAAAGGGAAAAATATGCCTAAATCTATCCCTGTTGTTATTGTTTAGTAGAGTACAACTGTTCATGACCCATTTGGGGTTTTCTTGGCAATGATTCTCGATGAGTTTGTCCTTTCCTTCTCCAACTCCTTTTACATAAGGAAACGGACTCATTCATGTTCATACAGTTGGTGTCCAAGGGCAGATCTGAACTCAGAAGCCCTCTTACTCCAGGTCTTTTAAATTTAAAAACTGATATATTCATTAGTTTTACTTTACAGAATCACGAAACCTCTTTAGCAGTCATTCATTCAAGATCGTATCTAGATGACTTGAGGTCTATGGATATATTCTGGGAGTTCAAGAATATTTTTAAAAATACTTTTATTGTTAATACTTTGATAAATGACATTCAATATAGTTTGTTTACTTTTTAATTTTATGCTTTTTGCTTAATGCATTTTAAAACATTCTGAGAAGGGTTCTATCGGATTCAGACTGAGAAGCTCACACTACCCCACCTCCAAAAAGACTGAACATCTTTGATCTAGCCCAAATTTACCCCTCCTCCTATTAAGATAAGGCTAAAAATTTTTAATGACCTACACAAGGTAATGAATGAACTTGAATCCACGTCTTCTGATCAGATTCAGTATTTCCCTTCTCATTCTACTGCTCTGGCTTTCCAATATTATTCTTAGTGATCGGTCTTTGAAGGGTTAATTACCAAGGTTATAGTATTACTCTATGTAAATTAAACAAATTACAATTATTGAGACTAAATCAGGTTTCCTGGATATAGAAGATGCACAAAAGGTGGTCTTCTGTCTGTTATCATGATAAACCTCGAGAAAATTAGAAGTCAGGATTTCAAAATTTATTTTGTTATGAATTTAATCAAACAAAAACATGTGAACATATATAAGGAACAAAAAAGGACTGTATATGAACTATTCTGTTATGTACGGCTTGTTTCTTTAATGAGTAACAAAATCAGGGTGTCTCCTGAACTTTTATAAGAAAACCTTTTATTGATGTTTTTTTTTTTTGAAAATCACTATTACCACTCACCCTTCCTCAACATAGACCCCCTTCTTTGGGATAAATAGGGAGATAAAACCAAATCTATATTGGAATTACATATATCTCATTCATATCTAGTCTTTACTAAGCCTCCCCAATTTTTTTAAAGTTATTTTTCCATGGAGCAGTTTATAAGGTTTTATAGCCCACATTTTATCACTATCCTGAGATTGTGCTCATCTGGCTTGGTTAAGAACTTTGAATTCTCACCTTAGATTAGTTTTCTTTTATTTATCTTGTTCCTGATTTTGAAGCCAATTTTTGGGAGGCTATTCCAAAAATCTTTCTGTTCATTTCTATCAGGTCTTATCAATTTTTCATGTACTGCCATGCCATCATTTCCATCTTATTTAAACTAGACTGTAATTTAGAATAATGAGGTGGGATTTCTTCATAACCTTTATAGAGATATTAGTAGATAAACAGTATCAGTCAAGGGTATATAATCATATTGCATGAACTGATGCCGAGTGAGATGAGAACCAAAAAAACAAAAAAACAAAAAAACAACAACTTGTACTTCCTAACAGCAACACAGGGGTGATGGATCAACCTTAATGGACTTGCTCATTCCATCAGTGCAACAATCAGGGACAATTTTGGGATATCTGAAATGGAGGATACCATCTGTATCCAGAGAAAGAATTAGGGGGTTTAAACAAAGACCAAACACTATTACCTTTAATTTAGAAAAACAAAAAACCTGTCATTATGTAATTTTGATACCTCTTATACTTTATTTTTCTTCCTTAAGGATATGATTTCTCTCTCATCACATTCAACTTAGATCAATGTATATACCAGGGAAACAATGTAAAGACTAACAGACTGCCTTCTATGGGAATAGGGGGAGGAAGCAAGATTGGGGGGAAAATTGTAAAACTCAAAATAAAATCTTTTTTTTTTAAAAAAAAGGGTATATAATCATAGTCTAAGATAAAAGGAGGCCCATAAACTGGTACCTATCTCTGGCTCTCTATTTGGAAAATACATTTGTATTTGGCTTTTAACTGAATGGGAAATACTGTATTAATAAGTGGCAGAATTTAGAAATTTATAAAGAACTTGGAGATCCACTTTGATGTTCCATACAACTGTCTACCCAGACCAACTCAAAGTCAATTTCTCTATACCTGGACTAGCAAACACTCTCCACAATAAATCTCTAGGATCCATGACTCCAGTCTCTTAGTGTAAACTATCCTCTACCTTTAAGGGTCATCCCTAAACATCAACCCATGCTTCTTCACTTTTGTATCTTCACCTTTATATCCACCAAGGTCATTTTGAGCACATATGTCCACCATCCCATCACTTTTCACTCTTGCTGGGGACCGTGATAAAATTAACAACAACACTATTTCTGGAAAAGGCTTGGTAACTTAACCACCAGCAAATCACCTCAGCATTTCTTTGGTCCCAAGACCCAAACTCCCATCCTGCATATTTCCTCTACTCTCTCCCGGTTAGAATGTTCAATATTAAAGCAAGGATATCTATATTTTTATACTTGTATATTTTCATATTTGTATCTCCAATGTTTGGCAGAATATCTGGCAAACAGAGCTTATTTTATGCATTTTCAATAATTTAATAAGTTTTTGGAGTAAAATGTATTAGATACCTGTTTTGAACTTAGTTACTTAAATACTAAATCTGATTGTTTAAGAGAACACAAATGCAAGTAAATGGAATTATTCAATGAAAAGCACAAATTTAAGAAAGAATGAGGGAAATTTTTATTTTTAATTTTATTTAAAATTTTTGTAATAAAGATGGAATTAGGAAGACCTGGGTCTGTATGTTGTCTCTAGCACTGATCCAGGCTTAATTTCTAGGAACCTCAATTTCCTTATCTGTAAAATGGCATTATGACCTGTATTACTCTGCCTCACAGGCCATGAAGATCAAATGAGATAATGAATATATTCGTAGTATCATTAGCTTGAATTTCTTAGCAAGTCCATTTCTCATGTACTTTCTAGCATTGATTTGATGATTTCTATATTAAAAAGTTGGGGGGGACAGTGATGACACAAATTAATGTAATTCCCTTATTCTAAATTAAAATGCTCACCTTTGTGTTATCAGGGATATAAAAGAAACATGGCTCCTCTCTCTTTCTGGTTGGACTTCGATGTATCAAACATTTAGGCCACAATTCAAGGCAAATAAAAAACAAAACACTTCTGGGTTCATGTACACATATACACATACACACAAACATCCAGGAATTCAGAATAAGAGATCATTTCATGAAAGAAGAGTAATCAACTGAGTCTTGATGAGCAGTCAACTGAAGGATATGAGAAGGAAGGTAAGGAGAGTATGAGCCAAGGTCAAGCTCTATGAGTGAATATGGAGGAGATGTTGAAGAAGCTGCCAAAAATGGCTGTCTGAAGCTACAGAGTCTTTATCAGTAACAGAGGGTTTTATAATTTAATGGATAAGAAAGAGGTTTAAGAAAGTTTGAGGTAATATTCTGTCATCAGTAAATAGTTTAAAGTGGAAGAGTCTAGAGGCAGGACTGTATACCGAGACTACCATAGTAATGAAAGCAAGAATGGTGGTCAACGAGATGGAAGAAGAAAACTTAAGACATTCAGAAAAGGTGAATCTATAGATCTTGGCTGCATATAGGCCGAAAGGACAGAAGAGAATGAATCCAAAGTAAAAACCAACATTTCAAGCTTATGGAACTAGAAGAACAGTGGTGACAGGATAAAATAGTCCTGATTTCTATACTGAATCACCAAAGACCCTTTAACGAAGTTTCCATTTTAAACAAAATGTCAGGGTCAGAGTTTTTCAGATTACAACTGAACATCATCCAACAAAAGGATTTTTTTTTAAATCTGAGCTTACAAGCACTGACAGTTGATCCAACTCTAATGAGGAAGAGTATTGTGTATTTCTTTCAAACCTGCATGAGCTCAGTTCTCTTATCACATAAATGATCTTGAACTCAGGGCAGTTACTGAATAAGCTGCACATCTGACCCTACGTACTCTTCAGTTTCTAGAAAGGCACCTCAACTGCAAATGGAAGGAAACATCAGTTAGCATTGTAACTTCACGGGTACTCAATTTATTATAACAGAACTGCTGAAGTCGAAGGTCTGTCAACATTTCCATTATAAACTTCTATTTTCAGAGTCTTATAACTCAAACATAATAACTCACTCTGAGCTAAAGCCAGGTGTCAGCCCAGGAAGGTCTTTTATTTATTTAATAATTCTAAGTGAATTTTTCACACTTAAAATTTTTCACACAGTAAAATTGCCAGATGTGTAGCCTTGACAGTTGTTTTCCTATACATATCCAGAGGACAAGGGCATACAATTCAAAATTCACTTTTAGCAATTCATAATAAAGAATCTTAAGAAATGTATTTGGCAAAATAGGCCTGAGTCTGGACCTCAAAATGAAAGGATTCAAATAATTTGACTATGGGTACTGTGCTTCCTTTGTAAAACAGAGACAATATCTCTAAAACCTATTTCAACTAATAGGGTTAATGTGAGTCTCAAGTTAGATAATATACAGAGATTAATAGCTCAGAGCTGGAAGAGACCTTAAGGGTCATTTGAAAGATGCATACTGTAGTGGGAAAAGCACTGAATTCAAACCTGCACAACCACAGGACCACTCTTGAGACTTGAGTTCTTCCATCTGCAATATTATGGAACTGGACTATATGCAGCTTTTTAAGGTCACTTCCACCTCTAAAGCTAAGATCCTATTATCTACTTCAATTCCCTCCTCCCTCTTAACAAATAAGGAAACGGAACTGAGGGTCAAAGAGATTAAAGAGGGTGGTAAGGATGGAAACAGAATTGAGTCATGTCTCTGGTATTTTGAAAAATTTAAAGCATCATTTAAATTCAATTATTCTGTCAACCTATCCTTGGCATTGCTAAAACCATAGAGGAAATAAGGGACAATAATCAACTTTATTTGAGGAAAAAAGCAAAAAGTATTTTGTTTTTTCACTCAAGATGCCACAACACCCCACATTGCTTGAACAAGTGTTTATACCTGTAGTTCAGGTTCACTGAATGGACAGCTAATTGAAGGGCTTGGCTTTTCGAACAATCTTTTTTTTTTAAAATCCTAATGATATTTTGAAGGCTTAACCAGAAGGTGTCTTAAGCAAGATGCAGAAATTACACCTTGAATAGAATGACGGGTCTTATTGAAAAAGGTGTGTCGCTGATTAAGATGTGGAGTCACTCTAGTTAAACAATTATTAGAGTCACCATAAATCAGCACTTTAAAAGGTTATACTAATTGCTAATAAGATAACTTTTTCAAAAGAGTTCAGGAATCAGAGTTGAATCTATATCCCTTCTTGAAAGGCAGTATTCAAAGCATAACTTCTATTACGAAGCTCATTCCGCATTCAGGTTGACCAAAGGTCAAATCCTATCAGGAAGCTGGTAAAATAAAAAGCAAATGGAACTTGGAATAAGGACCCAGGTTCAAGGCCAAGTTTAGGCAAGGCCCTTCAACAACTATCAACCACAATTTCCTCATCTGTACAATTTTTTAAACAATGGTCTCTAAGGTCCAACCCTAAAATTTGATCATCCCTACATTAAGTTCCATATAAATGCCTACCCTATTTCAATGACTATTCCATCAGCTTGCCCGCTCCTTGAGGGCAGGAACTGCTTTTTTTAATCTTCTTTTTTCTTTTTTTTCTCCCCAGCTCCTAGTTGAAACAGCAACCGGCAATACATGTTGATAGGGGCGGCTAGATGGTGCAGGGAATAGAGCGCCAGTCCTGGAGTCTGACACTTAACATTACCTAGCGGTGGGGCTTCGGACAAGCCACTTGCCTTGCAAAAAAAAAACCCCAAAAAGCCTCTAATAAATGTTTACAGATCGATCAATGGGTCTATGCAGAACAAACGCTACTCCGAGAAGGCAGCAAAGACGCAGGGCTTCTAAGCTGATATTGTTCAGCAGGGAAGGTCTGCGGGAGTTTGATTTTTGGGGGGTTGCTAATAGGGGTGGATACTGGTCCCTTATGATGCTTTTCTACTGAAGCATCCTAAAGGGATCATCGCAGTGATGCAAAAAAATCCTAACATGAATTTTACCTGCGTTTCTAAGCCTTACTGGCAAGGGAGAGGCAAAAGGGGATCTTATTTTGTCTTTATTTAAATCTCAAACTGAGTTTACTTTTTGACCCCCCATCTGAGCGGACGATCCGCCACTCTTTGGAACAGGCCGACCGTACATTCGTCACGACCCAATTTCCCCCTTAAAGATAAATTTTTGGAAGTCCGCGGAAAACCGGATGCTGAGCGCATTGCCAATGCGAAGACCACGCACGCCAAGCCCGGGCCCCTGCGTTTCCCGCGCTCCGCGCGCCTTCGAGGAACTCCCGCGGCCCCGGGCCGCTCTCCGGGAGGGCGCCCCGTTGTGCACGCAACGCGTCGGGGCGTCCGGCCGAGCCCCCCAAAGCGTCCCCGCCTCGGGGCCCCGATCCGGAGCGGGAGCCGCGCGCCGAGCGCCGCCACCTCGGCCCGCACACGCACACGCACACGCGGGCAGCGGTCCGGCCCCGGCCCCGGGCGCGCCCGCAGCACCGCCCCGCCCCCGCCCCGCCGCTCCGGGGGGCGCCGGCCACGCGGCCCTCCGGCCCGGGTGGGGGGCGCGGGGCGCCGCGGCGGCGGCCTCCCCTCCCCCCGGGCGCGCGGCGGAGCGGGACGCGGCGGCTCCCGGCGGCTCGGGCCTGCAGCCCCGCCGCCGCAGGCCGCGGCCGGGCCGGGCCGGCGGGGGCGCGGGGCGCCGGGCGCCGCTGCCCCGGGGCACCCGGGCGCGGGGGGCACCGCCTGCGGAGCCGCGCGGCCCGCCCCCTCCGCCCTCCGGGGGCGCCCACCCCCGCGCAAGTTGCGGTCCGGCGCGCCGCGGGGCACTCACCCTCATCCCGCCGGGCGGGCTGCGCCCGTCAGGCCGGAGCGACAGCGACGACCAGAGCACCAGCAGCCCCAGGAGGCTGCCGGCCGCCAGCAGGCTGCGCAGGAGGAAGCCCAGCTTCAGCCTCATCTTCCCCGGCGGCGGCGGCGGCGGCGGCGGGAGACACGGCGGCCCCAGCGCAGCCGCCGCCGCCGCCGCCGCGGCTCCTTCGCTCCCTCCCCCTCCCCCTCCCCCTCCCCTCCCCTCCCCTCCCCCGGCCCGCTCCTCCCCTCCCCCGCCCGCGGCAGCTCCCACACCCGGAACCCCGCCCGCTCGGACCCGCGCCCGCACTTCGGGGAGCCGCACCAACTTCCCCACCCGCCCCTCAGCCTCGGGACACGTCCTACGGGAGGAGCCGCCCCCCGCCGGGGCTTCCGCCCCGAGGGGAGCCCGGTGACCCCGGCCCCCGGCCCCGGGAACGGGAGAAAGCAGGAAGTGCGGAGCCCGGGCCCGGGCCGGCTGGGACCCACCGCCCCGCCTCCGCCCCCCGCACATGGGCCGCGCGGAAACTTAGCGCGCCGCAAACTCGGCTGTGGGCGGCCGGCGGCCCCTCCCCCCGCCCCGCGGCCTGCCCCCCCCCGCCCCGCGGCCTGCCCCCCCCCGCCCCGCGGCCTGCCCCCCCCCGCCCACCAGGAAGTGGCTGCCCCGGCCGCCCCGGCCGCCCCGCGCACGCCCGCCGTGCGGGAGCCCGCGGAGAAAGAGCCGAGCACAAGCGGGAGCGCCCGGCGCGCCCCTGGGTCCGCGTCCGCTGGGCGCCGCGACTTTTTAAAAAATGCCCATCTTAAGTCTTAATTGAGGCTTGGGGGGACCAAGCCCAACGGGAACTGTGTGTGCCAAGTGAAGAGAAGGCACGCACTTAGGACACGTGGGGAGCGCAGAGACTGAGCATCAGGAGGGGGGCACAGAGACTGAGCATCACGAGGGGGCACAGAGAGAGACAACATCAGGAGGGGGGCACAGAGACTGAGCATCACGAGGGGGCACAGAGAGAGACAACATCAGGAGGGGGCACAGAGACTGAGCATCACGAGGGGGCACAGAGAGAGACAACATCAGGAGGGGCCACAGAGACTGAGCATCACGAGGGGGCACAGGGGACAACATCAGGAGGGGGGCACAGAGACGAGCACAGAGACTGAGCATCACGAGGGGGCACAGAGAGAGACAACATCAGGAGGGGCCACAGAGACTGAGCATCACGAGGGGGCACAGAGAGAGACAACATCAGGAGGGGCCACAGAGACTGAGCATCACGAGGGGGCACAGAGAGAGACAACATCAGGAGGGGCCACAGAGACTGAGCATCACAAGGGGGCACAGAGAGACAACATCAGGAGGGGGCACAGAGACTGAGTATCACGAGGGGGCACAGAGACTGAGCATCACGAGGGGGGCACAGAGACTGAGCATCACGAGGGGGCACAGAGAGAGACAACATCAGGAGGGGCCACAGAGACTGAGCATCACGAGGGGCCACAGAGAGAGACAACATCACGAGGGGGCACAGAGACTGAGTACATCATGAGAGGGGCAGAAGTAGCTTTGACTAGAGATGCAGCATCCGGAGAGTCACAGTAAAAACTGGAAATGTAGAATTGTCTTCCAGACTGCAGTATGATTGTGGGAGGATCCTTCTACCTTTTAAGCTTTTGAGAATGCATGAAGAAAAGTAGAATCACAAATGCATGCAGTTCTTAATCTTTTTAAAGGCCTTCTTGTCCTTATCTCTAAGAAGGCTCAATCAAAATACAAAGCCAAATTGTGCCCCTGGCATCTGCGATTAGCTGGCCAGCTTTGTTTCCCCAAACCCACCAGAATGAATCTACCTGTTCAGGTAAGAATGCCATTCCATTTCCATTTAGGTCATACTTTTCTTCAGTGGAGGTTTCAGATGAATATCCTCCTGGAGATGCTAAGAAATTCAAATCTGGTACCACATGGAAGTGAACTGAGATAGAATACCAACAGTCAGACTGATCACTTTGGTTGCTATGAATTCAGGGTACATTTGAGCCAGTGACTGGAGATGTTAAGAAATTCAAATCTGGTACCACTTGGAAGTGAACTGAGATAGAATACCAACAGTCAGACTGATCACTTTGGTTGCTATGAACTCAGGGTACATTTGAGCCAGTGACTGGAGATGTTAAGAAATTCAAATCTGGTACCACTTGGAAGTGAACTGAGATAGAATACCAACAGTCAGACTGATCTACTTTGCTTACTATGAACTCAGGGTACTTTCAAGCCAGTGACCCATAAATTAAAGGCTTGTATATCATTACCAATTCCCTGACTCATTTAGTCACCTCCCCTTGAAGGATTTTAGAGAAAGCATATCTAGAAAGTATCTAAAATAGAAAAAAAAATTCAAGGAATAAAATCATGTGAAAATAAAGCAATATTAAGGAAGATGTAAATGCTACTGTGCTGTCAGATTATTAATTTTATGAATGTCTCAAAGGGGTATATAGAGTGGATTAGAGTATTTGTAGTCTGATCTTCATTTAGACACTTCTTAGCTATGTGACCTCAGAGGAGTCATTTAATCCTGTTTGCCTCAGTTTCCTCATCTATGAAATGAGCTGGAGAAGGAAATGGCCAACCACTGGAGGGTCTTTGCCAACAAAACTCTGAGTGGGGACATAAAGAGTCAGGCACAACTAAAAAACAACAGAACAGCAAGGATGTCATCTCCAAAGTCCTAATGCAATTTGTCCATAGATCCTTAAATAACAACTACCTGAGATAGTGATTAGCAAGTCACCTGGACCTTAGTTTTCTTAATTGAAAATGAGGAAGTTGGACTAAATGACTTTGAAGATCCCTTTTACTTTCAGATCTACAATCTTTGAACATCTCCATTTGTACTCTTCTCATACTACATTCATTGGACTGTGGACATAGACTGGACTGTGGCACTGGTTTCCTAATTGGTCTTCCTATGTCTAATCTCAAAATCACCTTCTACACAGCAAAGTGATATTCTTTAACCACCAGTTCTGATCATGGTACCATCACCCTCAAGAAGTTATAGTGACTATTACCATTATGAAAAATGGCAGATGGCTAGGTGGTGCAGTGGGCAGAGCACCAGCCCCAGAGTTAGGAGGACCTGAGTTCAAATCCAGTCTCAGATACTTAATAACTGCCTAGCTGTGTGACCTTGGGCAAGTCACTTAATCCCATTGCCATAAATAAAATATTTTAAAAAAATGGCATTTAAAGCTCTTCATACTTGGTCTGGCCCACCCTGCCAGGTTATTACAGTCAATGTCACCTACATAGTCTCTGTATTAGGCCTTCTGTCCCTATTTCCATGTTTTCATGATCCCTTCTTACTTCTGTCTCTTAGAATCCCTCACCTTCAAAGCTTGGGCAGCTAGGTGGTACAGTGGTTAGAGTACTGAAGGACAGAAGTCAGAAGGACAAGAGTTCAAATCTGGCCTCAGACACCTTCCACTTACTAGCCACTTACTTAAGTGACTTGGGCAAGTCACTTAACCCTGTCTCACATCCAAGGCCCTCTCCAGTCATTCTGATTCATAGTTGACTACTGGAACCAGATGCCTCTGGAGGAGAAAGTAAGGCTGGTGACTTAGCACAGCATCCCCTCACTCAAATCCAATTCATGTGCTTGTCAAGGCATCATCTCCCTGATGTCATAGTCTTCTTGGAGAATGAAGGACAAACATCACCTTCAAAGCTTAGTTCCGGTGCCACGTACCTCCTGAAGCCTTTCATGATCTCCAGTTACTAGCTGCCTCTCCCTCAGAAAGACTGTATATTATACAAACTTAGCTGTGTACACATTGCTTTTCAAAATCAAACAGGTGGGGCATTCCAAGTTTTGTCATTGTACACCTGTTCCTAGCCGATAGTTAATAAGAATTGGTTGGTTGATCTTCTATACAGAGTCATCTTTTTTTTTCCCTTAGGGTAGGTATAGCTTAATTAAAAAAAAACAATACTTGGAATTGAACAAATGACAGATTACTTAGTGGTTAGCATTTATATGGGCACCTAGGTGGTAAAGTGGTTAATGTGCCAGGCCTGGAGTCAGGAACATTTATATGGTGCCTGTCATAAATTTTGATCCTCACAACAACCCTTCAAGGTGGGTGCCATTATCATCCTCACTTTTACAGTTGATGAAATGGAAGCAAGTAGAAGTTATGTGACTGTCTTAGGGTCACACAGTTAATAAGTGTCTGAGGCAGGATTCAAATAAAGGTTTTTCCCAACTCTGAGACCAGTACTCTATCCACTACCTGCCCACAGTCTGTTTTCCTCCATTGATATAGATCACAATGTATGCACAACCTCTCATCCTCTACTACTCTTGTTCATAACCTCCCCTAAATCTCCCACTGGAAGTCTTGTCAACATCCTGGGGTCTTTGCTATTTTTTTAAGCATCACCTGGATACCAGAGCAGTGGATGGGCTTTCTATCTCTTTATTCTGCATTTCTGCCTCATGGCCAACCCACCTCCCTATCTATGTAGGGAATGCCTCTTCAATTTGCTTTCTGTTCTAAACATCAGCCACATCAAAGACAATGCACCATTGTCCCTTGCCTCACTTGATATTAATAATCAGAGGTTTGTGAAGCAAAATTATTCTGTTGTTGTATAAAGGAATCTTTTGTGATCTTAGCATATGAATTGGGGACTTTTTCAGAGAAGAGTCTTTTGGAGGAGAACTTGTCAAATCCAATGCTTTTTTGAGAGGCAGTAACTAGGTAGCACAGTGACTAGATGTCTGAGCCTGGAGTCAGGAATATCTGAGTGTAAGTCTGGCCTCAGGAGTATGACCCTGGGTAAGTCGCTTAACCCCCATTTACTTCATTTCCTAATCTGTAAAATGGAGATTCACTGGAGAAAGAAATGGCAAAGCACTCTGGTATATTTTCCAAGAAAAGCTCAATAGTCCTTGGGATCATGAAGAGTCGAATATGCCTGAACAATAAGCAAACATAGAGGGATTTTATATTTTTTGAATCTTTTTTTTCTTTTTTTAATGGTAAGGCAATACAATTAAGTGACTTGCCCAAGGTCTCAGCTAGTAAGGATCAAAATCTGAGGCTAGATTTGAACTCAATTCCTGATTTCAGGGCCAGTACTCTATCTACTGTGCCTCCTAGCTGTCTCCCTCTTTGAGATTTTGAATCAATTCTGTGAATAAAAAGAAATGACATGCTATAGAATATCCATTGTGGAAGTGTCCTTTCCTCTTCTATTTCCATATGTACTAGTTATTTATATTCTGCTTTAAAGGTTCACAAAGGGGTGGTTAGGTGGAGCAGTGGATAGAGCACCGACCCTGGAGTCAGGAGTACCTGAGTTCAAATCAGGTCTCAGACACTTAATAATTACCTACCTGTTTGGCCTTGGGCAAGCCACTTAAACCCCATTTGCCTTTCAAAAACCTAAAAAAAAATTAAAAAAAGGTTCACAAAGTATTTTACAGATATTATTTCATTCAATTAATACAACTAGTATTTGTGAAGATATTGTGTGATCCTAGTCAAATCACTTAATCTCTCTCAACCTCAGGTTCTTCATCTGTAAGATGGAAATAATAATAGCTCCTATATTACTGGTTAGTGAGAATCAGTCACTTTGAAAACTTTAAAGCTATATATATATATATATGTATATATACATATATATATATATATATATACATCTTTCCATATACACATATATACTTATCTTCACAAAGATAAGATCTAGATGGAAATATCCTGTTAGGCAGTTAGTGATGTGGGACTAGAATTCAAGAGAGACCCTGGGGTAAGAATCTACAGACCTGTGAGCCATATGCATAGAGGTAAGAATTGAACCTTTGGGAACTGATGATGTAACCAAGGTGCTCTTGAGAAGAGAGAAGAGAATAGTGAGGAAGCCCCAGGACAGTCCTCAGATCCATCCTTTCCTGTGGTTACAACAGGGATAGTGCTCTTGTAAAGCAATATTCACAAGCAGGAGGAGGACCAGGAAAACCTAGGACAAAGAGAGTCAACAATGTCAAATGCTATAGAGAGGTCAAGAGGGATGACACCTGAGATAGGGTCGTCAGATCTGGCAATTGAGAAATTATTGGTAACCTTGGAAACAGCAGTTTCAGTCGAGTGATAAGACTGGAAGTAATTACACTAGGCTGAGGATTCTATAATGAGGGAGTGGAGGTAAAAAGAATAGACTACATTTTCCAAGATTTTAGAGAAGAGATATACAGGTTGGTAAGTTGAAGGAATAGCAGGATGAAGTGAAGTGATTTTAAGGTTGGAGGAGATCTGAGTATGCTTTTAAGCAATAGGCATGGAACTAGTGCATAAAAAGAGTTTGAAAACTGGACAGAGAAATTAGTTGAAGGGACACTCTCCTGGAGGAAATAGATGATCAAGGGCACATGGAGAGTGGTTGGCAGGGGAAGAACCACTTCTGCCTCCCAGCCTAGAACAAAGGAGGTTAGGATGAGTGATGATGTTTGAGTGATTTTCACAGTAGAGTTAGAGAGATGAGGGAGTTTGAGACAGATGGTCTCAATTTTTTCAGTGACATATTTGGTGAGGTAACCTATCGAGAAAGAAGGGGAAGGTGGTGTTTGAGGATCCCTGATGCTCACAACAACCCTGTAAGGAAAATGCTGCAAATGATATTATCTTCATTTTACTGATCAGGAAGCAAGTTCCAAGAAGTTAAGTAATTTGATTATACAACTATTAAATATCAGAGACAGGAACTGAACCCAGATCACTCATGAGTCCCAACATCCCAACATCAAGTTACTGATATTCTCTCAATCACTTTTTTCTTTTTTGGTCATAACACCATAGGTGGTTTTTATTGAATTGCTCAGTTATCATCCCCTCTTCCAAATATCTGGAAAAGAGATCACTCAATGGTCTCAGAATTGTGTTGCTTCTATACAGAGCTCCTCTGCCTCTCTTTATTTGCTCTGGTCCAGCTGTTTCCCCAGTCTTCATTTTCTTTAATGTCATTTCTGTTTCTTCATGTAGCAAGCACATTGGGGACTTCGGTGTTAAAGTCCAAATATTGTGACTCTACTGTCATAGATGAGATAATATTTTCTTGGAGAACTGATGACAAACTATTGGAAGAAAAAGCTAGAGGGTGATTATTATTTGCTTTACCAAGTAATTCACAACATCCTAGAGCTCTTCCACTGGTTCTTTTTAATATTTCGGGGTCATCGACCATAGTCCTTAGGATTTCTTTTTCAGTTTTCCTTCCATGTTACATCTTTTTTTCATCACCCCCAGGTACTGTGGAAAATCTATTAGTTTTTGGAGGTTGCTCTGTGGACTGATGGATAGAGTGCTGAACCTGGATTGAGGAAGACCTTGTCTCTAATTCTATTTTAGGTATTTGCTAACTGTGTGATCCTTGGGCAAGTGGGACCTCTCTGTACTTCATTTTCTCTATGTGTGAAATTAAAAAATTGGATTCAGTGGCCTCTAGGGTCTTTCTCAAACCTCAATCTATGATCATCTAACATCCAAGAAGCTGAGTTCAAATTCCAGTTCTGATATTTTGTGACTGGGACAAGTCCTAGGCCTCAGTTTCCTCACCTGTAAAATAAGGGAATTGAACTAGAGGGACTTTGAAGAATTCCATATGAGTTTAAAAATATACCCTTAAACACTTACTGGTTGTGTGATCCTGCACAAGTCACTTAATTCTGTTTGTTTCAGTTTCCTTGTGTAAAATGAGCTAGAGAAAGAAATGGCCCACCACTTCAGAATCTTTGTCAAGAAAACCTAATAGAGTCACAAGGAGTCAGACATGACTGAACAACAACAATTCTGTCACAACCGTTTCACTACCACTTGTTCAACCATTCCCCTATCAACTATAGACTGGGTAAATAGTAATACTTACTTCAAAATATTGTTGTGAGGATCACATAGGATAATATTAATAAAGGTACTCTACATATTGCCTAGACACTCTATAAAAGCTTTCCCTTCTATTCTAGATTTTGATCTATGTTCCAATAAAGTCTGGAATTGAACCCATGCCCTCATTTTCTTTTGTTCTATTTCTTGTTGCAAGTTTATAATATAAGGTAATCCATTTAAATCTATCATGAAACTTGCCTTTGGCTTTTGGATAATTTAAAAAATTATGAAATGAAAGTATTTCATGATTCTTTGTCATATGGCAAAATTTTGAGAATACTGAAGATAAAGAAATGGGTTTATGACATTGACTATCTTGCAGTCAGTGAAAGCATTGTGACATTTCCTCAGTTTCATCCCATCTAACCTAATCTGTCTAATTCTTGATTCAGCCAGTTCATACATCAGCTGCCTAGGAGAGAATTATCTATGTCCATTTGTTGTTCAATTTAGTCGTTTCAATCATTTCTGACTCTTCATGACCACACTTGGGGTTTTCTTGGCAGAGATCCTGGAACAGTTTGCCATTTCCTTCTCCAGCTCATTTGACAGATGGAAAAACTGAGGCAAGTAGGCTTAAGTGACTTGTCTAGGGTAAAACAGCTAGTAAGTGAGGTCAGATTTGAATTTAGGAAGATGAGTCTTCCTGAGTCCAAAGCCAGCACTCTATCCACTGTAATACCTAGCTACCCCCATGTCCATATAGATTTCTATTTCTATTTCTTTATATCCATTTGTATCTGGATCTATATCTCTGTCTCTCTAGAGTAAAAGTTCATAACCTTTCTTATGTCATGGACTCCTAGAGAACAGAGTGAAGCTGGTGAATCCCTTCTCAGAGAAATATTTTTAAATCTACAAAACAAAATACAAAGGATTACTAATATTGAAATATATTTTTTTAAATAGCTTTAAAATTTTGTGATGGATATATAATAATTGTAGCAATTTAAGCATAAATGACATTTTGAGATTTCTGTGACAACTGTAATAAGATATGAAATATCTAATTTCTCTTGGTGACTAAAGTCACAGGCATTACTAATACTGCTATGGTTTATTGTCTAACATTTATAACCGAAGGAAATGCTAAAATTCAATTTGAGGTTAGAGAAAATAAATAAAAATAAAATTGTTTCTTCCTTCCCATCCAAGTTCATGGATGTCCTGAAATCTATTCATGTACCCCTGGTTAAGAACTCCTATTTTAAAGCTATCTGAGTCTGGAAAGGAATCCAGAGATCATTAACTCTTGGAGTGTCCTTGTCATCCCAGGGATGCCAGGAGATAAGGAGCAAGATGGACCAATAGAATGAATATGGATTTGTATTCAGAGGAACTAGGTTTAAATCCTAACTCTGTCACTTCAAAAATGACTAATGATTTTATGGGCTTTAACTTTTCAATCTATTATTCATCTCCAAAATGAGGGACTGGAACTGAATGACATCCGGAGTCGCATCCCACTTTGCTTTGTACTACTCTGGACAGATCCCACCTGGAATGCCATGTTCAGTATTGGGGACCACATTTTTGGAAGACATTGAAAGAGGAGTGTATCCAGAGGAGAAGAGTGAGGGGACTGGAGACCATGATAAAGGACATTGGAGAAGAAATGACCTAGCTGGTACAGTGATTGCTGGTGATTAGACCTATTCCCCACCATCCCCACTCCCACCCCAGTAAGATTCATCACTAAAGAGATGGGTTGAAATTGCAGAAAGGCTGATTTCCATAAGATTAAAGGAAAAGCTTAATAGCTGTCCAAATATGAAATGGGCTGCCTCAGGAGGTAGTAATCACCCATTAATGGAAATCTTCAAGTAGAGAATGAATAACCACTTGTGATGCTTGCTATAAAGGAAATCCCATTTCAAGATGGACTAAATGACCTCTTGAGGCCCCTCCCAATTCCAACATTCTGTGACCTTCTTCCTCAGAGTAATAATTTACTGGAATCTATGCTTACATAGATTCCCTCTCCTCTCCCTTCTTGAGAAGGCAAGCAATTTGATATATTACAATAAAATGGAAGCCAAAAAAACCCCCAAAATAATAAAGAAAGTTTAAAAAAAAAGTACACTTCATTCCGCATTCAGAAGGAGCAGCTAGGTGGTGCAGTGGATAGAGCACCAGCCCTGGAGTCAGGAGTGCCTGAGTTCAAATCCAGACTCCGACACTTAATAATTGCCTAGCTGTGTTAACCCCATTTGCCTTGCAAAAACCAAAAAAAAAAAAAAAAACCAAAAACCCTTAGGGTCTTGTCTCACTAATTCTAAAGTATCTGTCAACTTAATATGACCCTTGGCTTTTCTTTTGGAACTTATCTGCCAAAACCCTCTCTTTCTTTTTACTTTTTAAAAAATCATTTTTTGGGGCGGCTAGGTGGCGTAGTGGATAAAGCACCGGCCTTGGAGTCAGGAGTACCTGGGTTCAAATCAGCTGTGTGGCCTTGGGCAAGCCACTTAACCCCATTTGCCTTGCAAAAAAACTAAAAAAAAATTCATTTTCTCTAACCTTTTTGGGGAATGTCAGCCTCTGAACTTTAGATCCTCTGATTTCTTAGAAGGTTTAGATAATGCCTTATTCTTTAAAAAGTGAGGAAAAATAAGAATTTCATAGACATTGATTTTATTCACTTTTTGTTGTTGTTGTTGTTTAATCATTTTATTTGTGTTTGACTTTTTATCCAACCCCCATTGGGGGTTTTCTTGGCAAAGATACTGGAATGGTTTCCACTCCCTTCTCCAGCTCATTTTTCAGATGAAAAAACTGAGACAAAAAAGGTTAAGTGACTTGCCCAAGGTCACATACCTGTGAAGTGTCTGAGTTCAGATTTGAACTCAGGAAGATGAGTCTTCCCAGCTTCAACCCAGTATTGACTGTGCCACTTAGCTCTCCATTTACTAAGTTGCTCACTAATTATTATTAAAGAAATAATTTAGGTAGTGGTAAGGTTTTCCCTGCCTCCCTTCCTTGATTCCCCACCCAGCATTTTTAACTGCCATAGAATGAAAACTGTCCGATTGCTGTTGGTAACTATTTCTCTTTTTCCCCCCACCAAAATGATGGTTTATCTACCCAAACTGTCATGTAGTCTTAAAACAATACCTTAACACTTTTTTTCTCTTGCTGAAAACACTGTTATTTCTTCCCTTCATTTCCCTCTATACTGCTGTGAACCAGACTCCCTTCTTGGTGAATGGATCTCATAATGTAATTTCATAGAATCTATGGAGCCTGCAGGAACTTTTCAATATCCACCTTTCATTTTGCAAAGAAGGAAACTGTGGCACAGAGGATGTGAAATGACCTTGCCCGAGTCCTATAGTTAGTTTGTGCTACAGCTGAGGACAGAACCCAGGGCTCCTCTCTCCTAGTCCAATGCTCTGTTTCTTAGTGCTTTCTACATCTCATCAGGTGCTCCACATGTATAATTTCTGTGTTTCCCTCAGTCTCCCAAGGTAAGTAGATTCAGAACACTTAGATACATTTTTTTTTTCATTATTTAGGTTTGGAGCTTTATTTCTAATGACCATTTGGAAAGCCAAATAAATAGCCAATGCTATTTATTTGATTTTGTTTTGTATTTTTCTTTGTAGAAACTAAAAATACCATTGTTTTCTTGGTTAAATTCAATTTTTCAGAAATTTAACCTACAGAGTACAAGGCAGCTTGTTTCTTTAATTGGAAAATAGTCTTCAAGCCCTGGGATATAGATTTATGCCTAGCAATTTCTTGCACCTGGGGCAATTGTCAGCAGTGTGTAGTGGAGGGGTAGGGCTGGGTTGAATAGGGTTGAATAACCCCAAGATGTGACTGCTTACAAGGTCAAAGACCTGGTTGCTTTTTTTTTTTAGTTAACAACCATCTATGCTGTAACTCCATTGTAAGTCATAAATTAATGCCTCCAAGTAATGTTATAAATTTGATTTGGTTATTGAATTCTTTTCCCTTATTGACAAATATCATATTTTCAGGGATAATTTGCTCTTATTTTTGATTCTTCAATTACCAATTGCATTAAACAATTTAGCTTAACGTTTTTCTGTACCTAGTCTCTGACAGGTTATCAGGTATAGTGGAAAGAATAGTGGGTTAGAATCAGATTAGCTGGTCTGCAATTCCCAGCCCTAACCCTTTTTAACTTTACAACCTTAGGGCTATTACTTAAAGTTTCTGACTCTCAGTTTATCACTTATGAAATTGGGATAATAATATTTGCACCACCTGCCTTCAGAGGGTTCTGAAAGTACAATATAAAGGGTAAGCTATTAAAACTAATTACCAATTATAAAGCAACCCTTAAATATCCTGGCAGGCTGAATGATTTAAGGAAGCTGTGGAAATAATTGCCCTATAATTTATCTTATTTTATAAGTATGTATTTTTTGAATACTAAATTTTATTAAAGTGAAGCAAAATACAAGATAAAATTTCCTATGGACTTTGTGTGTTAAGACTTCAGAGAAATACAAACATGAATACTGTAGAAGAAAAATGACGATCTTTGCCCTGAAGAAGCTGTCAATCTGGCAGACTTCTTCTTTCTGGACAAATCTGTTTCAGTTCATGCCAGCATTCATTGCCTGGCCCTGCCCAGGCCTGTATTTGGCTGCTGTCCCAGCTTTGCTTGGTTTGTTCCTTTTTAGAGCCATTCTCTATCATCTGTTTCCTTACCTGAGCCTAACCTTATTGCTCCACCATCTGTGGTCTCTGAGAAGAGACCACATCCAGGCCCAAAGGACTATACCCTTGGCCTCAGCCTATCCTTCACTCTTTTAATAGTTATCTCTTTGGGGCCTCTCTGTGTTCTTCCTGACTCTGAAAAGAGAAGTATCATTTCCTGGGAAGGCTCCCTATTTTCATTATTCCTGTCCTGACTTCTAATTTAGGAAATCTTCATTGTCTTGTTTTCTCCCTTCATTCTGGATATACTGCTCCAATTAATCAATATTAAACATGTTATCTCTGGTCACTTCTTGCTGGTTTGGAATGTGGATCTTTGGTATAATTCTTTGCTCAGTCATCCTGTTCTTATTGTCTGTCTAGGACTACCCACTCCAGTGTTTTGAGTAAATGATGGTAATTGTGTTATCACTCATCAGCTCCTACTGATAGTGACAACTGAAATCAATCCCAAGGACTGACCTTTCTTTGTTTTCTAACACCTGTATTATTGGTTTTACCCTTCTGCTTTGTATTTTTTTCCATTTTACTTTTTTTGAAAGTGAGCTGACCCTAAGCATAGCCCTGAGCCTCATCCCAGAAATGTCTCCCAGCTCACATGATGCATACCATGCATGTTTTGTCCCCTTTTACTCAGCCATCTAGTCCATCCACTTCCAATAGATAGGAAATAATGTCCTGCATATTTAATGTTTCAGGTGTCCTTAATAGGGTTTTGCAATTTTGCTTCATTATATTTTTACCACATACAATACAGAAATTTTGGGTCAGAAGTTCCTTCCTGACATGGAAAGACCCAAGTCATCTTTGTGGTTTGCTTTTCTGGTTTGCATTCCCCACCCAGATAATGCAAGAACTTCAGTATTTTGATACCCCCACCTCACCCATCCCTTCCAACACACCAAGGGAAGAAGGGGAGATGGATGCAGTCACCATCTTCCCTAATGAAGTAGACTGGCTTATCAAGTTCAAAACAGAGGGTTGTTGACTTAGAAATAGAAGGAAACTTAGAGGTCTTCCTGGCTAGCTCTTCCCCCATCCTTATTTACAAATGAACTTGCCCAAGGTCACAGAAGCAGGAAGGGTCAAGGCTTGACTTCAAAGCTCTCTGGCTCCAAATCCAGTGCTTTTGTCCCTGCTGTATGTTGGAATAATTTTACTTTAAGGTTATGTGCTACCCACTGTACTGATATCAGAACCCATGAAGACTAATAACCTCACTTGTGAACAACCCTTTACCTGTACAGTACTCTGAGGGTTTCTCAATCTGGAATTCATGGAATTCAGAGGGTCTATGAATTTGAAGGAAAAAAAGATTACATCTGTATTTCCACTAACCTTTGGTTGTCTTAGTAATCATATATATTTTACCTTATGCATTTGAAAAACATTGTTCTGAAAAAGAGTTCATAGCATTTACTAGACTGTCAAAGGTTTCCACCACTCAGAAAAGATAGGTACATTTTTAATCTCCCATTTAAAAGATTAGAAAAATGGGATAGGATTATAGGACAACTCCATGGTGCAATGGATAAACCATGGAGCTTGGAATCAGGAAGACAAATGTTCCATGAGTTCAAATCCACCCTTAGACACTTACTAATGTGACCCAGGGCAAGTCACTAATCCTGTTTGCCTCAGCTTCCTCATCTGTAAAATGAGCCGGAGAAGGAAATGGCAAATTACTCCAGTATCTTTGCCAAGAAAACCCCAAATAGGGTAATGAGAGTCAGATGCTGGAAAAACTACTGACCAACAACAATAGTTTAAGAACCTAAAGAATTTTTTCCTATTAGAAATACTGCATGACACATGTACATTAAATAGTGATATGATTCATCCTAGGTGACCTTGCACATATCGTACATTTCCTTTTTATCTCTCATTAGACTTTTACACCTTTATTGTTACTTTGCCTGAAATCATTATTGCGGAACTGACCTTTTAACTTAGCTGAAGCATAATACATTTTGTTCTAGCTCCTCAGTTTCACTTGATATGTATTCCTATTTTTCCCTTAATTGTTTTTTAATTTGCCTTTTACCTATTTTTTTATTCTCAACTTCACAAGCACCATTTGAATCATTTCCATGTACAAACAGGAAAGGAGGATTGTGTGTGAAACCACACATCTCTATTACACATAACTTGCTTTGCATATATTGAATTTCATGTGTGATTTTTAGAGCTGTCCTGCTTGTCTGAACTGCTTTCTCTTTTCTACTTGCATTTTAAAAAATGCAACAAGACCTGCTTTTTCTTTTTCTTTCTTCTCTCTCTCTCTCTCCCTCTCTCTCTTTCTCTCTCTCTCTTCCTTCCATCCCTATGGGAAATTCTGTCTCTGTCTTTCTCCTTCTACCTTTTGTTCTCTCTTCTTGTGACAAATAAACATAAACAAAGTAAAAAAAATGACAAATCGTACATTCACCAGGTTCAAAAATATATGGCTCACTGCAGCTGAAACCTTTGTTTTCCAGTGTAATCAGTGTAAAACACAGACTTTGCATCTAATATTCTTTCCTTACATTTGTCATTTAGTTGGTTTGCCTCCTTCTCTGCCACTTGGATGCAGTTTGTCGCTGTGCTTTACATAGGTGAGGTGCTACATACAATCTATGTATAAAATCCTCCAGAACCCTTTGGGTGACTCTGTGGAGAGTGCGATGCTCTGTGACTTAGAGCTCACCAGAAGAATATTGGAGTTCTTCTCAAACATGTGACACACAGCCCCATAGGGGTCTATTAGCTCCTTTTAGGATGTCTTCAAGGTAAAAAACATTTTTATAATAATACAGACACATATTTGCCTTTTAAAATATTCCTCCATTTCCTAACTGCTGTCCATCTCTGTGTGAGACTGGATTTTCTTCATAACCCAAACAACATATCATAACAGATTGAATCCAGAAGCAGATATGTGAATTCATCTGTCTTTTATTAAGCCAGACTTTAAAGAGATTTGCAAAAATATGTAAAACACTTCTCACTAAATTTCTTTGTTTTGGAAAATAAAATTTTTAAATAGAAATATTTTATTATGCTATCACATAATAGGATTAGTATTATTATTTTTAAAAGACTTGAATATTTTTTAAAATATATCATTTTAATTTCTAATATGGTTAATATCAGTACATATAGCCCATATAAACAAAAACTCTTTGGGAGTCTCAATAATTTTTAAGAGTGTAAGGAAGTCCCCAAACCAAGAAGTTTGACAACCACTACTTTAAATCTATCAGAGTGACAGCTCTGAATCTTTTTTTTTAGAATACCATCTATATAAACTTTACTATGTACTAGACACTTTACAAATATCTTTTTAAATTTGATAGTACCCAGTTAAAGCCTTAACTCTTGTACTGCCCAGTCATTTCAGACTCCCCATGACTCCATTTGGGGTTTCTTGGCCATAATCTTGGAATGCTTTGCCATTTCTTTCTCTAGCTCAATTTACAGATGAGGAAACTGAGTCAAACACTTTAAGTGACTTTATCCAACTAGTAAGTATCTGAGCAGGATTTGGACTCATAAAGATGACTTCAACCTCAGTCCTCTATCGAATGAGTCATATAGTTTCCCTAATAGCCTTATATGTTCCCTTATTAAAGAACAAAATAATGCATAGCAAAGCATCAATCCTTTATTAAAATATTTCAAAATACTTTCCAAAATAAACCCAAATTCTACTTTAATAGTGACACAGTCAAACATCAGAGGATACAATGGGGTTTCAATAATAAAGCCCCCTCTCACCTTTTCAGCTTCCTTTTGCATTTGCTCTTCTGACATTAGATTGTAAATCCCTTGAGGATAAGGGCTATCTATGTTTTTCTTATTTGTATCCCTAGTGTTTAGCATAGTACTTGGGGAATAATAGACTCTTAATAAGTATTTATTGAATTGAATTGAAATATGTACACTTTGCCTCTATTACATATAGATTTCATTGCATTAAGCAAAAATGGGAATACTTTAACCATCTGACCCCATCAAACCCTTTCCTATTGTGTAAACTCCTTCCTGATGGAGGCACTGTGGCAGAGAGATGTAACCTCGGAAATAGGAAGTTCAGGTCATTCTTCTGACACATGATGACTCTGTGACCTTCCACAAGTTTATCTTCTTAGGGCTCCAATCAACTTAAAACTAAATTGCATAATGGTGATAAATCGACACTGGTAGATTGAGTTTCCTTGCTGGGAGTTTCCTATATCAATGTGAATCCTTAGATCCCAACTCTCCCAAACATACACCCATAGACTACTCCCCTCTCAGGTAACATTTTATTCCAACAAAGTAACAAGGAAGGAACATTTAGCATTTTCATTAGGTATTTTAGTCCATTAAAGAACAACCATGTTCTTTTTACACCCCATGAAACATTACATCTATCTATATATTTAATCACAAATACCCTCCACCAAAGTCATACCCTAAGCTTCATCATGGCATAGAACTGTCAACAGATAGTTCAGCGTGTTCTAGTGAGCTAAAAAACAAAAGGCTTTTTTGTGGGACCAGTGATAGACTGTGGAGGACTTACCCTAACCAGCTTCTGAGAGATTCGTCCATCAGACACTGCAAGAAGTTCATAAAAACCAATGACTGATACTTGGAGGGGTTTTGATGTATAATGGTGAATCACTAAAGAGCTTTTGAAGTATTTATAATTGTGGATTAAAAGAAATAAAACTCTAGTGATAATGGTCTTAATATAATGAAAACATCCAAGCAACTGTTAGCCCATTTCCTTTTTCTTTTTAAAAATCACAGGATATAGCAGACAGCATTATGCTTCAATGGAAGCATTATTGGTTCTGAAACTAGAATACCCAAGTTAAAATCTCACCTATCATGGTTGGTCTTCTGATGACCTTGAGTGAGTCAGATTCTTCCTCTACCTGGATTTCTTTATCTATAAAATAAGATGTTGGACCTGAATTCAAATGTGGCTTCAGACACTTCCCATTTACTATCTGTGTGATCTTGGACAGGTCACTTAACCCTGATTATCTCCCATCTAAGATAATCTCCAGTCTTCCTAATTCATATCAGACCACTGGGTTCTAATGGCTCTGGAGGAGAATGTGAGGTTGGTGACTTTGAGCAGCCCTTCCTCACTCAAATACAATTCACTTACTTGTCATAGTATTCCCTGATGTCATGGTCTTTTTCAAGAATGAAAAACAATAATAGGGATGTTGGATCAAAACTTCTGAAATCCTTTCTAGCTTGAAATCTAGAATACTTACAAAATAAGAAGTGGCAACTTGATTTATACTGAGAAAATTTGTTAAATATCTCAAACTCATATTCCTGGTTAAAAAAAGTTTGATTTCTTTCTGTTGTAAGAAATGTAATGTTACTTATAAAAAAAGAAGAAATGTAATGTTATCCACCCATATGTTAATTATAAACTCTGGAAGATAAATGATTAGGAAGTTGGAAAACATGTCCTACCCTCATTATACTTTAAGTCCAAGGAAAAGATAACAATTCATCCTCATTTAGATCAGATTCAGTGGTATAAGAAATTGTACAACCTAATACTGTGCACCGACAGGTCTCCAAGGAGTTAATGATTTCCCCTATCCTTTGTTTATGAATGAATAGTCTCTTCCCTCTCCGTTCAGGATGGCCATCTTGTATAATACTTCTACCTGTAGGTTTCCTGATAAATTCTAGAGAATAAATTTCAAGTCTAACCTATATTGTGTCATTTTATTCTAATTCTAATTTTTTAAATATTACAATACAGAACAGGTGCTTCTGAAATTTATGAACAAGGCTTTCTATTCAAAAGGAAACTTGCCAAGTGGTGAATCCTTTGGTTCTGGCAAATAATCTTTAGTTATCTATTTTGTAAGTTTGGATTTTAATTGGTTTTCTAAAAGTAAAGGATGATTAAATTTAGAGGTCATACATAAAATCATTTGTCTGTACATAGTAATATTATATATATATATATATATATATATATATATATCTCATATATGTGTGTGTGTATGTATATAAATACATATATATTTTGTCAAACTAAAATAAAGAATACTACCGAAGCTTCAAAAACTAGGATCTTTAATGGGGAAAAGAAGATTGAAATCTGAGGCCACCACAGAGCACCAAAGTACTGGAGAGTCCAAGAACAGCAGGGTTAAATACACATCAATTGGGAGGGAGTCCCCTAGGGACAGAGCCTAGAGAAGCTGTTTTGTAAGTTGTTTTGCATAGCAACTGCAAGTAGATAGAGAAGAGGGAGAAGCAGTAATATCTAGTCAGACCAAGGACTGCTTTCCTTTTTTAATTCTTTCAACTGACTTTGATTGTCCTTAGGCAATTCCAAAGCTCTGGAATCAGGTGAGATTAATTAGTTCATAGCAACATTCAATGTGTGTATAAACACACACATGCACACACACACACACACACACACACACACACACACACACACATATATACACACACACACACACACACATCCATATATTTGTGAGTATTCAATCTCCTGGGGAAAATTTTGTGACTTGTTCACAACTAGTTGCCAGAAGACTGCCTTATTATATAGATAATGGTTGAGAAAAATCTATATAATGGACTAAGTTATTAGGGTCAAATCCTACCTTTACAAAAGTCCTGACCAACAGATTTCAGGTAAGTCAGTTAACATTTATATTCCTTACTTTGTAATCTAGTTGATTACAGCAACTACCATTCTGTGTACAGAAGGTCATTAATAAATTCCTTTTGGAATTTTAAAGAAAAATTTCTTATCAAAAGTTAACAAAGTAACACTTTGTACTTTGTGAGTGTACAGTAAATATTGAATTAATGAATTGTTAGGGATAAGAAATGTTCCATTCAAAAATTACCTGGATTTCCTTTTAAACCTTTTTTTCCTAGAGTCACTTTTATTAAAATTTCCTCTGACTAGCTACAGATTTGGTTTTCCCAACTTACACTTGGCATGGATAGTAATACTTCATAAGAATGAAATGAGAACTTGTGTGTGAAACATCTTAAAGGCATTCTGCAAATTCCAGTTATTATTATTACACACCAGGAGTCTCCATGTAAGATTTGTAGAAGGCTTAGATGAAGAGTGAGATTTTAGATTAAGGTAAAGAAGCTGGAACATTTTGCTAAAGGAGTATTATTTTCTCAGTGGAGTTATCCAAAGCCTAAGTAACTGATGATAATCTTTTTTGACACAACACTACACCTTCCTCTTTACAGGATTAACTTAATTATAAGAGGTTTAAAATTCAATCCAAATTTGCAATTTTTGAATTACATACCCCAGAATCCATAATGGTGTCTTCCATGGATAGCACTGTAATTATAGACACCCTCAAATGGCCCCTGGAATTCTTGAAGGGTCCCTGAAAACAGAGTCTCCTGGCTTTGCAAACAAAAGCTGCCATTTGCAGAATGTGTAATTTATCAAAGAGATTTTAAATATAAAGATAAATACTAACAGGTTCCATTTTAAATTAAAAAAAACAGCAACAAATTTCATTTTAATATCATCTGATAGCAATTCACACCCAGAATATTACAGGCTTCTTCAATGAGATCTGTGATTATTTAAAATAATCTCAAAAAAATATTCTAACATTCCATTCAGGAAAAACAAAATAGGTGAAAAATATTGTTGAATAGAATGGAACTGAATTACAAGGCACTACCAAGATGAATTCCAGAATATGCAAGCTCTGAAGGGCTGAACTCTTTTCATGTTTGTCTTTGTTACTCTAACACAATGCCTTATGTGGTAAAACCTTAATAAATACTTATTGAGTTAGGTATAGTTCTACCTACCATCTTTTCCAAACCTAGGCCTTAAATTTCATTTGCAATTGGAAAGTGAGGTAGAGCAGATGCTGGTGATGTGTTTGGTGTTGGTCCCCCAGTCTAAGTGAGAAGCAGATTTAATTTAAAAAGCACATTTAATTAAAGATACACAAGTAAGCCAGGGTCCATGGAGGAAAGTTTTAGGTCATAAGGGAATTCATTAGACAACTGAGTGAAAAATTAGGTCTAATGGAAAGAAAACTGGATTGGGAATCATAGGAACTGGGTATGAATTCCTGTTCTGTTACCTGTAATAAAAATAATAGTTAGCATTTATATAAATATATATTACACAATATATATTTATATAAATGCTATTATTTTCATATTATATATATATACACTTAATATGTGCCAGACACTCTGTTAAACACTTTACAAATATCATCTCATTTTATTCTCACAATGACTCTCTGAGACAAGCAGAGGTTAAGTGACTTACCCAATGTCACACAACTAAAAAACACCTAATGTCACATTTGAATTCAGGGCTTCCTGACTCCAGGTCCAGTGCTCTAGCTATTGTGCTATCTATTCTTCCCCCTTTTGGACCTCAGTTCCCTTATCTATAAAATGTGGAGGTTGTCCTAGATGATCCCTTTGGCCCCTTTCAATTCTACATTCCATGAATGTCCAGGAGAATATCAACCCTAGCACTTTGACAGGCCTCGGGGTAGAAAGCCAGTGACCAGTCCCCTGGCTCCCAGAACAAGAAGCTTGGGACAATGTTCTTTGTGTCCCAGGATCAGGGTTCAACCTTAAAAATAAGCAAAAATAAAAACCCAAAAAAGAGCCCTAACTGTAGAAAGCTACAAGGAAGATCCAAACACAAACTCAGAATAAGAAAAATGGCAAAATGCCTACATATGAAACCTCAGAAGGGAATATGAATTGATCTCAAGCCCTAAAAATCCTCTATGAGGAGATCAAAAAGGATTTTTAAAAATCAAATAAAAGAGGTAGAGTAAAAATCAAGAAAAATTTGAGTTATGTGGTTATGTGAGACAATTATGAAAAAAATGAATCAATAGCTGAAAACAAAATAGAATTAAAAATAGAATTAGCCAAATGGAAAAAAAATCTCCTGAAGAAAATAACTCTTTTAAAAGTTGAATTGCCCAAATGGATAAGGAGATACAAAAGCTAACCAAAGAAAATAATTCCTTAAAAATTAGAATTGGGTAAGTAGAAGTTACTGACTCTGAGATATCAAGAATCAGTCAAACAAAATAAAAAGAGTGGGAAAAAAATAGAAGAAATGTAAACTATATCATTGGAAAACAACTGACCGGAAAAAAGATCCAGGGAGCCTGAAAGCCATGATTAAAAAAAAATAAGAGCCTGGATAATATCTTATAGAAAATTATCAAGGGAAACTGCCCTGATATTTAGGAACCAGGGGGTAAAAGAATTCATCTATTACCTTCTGAAAGAACTTCCAAAAAGAAAACTCCCAAGAATATATCAAATTCTAGAATTATCAGGTCAAGGAGAAAATATCGCAGGCAGCCAGAAAGAAACAATTCAAAGGAATCATAGTCAGGATTACACAAAACTTAACTTCAATATTAAAAGATCACAGGGGCTAGAACATGATATTTCAGAAGGGAAAGGAGTTTGAATTATAACCAAGAATCAATTGTCCATCAAAACTGAGCACAGTCTTTGAGAGGAAAAGATGGAGATTCAAGATCATCCCAGAAAGGACACTTCCCTTGAATTAATTAGGGTGATGACCAAAGGCAAGGGAACCTTAACTGAACCACCTAAGAGTGGATAAATTTTTCTAACTATTTATAAAAGAATCTTATTTATTTGTTTTTAATTTTGGACTTAATTTTTTAAAAATTATTTATTTTAATATTCTTTAAAAATTTTTATGTTCCAAATTTTCCTCCACTCAAACCCTTCCCCCACCCTTTGAGAAGGCAATACATCTATTATACATGTGAAATTATACAAAATATATTTTCATATTAGCTAAGTTACAAAAAATATGGAAAACAAAGTGAAAATATTTGTACTTCCAGTTTTCACACAGTATTTTTCAGGGCTCTCTATACAAGCATTTACTAACTCTTCTCTTACTTCCCTCTTCTTCCTTCATTGAACATAGAAAGAAACCTCTCAAAACAACAATACATAGTTTAAAAACACAAATTCCCTACTGGTCAGGCCAAGTTCCCCCCAAATAGTTGTCTCATGCTACTTTTGAAGTTCATCGTGTCTCTGACAGGAGGTAGGTGGTGTGTTTCATTCTCATTCCTGTAAAATTTAGGTTTGTTTTTGCAAGGATTGTAGTTCTCAAGTTTTTAAAGATGTTTTTATTTCTAAATAAGATTAGTAGTATTTCTTACATCAAGTCCTGAAGGAATTAGAACAATGATCCATCGGAGAGAAGGGACAAATAAATATATTTGATTATTTCGATTAATGGAAGTTAAGGCTATATTAATCAATTAGAAAGGAGAATTCTTGGAGGAAATGGATAAAGGGGGCTTGGATAGTTTTATGACAGAGATTCTCCAAAGGTATGAAAAAGTTAACTTTCAGAGAAATGATTATTAGATAACTCATTATAAATATTGAGGAGACATAAGATATTTTCCTTTATGAAACCATATTAGGTTTCTGAAATCTTACTAAACCAAGCCAGCATCTGAAAAACAATGTTGATGAAGATTTGTTCAGAGCCTGGCCAGGTGACTCATTATATTCTTGTCAGGTTGGGTAGGTATAAATTCTTTGATTATCTGTCTGAAATTGGAAGTGATTTGGAAGTAAATGACAGGATCAAAGTCATGGTGCCCTAGCCCCTCATTAGAATATTCATTTTCTTTTATTACTTGTTAACCAAACAGAGTGGATTCCATGAAGAGTCTTTGGCATTCAAGAGTGTCACTGACCACTTTTATTATAACATGCTAACATTATTAATAAAATGATTAATTTCCCAGAAACTATTCCTCTCAAACTTTTTATTTAATATAGACTGTTGTTTCCTTAATGAAGACAACTGTTTACTGAACTGTTACATAAACTGTGGACCCTTGTGCATCTTGACTGAAATAATCCTTTCTTAGACCTTGATAGTATCTATTTTCCAGGATTGTAAAGATCAAATGGCATAACATGTAAATTGTTTAACAATTCTTAAAATACTATATAAATGCTCACTGTTATTATTATTATCATAAACTGTGACTCCAGTGTGACTTTTATATAGAGAAGTCTAAGTCCATGAGAGGGCTTTGTCAGTTTTTTTTTTGGGGGGGGGGCTTTGTCAGTTTTAACATTTTTTTCTCAAGTAGAGCAGTATTTGGATTTAGAATGGTAAATTAATAAAAATCTGTTTCTGGCAGACTTTCATTGATAGCATATATAGAATATGCTTTATCCAGGGCTGGCTCTTGAACCCTCACATAGAACAGAAAAACGTATGGAATGTGTTTTTAGGGCCTAGGGGTAAGAAGTCTCAAGATGGCCACATTATCAGTATGATAGATTAAATGACCTAAGGTCACTTCTAATTGAGATTCTAGGATAGGACTTGGCAATTGATTTGATATGGGGAGCTTAGAGGAAGAGGGAAGAATTAAAATTGGTAAAAATTTTGAGCCCAGCTGATTGGAAGATTGGTGCTGCTGTCAATAGATATAGAGAAGTAATAGAGTGATCAAACATATTAAACATCTGCTATTGATAGTATAATAGGAAAAATGAGACAGGGGGAGAGAAAAAGAGTTATGGTAGCTATCATTTTTTGTAAGTAGTGTCTTACAGGCACTCCCAATGGCAAGTGACATTAGCTGTCGTATTTAAGGACAAAAAAAAAGAGATTATTATTGCCAGTAGATTGGAAACCTGTTGCCTTAGCCTCATTAGGATTAGCATTGAAAGCTGAAGTAGCCCAAGAAAGCCTTCATCCAAGTGGGTAAAGGTATGGGTTTCATACCTTGCTCTCCAGTGTTGTATGGACTAATCTAGATTGGGGGGACTGTAGATGTCCTCTCAAACCTCATGCCTCTGATGATTAGTGGCTACATCTATTACCTGCCTTGAGAGGAGAGGGTTCATCACATCCAAAGGTGGAATAAAATGTACTTGTCTGGGATAAGAATAATTCAATGAGGGCTGCATTTGTTGCAAAGTGATTCTGCCTGGTTCTTCAAGGTCATATTTAAGACATCCCTTAGAAGTATCAGAAACAAAGAATTTGAAATCTCAAAGTCTTATAGACCAAATTGTATGGGCCATTTTAACTCCTTCAAAGTCTCAATACAACCTTTTCCTCTTTCTCCTGCTTCTACCTCCCTCACCAAACGAACCTACTCCCTTCCTCTTCGAGTATACAATGGGGAGGTGGAATGAGGATGAGACCTATAATCAAATAACTCTAATGTATCTTAACAAAAGGCAATAGGTGAGAGTAGTGAATAGATCACTGGGTTTGAAATTGGAGTTTAAATTCACCCTTAAATACTTTTTAGTGTAAACTTGGCCAAGTCTTTGCCTCAGTTTCCTCATCTGTAAAATAAACTAGAGGAGGAAATGGCAAACCAATCCAGTATCTTTGCCAAGAAAACCCCAAATGGTCACAGAGAATGAAATGGCAACAACAAAATCTTAAAAATGATTAAAAGTATCATTGTTAGCTAAAGTGTTCTTAGAGATTCAGGGAAGAACAGATTGGAGGGGTGGAGAGAAGGAAAGGAAAGTATTAGGGAAGGTGTCAGAAAGGAGGGCCACCTATGAAATTCTGAAGAGAAGCCTTGAAGATAAGGTGGATTGCAGGAAGTAGAGAGGAAAAGAATTCCTTTCTAGCAATGAAGAATGAAATATTCAAATGGGCAGAGGCAGGAAGAACAGAATGAGATGGAGAAATAGCCCAGAGTTTGGGGCTCACTTCAATTCCTGTTCACTTTCCATTTTTCCTGGCTTCACAGCCAACTGCCCCAGACCTCCCATCTTTCCAACTTACCTTGATGCTTTATCTTTCCCAATAGGTCTTTGAGAGCAAGACCTGTCTTATTTTCTTATTTTTGTATCCCTAGAGTTCAATATTACATTTGGCATATTGTAACCTTCAATAAATGCATATGTAATATAATATATAACATACATAATTAGATGATGTATATATTCTATATCATAAATATTCTATAATAATGTTATAACCTATAATCTACCACATATATATTTTAAATATATATAATATTATATATATATATATATATATATCCCTTTTTGTCTATCAGTTTGTCACTCTTTTTCTTCATCATCTTCACCTATAATGGAATCTCTTAAGAGTCAGGATTTAGAGAGAGAAAGTCCATTCGGGAGGATTTCAATTTGAGGAATCAGGAGAAAAGCCAAGTGGAGAGATCTAGCAGGCAGCTGGAAGAATAGGGCTGTAGACATGGGTTTTTTTGCCTTTCTTATGTCATGGACTACTTTCAAAGTTTATGGAATCCTCCTCAGAACTAGTTTTTTTTAATGATAAAATAAAATATATAGCATTACAAAAGAAATTAATTATACTGAAACATAGCTATCAAAACATCCAAGTTCATGGAATATATCCAGAGGGTCCGTGGACCCTAGGTTAAGCACTCCTAATGTAAAAGTAATAATCAAGGCCTTAAAAATAGAAGAGAAACCCCCAGTGAGAATGTAGTGAAAGGAGAAACAAATACTGCCAAGATGAGACAGATAAGGTTTTTTTATACTTTTGGCTAAAAGGAGAAAAGTGAGGTATACAGTTATGAGTCAGAGAAGTTGTAGTTACTAGAGGAAGTTGGTACTTTCCATTGCTGGAGATGCTTTGAGTGCCCTTTTATCTTGAAACCTAGAGATAGACTCAAGGTTCTTTCCAGCTCAGTTATTCATGACTCAATCTTTTACCTCTCAATTTGAATCATCTCTAGATTTGTCCAGCTTAAAGAAGGGTCTAAGAGTAAGGCATGGAAAAGACAGGAAAATAATTAATTTCAAATTTACACTTAAGTAACAGGTAAAAGAACATTTTTTTCATAATGCTAAAAATTTAGAAAGCATTTTATATGTATTATTTCATTTGTTCATCACAATTCTAAGTAGATGCCATAGGTTTTTGTTATCCTTATTTTAGAAAAGAGAGAAATGAGTTTTAGAGTGGTTAAGTAACTTGCCCAAGATCACGGAACTAATAAACATTAGAAGTAAGATTCAAATGTTGGTCTCTCCTGATTCCAAAGTTCAGCACTAGCTGAAGAGACTGCTTTCAAATGTGACATCAAATCTTTCACACTTTTCTTTGGCCAGGGCTTGGTTCTACTGACCTAGGTCCTTTCCTTATTCTGGATACTATATTCTATTATTGCTGATTAAGTTTGCATTCACTTCCCAGGATACTCCTTTATTTGGCTGAGTGACATGAACTTATAGGCCACCAAAACCAGTGTCTTGTCCTGTTGGCACCTATGCCTGCACCTTGAGACAGAGACAAAGAGAGAGGAAGGAAGGAAAAGAAAAATCTGGTTCAGATTTCTGTGTTTGATATTCATAACCGGTGCCATCCTATCTTTCAATCTTCATCCTCTCTCATTCTCCTTCACAGACTAGTTAAATTAAATAATCAATCAAATAGCAAGCATTACTATTTGCTAGGCACTATGTTAAACCATGAATATTAGTTCCCGGTGCTTTGCTTATATATTTCCTCTGTTGAGAATGTCCTGATTAGACCCTAAAAGTGATGAAGACGGAAACCATGTATTATCCAAGTCTAATATTTTCCCCAGTTCCTCACACACACAGCAGGGATAGGGCCTAGACCCATGATTTCGTTTAGGGGAACTCCTAAGTGGAGAAACTTCCTCTACCAATAGAGATTGGCACTTTCTTTGTAATTTACAGTCTTAGAGACCTGCCTAGAGCCTTAAGTATGGTAAGATCCAGCAGGGATGGGTCAAAGGTGGGACCTAAATCTAGGTCTTCTTGGTTTGACTTTATCCACTCTACTGCATTGCTTTTCACATGGTGAGTGCTTAGTCTTTGAACTGGGAAAAAACTTTCTTGTGCAGTATTTCAAAAGAGATGGTAGAGGACATTTGTAGAATCTTCAATGAAGTTCAAATCTAGAGTCATCTTAACCTAGGGCTTCCTATATTCCCAAACCAACACTTTTGTCATAGATACTACCACCAACTTTACTTTCTTGGGTTCTTTATATGCTATAATTGTAAGGAAGATCCTAACTTTCTCACTCAAACCTGCTCCACTCCCACTGTCCCAAATAAGCACACAAACCCTTCTCAGGCTAATTCTTCTTGTTGATTTTTATTAATTTTTTTTTAGAAAAGGTTGACTAGAAGAGTATTTTGGAAGATGGCAGAGTAAGATCCCTAGATTTCCTTCAAGAAATGAACATACAGCAGCAAAAATAAAGGGTTAAAGTAGTTGTCTTCCTAAGATAACTTGAGAGGAACTTAGAGAAGACAGGACTCCTGTAGGCTGAAGTTTGGCTGAGAAACCCAGAGGCTGACTCCACTAAATGAACAAACAGTAGGCTCTGAGGGCAGTGGACTGGACCTCAAGAAACAGTCACTCAACTTTACCTCACTCGTGGCTTTGTTCAGCTACTTGGTACAACTAGAAAATAAATGGACAACAACAAAAAAGATGCAATATATATGTTCATAGAGATTTGTTGGTTAATTCTGGTTCTACAAGTCAGTATACAGGGAACTAGACTTTATTCTTCCTTCCTGTTTGACCCTCTGGTCTTCCCATCTTGTAACTAGTTTATGTTGGTCAGAATGATAATCACCTTTTACTGTTCAGACTAACAATTTTTGGAATTCATTTTTGCTTTCATTTATGAAGCAAAATCCAAAGGTCATCTTTTTTATTCTCTTTCAACCTTTCCCCTAAACTTTTTCCCTTATCCTAAACAAGGCAGTTGAGTAGCACTTGGACCTTTCTAGGCTTTGAAAGAATTAATTTATAATTCAGTGGGTTTTCTGGAGCAGCATTCCCCATATTAAATATTCCCTTGCCTCAAAGTAGAAGGTCACAATAGGCCATTTCTCCACAGCATTTTATTTGAATAATGATTGAAACTTGAAAGATCATTAAGCTAAAATGGATAGATATGCATTAGTTATTAGCTTGAAGTGATTTTAATTTCTACCTCTCTCTTTATGCAACTTCATCCAAGCACACAGGACACATTAAAATGTAAGTGGGTTTGAGTTCCATTGAAGAATGACTCCAGGAACCTAACCAACCTAACCTAACTCCTAAGAGCCTAACCAATTAAGCATTAACATTTCTTAGAGATCACATCATCTAACTGAGGCAAATACGGTTAAGTGACTAGCCCAGGGTCATACAGATAGCAAATATCTGAGGCTGGATTTGAACTCAGGTCTTCCCAATTCTAAGTGCACTGCTCTAGCCATTCTCTAATTTTCTCTGTCAGAGACTCCTTTGAAAGAGAGTGCTTGACAAAACTTAGAAATTAATGACAATTATCTATGAATGTACTATCTATGAATCCATGAATGTTCATGTATCTATGTATCTATGAATGTTCAAGCCTATGAGTAAAGCAGGTATATCCTAAAAATTGTACCAAGAAACGAATGATTAGAAGGCAAGAGACTTAAAAAGAATTCCTAAATTTGTATTTTTGTCTTAACAGGAAGGATCTGTGGCTTGCTTTTTCCCTGTGGTTGCCCCAGGAGAATTCTACCTATACCTGCCAATTCTCTCCAATTGACAAACTGTCAGAGCTTATATTTGGCAGCATCCAGACACAGCACAACCTTACATTGAGTTAAAATGATTAGACAATTATTCAGGCATGCTTCAAGCTGGTTTATTTTTTTCTCTTTTGTGACTTCAGAAATTCCAAGGAGTTATTAATGGTATTTATGATAGTTGTAGGAGACTGCATAAGGCATTCAAAGGAATAGAGGAATTAATGAGGAGGTCTAGCTCCTTGTCTAAGGAACATTTTTCATTCATTTATGTAAATAATTTAATTGCTTTCAAATTCAGTATTTATTGAACTCCCAACTTTGTGGTTACATTCTATGAACTTAGCAGAAACCAAAACCAAAACTAAAGCCAAAACAAAAGACAAAAACCAAAAGTAGCTATCTCTAACTTTAGTGAGCTCACTGGGAATGTGTCATGAATTATAGGATCTTAGAGATGGAACAGGCTTCAGTTTTCTCATCTGGAAAATGGAGATCTTAGAAATCACCTAATGCAAACCCCTAATTTTATAGAGAAGTATCCTGGTGCTCAGCGTGGCAAGAGTTTTTTGGCAGAAGATTTCAATGAAGATACCTACTGCCACTAAAAATAATGGTTCACAATTATATAGTACTTTGAGCTTTATAAAATATTTTTTTCAAAGGAAACCTACAAAGTAGGTAGTTTAGGTTTGCAGCCTGGTTAGCCTGGGCCTCTTGCTCCAAAAGGAGAAGGGGAGACACACAGACAGAAGTAGAAAGAAGGATTGATGTGGTCAGTAAGTGTAACTAACCCCTGATATCAAAGGAATCCTACTAAGCTTTAGTATTTATCTTTATCTGGTCTGCCCACATGAATGTGTTCAGAATGGTGGCAGCCCACTCACCCTTGACTGCTACCTTTATAAAGAACTCTAGATTCCATTGTCTAAGGTGGTGGCTCTCAGACCTGTTGACTTTAGGAATTTCTTTAAAATCTTAAATATTATTTATGATCCCTCTCTGCAAAGAGCTGTTATTGATATGTGTTATACCTATCAATATTTACTGTATTAGAGACTAAAACACCAGTGTTGTTATTATAACAATAATTTTTGCTTTATGGACCACTTATAAGGGTCTTGGGGAACCTTCTGGTCTCCAGTTGGAAATAGGGACCTTAACAGCTGTAGAACACCCAGAGTCAAATACATTCATCTGAGATGGTCACATCTATTACTTTAATCTCTTAGAACCACAAACATTAAATAGATCCTTAAGTGGCAATGAAGGGGGCTGAGTACCTACATTCTTCATAACCTTTGTCAATTAAACTGACTTTCATACTATCAATAGATCTTATAGTTTACTGGTTGTAAGCCTCTTTCTCTGTCCATTGACCAGAAAATATTCCCATTTTATGGATGAGAAAAACTGAGACCCAATCAAGGTAACTGATTGGTTAAAGTGCTGAGAATGTACCCAGGTCTTTTCACTACAAGTCCAGTTTTGTTTCTGCTTCACCACTCTGTCAAATAATGATACAGACAATGCCTAAGGTAAATCAGTATGGTGACGTGTCCTTGAAGAATAGAATCCCTAAAGAAGTATGTATTTATACATTATAGATTCTAGACTCAAAGATTTAAAGTTGGAAGGGATCCTTTTGTTTTAGAGATGAAATTGAGACTCAGAAATGAAGTAACTTGTCCTATTTTCCCTAGGGAGCTCAGATTCAAATTCAGGCAGATGGGGAAAGTGGAATGACAGAGAAGTAGAATTTGAATAAGGAGAAAGAGGGAAGAGAGAAAAGGTGGGGGGGGAGAAGTGGGAAGGTGGGAGAAATGAAGACTGAGACAGAAAGACAGATATAGAGACAGAAAATGAGAGGAAGGAAGGAAGGAGGGAGAGAGGAAGGAAGAAATAAGGAAAGATGGAAAGAAAGAAGAAAGGAGGAAAGAGGGAGGGATGGAGGAGGGAAGAAGGAAGGAGAAGCAGAAATAGAGAGGAAGGAGAAACAGAGATTGTTTTTAGGAACAGTAGGAGCAAAGTTCCATGTTAAATGTACCATCTGCCCCCATCTTTAAAAGGCTAAAGAAGACTATTTAGAGCCTTGATATCTCCTATATATGATTTCAGTAAAGAAATGGTGATCTTGGTCTCAGTGTTATTGACCTCATTGTACACAGATAGGGTAGACACCAGAGACACACAAGTGCATTGCTCAGTAATTGTCTGTGCTGAGATAATGGATACAGTTTATAAATAAAAGAATAGAAATAATAATATCTTGAGTGGGCTGCTGGGAAGCAATAACAAGCAGCATAGCTTAGTATACAGTAACCAGATAGATATCCGTTAGCTCTTTTGGAGAAAAGGGCTTTGGGCATACTGCAGGCTCCAGAGACACAGGCCAAGATGCAGCTGCAGAGAGAGCCAGATGCTAAAATTAGCAGCTGGAGCTGCAAATCAAAGGATTGTTTTAGGCAGAACAAGGGTCTTTTGGGTCACACCTAAAGGTGGAGTTAGCTGTGAACTTGAGCAGTAGAAAATTCTTCTCCCTACCTCTTCTCCTCCTAGCTCCCAGTGAAATCTACTAAATCTGGATGGGCATCCACCTGTAGATAAACCTGTGGGAAGTCAAGCTACTAATGTGTGACCTGACACAACCGTCCTTTATAGGATATTAGAAAAGTCACTAAATTCCATGGGAATGTAGACGTTGACCCAATGATGCCCCAAGTTGGTCAAAGACTGAGGAAATGGTGTCATACATATTTGAAAATATTTATAACAGCACTTTTTAAAGTAGTAAAGAATTGGAAGGAAAATAGGTACTCCTCAAATGGGGTATGGCTAAACAAATTGTTTTATGAGATGACAATGAAATCTTACTGTGCAATAATAAATATGGAGAGTTCAGAGAAATTTAGGAAGACTTTCATTATGATGCAGAGAAAGTGAATAAGGAGAACAATTTTCATGATGACTATGATAATGAAAGGAAAACAATCCAAGAATGCATACATATGACAGTATGACATCAGAGGAGGTGGACAGCTGGTGTAGAATAAGGCAAACATTTCTGGATTCGCCAATATGTTGATTTGCTTTGCTTAACTGTATTCATAGTATAGTAGATTTTTTAAACTTCTTTCTATTTGTAATAAAGCTTTGAACCCTAACTATGATACTTTGTGACAATGGGTGAGCTGCCCCAAACCCTTTGACATCCAAAACATGAGGATAAAAAGAATATTGCCTTATTTCAGTGTTATTGTGAAGAAACTGCTTTGTAAACTGACAAATAAAAAGCACTATAAAAATGATAGCTATTTTTAATCTGGATCTTGAACTTACTCTTATAAATTCCCTATCTATTGTACACTGCAATCTGAGCAGCATCTGCTTTGATCATATGTCATAGGAGTTGTTATAACGTGCCCTTCTGTTTGACCTATCACATAAAAAATGCAACTTGTGGGTTTAGAACCAAGAATCTACTGAATGGCAGAAATTTAAAGTTTGGAGGCATCACTAGGCCAGAAAAGAAGAGATTGATTGGACACTGAAAATGCTCAGAGAAACTATAGTAACAAAGGAGGGCTTAGCTATGTCCATATCACAAGAATTTTCTAATCTCATAATAAGAAATGACTATTATGTATCTCCTAAAATACAATTTTTGGGAAAGAGAAATCTTAATAGTAACACAATGTAGTAATATTTGCAAGACCCAGCATTCTAATCACTGTGCCGCTTGGTTATCCCTCATCTTATCCATGTTTTTGTTTTATATTTTTTGTTTCTTTTGTTAAACATTTCCTAATTATATTTTAATCTAACTCCTTCCCCTATCCCAAATTTTGTGGCTTGACACCTTTGTTGTAGTGGATAGATTGATGAATTTGGATTCAATAGATCTGAGATTGATCCTGCCCCAGGCATTTACTAGCTTGTGACCTCTGTTTACCTCCATTTTCTCATCTGTAAAATGGAGACAATCATGGTAATTAGTTCACAAGATTGTTGTGAGGATCAAATGAGTAAGTTGTAAAACATAGCAAACCTTCAAGTGCTAGCTATTTTTATTATGAACAGCTATTATTTGCAAAGCCATTTGCTAATCCTTGGAGATCTAAATGTAGAGAAGACAGAATAGTCTATTCTCAGGGCCCTAAATTTAGTGGAAAAGTATGATATATACATAGTATATGTCATTGCTTCACTCATTTTGAGGTCTCAAAAATATGGGTATTCTCATCAAGAATTCTGATCACAACCTATCTATATCTTTGTAGTCTGTGCAATTCTTAAATTATTTTCCTTGATTTCTTCCTATAAATCTTTCATAAATGACTCACCTAACCCATTGGAGAGACTTTCTTCTAGGTCTTTTAAAATTATATGGGTACTTGGGATATCTATCTGTTATCCTTCACATTCATTACATTAATGGTTCATCTCCATTTACAATTATATATTATTTGAATAGCAATAATTATAATTGGCAGTGTTTTAAGGTTTGAAAAGAATTTCTCATATCTTAGGAAGGAAAGGAAAGAAATATTTATTTAGTGCCTTCTATGTGCCAGTCACTGTACTAAGTGTTTTACAGATATTACTTTTATTTTATTTAGTATTTTATTTTCCCCAGTTACATATAAAAACAATTTTAACATTCATTTTTAAAGCATTGAGTTCCAAATTCATCCCTCCCTATGCCAATACCCTCATTGAGAAAGCTAGTAATTTGATATATTTAACATATGTAGTCAAGCAAAACATCTCCATAATAGTCAAGTTGAGAAAGAAAACATACATTAAAAAAATTCAAGAAAAATAAAGTAAAACAAATAATCTGGCTTTAATCTGTGTTCAGACACCATCAATGCTTTCTCTGGGAATGGATGCCTCATAAGTTCCTTCAGAGTTGTCTTGGATAATTGGGAATAACTCAGTCATTCATATTTGATCTTAAAATATTTCAGTTACTTTGTACACAGTACATTTCACTTTGCATCAGTTCATGTAAGTCTTTCCAAGTTTTTTGAGAGCATACTATTCTTCATTTCTCATAACAAAATAATCAATCATTCCCCATTTGATGGACATCCCCTCAATTTCCAACTCCCTGCCATCAGAAAAGTGCTGCTATAAATATTCTTATAATACAGGTCCTCTTTCTTTTTTTTATCTTTTGTGGGATATAGACCAAATAGTGGCATTACCAGGTCAAATGGTATGCAGGGTTTAACCACAATTCTAAACTGTTCTATATAACAGCTGAATTAGTTTAGAACTTCACCAAAAATTCATTAATGTCTCATTTTTCTCATTGTCATTTTCCTCTTCTATCCTAATAGTCAATCTAAAAGGTATGAGATTGTACTTCAGAATTATTTTAATTTGCATTTCTCCAATCAATAGTGTTAGAGCATTTTTATATGGTTGTTGATAGTCTTAATTACTTCATCTGAGAAACTGTTCATTTCTTTTGATCATTTATCAATTGGAGAATGATTTATTTTTCCAAATTTTACTCCATTCATTCTCTCTCTCTCTCTCTCTCTCTCTCTCTCTCTCTCTCTCTCTCTCTCCCTCCCTCCCTCCCTCTTTCTCTTTATATATATATATGAAAAATGAGATCTTTATAAGAAAAACTAGCTTCAACTTTTTCCCCATTATTATTACTAACTGTATTTTTATCCATCCTATTTCCCCAATTGTTTATTATATTTTCCTTATACCCTGTCCTTCCTCAAAGGTGTTTTGATGCTTACTACCCCTTCCCCCAATCTGTTCTCCCTTCTCTTACCCTCCTCCCCTTCTCTTATTCCTTTCCCCTGCTCTTTTCCTGTGGGGTACAATAGATTTCTATATCCACCTGAGTGTGTATGTTATTCCTTCTTTCTGATGAGAATAAGGTTCATGCATTCCCCTCATATACCTCTCTTCCTCCCACTGTAAAAACTTTTTCTTGTCTCTTTTATGTGAGATAATTTACCTCATCCTACCTCTACCTTTCCCTTTCTCTTAGTATATTCTTCTCTCGGCCCTTAATTTTATTTTTATATCATCCCTTCATATTCAACTCACTCCTTTTCCCATTCTCTCTCTCTCTCTCTCTCTCTCTCTCTCTCTCTCTCTCTATATATATATATATATATATATATATATATATATATATATATGTATGTATGTATACACACATACCTATGTATACTCTTTATTATGAGTTTCCAGTGATATCTTCCCATATAGGAATGTAAAAAAATAATCTTATTAAGTCTCTTATGATCTTTGTTATCTGTTTACCTCTTTTATACTTCTCCTGAATCTTGTATTAGAAGATCAAATTTTTCTTCAACTCTGACATTTTCATCAGTTAATTTTGAAAGTCCCACTTTTCATTGAATGTACATCTTTTCTCCTAAAAGAATATGTTCAGTTTTTCTGGGTAGTTGATTCTTGGTTGTAATTTGAGCTTTTTTCCTTTCTGCAATATCATACTCCAAACCCTCCAATACTTTAATGTAGGAGCTGCAAAGCAATCTTGTATTAGCCTGTCTGGGGTTCCATATTTGAATAGTTTCCTTCTGGCTACTTGTAATATTTTCTCCTTGACTTAGGAATTCTGGAACTTTGCTATAATACTCCTGGAAGTTTTCATTTTGGGACCACATTCAGAAGGTGATCAGTGGATTCTCTCAATTTCTATTTTTACTCTCTACTTCTAGAATATTGGGTCAGCTTTCCTTGATTGACGGATATGTTTAAGTTCTTTTTTGATCACGACTTTCAGGTAGTCCAATAATTTTTTTTTCAAGGCAATGGAGTTAAGTGACTTGCCCAAGGTCACATAACTAGGTAATTATTAAGTGTCTGAGGTCAAATTTGAATTCAGATCCACCTGACTCCAGCGCCAGTGCTCTACTCCACTGAACCACCTAGCTTCCCCTGGTCCACTAATTTTAAAATGATCTCTCCAGGATCTATTTTCCAGACCAGTTGCTTTTCCAAAGAGATGTTTCATGTTATCTTTTATCTTTTTCATTCATTTGGTTTTGTTTTATTGCATCTTGATTTCTCATAAAGCTTTCATTTGCTCAATCTAATTTTTAAGGTATTAGTTTCTTCAATCAGCTTTTGTATCTCTGTCCATTTGAGTAATCTGCTTTTCAAGGCATTCTCATTAGTTTTTTGTATTGCTTTTGCCATTTGGCCTAGTTTATTTTTAAGGTGTTATTTTATTTAGTATTTTTTTGTGTCTCCTTTATCAGGCTGTTGACTTGTTTTTCATGACTTTCATAACTCTCATTTCTCTTTCCAATTTTTACTCTATTTCTCTTACTTGACTTTTAAAATCCTTTTCTGAGGCCAAAATCCTTTTCTTGTAGGCATTGGATATTGGAGCTTTGACTTTGTTATCTTCTTTTAAGTGTGTTTTGATCTTCCTAGTTACCACAGTTACTTTCAGTGGACAGAATTTTTTTTTGTCTACTCATTTTTTCCAGTCTATTTATTTGACTTTTAACTCTGTTACAGTAGGACTCTGCTTCCAAATCCTAAACTTCAGGGGTTTTGTGCAGCTGTTTTCATATATACTTCTAGGGACCTGAAATTTTTTAGTTCTTCCAAAGTGGTTTGATCTAAGGAAAGGTGTTTACTGCCTTCCTGGCCTATGCTCTGGTCTGTGAGTGACATGTACTTTTTTTGCCCTGAAACTGTGAGGACAGACCCCACTCCCCTGAGACCACAAGTTCTGGTGTACTCTGGTGTACTAATGTCTTGCTGGCCCTGGGCCCACCAACCAGGACTATGATCTAGATCTGAGTATCGGCAAAGCTACAGAGTTCAACCTCAGTGCCAACAAAGAGACCCCTGTTATCTCCTATTGACCTGTTGCTTGACCTGAGAGATCAGGAAACCACCAGTGCTGTCAGTGATTCAATCACCCCAAGGTGATTGCTGAGTCTGGACTAGACTGTATTCCAGTCTAACCCTAGTGCAACACACCTTTCCTTCCAACCTCCTATGTTGACCTGGGCTGGAAAATTGTTTTACTCTTTCTTTTTGTGGGTTCTGTCACTCTAGAATTTGTTTAGAGTTATTATTTAAAGGTATTTGGAGGGGTTTGGGGAGGCAAGCAAGTTGCTGCTATTATTCTGCCATCTTGGCTCCGCCCCTCTACAAATATTTTATTTAATCCTTACAACAACTCTAGGAGGTTTAAGTTCTATTATTGTTCACATTTTACAATTGTGAAAGCTGAGGCAGGGAGAGGGTAAGTGACTCAATCAGGGTTATGCAGGTAGCAAGTGTCTAAGTATATTTGAACTTAGGTCTTCCTTATTAGAGCATAATAGATTATCATTTTTCAGATTAGAAAATAGGTTCAGAGAAGCCTATGTAAGCATCATAGATGGAATTTGAATCTTGGTATCTTCTGATTCCAAATTCAGTGCTTAGAGTCTTACATTGTGCCTAAGATGCACTTTCTGACACACTTCTAAATGAGTATATTTATGCCATATAAATATAAGGCTTCTAAGCAGTCCACAAACCTTTATTTTCTTTCATTTTGTGATGTTGTACATTGTAGACCCTCTTCTGGACTCCCTTATCTTTCTCAGGCATATTGGAGGTGTGGGAGACAAGGATGACAAAGGAGACAAGTACTCCATCAAGATTTCCAAGTGCTCCATTTATTCACCAAAACTTAAATACCTTTCCAGCCTCTAATTCACTCCTACTCCCATGGAACTTAGTAAGATAAGATTCTGGTGTTCAAAGACACCAGGTGAAGATAATTCACAAATACTCCCATACACAATGGTTCTCAACAGTACATAATATTTTATACTTCTTAAACAATATCTTTTTTTGTTCTTGAAGCAATATGATATAGTAGATTTCTAATTATCATACTTCTCTTTAGTCTTGGGTAACATATAATTTTGGTTCTTCAGTGATTGTGATAGTGTAAGCTTTGTTTCCATATTATATCACTAAAAAGATGTATTTTTGTTTCAGGAAGATCTTGGAATCATTGGAGGTATTCTGTAATATTCCAAATGCAACTAGAAGAAAATGTCGCAATTATACCAACTCCATCCTGACTTGTTTGTACAACCTATTAATGCTGAATAGAAAAATAGACTACCAGCATGAACAGACTACCTCTAGAAGATATTTAGAAAAACACAAACACAACTCTTAAAAAGATATAAGTTGATTATGATTGCTGGAGGTTATGATTGCTTACATCACTGAGATCGGAAGTTTATTGAAGTAGTCACAATGAAAAAATGGATAATGGCTAAAGGAAAAGACATTGATATGGACCATTATAATTTCTTTTTTTATTAAAGATTTTATTTATTTTGAGTTTTAAATTTTTCCCCCAATCTTACTCCCCCCCCCACAGAAAGCAATTTGCCAGACTTTACATTGTTTCCATGGCATACATTGATCCAAATTGAGTGTGATGAGAGAGAAATCATATCCTTAAGGAAGAAACATAAAGTATAAGAGATAACAAGATCAGACAATAGGATAGCAGGTTTTTTCCTAAATTAAAGGGAATAGTCCTTGAAATTTGTTCAAACTCCATGATTCTTTATCTGGATACAGATGGTATTCTCCATTGCAGACAGCCCAAAATTGTCCCTGATTGTTGCACTGATGGAATGAGCAAGTCCATCAAGGTTGATCATCACCCCCATGTTGCTGTTAGGGTGTACAATGTTTTTCTGGTTCTGCTCATCTCGTTCAGCATCAGTTCATGCGAATCCCTCCAGGCTTCCCTGCATTCCCATCCCTCCTTGTTTCTAATAGAACAATAGCATTCCATGACATATATATCTATATCTATATCTATATCTATATCTATATCTATATCTATATCTATATCTATATCTATATCTATATCTATATCTATATATATATGTACCACAGTTTGCTAAGCCATTCCCCAATTGAAGGCCATTTACTTGATTTCCAATTCTTTGCCACCACAAACAGGGCTGCTATGAATATTTTTCTACAAGTGATGTTTTTACCCTTTTTCATCATCTCTTCAGGGTATAGACCCAGTAGGACCACTATAATCTCTAATAACATTATAACCAATTTAAAGTAATTCTTATAATAGGAAATCCATAGAGCTCTGAAACCTTGACCAGTGAACAATTAATACTTTTCCCAGAAGAAAAAGATAGCAACCAAGGACAGCAGTGATTAACATGGAGCATAAATACAAATAACTAGAATACAAAATAATTCATAATGAATGGTTGAAATATTCAAACAAAATGCTTTTTGAAATTCAAGGCAAGAAGGGGAATCAATATGGAGAATTAACTAGGGAATATAAGAAGACTTCTCGGAGGAATAACGATTTAGCTAAACTTTTAATGTATAGGTAGGATTTCAACATATGGAAAAGGGGAAGGAAAAGCTATTCAAAAATAAGGAATAACTTGACTGTTAAGAAAATAAAAATAAGGAGGAACTGCGGACTAGGGCAACATAACCCACAACTCTGGAATAAATCTGATAATAATAAATGGCTTAAAATAAAATTAAACAAAATAAAAATAAAAATGAATAAGCAAAGGCATAGGAAAGCCTAGGATCTGTTTAGGTTATATAGTGTAAGACAGCCATACTGAAACATATGTATGTGACATATTGACATAAAGCTAAAAGGTAGAACTTAATTGTAGAATGCCTTAAATGCCAGGAAAATAAATGTAAATTTCTTCACCAAGTATATATAAAGAGGTATGTACTGTATACTTTTAGTAAATGATAGATATATATTTTCATATTGAAAGACAGAACTAGTATTTTTAATAAAAAAGTAGGAACTGCTCACCTTTAGTTTGCATTACTAAGTTATTGGGAGACATATATGTATATCAATTAATTATGGAATCTTTTCCTCCTGTTAAAAAAACAGAGCAATAGAGACCAGTATTTATTAAGCTGCTGCCTAATGACGATTTCCACTTACTTTTAATGTAGCTCCCTTGCTAAACCTGTTTAATTTGTTTTCTCTAGTTGCAAATATGAGAATAATCATAGGAGCACTTATTTCTGTTAGCACAATTTCAGATAAATTGGTCAGAATTCAACACATTTTTGTTTACTTCCCACATCTTCTAAATGTAATAAAATGTCTAATAGAGTCAATGCTGTTGCCGTGAGCTGACTGGGACCATTTTCCATTTTGAGAATTAGTCTTTTGGTAATCAAAAAAAGGAGCAGGTGGCAAATTGCACTCCTGAAATGGAACTTTGCTTTAATGGTATGTTTTTTTTTTCCCTGGGAGACATCTTGAGCATGATTAGTCAGCTTTCTGTCAACCCCAGTCAAAAATCAGCCAATGCATCAGTCCCCAAAAATACTTTGCAAGAAAGACCAGGTTTCAGAATTTCTTTCTTTTCTTATTTCCTGGCTGCTAGGCAGCCTGCTTTAGAACCTAAAAGGAGGCAAGCAGTTTGCCCTCTTCCCTTGTTCTTGAAGCAATTTTGATGTCTGAACAGACAAAAAGGATCTGGCTTTGTTTGCAGTATACAAGGTGACCATAGTTTCCCTTCCATTCATATTTGAGCCACTAACTTGGTCACAGAAGACTTCTTTGTTCAGCTACATTCCTTGAGCTTTTTTTGCCCTCTCATTGTAAAGCATTTAATTACCGAAAGCCATCCCCCTACTCTCTACAAATTTTTTTAAAGCAGTAAAGGGCACAGTTTTGGTTAGCATTTTCAAATAGCTTTTTAGAGAGGCCACTCTGCCTTTTCCTCCAATTAGAATTATTTGAAAACATTCAAGTTCTTAGGATTTTTTCCCCTATTCTATTTGTAGAGGCATGAAATATGCCAGAGTGCATCAGACCATTCATTTGTCAGGACTTTATCCAGCTTCTACCTCTGGCTAATTCTCTGTGCTTTAAGAAAAAGAAAAAGGAAAAAAGGAAAAATGAAACAAAGCATAAAATAAGGGAAGCCAGTTGTACACAGTGCTTGATATAAGGGGACAGACAGACAAGTACAAATATAAAGCCTCTCTACTAGGGGTATAAAGAAGGGAATATGGGCAGGTAAAAAAGCAATAACGGAGTCTAAAAATTTTATCAATAACATTTCAGAAGAAAACTGGGAAAATGGTAAGTGAATAATCAGTTGATCCAACTTAATCAAAACTCTAGTTAATTACCATTGTCAATTTTCAATCAGTCTAAATAGGATATGACAATTGGAAAAAATAATTTATTATCATTCATCTTTATTTCAACCACTAAACAAATCATAGAGTGGAATAAAAGGCAAAGAGAAATAACTAGGAAATATAATTATTCTACTTAGAAATATGACAATTTAGCTGATCAAAGTGGAATTAGAGATATCACTTTTAAATTATTCATTTGTACTTAGTGCCATGCAAATCAATCAAGCAAGAATACTGGTCCAGCTTTTTTTGATAGCACTGAGGTTTCAGTGGTTCATTTCTCTTCATTAATTTTGAGATCTCAGATGCATAAATCAGAGGTTTTTACATTTCTCTCCTGTCTTTTAAGTATTCTCAAGTAGGACAGCTTATTCTTTTGCACTGTATTTTAGATGGAAATTGTAGTATGTAGATGGCTTTTACTTGATGGTTGTGATTTCTTTTAAAGATTGTTGATTATACAGTTAGAAGATGTGATGAATATAAACTCACACCAGCAGAACAGAAATATACATTTGAAATATTTTAGCAATAAAAAACATATTGTCCAGCATTGGGATCAATGAGCTAAAGAATATGAATGTTATATTAGTAATCATCTGCTGACATTAATTGGTCACCCACTGAATGAACCACTGCACTTAATAAACCTATAATATTTATAAAAACACAAGACAGAGAGAGATTCAGGCTATGTTCCAAAGGAACTCCATGTCTACATCAACCATCCATCAATGAACATTTATTAAACTATGTTCCAGAGACTGTGAGAGATGTTGGAGATGCAAAGATAAAAATGAAGCAGTCATTTATGCAGGATTATCTAAGTCTATTTCCTTGTTATTCATGTGGTTTTGGAAAATTGTAAAAAAGCATGCATAATAACCTAATTATTTACTAAAGTTTAAAATTGAGAGGAAGTAACTCCAATACAGCACCTGTCCAGAGGAAGGGCCAAGAAATGAATGAGGAAGATGACGGACAAAGAGATGAAAAAAGGAAAGGAATAACTGATGCTACTGCTGATGTCTTAGATCTGGAGTGGAAATAAATTTATTTCTGAGCCATATAAAGCAAATGGACCCCAGAAATAAATAAAAGATTCCCAAAGACAATGCTTGATTCAATATGCTAAGTCCTGGGGCTCAACTTATATACTTTTTAGGTATTCTCATGTCCTAGACCATATTCACAATTTGCTGGATTCTACTTGTCCCTCTCAACTAAACTAGAAGTATTTCTGAAGATGGTTCATTTTAGTTTCAATCACAACACTAAGGAACTACTATTGGGGTCTGGGACAATCTGCCCACTTTATGTTTTCTATCTGGTGTGTAGTTAGGACCTAGTTTAGTCCTAAGGGAGCACAATATCTAATGAGAATTGGAAATCTTAACGATAGCAATTAGAGAAGAAAAAGAAATAGAAGGCGTCAGATTAGGGAATGAAATAATAAAACTTTTTGTAGATGATGAGATGATAAAATTGGAAAATCTCAAAGTCTTAACTAAAAAGTTAGTTGAAACAATTCATAATTTAACAAAGTAGTAGGATATAAAGTAAATCCATATAAATAATCAGTATTTCTATATACCACAAACAAAATTTTGCAAGAAGAGTTAGTAAGAGATAACAAATTTAAAATAACTCTAGACAGTATAAAATACCTGGGAGTACACCTGCCTAAACAAATTTAAGATCTCTTTTCTAACATTATAGGTCATTAAAAACATCCCAAATCTTGCTTCTGGCCCCCCACCCCCACAGAAGGCAATCTGGTAGTCTTTACATTGTTTCCATGGTATGCATTGATCTAAGTTGAATGTGATGAGTGAGGAATCATATCTTTAAGGAAGAAACACAAAGTATGAGATATAGCAGACTTACATAATAAGATAACTTTTTTTAAAATTAAAGGTAATATTCAAAATAAATAAAATCTTTCAATAAAAAGGGATGACTCTCTGAGAGGCATTGGGGAGGGACATAAAAGGAAATAAAGAAGATGAAAATAAAATATTTTAGATTAAAAAAATCTTAACCCAGCAATTTACTTCTAGCTTAATTTATGATTTATGTGTAGGTTTTCTCTGAAAAGAAAGTGTGGGTGGTTAAAAAGACAATATATGGAACTTCCAGCCAAGATGAGAAGACAGGTACTTGTTAAGGTCTCCTGACCTTCCCTCATATATAATATAAAAGAAACCTCTGAACAGAAATCCGATCGAACAAAACCCAGAAAGAGAATCTAGGAGAAGAACATGTACCTTAAGGTTTGTCTTCTGTGATCCTTTGTGAGCTGGGCACAGGAAGCAGACTCTGGGAGCACAGGATGGGGTGAGAGCCTGAGAGCAGGACTGATCTGATCAGCCTTAGAAGCATGAGGCAACTGGGGAGCAGAAGCACTGGCTGCAAGACTGACAGTAGGGGCCAACTGAGAGGGCTGGAGGGCAAGTTCCAGTGCGGGAGAGCTGCAGATATCAATCCCGATCTCCTCTGCTTTAGAGGAACTCTCAGAGTCCATACCTTCATTTCAGCCAAGGCTTCTTTCAAGGACAAATACAATTAGAGCTCACCTTCCCCCCCACCCCACCCCAGGCTCAGTGTGAGCAGCAGAGTTCCCTCAGCTGTGAATAGGGAAAGTAATTACCTTGCCCCAGTGCATAGCTCACCATTGTTCAAAGATGAAAGTATTCATCAGCTTCAGCCACCCCCTCCAGGCCAAGGGAGAGTGCCTCAAATCAAGGTCACAGACAATCCAGAGAAAGCAACCAACACCCCCTACTGGTTGGCCCACTTGGAGTTACTAAACCCAGTGAGTAAAGCCTCTAGGGACCTCAACATCAAACCTCTGTGAATCAGCCCCTCCCCATAAAAAGATCTTAGGAAAATGAAGAAAGGACAGTTAAAAGGAGGGTACATAAAAAAATTCCTAGAAGTAAAAGACCCTAACTCAGAGAGATCTAGAACCTCTGAGAAGAAGATGATTTGGTCTCCAGCACAGAAAGACTTCCTTGAAGAAATCAGGAAGGAGTTTAAAAATCAATTGGAAAATTTGGGAGAGAAAATTAACACCTTGCAACAAGAAAACAAATCCTTGGAAAATACAATTGGACAAATGCAAAAAAGAAAATAACTCTCAAAACCTCAATTGGACAAATGGAAAACTCTTTCAAAAGTAGAATTGACTAACTGGAAAAGGAATTTCCAAATATAAATGAAGAAAATTCTTCCCTAAAAAAAAAAGAACAGTCTGTGGAAACTAATGACTTCATGAGACGACAAGAGTCTGCTTAACAAAACAAAACAAAAAATCGAAAAAATAGAAGAAAAGGTAAAATACTTTATCAGCTCCTTGGTATCTAAATTATTTCTTTCTGGCTGCTTGCAGAATTTTCTCTTTTATCTGATAGTTCTGAAATTTGGCCACAATATTCCTTGGCATTTTCATTTTGGGATACCTTTCTGGAGGGGATCCATGTACTCTTTCAATAATTATTTTGCCCTGTGGTTCTATGATATCAGGGAAGTTTTCCATCATTAAATCCTGTAATATTAAGTCCAGGCTTTTTTTCTCTTCAATAATATTGAAGATAACATGAAGGGCAATAAAGAGTTAGTAATTATATCTTTGAATGTGAATGTGATGAACTCTCCCTTAAAATGTAAGTGAATAGCAGAGTAGATTAAAAACCAGAATCTTACAATCTGCTGCTTACAAGAAACTTGTTTGAATCAGAGAGCTCCATATAGAGTAAAGGTAAAAGGTTGGAGCAAAATATATTTTGCTTTAGCTGAAGTGAAAAAAGCAGGGGTACCAATACTTATCTCAGACAAAGCAGTTACAAAAATAGATAGCATTAAAAGAGATAAGGAAGGAAACTATATAGCTATTAAAAGGTATCATAAACAATAACGTAATTTCAATACTAAATATGTATGCACCCAATGGTATAGCATCCAAATTCTTTGAAGGAGTTACAAGAAGACATAGACAGCATAACTCTACTAGTAGGAGACCTCAACCTCCCGCTCAGATTTAGATAAATCTAACCATAAACTAAACAAGAAGGAAGTTAAGGAGGTAAATAGATCGTTAGATAAGCTAGATATAAGGGGTGGCTAGGTGGCATGGTGGATAAAGCACCAGCCCTGGAGTCAGGAGTACCTGGGTTCAAATCCGGTCTCAGACACTCAATAATTACCTAGCTATGTGGCCTTGGGCAAGCCACTTAACCCCGTTTGCCTTGCAAAAACCAAAAAAAAAAAAGCTAGATATGATAGACTTATAGAGGAAATTGAATGGGGATAGAAAAATATATTTTTTTTCCTGCAGTACATGGCACCTACACAAAAATTGGCCATGTGCTAGGGCATAAAAACCTAATAATCAATTGCAAAAAGGCAGAAATAGTGAATACAACTTTCTCAGACAATAAGGCAATAAAGATCAAATGCAATATTGGGCCAGGGAGATATAGACCCAAAACTAATTGGAAACTAAATAACTTCTTTTTAAAGAATGAGTGGACTAAACAACAAATTATAGAAAGAATTAATTATTTCATCCTAGATAATGACAATAATGAAACAATATACCAAAACCTATGGGATACACTCAAGGTGGATATCAGGGAATATATTATATCTTTAAATGCTTACATGAATAAATTAGAGAAAGAGGAAATCAATTAACTAAATTTGCAACTAAAAAAATTAGAGAAAGAACACGTTAAAACCTCCCAATTAAATATAAAATTAGAAATCCTAAAAATTAAAGGAGAAATTAATAAAAACAAAAGCAAGAAAACTATTGACCTAGTAAATAAAACTAGGAGTTTGTTTTATGAAAAACCAATAAAATTGATAAAGCTCTGGTCAATTTGATTAAAAAAAAGAAAGAAGAAAACCAAATTGCTAGTATCATAAATGAAAGAGGTGAACTGTATGCCAATAAATTGGATAATCTAAGAGAAATGGATGAATATTTACAAAAATATAAGTTGCCCAGGTTAAATGAAGAGGAAATTAAATACCTAAATAACCCTATCTCAGAAAAAGAAATTCAACAAGCCTTTATTGAACTCCCTAAGAAAAAATCTCCAGGGCCAGATGGATTTACAAGTGAATTCTATCAAACATTTAAGGAACAATTGGTTCTAATTCTATAAAAACTCTTTGGAAAAATAGGTGAAGACTGAACTCTGCCTACTCTTTCTATGACATCAATATGGTGCTGATACCTAAAACAAGAAGAGTCAAAACAGAGAAAGAAAATTGTAGACCTATCTCCCTGATGAGAATAGATTCAAAAATCTTAAATAAAATCTTAGCAAAATGACTAGAACAAGTTATTATTAGGATAATACATTATGCAGGGTTGGTTCAATATTAGGGAATCTGTCAGTATAATTAATTATATCAACAACAAATATATCAGAAATCATATGATGATATCAATAGATGCTGGAAAAGCTTTTAAGAAAATATAGCACCCATTCCTACTAAAAACACTAGAGAGCATAGGAATAAATGGATTGTTCCTTAGATTAATAAGCAGTATCTATCTGAAACCATCAACAAGCATTATATGTGATTGGGATAGTCCAGAGGCATTCCCAATAATATCAGGGATGAAACAAGGATGCCCATTATCACCACTACTATTAAATATCATATTAGAAATGTTAGCTTCAGCAATAAGAGAAGAAAAAGAAATTGAAGTAATTAAAATTGGGAAAGAAGAGACAAAACTCCCACTCTTTGCAGATGACATGATGGTATACCTAGAGAATCCAAAAAAATTATCTAAAAAACTACTAGAAATAATTAGCAACTTAGGGGTGGCTAGGTGGTACAGTGGATAGAGCACTGGCTTTGGAGTCAGGAGTACCTGGGTTCAAATCCGACCTCAGACACTTAATAATTACCTAGCCATGTGTCCTTGGGCAAGCCACTTAACCCTGTTGCCTTGAAAAATCTTAAAAAAAAAGAATTAGCAACTTTAGGAAAATCATAGGATATAAAAAAAAACCTTCATAAATCCTCAACTTTTATATATATATATATATATATATATATATATATATATATATATATATATATATATGACCAGCAAGATGCAGCAGAAAGAGCTAGAAAGAGAAATCTCATTCAAAGTAACTTCAGACAATATAAAATACCTGGGAGTCTACCTGCCAAGGCAGACTCAGAAACTTTTTGAAAACGATTCCAAACACTTCTCACACAAATAAAACCAGATTTAAATAACTGAGCAAATATCAACTGCTCGTGGATAGACTGAACTAATATAATAAAAGTGACTATTCTACCAAAATTAAACTACTTATTTAGTGCCCTATCAATCAAAATTCAAAAAAAGTACTTTAATGAGTTAGAAAAAATTGTAAATAAATTTATATGGAGAAATAAGAAGTTGAGAATCTCTAGGGATTTAATGGAAAAAAGTGCAAAAGAAGGTGGCTTAGCCCTACCCAAAATTATAAAGCATCAGTCATCAAAGTGGTATTGGCTAAGCAGTAGAGTGATGAATCAGTGGAGTAAACTAAGTGCAATAGCAGGAATTGATTATAGTAATCTGTTGTTTGATAAACCCAGAATCCAGCTATTGGGATAAAAACTCTCTCTCCAATAAAAAATTGTTGGAAAAATTGGAAGTTAGTATGGCGGAGACCTGGAGATCAACACCTCACACCCTAAACCGAGATAAGAACAAAATGAATAAAAGATTTAGGCATAAAAACAATATTATAAGAAAACTAGGAGATCAAGGAATAGTTTACCTGTCAGATCTATGGAAAGGGAAGTACTTTATGACCAAGGAAGAGATGGAGAACATCATTAAAAATAAATTAGACAATTTTGACTACATTAAATTAAAAAGCTTTTGCACAATACCCTTTGATCCAGCAATACCATTACTGGGTCTATACCCTGAAAAGATGATGAAAAAGGGTAAAAACATCACTTGTAGAAAAATATTCATAGCAGCCCTGTTTGTGATGGCAAAGAATTGGAAGAAAAACACTGTACACCCTAACAGCAACGTGGGAGTGATGATCAACCTTGATGGACTCACTCATTCCATCAGAGCAACAATCAGGAACAATTTTGGGCTGTCTGCAATGGAGAATACCATCTGTATCCAGATAAAGAATCGTGGAATTTGAACAAAGTTCAAGGACTATTCCCTTTAATTTAGGAAAAAAATATTATTGTCTGATCTTGTTATCTCTTATACTTTATGTTTCTTCTTTAAGGATATGATTTCTCTCTCATCACACTCAATTTGTATCAATGTACAACATGGAAACAATGTAAAGACTAACAAATTGCTTTCTGTGGGGGTGGGAGTGGGGGGAGGGAAGTAAGATTGAGGAGAAAAATTGTAAAATTCAAAATAAATAAAGTCTTTAATTAAAAAAAAGCTTTTGCACAGACAAAATCACTGTAACCATGATCAAAAGAAATGTAGTAAATTGGGAAACAATTATTACAACTAGTATTTTTGACAAAGGACTCATTTCTAAAATATACAGAGAACTGAGTCAAAATTTTTTTTAGGATTTTTTTTTTTGCAAGGCAAATGGGGTTAAGTGGCTTGCCCAAGACCACACAGCTAGGTAATTATCAAGTGTTTGAGGATGGATTTGAACTCAGGTACTCCTGACTTCAGGGCCAGCGCTCTATCCACTGCGCCACCTAGCTGCCCCTGAGTCAAAGTTTTAAAGAGACAGGCCATTCCCCAACTGACAAATGGCCAAAGGATATGCAAAGGCAATTTACAGATGAGGAAATCAAAGTGATCCATAGTCATATGAAAAATTGCTCTAAATCACTAATTATTAGAGAAATGCAAATTAAAGCATCTCTGGGGTACCACCTCACACCTTTCAGACTGGTGAACATGACCAGAAAGGACAATGATCAATGTTGGAAGGGATGTGGGAAATCTGGGACATTAATACATTATTTGGTGGAGCTGTGAACTCATCCAACCTTTCTGGAGAGCAGTTTGGAACTATGCCCAATGGGCAACAAAAATGTGCATACCCTTTGATCCAGCAATAATACTATTGGGTCTATACCCTGAAGAGAATATGAGGAAGGATAAAAATATCATGTACAAAAATATTCATAGCAGCCCTGCTTGTGGTGGCAAAGAATTGGAAATTAAGTGAATGTCCTTCAATTAGGGAATAGCTTAACAAGCTATGGTATATGTATATGATGGAACACTAGAGGGATGGGAATTCAGGGAAGCCTGGAAGGATTTGTATGAACTGATGCTGAGTGAGATGAGCAGAACCAGAAGAACATTGTCTACCCTAACAGCACCATGGGGATGATGGTCAACCTTAATAGACTTGCTCATTCCATCAGTGCAACAATTGGGCACAATTTAGGGGTGTCAGCAATGGAGAATACCATCTGTATCCAGAGAAAGAATTGTGGAGTTTGAACAAAGACCAAAGGCTATTACATTTAATCTAAAAATAGCCCATTATCTTTTTATGTAATTTTGCTATCTCTTATACTTTATGTTTCTTCCTTAAGGATATGATTTCTCTCTCATCACATTCAACTTAGATCAATGAATACTACTGAAACAATGTAAAGACTAACAGACTGCGGGAACCAAGATTAGGGGGAAAATTATAAAATTCAAAAATAAATAAAATCTTTAAAAATTAAAAAAAGATAAAAGAAAGAAAAGAGATATCCATAAATGTAAAGTACCAACACCTCAGGTTGTAGAAAAAAAGATACTATATGGTTTAAGCATAGGATTGGCATTTATTGGGGCAGCTAGGTGGGTATAGGTAAAAAGAGGGCTGGGTTTAGAGTCAGGAAAACCCAAAGGTTCAAATCAGACCTCAGTAGGAAATAGAAAAACTTCTAATTAATATAAAATAGTTTACATGACTACTAATTAGACATTTTACATTTCACCTTGTCTCTGCACTGTCCAAACAACTATACAGGGTTACTGTCAAAACAGCCAGGTTTAAATCAGTCCTTTTGTTGGAAGTTGTTTTCTACTGCTACCACTCAACTTTGGTCAATTGGAACACAGGGCTTTTCAAACTTCTTGAATTCAGAACATCATTTCTATGTCCAGAAATTACACAAAAACACAAAAACATGCAAGTGTCTTGCTTGAAAATTTCTTGCATTAGGATATTCAAGACTCTTCAAACAAGGGATCCAACATGATACCAAAGAAAGTAACTAGGAGCTCCAGATTGATTTTATAGGTAGTGTAATAATCAAAGTGGGATACTTATATCAGGGCAGTCTGAGCAGTAACCAGATGACATATTTTGATTCCTATAAATGACCCCTAAAAGTCATGGGATAATTATAGAAATCAGACAAAGGGTGGAGAAATTATGAAGTATGTTAGAATGGATTCATTGATTTTGAGGGGTTTACTCTTTTCAGTCTTGGACATGCAAGGTTATGGACTGGTCATCACCTGGTCATGCCCCAGTTGGTGTATTTTCTTTTGGCTTACATTAATCTTGGTTTACATGATTCATGACTTTCATTGATACATCATCAGCATCAATATTGTTGTTATTTCATCAATAGAGATCCTATAGGGGGACATCAAATCCAGGCTCAATCTTACCTAGGAAGTATGTGTTCTTATGTCTATATGAGAAACTGACCTAGGGAAAAAGGCAAGTCACCAATTCCTCTAAAGATAGTTTGCTGAACTAAAGAAAACTTCATTCTCTTTAAACATTGAAGTCAGGAGGGATGGTTCTTAGTCATTCTAAAATGCAAACTGTTTAATCTTGAGTAACAGCCAGCACCACTTCTCTAATCTTCTACATAATAGACCAGGACCAAGGACTACTCCATGAAATTGGCCCCTGTTGGCTAATTTAACTTTGGCTAACATTAACCAAGAATTTGAAGAGTATTATTTTATCCCTGAGTAACAGCTACATTACTTAATTTAAAGGTTATGTGGCATGTAAAATTTGTAAACACTAAAAAAAAAAAAAACAAGGGAAATAAAGTGCTGTGTAGTAGGGAGACTAGTTAGTGAGATGGTGTCAGAGGGAAGACCATTCAGCAGGAGTTGGCTCAAATCCTGACTCATATTGACTCCAGAGAACACAAGACCTATCCTGTGCTTAGCCAATATTAATACAGAAAAGAAATAGTCTCTACCTGCAAGGAGCTTAGACTGTTCTTTCTTAGACTAGTTCTTTCATGTGACTGAAGATAGATCATAGCTTTTCTGAGCTGAAAATGATTATATTAGCAATACTGCTGCTGTGAGGAAAGTGCTTTGGTAAAGGCAGCTGTATTATAGTAGGGGGAAAGACAATGGACTTCAATTTAAAAAACTGAGACTTGGATTCCAGCTTTGCTTTGTATTATGAGACTTTTTTTGCAGGCATAGACTTTTCTGTGTCTGTTTCCTCAACCATAAAAATGGGTATTATAATAATACCCGAATTACCTCACAAGGCTGCTGTAAAGATCTGTTAGTCAAGTAGCATTTATTAAGAGTTTACTAAGTGCCACTCACTATGTTAAGCACTGGGGATACAAAAAAAGGTTAAAAAAACCTTCTCCAAAACAAACAAAACCCAAAACAAAATAGTAACAAAACCCCAGTCCCTGCTCTGCAGTTCACATTCTAATAAAAGAGACAACATGCAAATGACTGAGTACAAACATGCCATATAGAGGATAAATTAGAAGTAGTCTCAGAGGGAAGGCAAGAAGATTGTGTAAATGAGGATGGAGAGAGTTGCAGGCATGCCCAAATTATATAACAGCTAGTGAAATTACTGTAGGAAAAAGCCAAGTAAAGAATTTTTTAAAATAAAATGCACTACATAAGTGCCAACTCTTATTAAATTGTTCAGAATTCTATAAAGGTGAACTATTATATTGATGGACAATTTAGGGCATTGTTTAGAATAATGAACTTGAAGACTGTGGAGACATTAAGGTGAGTGGTTAGAACTGTAATTCTGGAGTCAGAACTGAGAGATTCACATCCTACCTCTGATACTCCTGTGTCTTCTCACAGAAATTGCTTAATCTCCCTGGACCTCAATTTCTTCAATGTGCAAAAATGAGAAAGTTTAATTAGATGACCTCTGTGGTTGCTTTCAATTGCAAACCTATGATTATCATATCTAGGTTCAAATCCTGCTCCTTATATTTCTTAATTGTGATGCTAATTGAATCAGTTAATTTCCACCTGCAACTCCTTAGTACTTTAACAAATAATGGGTTCTGCTATGTTGGAATGGGAGTCCCTTATGGTGATGAAAGCACAGAGCTGCATTTGTCTCAACTCCCTTTCTTCCTTACTTCTTGCTGTCCTCAGTTAGGAGTCCCTTAGATGTCCCTGATGGCAGCTGCTGTGTGAATGTATATAAAAAGCTACCCAATTCCCTGTTGCTAATATATTACATGCCCACATATGAAGTAAGACTTTGCTTTCTGACTAGAACCTTTTTTTCCCCCCAGGGTTGCCCTATGTCTCTTAGACTTGAAATACCTCTAGGATATTTGGTCAAAGGGACCTACTTTCTCCCAGACTACAACCTGTAACTTTCTCTCTCTCTCTCTCTCTCTCTCTCTCTCTCTCTCTCTCTCTCTCTCTCTCTCTCTCTCCACCCCTAGTCTGATGGTTGCTGATGCTTGTTTGTATGACTGGGAAATCTTACTACTTAAAATTACATCTCAGAACCTTTCTTCTACCCTTTGTGCTTTCAGTCATTCCTCTTCTTACTACTCTAAACCCATTTTGGAAACATAGGCAAAATGAGTTTTAGGGCAGTGGACATGGGGCCAGATCTGGAGTTAGGAAGACCTATTTTCCTGAGTTCAAATCTGATTTCAGACACTTCCTAGCTGTGTGACCCTGGTTAAGTCATTTGATTATTTGCCCTCATCTATTAAAATGAACTGGAGAAGGAAATGACAAATTATTCTAATTTCTTTGTCAAGAAAACACCTCAACAGGAATATGGAAAGTTGAACAAGACTGAAAATGATTGAGTCTTCCTGACTTCAGGCCCTGTATTCTATCAGCTTCACCACTGAGCTCCAGGAAGTCAAAATGACTTTCCTACTGTCTCTTAGGTAGTAATGACCAGAGGCAGGATTTGAATCCAAATCCTCTGACTTTAAGAGGGCAAGCTGTCTACCCCACTGCTTCTCATAACAGGCTTCCTCTTAGATTAAATATCCTGAGCTATTTAGTGAAGCCCAAATTATATTTACTTTTTCCTCCATTGTAAACCTATGTTAGGAATGTTCCTGAAATTTGAATACCATCTCATGTGATAAGCACTCATTTCTCAGAAATGTTTGATAAATATTCTCATTGTTTCCTGTTGAACTAACCTCAAAGATGACAGGATCCCAGAATGGGTGCTTGGTAGTTGCATTCAAGAAGCTTAGAATCCCTAAGGTAATCTCACCAACTCTGCTCCTAGCAAGTCACTTCCTCCCTCCTAAGTGGGAAAGAACTTTAGAAAGATTAAATTCATGATGACATTGTTTTGTGTGCAAAAAGGTTCTCTGTTGTTGTGATTTATATTTAAAAAAAGCCAAATAGCCATAGCTAATTAATACAATTATCTCAATTTATCTTCTTTAATATTTTAGTAATAAGTAAGTTGCCTGAATATAGTAGAAAGAATACTGGTAGGGAGCCTAGAGCTCGCTATAATAAGGAAACTTTGTGATCTTGGATGTGTCATAAGAGTCATTATAGCTCTAAATCTGATCCTGTGATCTGCCAAAAGGAAATGTTAATATAGCTAGCATTTATATATTGCTTGAAGGTTTGCAAAGTGTTTTACATGAATTATCTTATTTATCCTCCTAATTGTGCTGTTGTTATCCCCACCTTATGCATAAGGAAACTGAAGCAAACAGAGACTTGCCCAAGATAAGTATATGAATATACATTTGAATCCACATCTTCCTATCTTCAGGTCTGATGCTCTACAGCTGCCTAATGTTGACTTTACTATCTAGTTCATATGTGAGAGGAAAACATTTTGCAAACATTAAAGAGATACAGAAATGTGAGTAATGACTTGGGAGGAGTTTTCTGTTTATTCTTAGGAAAAAAAGGTATAAAAGGTTATTGGTGAAAGTGTGTTAAATACAGTATTTACTGACTTCATTTCACTATTAGTATATAACCTTTTCTCTGTGATATATAGTCAATTTCTCATGAGGAACTTTTTTTACTGGGATTCATTTACCAGGATAAATTGAGGATATGGTGGGTTTTGTTATTGTTAAGTAAATCAGAGAATTTTAGAATTTGAAAGGATTTTTATAGATCATTCAGTCCAATCTCCTAATTTTATGGATAAGAAAACTGAATTCCAGAGGCAGGAAGTGATTTACTGAAAGTCTCACTAGTTAATAATGGAAGAGCCAGTTCTGGGGATTCTTGTACATTTAACCTGATCACATAATTCTCAAAAACCCACTACTCCTTCATTTTTCTTTATTCCAGTTTTTTTCCTTTTTCTATGCATAGGGCATAGAACACTCTCCCCCAGCTATGAAGCTTCAGCTCTGGACTCACCTGGACCAGGTTCAATCTTGGGGAGCCTGACTTCCCAAGTGAAGGGATCATATTCATAGGAAAAAAGAATTTCTTAAAGTTTTGGTTCATTTGTAAGATATTTCCCAAAGAAATTAATAGGGTCTCTTCTAGAAAGGTACTCAATGTAGAAAGTTGATCAAGACTAGGAAAGCTATTTATTTTCTCCAACATACAAAAAAGTGCTCAAAGCATGGAAGTCTCATAAGAATGCATTAACAAATAAAACACAATATAATAATCAATTAAATTCTCCAGGGAGATTGATGCTTAATTCCTTAAACACACTGTAGAATGACCAGGCATTTTATTTCATTTTAGTTATGTACTCTTTAACCTACTCCATATATTCTATCCAACTAAGGCTTGCATGGTCTCTTTCTCTTATTAGTAATCAACTTCTCTAAGAGCACAGAAGTAGCAGGAATCTGGTTCAGCTGCCTCTCCAAGTCACAGGGCTAAGACCATCAGAATTGCTATTTGATACCATATGCCTCTTGGCAAGAGAATTTCCCTCTTGGGCACATGTTCCATTTCATGGCATGTGCCTTGGCCAGAGCATGTGTCACTAGAAGTGACTAGGGAAGAGCTTCATGAGATGCCAAGTTCTCCACCCCTCCATCCCCATCAATCCTCCTATTTTTAAGAATTTTCTCCTTTCTTCCTTTTTGTTATCCTTTTCTTTCTTATCTTTGCTTTTGACACTATTTTGACACTAGAATCCCCTTTCCCAACCTAGTTTTATCTCAAAATCATAGCATCTTAGGATTGAAAGGGATCTTTTAGGTCATCTAGTTAAACTCTCTTGATATATGAATACCCTCTCTGAACTACCAGACAAACCTCTTTTTGATCATTTCAAATAATGGGGAATTCACTATCTCTTGAGGTGGTCCATTTAGAGTCTATTTGTAAAGTTCCTACACTGGCCTGAAAATTATGCCCTTAGATCATTCAACAGTGGGTCCTAATTCTGCCTTCAGAGATACATGGAATAAGACTGATTCCTCTATTATGTCACTGTCCTTTGCTTATTTTAAAACTGCTATTATGTTCCCTACCCCCTACTCTCTCTTTTTTAGGCTGCATCATTAGTCTCAAATTCTTGGTTACTGTTGTCCTTTACAATCTTAAAAATATTGAAGAACTCTCAAAGAACTTTTGTTTGTTGGGAGGAAAAGAAGAAGAAAAAGAAAACCCTTGTAAGAAATATGCATAATCAAACAAAATTAACTCCTATACTGTCCACAACCAGAATTGTTCTCAGTAATCCCTTAACACCTTAAAAATTATTGAAGACATCCCAAAGGGCCTTTTATGTATCTATCTGGATTATAACTATTAATATGAACTAAAACATCAAAGTATTATTATGAAATATCAGGACCTGATAAGGATCTTCGATATGTCCAGGGGTTCCTGGACCACACTTTGAGAACTACTAGGTAAATGACTAATATTCCTTTATTCTTATGATAGCCTCTAAATCTATTCAATATTCTTCTTATCCTTTTCTGGACATGCTCTAATTTGTTAGGGTTCTTTCTAGACTTAAGAATGATTTTCTGGGTGTGGTTGCACACTTACAGAATTTATTTCTCCTTTGGTTTTTCATGTAAATATAATATATAATATATATATATATAATATATGTAATCACTATTATTATCAATATGGAATGACAGAAATTGCCTGAGAATCCATTGATTAGATATGACTGCCAATCCTAAAATCATTGATGCAGAGATAGGGAAAAATATCAGTTAATTGCTCAGAGCATAGACATCACTGTACAAAATGGCAGTGAACCCACAGTATGAGTTTCAATGATCTTATATAGGATTTGGTTATATAAATAGGATGGTTATAAAGAATAAAAAAAGATAAGGGAAGATAACAATTTATAAACCAAAGAATAGATGACAGAAGGAGAAGATCTAAATCAGGTAAAAGAGGAAACTAGCCAGTTAACACTGAAACTACATAGCTGATATCTCAAGCTTAAATTTACAGAAAAGTAGGGAAGGAATTAACTGATTAAAATTGATACTATTTTTGATATCTCAGCTTTATTTTACAGATACTAGCTAGTAATATTGATGCAGAGAAAATGAGTGATGAGATCAGCTGGAGACCAACTTTGTAAATCTTTTGTTTGCATTGTTAAGGGTATTTCATTCTTCTTTTATCATCTAATTTAGGCCACACCTGAGGGCCTGATCTTCAAGCTGATTTGGATTGCATTGTGTTCTGGTGGGGCAGCCAGGGGCAGGTGCTGGAAACACCCAAAATCACCCAAAAAAGACCCCTCCCCCCAAAAAGGCAAAATCTCCAATGTGGGACTTGGGTCACTCCCAGGTCACCACCCCTCCTATGCACTCTGAGGGAGAATTTAAGGAGATCAGAAAGGGGGTCTGTCTCTTTTGCCTTCCAGACTCCTGCTGAAAACCCTGGTCAGCTGTCCAGACCAATTCCATCAGCAATCCACGTGGCTTTCTCTTTAAACTCTTAACTTTTTGAAATATTTTGGAGAGAGCACCTAAGACAGGCTTTTCTCCTGCAGCCATTTTGATTCCACCCCCTTTTGTCTTTATTAATAAGGAAAAAGTACAATACTTTCTTTATATGATCTTGTATGTGCTTTTATATGCATTGTCTCTCCTCAGTACTTGGCATAGTCTGACCCATAGCAGGCACTTAATAAATGCTCATTTACTCACTACTTGTTTTATTTCTATGTTCTCATCTCTCTTTTTTTTTTACTTTTTTTCAATACAGGAAGCTTTGTATGGCTTTTTCTTTCCTTGTTTTGAATTAGATTTCTCTTTGTGCTTATCATTAATTACCATATTGAAACTTTCTCTTTATTATCTCTTACTTATCTGTACCTTTGCATGTGTATATCTCTATATCTGTCTAAGTAAGTATATATCTGTCACAGCTAAAATCTGAAAAGAGTGAGAGCTGCCCTTATATGAAGCTTTAGATTTTAAAAAATTCTCTCCTATAGCATAGTGAAAATATTATTATCATGAAAATATGTTTAACATAGTTAAACATACATGTACAACCTATATCAGATTACTCGATGTTAAGAGAAGTGGGGGGGGGGGAGGAAGGGAGGGAGAAGATGTAGAATTCAAAATCCACCCAAAAAATGAATGTTGAAAACTCTTTTCATGTAGTTGGAAAAAAAATTTTTAAGTGGGAAAAAAGAAAATTTTATTAACTCCATTTTATAGTTGAGAAAACTAAAATTCAGAGAACTTAAAGTTATTTGCCCAAACTTTACAATTATGTTTAGCATGAGCTAGAATTTAAAACCATATCTCATGATTCCACCATGCCATACCAAAAATTTAGTAGATTATGTCTTTTTAAAATATTTCTGTTTTTCTCATAATTATTTTCTTATTTGAGAGAAGCAATATGACATAGTTGATAGAACACTGGCCCTGAGAATCAAAGTTCTATTTAGAATCAAAGGATCATAGAATAGCATCCCAAAAGAGGTCTAGTAGGCACCTTTAAAGGGACCCTTAGCTAACTCTGGACCCATACTAGGGAATCTGAGCTCCAAAGATGGGGATCAGGCTCTTTGTTGTTATCTTTGGCTCCTTACACCTTCACCCTAGAGGGCCTGAGGGAAAATCATTTAAAATTAGGTTTGTTCATGTCCAGGTCTTTCCCAAACAGGTACTCAAATATTCCATGTAGATTATGTATAGGACAGCTATTTATTTCCTCTACAAAAACGAAATGCTTAAAAGACAAAAGACATACAAGCATGTATACTGATAAAGACTTAAAAATAAAGCAGTAGTTTATTGCTAGTATTATTTTCTCTCAGGAGGATGCCTTGTAATATTTAAACATGAGATACTTAGTGGAAAGCTCTTCACCTTCACCTTGGCTCCATACTATCTGAATAACTCAAATGTACCAAACCAAGTCAGGGATTAGGCTCATCCCCTATTGGTGGTCATCATCTCTTCCAAAAAACCTACCATAAATTATGCAGGAGAGCAACCTTCCCCTCCCTACCATATACACCTTGTTATTCAATGACTTATGTTTGAAGATGAAACAGAAAGGAAAATTGAAACCTTTAGCCTCAGTTTTGGGCTCACCAGAATGAACATGAATTTGTATAAACAGTCAGGTTGGTAGAGGGTACTTCTCTTGGATTGTCTTTCCCACCCCTCCTAAGGTCCCAGACAGGATTTTTTTTCTAAACCTACTTTCAGAATAATGGAAAAAGAAAGAGAGGGGATAGGATTTTAGAAAGTGGGGGATGACCCTAGGACCACCCAGGTTTTGTAGTCCTTCAGTGCTGATCCAAAATATCTATGATTCATTCACTTAAATAAGTCTCTATTGCCATAGACTGACATCTAGAAATGACTTTAAAAGCCATATAATCCAATCCTTTTATTTTACAAATGAGGAAATCAAGGTACTTAGGATTTAAGTGATTTGCAAAAGCTTATGTGGGTAGTTAGAAAGAGAAATGGGATTTGAATTGAAGGATTCTTTCTCCAGTTGCATTCTTCCTCAGAAATTGCATCTTTCATTTATTTGACCTTGAAAAAGTATTTCACTTTTTTTTTTAACCTCGTCTTTCTTGAGCTACAAAATACTGCCACTCTGTCACATAGAACTATTTTAAGGGTGAATAGGTTGGACTAATTATTCCCCAAGTTCCTTTTCAGTTACAAATCTTAGAAGACAATGCATATAAAAGCACATACAAGAGCATATAAAGGAAGTATTGTACTTTTTCCTTATTAATAAAGACAAAAGGGGGTGGAGTCAAAATGGCTGCAGGAGAAGAACATGTCTCAGGTGCTCTCTCTAAAATATTTCAAAAACCTTAAAATTATGACTAACTAAATTTTTGAGAGACAGAACTCGCAGAAAGATCCAGTGAGGCAATTCTCCAGCTCAAGGTAACCTAGAAAAGTGGAAAAACTCTGTTCCATGGGATTGGAGGGGTGGCTGTGCCATAGCAAAGGAAGTTCAGCCTCCCAGGAACAGTCCCAGGGCCCCTGGGAGCAGTAGCTACTGGCAGCAGAAGCAGTTTACTGCACCCCAGGGAGCACCAAGCACAACTTGGAAGATCAACAGGGAGACCTCTGCCAGAGTGAACACAAAGCCCAGGCCCTCAGCACGGTTGTGGCACTCAGCGCAGTAGCGGCAATGGCAGCAGCAGCAATGGCAGCAGCAGCCCAGATCCAAGAAATGGAAGGGCCCGTGGAATCACCCAGCAAGAGCTTCCAGGCAATTGTGCCCTCAGTGCTCAGCCCAGGGAAGGTAAGGGAGTGGAGGGAGACTGCTAAGGTCTATCCTCTGTCCCTGGAACAGGACTCTGGGACAATGACCACATTCAGACCCTGGTTGCAGTCTAGGCCCCCCATAGAGCAGGCATCCTCCCTCCCAGCCCCATGGCAGAGGGGAGAGCTTGTGGTCATTCATAAACCAGGAGAGTAGTCAGCACCTCACACACTGAGGTCCTTGTGGGGGTGTCCCAATAATACTCAAAAGCTCAGGAAGCACCTCAAAACCAGGCACAGACTGGGGAAATGAAGAAACAGGAAAAAAAAAAGGAACCTGACCATAGACAATTACTCTGGTCCCATGGAGGACCAAAATACTCAATCTGAAGATGAGAAAGTCCAAGCTTCTGAATCCAAAGACTCCAAGAAATATAGAAGTTGGACTCAGGTGATGACAGAGCTCAAAAAAGATTTTGAAAATCAAATAAGGGAGATAGAAGAAAAATTGGGAAAAAAATGAGAGAGATGCAGGAAAAACATGAGAATGGAGTCAGCAGCTTAGTCAAGGAGATCAAAAAAAATAACATGTTAAAAACCAGCATAGGTCAAATGAATAAAACAGTTCAAAAAGTTATTGAGGAGAAGAATGCTTTAAAAAGCAGAACTGGTCAGATGGAAAAGGAGATAAGAAAGCTCTATGAGGAAAAAAATTCTTTAGATGAAGAATGGAGCTAAAGGAAGCTGATGACTTTACGAGAAGTCAAGAAACAATACTTCAACACACAAAAAATGAAAAATTAGAAGAAAATGTGGAACATCTCATTGACAAAGCAACTTATCTGGAAAACAAATTCAGGAAAGATAATTTAAAAATTCTTGGGATACCTGAAAGTCATGATCAGGAAAAGAGTCTTGACTTCATTTTTAAAGAATTCCTACAGGAAAATTGCCATGATATCCTAGAAGCAGAGGGAAAAATAGAAATTCAGAGAATCCACTGATCTATCTCCCCCAGAAAGAGATCCAAAAAAAAACAACCCCCAGAAATATTATAGTCAAGTTCCAGAATGCCCCAGTCAAAGAGAAAATATTACAAGCAGCCAGAAGGACACAATTCAGATATTGTGGAACTACAGTCAGGATTACACAAGACTTAGCAGCAACTACATTAAGGGCTTGTAGGGCTTGTAATATAATATTCTGGAAGGAAAAGAACTTGGAAATGCAACCAAGAATCAGTTACCCAGCAAAACTGAACATCTTCCAGAGGAATGAAACAGGGGACTTTCAAAGGTTCCTGTTGAAATGACCAGAGCTAAACAGAAAGTTTGACCTTCAAATACAGGACTCAGGTGAAGCATAGAGAGTAGAGAAGGGTAAATTATGAGAGACTTAATGATGATGATGATGAACTGCATTATTCCTGCATGGAAAGATGATACTGATAATACTCATATGAACCTTCTCATCTAATAGAGCAGGTAGAAAGAGCTTTTATAGACAAAGCGCAGGAGAGAGTTAAATTTGAAGATATATTATAAAAATGGAGTCAGTGGGTGAAAGGGAAATAAATGTATTGGGAGTAAGAGAAAGGAGAGGCAGAAGAGGCTAAGATATTTCATATAAAAGATAATTCATGTAGCTTTTTCAATGATATGGAAGGGGGGAAAGGCAAAGGGGAATGAGGGAACTTTCATTCTCATCAGAAATGGCTCAGAGAGGAAACAGCATACACACTCAGAAGGGTATAGACATCTAGAGGAAAAAAGACAGAAGGGGATGGGGGAGGGGAGGGGGAATGTGGGTGATGGAGAAGAGGGTAGATCATAGGAAAGGGTAGTTATATATAACACATTTTCTTTTTTATTTTTTGCATGGTGCTGGGATTGGGTGGCCTGTCCAGGACCATGGGGCCAGGTGGTTGCTAGGTCTCTGGAGTGGGATGTGGGCTTGGTGCCCTGGCCCCAGGGCTGGTACTCTGTCCACTTTGCCACTTGTCTGCCCCACAATACATTTCTGAAGAGGAACAGAGTGAAAGGAGAAAGAAAATATAATAGGTGGTAGTGGGAGGAATAGATGAAAGGAGTTACAATCAACATAGTTACAAGCAACTGTGGAAAAATATGGAGGTAACTTCTATGATAAAGACTTATGATAAGGAACATGATCCACTGAAGACAGAGCTAATGGTATCAGAACAAAGACTGAAACACATCTTTTTCTCTTTCTTTATTTCTCATGAGGTTTTATATTTTTATGGGGGAGGGGCATTATGTTTACTCTTAAACAAGAATATTTTAGTAATGTGCAAATGAAAAATAAAATCTTAAAAAAAATAAAGACCAAAGAGTAAATTGGGTGCTTCTTTTAGAATAAGCAAATCTTTATAGAGTGTGTTGGGCATAATTACTAGGAATAGTCAAAGTAGTGAATAGTACCAGTAATGGTAAAAGAAATATATCTTTACTGCTATTGTGATGAGAAGTAGCATATTAAAATATTGCCTGGCAAAAAGTCTTCAGAGAAAATTATTTTATCATATGGAGAAGAATGACTTGTAATCAGCATGACAATTGTTCATATGGAAGGACAAATTTCTCAAGTTCTTTCAGATCCTGAAATTCAAGCAAATCACCTAATCATTTAAGGTTTTTCCTAATCTTCTCAGTCACATGCTTTTAATTTTTTTAAACAAGTTTTCATTCTTTGATAATGCACAGACAAGGCCCCAAATTCTAAATGTGTTCCAGAACCCAAGGCAAAGTGTAAACTATTAATTCGGTGTTCCACTGCCACCCCTTGAAACTCCCCACAAATGATGACTTTGGAGGGATGGGGAGTAAGACAAAGAATGAGGATTCATTATCAAAGGGGTTTTGACCTGTAAGAGAGTTCAGAGATCTAGTCTAGTTATTTCATGTTATACATGAAGAAACTGGAACCCTGAGAAATGATAAGTGGCTTGCTCAAAGGTAGTGAGTGGCAGATTGAGAATTTGAACTCAGATATTCCACTAAAATTTAAGAATTCTTTCATGTGGAGTTAGGTTGACAGTAATAAGAGACCCTGGGATGAGAGGAAATTAGAGAGGAGAAAAGCACAACAGGTTTAATCCAGAGTATAATATGAAGATTTTAGATTTAGAAGGGAACATAGTCCCTCTAGTCCCTCATTTTACATGGAGGAATCTGAGTCCTGGAGAAGTAACTTGTCTAAGATCACACAGTTTTTAGGGTAGCAGAACCATGATTAAAATCCATGTCATTTTTTTTAAGGCAAATGATATTAAGTGACTTATCTAAGATCATACAGCTTAGTAGGCTGAATCTGAATTCAGATCCTTCTGACTCCAGGGCCAGTGTTTTATTTACTGTGCCCCATAGCTGCCTGGGTCATTTGTCTTCAAATCTAATACTCTTTCCATTATGTTATACTGGCCTCAAAATTAATGTAAATGCCTCCAGTCATAAATGGTTGTCATTAAATGACTTTGAATCCTAAAATTGGATTGGAATTCCAGTTGGAAAATTGGAAGATCATTTCATCTGCCCTTTAATTTTACAAAAGAAGAAACTGAGGGGGGTGTGGCTAGATGGTGCAGTGGATAGAGCACTGACCCTGGAGTCAGGAGTGTCTGAGTTCAAATCTGGCCTCAGACACTTAATTATCTAGCTGTGTGGCCTTGGGCAAGTTACTTAACCACATTTGCCTTGCAAAAACCTCAAAAAAAAAACGAAAAAAGAAAAAAAAGAAACAGGTTCAGAGAGGCAAAGAAATTTTATAGCTCATAAGTGACAAAGTCTTAACTTTTATCTAGAATTCCTAATTTCCATTATAGTGGTCTTTCCATTGTAGATTGAATCACAGAGAAAAAAAAATCTGCCTGTGTATGTATGTGTGTGTACATAAATGTAAGTGTGGGTGTATGCATATGTACATGTTGTTTCCTCCAAAAGAATGTAATCTCTTTGAAAGCACCTACATAATAGGTGCCTAATAAATGATTGTCAATTGATTTTTGTAATGATTATTAAGGAAAATATTTTTATTATTGTGCAACTAAGGAATGAATGACTGAATAAAGTATTTATTAAATGCAGTCTATGTACAGAGCACCATAGCTAGTACCACACATATTATGGATCATACTTCTTCATTTATTTTGTCAGGGCTGTTTTTCATTCAGGGTATATAGCTTATGGAGGAGAGGAAGTTGATTTTGGTTCTTCCCCAAAGCCTAGAAGAATGGCAGTGGGAAGGTTGGGTCAGCTTATTGAAAAGGATAGTAGACAAAGGGATAGAGTATTGTTCCATCTTATTATGAAGAACAAATGATCCACTTTATAATAGAAGGCATGTGGATGACTGTAATGATCTGTTGCCTTATGCTCAGTGTAGTGGGTCTCTGGAGGCTTACTATGTATATGACCATAGGTAGATCAACTCAAACACCTCCAATCTCATTTTTCTCATTTTTAAAATGAGAGGGTTGGGCACAGTGGCCTCTAAAGTTCTTTCCAGTCCTAATATTCAGCTTCAGTCAAATCACATATTTGTTCATTTATGGTGAACCATATAACCTTCTCATTGCATCCATTTGGAAGGGCATAGAACTGGGAATAAGGCATATGATTGACATCTCTGTTCCAGGAAGAAATGTGATGGGTGTGTTAAGTGATATGTATGTGTGTGTGTATGTGTGTGTGTGTGTGTGTGTGTGTGTGTGTGTGTGCGTGTGTGTGTATGTGTATAAACAGTACAAAACAGGATGCCAAGCTGGCTCAACTCTAAACTAGAGACAATTTTGCTGAGGAGAGGTGTTTAATGAGAACTTGTAAGCATAGGGACTTCAGGGGAAATTTCCTATCTTAACACATATACTATCACAATCAAATAATAATGATAGTTATTATTTAATCATATAATAATGATAATTAATAAAAAACTAATATTTATGGAACTCTTTTATGTTTGCCAAGAGCTCTACACTTATTGTTTCATTTGATGGTCACAACAAATCTGTGATGTAGGAAAACTCACAGTCATGTACCGGACACTGAGATATTAAGTGATTTGCTCAGGGTTACACAGTCTGTATATACCATGACACTGAAGCTAGCTCAGTGTACCTCTGGCAAAGGTAAAGTCTATAAATTGAGAACACAGTAGTTCTAAAGATCCTGTACCCATCTCGGCCATGGAGGTCTTTCACCTTTAAATCAAGGAGAAGGAGGAGGGGAAGGGGGGAGAGGGGGAGAGAGAGAGAGAGAGAGAGAGAGAGAGAGAGAGAGAGAGAGAGAGAGAGAGAGAGAGAGAGAGAGAGTGTTAGAGTGAGTTCTGCTTCTTATTGTTTATTCTGTCAACTAGAGAGGAAGACAGGAGAATACTGCTGTCAGCTGCTGTTTCTACCTGCCAGAAATAGATGAGGACCTGAGCTAGTAACTCATTGTTCTGTCTGCCTGGAGGATAGAGCAAGATGAGAGAGAGAAGCTTGAGATCTGGGTATCCTGTAGTCTTGCCCACTACTTTTCAGAACAGAGTACAGGTCTAATTATCTTCTTTTTAATTTAGGTCTATCATTGCTGGCTCATTAGTGTGCCTGAGGTTTGGAAGAAACACTGAATTGGCTATATTTTAAGCTTCATCACAAATCTGAGGTTTATAGGAAGTGGGGGGGGGAATGGTCCCCTTTTAGGGGATAACAGGCTTTAAATCAAGGACATCTAACTCCTTTAACATTAGAAAATTACTTCTTCCTTTGATTCACATAGTTCATAGCTTTCTTTCTTTCCAAGATTAATCATGTTCTGAATTGAGCTGAGTGAACTACTATCCTTCCTTCATCTCCCCAATTCCAAATAACTGAAAGATAATAAGAAATCAAGAGAAAATCAGGATATTAGCAAGATCAGTCAACAAACATTTATTAAGTAAATACTACATGATAGTCAGTATACTAAATAATAGTACATAGAAGGAATACAATAATAATATACAATAATAGAAGGAAATAGAAAATATCTGCCTCATGGAGCTTACATTTTAAAGAGGATGATAAACATGATAGGAAATTTTAGAGGAGTAGAGGGTGCAACTGGAGCAGTGCTTCTTTTAAGCAGACTAAGCTGGTCTTTTGAGGTATGTATGTATGTGTGTGTGGAGGGGGGGAGGGTGTAGGGGTTAGAATTTGGTAAGGCAGGAAAACAATTAGCTTCCTTAAAGCTTGAAGCATAAAAGTCTCAGTCTATGGAGACTTGGTATCAGATTGTGAAAGTACCATTCTGATTTAGCTTGGCTGGTTATTACAGGGAATAAAGAAGCATAGGGGAGTTATTTAACTGAATTCATAGCTTTCTGCTTCCTTCCTTCCCTCCCCTTTTTTTCCTTTCTCTCTTTCTCTCACTCTCTCTCTCTCTCTTTCCTTCCTTGCTTTCTTTCTTTCATTTCTTTTCTCTTTTCTCTCTCTTTCTTTCTCTGTTCCTCTCTCACTTTCTCCTTTCTCTCCAATTTTCTTTCTCTCCATTTCTTTTCTCTTTCTCTCTCTCTCTCTCTCTCTCTCTCTCCCCCTTGGTAATTGTATTGTTTTTCACTAATAAAGAAGTTTCAACTTAACTTTATGGATGGTAAGTACCTCATTGCATAAAATCTCCCAGACTGAATTACTGGCTTGGCCTTGTCTGACTTAGGGTTTGATGGGGAAAACAGAAGTAGCTAAGCAGGCAGGTTGCAAAGAGGCAGTTGTAGCTTGGGTTCTTTCTCCTACTTTCACAGGGCTGCTTTAATAACACCCTCCCAGGGTTTAACACAGAGATTAAAGTCCACTAGTCTATTGACAGAGTAGTTTATCCGGCTGTCAAGGAAACACACACAGCAAAGGTTTTGAGGTGAAGTGGTTTAGAATAAAAACCTGCACTGGGGGTCCTAAATACTGACCTACTTGGAGAAGGTGAGGCAGGTTTCAAAAGAGAAGAAAGAGGTCATCTGAAAGATGAACATAAGGCATATCAGGCAAGGGCTTTGGTTCAAAGTTACTTCTGGCCTGAATGGAGAATTCTCTGCAATCATTTCAGCATGGGGGCAAAAATCAAACAAACTAATAAAGGAAAGAGTTTAGGATCTAGAGAGCCTAAATTGCTTTTTTGACATTGGTAGTAGAAAAAAGAGAGAGGAGATTAGGAAGAAAATAGAAGAAAGCAATGAAAGGGATTTTGGAAAAGATTGTGGACAAATGTTCAAGAGATAAGAGTTTGTAAATGGCATTCCCTTACCATCCTGCAATGTAAATTGTGACTTTATTTTTTCACATTTATTTATTTTTAATTTATGAAATAAAACAAGCATTTCTATAACAGTATAATTTTTAAAAATTTTATTATATATGAAACTGAAAATCAATTATTCCTTTTAAATATATATAATAAAATTATCATGCAAATTTCTTCCCTTCAGAGATGGCCACCATTAGACACAAAATAGGTTTATATGTGTGTGTATGTATGTAAAGTTATTCTACACAAACTTCTATTTATCAATTCTTTCTCTCAATGAAGATATCTTTCTTCATATGTTCCTTTTAATTAATTTGGATATTTTTAATACTCAAAATGACTTTTTTTTGCTCAGAAAACATTGTTTATGGTGTTCTCTTGGTGCTGCTTCACATTTCATGTTCTTGACTTTAGTTTAAAAAATAAATATTACTGGGTGTGACTTATGTATAATTACAGTCATTCATTGACAAGTGAAAGTTTTCTGACAACTTACTTTGATCTCCTACCAGATACAATTACATATACAGGTTTTGCTTCTAGAAGAGAAAGCACATTTCTCTTGATTTACAGTTGTTCACTTAAATTCTGTTTTAAATTAACTTTTTTTTTTTTAGGTTTTTGCAAGGCAAACCGGGTTAAGTGGCTTGCCCACCCCTCACTTATTCTTTTTTGTTGACTTGCTTTTTTTAAGGTAACACATGAGGACAAAAGGCCAATAAGAAAAATAAGGTTTAGTTGCTTACTGGAGTTTGTTTTTTGGACCAGACCTGTGATCGCATTGGTGTAGGAAAATGAGGTTAGAAATTCCCTTTACAGGGGTGGCTAGGTGGTGCAGTGGATAGAGCACTGGCCCTGGAGTCAGGAGTACCTGAGTTCAAATCCGACCTCAGACACTTAACAATTACCTAGCTGTGTGGCCTTGGGCAAGCCACTTAACCCCATTTGCCTTGCAAAAAACCGAAAAAAAAAAAAGGAATTCCCTTTACCAACCAGATTTTCACCTACTCTGCAATTTATAGTTTTAGAGAGTGACTTGAGTGATTTAAGGGTTAAATGACCTCATCCAAATCATACAGCCTGTCTTTGTCAGAGTCACAATTTAAACTCAGGGGTGTGACGGTAAATGTTGAACAAATGATCCTTTAAAAAATTGCATTCAAGACACACTTTTAAGTATAATTTGCATTATTAAAATTTTCTTTAGGCTTTTCTTAAGTGTAGACAATCAGCAAACAATAAATCAAGCTTTGATTTATAGCATTATGGATTTCTGAGGTGTAAAGTCGTCATACTGAAAATTTAACAGTTGACCCCTAAGAATTTATGCTTGCTTTATATAGCACCATGATCATGTTGACTTAATGATGTAGACAGTCCTTTTTACTATCCAAGAATGGGCAATGTCCCTAAACCTAATCTGAATGTTTAAGGTATCTAATGTTGATAATTATGTGGATATCAATTATATCCAACCAAAAAAAATGAGATCATCTATGGTAATGTGTATCTGGAGTTCTCAAATCTCACATGAAAGGGAAGGGGGAGATTGGAAGTGGGGGAAGATAACCAGAAGTAAAATGATTTCAAGAGTCAAAAAAGGAAAAGAAAGGGGTGGGATGGGGAAAGGAGGGCATGATGGTGGCTGGAAATGGGGAACTTCAAGCAAAAATTTCAAAAATGTCCTTGGTCCAGGGCAGCGAAGTGGTGCTGGAGTCAGGAGGACCTGAGTTCACATCTGACCTCAGACACTTGATGATTGACTAGCTGTGTGACTTTGAGCAAGTCACTTAACCCCATTGCCTTAAAATAAATAAAAAATTTTAAAATGTTCCAAAAAAATGTCCCTGGTCCTTTCCACAATCAGTGTAATCTCATTTGCCTCCAAGCCAATGCAACAAGACTTGAAAATGACATTTAGCTAAATCAATCTGTTGTTTCTGGGGAAGTTCAGCTGTCTCCCAAATCCAATTACAGAATAGTAGGTAGAGAGGATTTTGCTTTATCTTCCATAACAAAGGAAACGTTGAGATTAGGGTTGCCTTCAAGAAGCAAGGTGGCTTAAAAGAAGCAGAACAAGTTGTGACTTCAGGTTTTGTTTTATTTTTGTGCTTTTAAAATTTTTACTCTAAATCTATGATATCAATTTCCATGTTGGAAAACTATTATAATAAGTAAAGATTTGCTCTTTTTTCCCCACTCATCCAGGCTTGAAATCTAGATGTCATTCTCAAATCTTCACTCTTATACACCCCCATAGTCAATCAGAGGTCATCCCACTATTTCTGCCTTTGTAACATCTCTCTTAAAAGTCCTTTCTCTCCTCTGCTGATGGAAATTATTTGGTATAGATATTTATCACTCATCACCTGCTGGTTGGTCTCCCTTGTCTCAAGTCTCTCCCCATTCCATTGTACCTTTCCTTCAGCTACTGCCTGTCTGTATCACCTCCGCCCTAGTCAATAAACTCTCGAAGCTCCCTACTGCCTTGAGAATCAAATATAAAATCTGTTGATTGGCTTTTAAAATCCTTCATCACTTGGCCCCTTCCTGCTAGTCTAGTCTTCTTGCACTTTACTGCCCTCAGAATAATCTACAATTTAGTGATCTCCCTGTTTCTCAAATAAGGTACTTCATCTCCTGATTTTGAGTATTTTCTCTGGCTATGAACATTCTCAGATCCCTTTTCATTCCTTTCTTCTACACCATCCTTTTCATTTTTAAGTTCAGTATTTAACACACAGTGCCTGGTCCTTAATAGGCATTTAATAAATCCTGGCAGACTAAATGGATTGGAAAAAAAAATAAAACAAAATTATTGGATAATGTACAAGGTATTCCAAATTTAGGATATCTTGCATATAAAGCAAACAACACCCTCCCAAAAAAGAAGTTATAATTCAATAAAGAGTGATTTTTAAAATATGTATATATATATATATATATATATATATATATATATATATTCTAATTTATAGAACATGGGGTTTGTTGATTAATCATTTCAACCAAGAGTTGTTTAACTCTGATGCCATTTAAGAAAAAAAGATGTTATATCTGGAGTTAGAGATTCTTGGGTTCAAAACTGACACCAACCATTTTCTACCTGTCTGATACTGGGTAATTCACTTTAGCTTCTTTGGTCTCAGTTTCCTCAACTGTAAAATGAAGTTATTGGGACTGGATAATCTTAAGTTTTCTTTGAATTATAACTACTTTGTGCTAGGTTCTGAGGATGGAAGATTTTTTAAAAAATAATATTTTTCTCCAAGTACATATAAAAACAATTTTTAACATTTTTTTTAAGTTTTGAATTCTAAATTCTATCCCATATTCCTTCCACTCCTACTTCCCTGAAGCAGTCAGCAATCTGATATAATTTATTAGTCTTTTTGTAGAAGAAAAACCAAATAGAAAGTAAGGAAGAAAGGAAGAAAGAAAAGAAAGAAGAAAGAAATTAAGAAACTGAAATATAGGGACAGCTAGATGGTACAGTGGATAGAGCACTGACCCTGGAATCAGAAGGACCTGAGTTCAAATCCAGCCTCAGACACTTAATAATTGCCTAGCTGTGTGACCTTGGGAAAGTCATTTAACCCCATTGCCTTAAATAAATAAAAAAATTCAAAAATAGTATGCTTCATTGTGTATTCAGATGCCATCAATAATTTCTCTGAAGGTGTATAGAATTTTTCATAATGAATTATTTGGGATTATATTGGATCACTATATTGCTAAGAATAGTCAAGTCATTCATGATTTTTCATAGAACATTATTGCTATTACTGTATACAGTGTTTTCTTGGTTCTGTTCACTTCACTTTGAATCAGTTCATGTTTGTCTTTACAGGTTTTTCTGAAAGCATCCTGCTAATAATTTCTTATACCACAATATTCACAGATATAGGATTTTTTTAAAAGGAGGAGGGGTTTATAGGTTTAGATTTTCATATTTTGATTTTGAAAATAAAACCTTGCCTAGTTTATCATAACAATAAAAAAAGATTTAAAATACTTGATAGTGGTGGCTATGAGTATGAAATATTGTATATATTGTAAGAAACAATTGATGTGTGGGTTGATTTTGCTGAACTGCTTTTCTTCTCTTTCTTTTTTATTCTTTTACAAGAGGTAACTTGTTGGATAAGGAGAAGAAAAAAATTTATAGATGGGTGTGAAGATTGTGCTAAAATAATTTCAATACAAATAAGATCAGTAAAATAAAATACTCCCTGGTGGTACTATGGTGGTCTAGCAGTCTTATAAAAACCAGAATATCAATTGGGAATTCTGTCCTGGGAGAAAGATTAAAGGGCTTCTGTTTGAAAAAATATTTAATGACCATTTATTAAGTTCCTACTACTATATGACAGACATGCAAAAAACTGAAAATGCAAAGAAAGTTAAAAGAATTTCTTGCTCTCATGGAGCTCCCAATTTAATGAGAGAGGCAGCATGCAAACTATGTCTATACAAGGTAGAGAAAGTACAAATTTAAGATAATCTAGGGAGAGGCATTAAAATTAAGGGTAATTCAGAAGGGAGTCTGGCAGGTATAATTTTAGCAGGGACTTGAAGGAAGTCAGAAGGAGGTAGACTGTGGAGGCAGAACATTCCAGGTATGGAGGATAGCCAGGGAAAAAGCCAACAGTGCAGAGATATAAACATCTTGTTGAAGAACAACCAGGAGACCACTGTCACTAGAACATATAGAAAAGATGTACACTATCAACTAAGATGGAGAGCTAGATGGGACTTTGGAGGCTATCTAGGTGCAATTTCCTCATGTTACAGAATGAGTAACTGAGGCCCAGAGAAGTCAAGTTGGGCTAAGATCTCATAGATGTCATGTGTTAGAAGAAGAATATGAACCCCACACTCCCTGATTCCTTAGCCCACTCTTTTGCCAATGCACCATATTGCTGTACTAGATTGTTTAGTTTTTGTATATTTGTTTGTTTTGTTTGCATTATAATCTATAAAACTGGGAAAGGGGGAAGAATTACATTAAGTGGGGGATGGAGCCAATATGGCAGAACAGAAGCAGGAATTCCCAGAAACTCTCCCCCAGATCACTCCAAATGCCTTAAAATTATGACTCTAACCAAATTCTGGAGTAGTAGAACCTGCAGAAAGACTGAGTAAAACAATTTTCTGGCCCAAGTAACTTGGAAGATCTGTGGGAAGGGTCTGTTCCACTGGGTTTGGAAAGGACCACACCACTCAGAGTGAACCAGATCCAGTCTTCCAGGAATAAGCCCATGGGCACCTTGTGGGGCTGTTTTCCAGACCTCTTAGCCCAAGGAATACCAAGGATAACTTGGAAGGTCAATGGGAAAATTTTGCCACACCAGAATGAGCATGGAGCCCAGGCCAGACTGGCCTCAGGGTAGCCCTGCCCCAGGAAATAGGAGCAATTTGGGGGAGCCACTTCCAGAGTATTCAACCCACATAGAGGTAAGGGGTTTAGGGAGATTGCAGAGGTCTCTCCACTATCCCTGGGAAGGACTGCTGCTTTGCCCACACTCAGATCTAGGTCACAGTTGGGGGCCCCATATTACTATAGAGGAACAGGTATCCTCCTCATAGCTCCAGGGCAGAAGGGAGTGCTTATCCTCATCCACAGACCAGAGCCCAAGCCAGGAAAATAGTCAGAGCCATTCATAAGACCTTGAAGGAACTGAGGTCCCTGGGTGGGTGGGGAGGGGGATGTCCTCACACCCCTCTAAAGCTTGGGGAAAATGCATTAAAATGCATTAGATCAAAGGCTGGGGAAATGAGCAAACAACAGAAGAAAAAGAATCTGACCATGGAAAATTGCTTTGGTCCCATGTAGGATCAAAATACACACTCAGAAGATTACAAAGTCAAAGTTTCTGCATCCAAAGCCTCCGAGAAAAATAGAAATTTGTCTCAGGCTATGGAAGCTCTCAAAAAAGATTTTGAAAATCAAGTAAAAAAGGCAGAGGAAAAATTGGGAAGAGAAATGAGAATGATGCAGGAAAATCATGAAAACCAAGTAAACAACTTGATGAAGAGATTACATAAAAATCCTGAAGAAAATAACATGTTACAAACCAGTTTGGGTCAAATGGAAAAAGCAGTCCATAAGATCAACGAGGAAAAGAATGCCTTATAAAGCAGAATTGGCCAGATGGAAAAGGAAATAAAAAAAAGCTCTCGGAAGAAAATAACTCTTTCAAATGAAGAATGACCTAAGGAAAACTGTTGACCTTGTGAGAAATCAAGAAACAATAAAACAAAAGAAAACAATGAAAAACTAGAAGAAAATGTAAAAGATCTCATTGAAAAAACAGATCCAAGAGAGATGTTTAAAAATTATTGGTCTAACTGAAAGTGATGACCAGGAAGAGTTGAGACTTAATTTTTCAGAAAATTCTCCAGGAAGAGTCCCTGATATCCTAGAAGCAGAAGGCAAAATGGAAATTGAAAAAAATCAATCTATCACCTTCTGAAAAAGATCCCAAAAGAAAAACTACCAGGAATATTATGTCAAATTCCAGAACTCCCAAATCAAAGAGAAAATATTACAAGCAGTCAGAAAGAAACAATTCAAATATCATGGAGCTACAGTCAGAATTACATAGGATTTAGATTCTGGAAGGCAAAATAGTTTGCATTACAGCTGAGAATCAACTACCCAGCAAAACTGAACATCCTCTTTCAGAGGAAAAGATAGACATTCACTAAAATTGGGGACTTTCAAACTTTCCTATTGAAATTATCAAAGCTGAATAGAAAGTTTGATTTTCAAATACAGATTAATCTGCAAGAAAAAAACAACTATGCCTATTCATATAAATGTGATAAGTAGCAAGGTTAAGTCAATAAAAGAAGATGTCAGGACTGACTAGTTTCAAATCTGGCCTCTGAAACATCCTGAATGAATGACTTTGGTTTAGTCACTTGACCTCTTTGTCAATGCTAAAGGCAAGTTTCAAGGATTAAAAGTTCAAAACAAAAAACCCCTTGCCTTTCCACATTGTTGGAAGGAGTTTCTGACATCAATGAAATCACGAGTCTTGCCACACACAAAAAAATTGTCAAACAGCAATATGATCAAGGTGTGATATCCAGTTGAATTGTCAAGGAGGTGTGGATGTCGCTGGTTGGAGCAGAAATTCCTGTAGCATTCCCTTTTTCAATTCTCCAAGGAGTTTTCCCTGAACCTGGAATAAGACACTAACTGATGAGCTAAACCCCTCTCATGCTTAGGGAGGCAGAGAGTACAAGCCATGCAAGAAGACAATGCACATGGAGTAGAGGGAGAGAGAACCATGCCAGGATAAGAGTGGCATGCACTGCTCTGGGGACTGAAAGGAGCAAATGAGGGAACCATGAAGAAAGAATGCCAGTTACTACAAGATGCTCAGCATTGGATTGCAGGGCAGGGTCCATGTGATCAAGCCATCCAAAAGAGACACTGAACAGATGCTGGGTTTACTAGAACTGTTCAGATTGTAGACACCAGACCTGGTTAAACATCATTCCTTTACTCTAGTCTTTCTTTCTCTCTTACCTTCCCAGGAGAGACATGATTATTTTCTAAATCATTTGTCCTTTCTTGACCAATAGGATTTATTACAGTAGTATGAACCTCACTGGGCAAATGCAATAGAGATAATAATAAAGAGGCCTACAAAGTACCTAGGAATATCAAGCAACAGATTTTACATTTTCAGTACATAGTTCACCAGAGATTCTCTGCTGAGAGCTTCATCTGTGGAAGGAAAACTATTTATTTATATTCAATTTTTACTAATTCCCAGATCACAGAGTAAAACAGAGACTGCAATCTTTCTAGACAAAAAAGAAAGCAGTTTTGTCTGGCATAAGCTGTGACAAACTAGGGGCTGGTGTGCTGGAGCCTTGGCCACTATTTTTTCACTCTGATCAGTCTGAAAGAAAAACCACTCCTCCAGAGACAAGTAGCTAGAGAGAAAAAGAGGAAGAGCCAAGGGAGAAGGGAAAGACCTACAAACCACTGGTGTCCTGGTTCACCAGTCCAATATAACAGGATATCACTGCTGTAAAGGCAATGCAGCAGAACAGGATCATCAAAAAATAGTGAGAAGGAGTTTAGAGTTCATCTAATTTAAAAGTTCACCTCCCCACTACATTTTACAGGTAAGGAAATAGTCTCTCACAGGCTGCCTAATGTCACATAGCTAATAAGTGACAGAGGTCAATAAAAGACTCTTTGACTTCAAATCCAGGGCTGCTTTTACTGTCCCACCAAGAAAAAGAATAAGTATTTATTAAGTGCCTATTTATGTGCCAAGTACTATACAGATATTTCATTTAATCCTGTGAGATGTGCTATTGCTATTCTATGTTACAGCTAAGGAAATTGAGGCAAACAGTGACTTGCCCAGAGTCACATAGTATCTGAGGCTAGATTTGAACTCAGGTCTTCTTGATTCTAGATCCAGCTCTCTATCCATTATGTCACCTAGATGCTAAGAACAAATAGTTTGACAATTATCTTCAGTAGTTTGCATAATATTTCCATTTATGATGTAAACTAATCTGATTAGTATGTTTTGTTTATATTATTATCCCTTATAAATTAAGAGGAAAAATTAAAAATGTTTTTTAAATACATTTATTCAGCTCATTGTGATTCTACTCTATATCTTTTGGAGTAGACAAGAAAAAAGGATTGGAGTTCCATGATGGAATCTTTATTTGTTTCAAGATTTACTGTGGGTCCCATTGATTTCATTTAAAGTTTTATTATGAATTTTTAAGGACTTTTGAGCTTTGAATTAAGTTTCTCTGAAAGAGCTACTCAAAGTTTATGTACCAGCTAATGGTTTGCCTGAGCCAAAAAAATTTTCCCCCAGTTCCTCCTTCCTTATTAGCTGTATAACTGAAATTCATTTCTTTGGTTATCATCAACAACTGTATTAAGTTATAAGATAGTCAGTGATATGCAGAGCATAACTAGGATGAAGCAATAGATGCTTTACCTAGGGGTGGAAATTGCCCTAGGGTAGGAAATTTTCCCCAGAACTAAGGAAAGATTTAAAGTGCAACCAAAAATAACACTATCCCCTAAAAGAGATGATGGTGATTAGGTAATGATGGTGGTGATAAGTAAGAGGAGATGGGGATGAGGGTGGGCATGGAGATGTGGCCAGTCTGAGAACATACACTATAGTGAGAAGGTTTACAGGAAGATTCCCAAGACCAGCTTGATTACCTTATAAATTTCCTTCGTTTCCAGACTGGTATTGTTGGGACTCAACCTCTGTCCTAGGGGTTGGATGGAAAGCTGGTCCCTGTTAGCTTCCCCAATGAATCAATTCCTTCAATAATATCATCTGCCAGGATTCTGACTCCATATCTTGTTATCTAGGGATATGAATCTTTGGCAGGTTGGGAAATGTCTCCCTCTCAAATGGAGATAATTTATGCTATCTACCTCTCATGGAGAGGTAATAGATTTAAGATGCAGAATGAACTTTACATTTTTAGATTCAGTGTAAGAATTTGTTTTTCTTGAAAATAAATATTTCATCTAATATTGTTGTTCTTTTAAATTAGGGGTGAGAGGAGAAAAATGAAAGCTTATTAATTGAAAAATAACAAGAAAAATGTCCTTTTATCGCTACTTATCATTAGGCTCGCTAAAGGTGGTGGGAGTAAGAATGGGAAATGCAACAGACTTTAAACTTTCATAGAAGGCCATGTCTTCTGGAATATGTCTTAGTCTCCTGTATCTCAGGTTCCTCATCTTTTCCCTATAGTTTTGATCTTCCTACCTTTTCTAAGATTCCTGTGGTCTGTAAACCTGAGTAAGGCACACAGGTCTGTTTGAAAAAGTCTGCCCAATGAAGAGAAGTAGAAGTTCACTTCAGATATGCTTGGCCCTGTAGGAGACAAGACTGAGCTGTCCTGGGGCACAGGAAATTCTCCCCCCAGCTTTAGAAGTCCTCAACTCTGTTTCAGCAGGGTCTAACTCAGGGAGGCTGGGGAATCAGGGGGTGGCATTAAAGATAGGGCAAGGCATGGGAGGGGTTCAGTACCCAAATCCCTTCTGTATGAGACTTTTCCAAGAAGAGTAGAGAGTATGCTAGACTGTACTAAAGAGGACCTATGGATCTCGCTTGTCTATTTCCATGTGAAGTGGTTGAGTTGAAAGTCCAGGCACCACTGTCCTGGAAGAACTAGCAAATATGTTGTGCTGGGCCTAGAAAATTCACCTATGGAGATCAAATGTCAACAATCTGGCTGTAACGGCTACTAAGAGTTAGGAGACTTATTTTCAAATCTTATCTTTGATCTCTGTTTCCTCCTCTATAAAATTTGAGGGAATTGGACACTTCTAAGTCTTCTTCATGCTCTAACTGTCCATGAGCTGATAAGTTTTTCATTTGAACTTCAGCTCTGTCATGATTTCATTGAGTTGAATGAGCATTTCTCTCAAACCTTAAAGAAGTCCCTTTTCTCTGGGACTCAGTTTTCTCCACTGTGAAATCAAAGAGTTAACTTGACAAGATGGTGAATAAATGAATGAAAGAATAATTAGGTTGTCTGCTCCATAATGAGAAAGCAAATATGAAAGTAAAAACAGTCCCTGCCCTGAAGGAGTTTACTTCTAATGGTGGAATAGGAATGATGAGTGGAGCCATGGGGAAATTGATAATTCCCTTTTCCAGATAAAATTAAATTGATTATGATTCCAAAACTGGAAAACTTGTGGAGAGAACTAGGGAGGAGGATGCTGAGGATATGGAGGCTTCAGAATGATAGTTTGTGAAGAGATATCTAATCATAAGACCATTAATTTAGAAGTGGAAGGAAACTCACAGTCATCTAGTCTATCCTTTACACAGTAGTTAGAGGCACCTAGATGGCAATGTCTTATAGTCAGAAGGATCAGAGTTCAAATCTACTCAGATATTTGACACTTACAAGCTGTGTGTCCTTGGACAAGTCACTTAACTCTACCTCACATCCAGGGATATCTCTAGTTGTCTTGATGTTTGGCCACTGGGCCCAGATGGTTCTGGAGGAGAAAGTGAGACCTGTGATTCACTCAAATCCAATTCATGTGCTTGTCATGGCATCACCTTCCTGAAGTCTTGGCCTTCTTTGAAAATGAAGGACAGAAATATGGTAAATTGGGAAACAATTTTTACATCTAGTATTTCTGATAAAAGAGTCATTTCTTTTTTTTTAAAGATTTTATTTATTTTGAGTTTTACATTTTTTCCCCTGATCTTACTTCCCTCCCCATCCCCCACAGAAGGCAGTCTGTTAGTCTTTACATTGTTTCCATGGTATACATTAATCTAAGTTGAATGTGATGAGAGAGAAATCATATCCTTAAGGAAGAAAAATAAAGCATAAGAGATAGAAAAATTACATAATACGATAATGGGTTTTTTTTTCTAAATTAAAGGTAATAGTCTTTGGTCTTTGTTTAAACTCTACAGTTCTTTCTCTGGATACAGATATGGTATTCTCCATTGAAAAGAGCCCCAAATTGTCCCTGATTGTTGCACTGATAGAATGAGTGAGTCCATCAAGGTTGATCATCACGCCCATATTACTGTGAGGGTATACAATGTTTTTCTGGTTCTGCTCATCTCACTCAGCATCAGTTCATGCAAATCCTTCCAGGCTTCTCTGAATTCCTATCCCTCCTGGTTTCTAATAGAACAATAGTGTTCCATGACATACATATGCCACAGTTTATTAAGCCATTCCCCAATTGAAGGACATTTACTTAATTTCCAATTCTTTGCCACCACAAACAGGGCTGTTATGAATATTTTTCTACAAGTGATGACTTTTTTACCCTTTTTCATTATCTCTTCAGGGTATAGACCCAGTAGTGGTATTGCTAGATCAAAGTGTATGCACATTTTTGTTGCCCTTTGGGCATAGTTCCAAATTGCTCTCCAGAAAGGTTGGATGAGGAATTCACAGTTCCATCAACAATGTATTAGTGTCCCAGATTTCCCACATCCCTTCCAACATTGATCATTGTCCTTTCTGGTCATATTGACCTCATTTCTAAAATATACAGAGAACTGAGTCAAATTTTCAAAAAAAAAAGCCATTCCCCAATTGATGGTCAAAGGACATGCAAAGGCAATTTACAGATGAGATCAAAGCGATCCATAATCATATGAAAAATTGTTCTAAATCATTACTTATTAGAGAAATGCAAATTAAAACATCTCTGAGGTACTACCTCACCTCTCAGACTGGCCAATAAGAATTAATTGGAAGGAATCAACCCTAATGGACTCACTCATTCTATCAGTGCAGCTATCAGGGACAATTTAGGGCTCTCTGCAATGGAGAATACCATCTTCATCCAGAGAAAGAACTGTGGAGTTTAAACAAAGACCAAAGTCGATTACCTTTAATTTAGGAAAAAACTCTGTTATCTTATTTTGTAATTTTGCTATCTCTTATACTTTATTTTTCTTCCTTAAGGATATGATTTCTCTCTCATCGCATTCAACTTAGATCAATGGAAACAATGTAAAGACTAACAGATTACCTTCTGGGGGGGGAGTAAGATCAGGAGAAAAATTGTAAAACTCAAAATAAATAAAATCTTAAAAAAAGTGTACTCCTCAATTACCCACTGCTGGAGTCTGTTCTGACCTAGCCTGTCATCCCTTCCTTCAATAAACAGCTTAACAATTCCCTCCATTTGTCTCTATTGCTGTCCTTCTTATACTGCAGGTTTTGACCATTTATCATTTGGAAAGTGATTTGTGTTTTTATAAATTTGACTCCCTTCTCTGTATAGCTGAGTAATGAGGTCTTTATCAGAAATACTTGTTGAAAAAATCACCCCCCCCCCAGTTCTGCTTTCCTTCCATTGGCTTTGTTTGTATAAAAACTTCTTTAATTTTATAAATTGAAAATTATTTGTTAAAAAAAGGAAGTGAAGTACAAACATCATCATCATCATCATCATCATCATCAGATATCAGGGCTCCAAAATGAGATTTCTTAGATGAAAGGGTTAAGTAAGTCCTTCGGGGCACTTTTTTCCTGGTTCAGTTTTTTTTTCCTGAAAGGCAGTGAGGAGATGGTCAGTGAATGAAGTGAGATATTGTTGTCCTGCAGGATTTCAGAGACAAATAGGGAGACTTGTATAAAGTGAAGCTATACAAGAAAGATCCACACTGTAGTGATCATTGGCTCATCAAAAAGAACTGGGAGCCAATTGGGACCCAACGACTATTTTTCTAGACTGGAGCTGGAATTCTGGGAAAGACAAAGGATTGATTTTTGACCTGTCTTTGGACTTGAGAATCCCAATTGGATGATGTAAAAATGATGCCCAAAGTCCCTTCCAGCTATCACATAATATACTTGAGAGGCTTTTCACTGGGGTGGGGAGTGGTCTTTTAGCTCCCTCTCTCAAACCATATTTATTGTAAGGGTTCTCATTCTCTACTAGTATTCAGTGTGCCTTTGGCACCATTTGCCTGCAGTGTAATCTCAGATGCTTGACAAAAGTGGCAAAATTTCAGATTATGGTATACTCAGGAAGCAATTGGGTAATAAGAGTGGACATTTTCTCACTGTGCTTGCTCCCTTGGACCTGGAGAGATAGAGCTTTGAAACCACATCACTGATTCACTAGTGAAATTGGGCAAGCCATTCCTTCCTTCTTTATTTCAAACTGATCTTTGTCAATCATGTCTAGATACCAAGAAAGGGAAAGGCAGTATGAAATTCTGATGTTAATGATCCTTCATGGGGCTCTATTAGCCTGTAAATTGATGAATGCATCTCTTCTGAGACTGTTGCTGTATAGTTGGGCAATTTATATCCAGTATTCCTTTTTGTGCAAACTTAGGCTATTCTCATTACTAATGAGTCTCTACTTTGTTTAGTCAGAAATTCAAAGTAACTTGGGGGGGGGGAAGAAATTCAAAGTAAACTTGAAGAATATGAATTTTTTTGTTTCTTTTTTTCAGTGACTAGAAGCCCAGACTAGAAGTACTTTGTCCCACTATTGATTGGCATGGGAACATTTATCTGCTCTATTTCTGATCTAGACTGGTTCTGTACCTTAGGTGACCTGGTGCCCTCCTCCCCCCATAATGGGGGCTCATCAAATTGGGATTAGATCTAGTGGAGACATTTGATTAACATAACTTAACTGTGGTTCAGAACTTCCAAGTCCAAGAAAGCCTCAACCACCCTATGATAGCTGAAATTATGGGTGCCTGTCATTATACCTGGCAAGAATCTAATTTTAATTCCATCAGCAGCAAGAGTAGGTAGAGGAACACCTGTTCTATCCTTTAGATAGTGTGTTAAATTGGGGATAGAGCTCATGAAGTTTTAAAAGGAATAGATGCTGATATTTGAGAACATAGATGCTGGTTTCTGAGAGGAAGACTTGGGACTCAGAAATTCTCAGGTTGAAATTCCTTCACTGTCCACTTTATTCTGTGACCATGGACAAGTCTTTTGCCTATTTGAGCCTTAATCAATTAGATAAGATTTGTAACTCAATCAAAGAAAAGTTACAATCTATGCAGGTGGAGGGAATTACCATATCTTAATTCCAAAATCATATTGGTTTTTATTTCAGGATGAATTTGTTTAGTTTCCTCCCACACAGTACTGCATATTGAGAATACAAATGTTGCCTATCAATCCTCTTTCTCTTTTTCCTTGCTTCTGCTATATAGTTTATTTTCTTCTTTGAAACTGCAACCATTCTTCTAGCAGAGGCTTCTGAAAGTAAAATGTGCTTTGCTGCTAACTAGGCAGTCAAAGGGTTAAGGCAAAGATGTAAGTTGGCTATTTGCCTGGAACTGGGTCTTGGGAATTGTAGAGCTAATCAGCCCTAGTGCCTCTCCCCCCCACACAGCTGGCACTCATTGCTTTGCTTCATCTTTTCTATCTTCTAGCTAACTCTCTTGACCTAGGGGTAGGTAGTACTTGCTAGTTTCCTCATACTTCTATTTCCCTGGATCAAAGACAATGAAGCCACAAACCTGAAACTTGAAAGGAAAGGAAATCTTGAATGTAAATACCATCTTTCAATAACCTAAAAAAATCATCTTCCTCTACTCATCTTTTCCACAAACACAGGAAGTTTCAGTTAAAGCCGTCTCTCCTAAGGAGGTAGGTGTTGTAGAAGGAAGGGAGAAATGTTAATAGAGATGTTTTCTCTTGTGCTGTTCACTTTTATGCTGATGGTTGAATAACTCTGGGGGAGATCCCACTCTTTTCAAAATGGAGATGAGAATTTCAGATAATGATGCAGATTATTGAGAGTGATGATGCCTCAGGAGTCATAACTTTGAATGATTTTTTCTTTGATTCTTCCCATTTTAAAAACTTGAAAGGATAGGGATAAATTCTGTGAGTAAGTAAAGATCATAAATTTGGAAGGTATGGCAACTATGAGGTCATTCAGACTAATTCTTCATTGTATAGTTAAAACTGAGGCCCATTGAGATATAGTGACTTGTTTAAGTTCACACAAGCAGCAAATGTTCGATTTAACATTCAAACTAAGATCCTCTGACTCCAAATCTAGTGTCATTTCCATCAAGTCATAAAGCCCAAGCATAGACACTGTGAACTTGCAGGATGGGGACTCTCAGAGGACATCTATTCCAAATTCAAGGTACATCATGGATGCACATCTATAAATGCATAGTTCATGAAATCTGCCCAACTGGTGTATTTAACTTTCAATACTAAGTCAGAGGACACCATTAGCTTAAACTAGAGGCATTTAATAAAATGAAAGAATGAAAAAAATTTGGGCCCTCTCCACATTTTCATAAAATTAGGGTGCACTATCACACATAGTGAAATATGATTTTTATAGATTTAGAACTGGAAATAATATTAGAACTTATCTGGTTAGACCCTTATTCTATAGAATTAAAAATGGACCCAAAGAGGCAACCTTAGCCATTATTTTGTAATGCTTTAAAGGTGAAACCAAATCCTTTTAGGTCATTAGCTAACCTTCATCACATCAGGCTAGACTGGACTTACAAGCAAAGTCTGCAAATACTCTTAGAATGAGGAAATTCTGGTGTCTGCCCTTCTTTGGTGAACTCAAAAGATGAATAGGTAGAGCATGGAATAAATAAAGTAAGTTAAGAAGATTACAAAAAATACTATAGTGGAAAGAACACTAATTGAAACCCAAAGACCTAGGTTTTAATTCTGGCTCTGTCACTTCCTAATTGGGTTTCTTAAAAGAAACAGCATCAATAAACCTATTTTTTATTTTATATTTATACTTACTATTATTTAATCATTTTTTAATCACCTGTCATTTATTGCTTTAAATTTGTCTATTATTTTATATTGTACTTGCTGTTATTATTTTGTTAACATTTATTGTTTTGAATTTATGTTTATTATTATTATATATTTATTTTCTCTCCTGCTTACCTCTTCCCTTCCATTGGAGAGAAAATAAAAAGCCAAAGTTTTGTAATAAATATACAAAGTCAAATCAAGCAAATTGCCATATCCAAGGATACAGTTCATATTTTGTTTATTTCATATTTAATACTGAGTCCATCATCTCTCTATGAGGAGGGAAATAGGTAGGTAACATATTTTTCCATTAAACCTCTGGAATTGTCTGATACTTACATTGATCAGAGTTCCTAAATCTCTCAAAGTTGTTGTCTTTAAAATATTACTGTTATTATTTAAACTATGTTTCTTACTTCACTTATTGGTTCATACAATTCTTTCAGATAAATTTCTCTTTCCTTTTTTTCTTTACAGCACAATAGTAGATTTACATTCATATACCATGATTTGTTCAACACTTAATTTCTAGTTGTAAATATTTGCTCTAAATAATATTCTAAGTATTTTTTGTAACATGTGTCCTTTTTCTTTTCTTTTTTTTATATACCTCTTTTGGTATAGGCCTACTTCTGCTAGTTCAAAGAGTATGGGACAATATAATGACTTATTAAATAACAATCCTAAATTGTTTTCCATAAATACAGGACAAAATGAACATAGCTTCTCCTTCATTGTATAATTCATCTATTTTCCTTAACCCCTTCCAGATTTTCTTTTTTTTTTACTCATTAATGCCAAACTGATTGAAGTGAGGCAGTGACTTTCATTTGCATTTCTCCAATTATTGGTTTAAATTTTTTTTTCCTACATGGTTGTCAGTACCTTAAATTTCTTCCTTTGAAAACTACCTGTTCATATTCTCTGACCATTTATTCATTGGGGAGGGGCTCTTGTTCTTATAAACTTGAATTCAGGTCCTTATGAATCTTGTACATTAGATCCTTGTCAGAGAAACTTGCTGCAAAGCTTTTTCCATCTACATTATTTGCTTCCCTTCTAATTTTAGTTGTCTTAGATTTGTCTGTACAAAATTTCTTAATTATATGCAATCAAAATTGTCCATTTTATTCTCTGTAATCCTCTCTATTGTTTGATCATGCTTTTCTTATCCATTGATTTTTTTTTTTAGGTTTTTGCAAGGGAAATGGGGTTAAGTGGTTTGCCCAAGGCCACACAACTAGGTAATTATTAAGTGTCTGAGACTGGATTTGAACCCAGGTATTCCTGACTCTAGGGCCCGTGCTTTATGCACAACGCTGCCTAGCCACCCCTACTATGCCGCCTAGCCGCCCCTTCTTATCCATTGTTCTAAAGAAAATTTCGTACCTAAATTTGCTGATGATGTTAACTTTTGTATTTGTCATTTTCATCTGGAGTGAATCATGATTTGTATGATTTTTTTCATAGCACTTATCTGATGGGAATAATATTTATACAAACTGTCTTTAAAGATCATAGGATCATAGGATCAGATGAGATCATATTTGTAAAATATTTAGTGGTTATTATGTGTCAGTAAACTTTGGAGGTACAAAGGAAGGCAAGACCAAACATAATTAGTACTCTTAAGGATTAGATGTTGGAATTGGGGAAAAAACATATAAATATCTAAGTAAATCTTAAAGTGTTGCATAAATATTAGAATTCATTATTATCTTTTATTAATTAAAAGCTGAGAAAGACCTTAAGGCTATCTAACATTTTTGCAGATTATAAAATAGAGGCACTTGGAGGTTAAGTGACTTGCCCAAAGTTATTACATTGCTTCCAAAAACTGAACTTTGTAAACCATAATTGTGTTTATGTATATATATGCTTATATATATTATTTGTCAAGAAAAAGAATTGGATTATCTTTAATATTTGAATAGTTTTAAAATTAGGCTTTTTTGAGATGTTAGATTTTCATGAAGATATTTCTGTATATGGTCTCTTTCTTTCCATTTCCATGCTTCCACCATAGCCTAGGTTCTTATTAGCCTTCACTAGCCTCTAATCTCCCTGCCTAGTCTATCCTGTCCATTTATCATCTTTTAAATGAGTGTCTTATATTTCTTCCCTCCCAAAAACCTTCAATGACTCTCTGTTTCCCCAGAATAAAATTCCTAGCTTGACATTTGAGGCTCTCCACATTGTCTAACCAATCTCTCACATTCCTCCCTTCCTTAACTTACATTACTCTATCTCCAACATATCATTACTAATTTCTAGTCAACTGGACTAGTTTCTGTTCCCCAAACCACACTTATATTTCCTCATTTCTTTATCTTTTCACATATACCCCCACCCAAATCTTTGCCCACTGTAATCACACCCATCCTTCAAGGTCCAGCACAATGACTTTTCCCCCATTAAGAAACATTTCCTAAATTCATTCTCATATTCTTTCTGTCTGTCTCTCTCTCTCACCCTCTCTCTCCCTCCTTGCCTCTCTTTCTATTCTCCCCCGCCCCCATTACTCTAGCTACTGGGCCACCTAGCTACCTCTTTAGTACAATTAAGTACTTCATTACTCATATTCCTGCCCTCCTTGTATTCTACTTTGTATTCTTGTCATTTATTCATATGAATCTTCTGTAAGGCTATAAGCTCCATGAGGACATAGCATATTCCTTATTTATCTTTATGGATCCTTCAGCACCTAATAAAAACAGTAAAGGTTTTTAAATTTGAAACTTTCTAAAGATTTCTCTTTGGGGAAATACTATCTTTAAATAGTTAAATAATGTGCTATGTTAAAGATGAAATGCCATTCCATTTAATTTTATCAGTCATTTTTCTCCCTCAAAGCAATTCCAACATTTTAAAGAAATGAAGCATTTATAAAAAGTTCAGTCCTTTGCCTTAATTCAAAATTCAATGTTTCTACTCTTTCTGAAGCCTGAGGACTCAGGGCTGAGATCATTTAAGTAGAACGAGAGCTACATCAAAGCGGCATGGCCTGAATTCATTTTTTGGTAGTCTAGAAGTTATATCAGGAATACTAGGTTTAAAAAAAAACCAGTCCCAAACCCCTACAACTTCCAAATGTCTTTGTATTGAACAGGCCAAATTCTAGGCCCTGACAGAAGCAACTTTCCTGATGTGTTGATGTCATTGAACACTAAGAAAGTCCCTGATGAATTGTCTCATTCCCCGAGATTGTTGCTAGCATGTGCTCCTTGATGAGACAGTGGTTCTTTTTTTTTTTTTAAGATTAGTTTTCAGACTCCTTTTGCTAAATTTCCACTGGGGTATTTTTTTCCTGGTGACATTTAAATTTAACTTCCTGTTCACTTTTCTTACTGCTTGTTTTTGTCTAGCATGATTTTTTTGTGCCTTCAGGTACATATGAATTATTTATGCTCCTGTATGATATGCTTGCTACATCTTCATACTTGGTTTTAAGTGAAAAGTAATGAAGGAATATTAAAGAAGAAGACAGCACAACCAAGGGAGAATGCAATAGTTATGTAAGTACGAATGCCAACCAGACAGTGTAAGAGTCATAGTGCAGAAAAGAGAAATGAGACATTTAAATAAGTGCATAAAAAAAAGCAACACTTTTTCTACTTTCAAGTCTTATACCTCCCTAAGGAATGTAATTTTTTTTAGAAAGGATCATCCCCCAAAATCAGATTGATCAATCAATGATCATTTATCAAGTGTTCATTGTAAGACAGGTACTATATTGGGGTCTAAAGATGCTAAGAGCAAAAAATGAAATACACGAATCACTCCAAGTTTCTCCAAACTCCAATAATTATTCTAAAGTATAAGACATGTCTGGTTATAGAAGGAGAGAGAGATAATGCAAATGTCAGTGCCATTCTGGTGATGGGGAATGAGGGGTGGAGGGGGAAGGAGGAAATAAAATGTGTCATTTCTATAAATCAAAGACATTTGCAAACAGAATCTTAAAGCACTTGTAGGCTGAAGGCATGTCTGGCTTTAAACTTCTCATTCATTTTGAGCCATAAATCTTTGGGATTTCTTTGAAATCCAAATATACCCATCTCCTTCTCTGCCATTCATTGAGCAGAGAGAAATCTGTAGCCCTCATACAGCTCTAGACTGACAAACTCATCCTTAACATGCCATTTCTTGGCTTATTGCTCTCTTAATCTTCTCCTAGAGTCAGAGAGCTCATGCATTTTTTTTTTTGTGATAAAAAAGAAAATTTTGGGGTGGTCTTGATTTACTGTCTAAAATCTCTATTTTGCATTTCTACCTTCAAAACATTCTCTCCCCAGGGGGTAGGTTCCTTCCCTAGCTTTAAAATCAGAGAAAATGGAAATGGTGTTAAAGTCTAACTTGATTTCATGGATACTTACATCATAACACAATCTGTCTCTTCCTTCTATCCCCTGCAGCTGGCAATAAAATTCTTGTGCTAAACATTAGGATTCATCCTTCAGAAAGTTAGAGATTAGAAGACCCGTGTGTATAAGACATGATGAATGAAACATTTTCCCTTTCCCATTTATTTATTTATTCATTCATTCATCCATCTATTTATTTGCTTATTTTCATTTTCCTTACAAACAGACAGATTACCTTGATTCTTGAAGAAAAAGGAGACCATTATAAGAAGAATGAACTTATAAACTCCAGTTTATTTTAGTGAAATTTGGCAGGAAAACAATCTTCTTTCATAAGTCTGACCTTCAAGAGCAATGTGATCAGTAGTTAAGAGTTTGGGTTCTTTTCTTTTTGTGGTTGGGGAAGGAGGGTTGGTTACTGAATCTGTGATTTCATTATCACTCTAGGGAGCTTCCCATCCAGGGAACTGCTTCTTTTTACAAAGAAAATGGACAACTTCTGGAGAGTTACCTGGGACACAGGGTGATTATGACTTGTCCTAACTGTTCAAAGCTATCATGGTTATCCACTATGACTGAATGCTTATAATGGGAATCTCAAAATCAAGGATTCTATCTTACTGACTAACATTGGATAAGCTTTTAGTCACATAAAGCCCTGTGAATTAATTTCTTCTACAAACTAAGAATAATAGGTACTTTTAGTCACTTCAGTGGATTAATCTAAAAATTAACAAAACATTAGTTTTGTTATCAAATACTGCCTCAGAACTTCCTTTCCTCACTTTTACAATAAATATCACGACCAGTTTCACTTGAATAGGGAACTTCCAGGTAAGGAAATTTCCTCTATTAGTGCAGCAACAAATACTTATTAGGCATCTACAGTAAATAGAATACTTTTGTTCTAGATATAGAAAGAGATAGAAAAACTGAGGTAAGATACAAAATGTCTGACTTTATGGAGCATGTCCCTAACAGAGGAAGAGGGCCCATGACAAAGAAAGCTTACTTTTGTTGCTGGTCCTTTATTCTCAAAGAGGACCAACAATATTATGGGGACGTTGTCTTGACTAGAGCATCAGTTGGATATCAGTAAGGCAGAGCTGTGCAAATATATCAGCCTCAGAGTCCAATGGCAAGACAAAGGTCAAAAAAACTGGTGATGGTCCAGGATACAATGGACAACCTTAGACTTTCTAAATTAAGGTCTATTTTAGGCCTCAGTCTAAGTGACTGTATTCATGGTTTTTATATGTATACATGACCAGCATGGAGGTGGCTTATACTTAACTGTCTTCAGTCTCATTTTTCTTGGTCAAATGGTTAGTCATCTGGACAAATTGTCCAATCTCTTCAAGTCTTGTATCATCTCCATAGAATGGTACATTTCTTTTGAGAATATATAGGGTGAGAAGAGTGACTGTCCAAGAACAGACTAGTCCCATCTCCGACATGAAGGTAAGCCACAGACTAGAATATCCAGGACTCAAGTGTCCCTCTCTTCTTTCCTCCTCCAAAAGTAAAGCCAATGCAATTCTCTTCCCAAGCCCTATTGCCCCAAGAAAGTCATCTTCCCTCTTTTATTAGGTTACCTTCAGTATAGTGTAGCTATTATTAAATATTTGTATCTAATGATAAAAACTGCTTTTGAATCCATGCAGACTAGGGCACTGCACCTACCCCTTTTCCATTAAGAGAACCAACTGCTTTGGACCCATCCATTGTCCAAGTGGCTTCAGTCCCAAGTGGGAAGCAGATTAGTCTCTAAGGAGCAGGGTTAAGTTTCCTTTTCTTGAATTCTGGTTCTTTTCCATCTGCCTTTAAGAATCTCAGGGAAAATTTTTTTAAGGCATATAGGGTTTGACTTAATTCTAGGGTATTTGTAATGTGGAGAGAGAGAGAGTAGAAAGTGCTTAATATGCACACTATGAGATTTGGAACAGATATTCATTTCCTTCACATTAAAAAAATGTCAAACACAAAATGATCATGTGTGCATTGACAGAAACATTTACAACAGGATTTAGTAACACAATTTAGTAACTCCTAGCTTATACTGTAACCATTGCCAGAATAAGCTGTAGTACTAACTACCATTTATATTCTGCTAGAAAGCCGGGACTTAAACTGCATCAGAACATAAAGTAGCTCATTTACATTTCACATCTGTTTTGCACTCACCATTCAAAGTCCATCTTCTGGACAGCCAGGCAAGTGCTTGGGCCCTTCCTTTTATTAATTATTGTCTTCTCTGATGCATTTGGCCATTAGTTAACTCTACTCAAAAGATTACCTCCGAATCAGGACATGTTCATCTCAGCACCTGTGTTTGGTCATCTACCTTGAGTATAAAACTCAAAACAGGGGAGGCAAGTAGGGATCCAGGCTCAAGTTTGCCTTTTTTCAGCCCCTTACTCTAATAACCACATGGGAGCAGTTGCCCATGATTCTAGAGTCAGGATAAGTGAGAGATTAGAAGGGTACATACATACTCTATGAAGGGATTATTTTGTTATCTCAAAGCAAAGAAGTCCTTCCAAGGTGACTCATACATGATCAGAAGCTGTAGCCAATGACTTTGTCAGCCCCACTTGACCTAAATGATGTTAGAATCAAGAGGGGCAAGTTTGCACATTCATCTCTGATGACACAAGTATTAGATGATTTTTCAAAGACCTCTATATCATTTCTAAGAGGTACTGCCTTCATTTATCCAAATCACAAACATCCTTTTTTCTTTGTAGATTGTTTTTACAAGATGCTATCACCAAAAAATTAATCATGTGATTGCCAATCATTTGGGGATGAACTGCTTTGAATTTTGTTGGGATTTTTTTTTTTAGGTTTTTGCAAGGCAAATGGTGTTTAAGTGGCTTGCACAAGGGCACACAGGCAATTATTAAGTGTCTGAGGCCCGATTTGAACTCAGGTACTCCTGACTCCAGGGCCAGTGCTTTATCCACTGCACCACCTAGCTTCCCCTGGGATTTTTTTTAATAGCTTAAAATTTACACCAATGTGTAAAGATGAAAGGGATTTTATACTCATTTTGTTCAATCTATATTGGAAAAGAATATCAGTTATAATATACCTTTCAACCTTAGCTTGAAGATCTCTAATGAGGGAAATCTCATCATGCCATGGGAAAGTTCATTCCACTCTTGCACAAATTATCCTAATAATGATGGACCTAAATTTTCTTCTTTGCACCTTCTACCCATTGCTCCTAGCTTGTCCCTGAGTCTTCTCTTCTCTGAGCTGACACAACCCAGTTCCTAAAGACCAAGATCCTTCACCAATCTGGTTGCCTTTTTCTGGACATCCTCTGACCTATTAAAATCCTTCCCAAACTTTGATGCCCAGAAATGAACACAAAAATTCAAATGAGGTCAGACCAGGAAAGAATATGTAGCTTGGTGGGACCCACTAGATCTCAGACTTTATTGATAAGTCCTCTGAGAATTGAGTCACTTCTTTACAGGTGTGTGCTGGAGACAGCTCTGACTGACTTGCAGGAGCCCATTGTTAAATTTTCAATGTCAGCATTTATTTAGGGAGCTACAAATCAGGGTTTGATTTTTTGTTCTTATTGATTTTATAGTTAATAAAATGTTAATAATTCAGATTAAACTTAAAGCATATGTATATTCCAGTTAAAAATTTATTAGCTCTCTAAGCATTACTTGATCTCTGCAGTAGAGTGGTAGAAGGCTTAGGGAATGAAATCATCTTCAGACTAGAGATCTGGTGATTGTAATAACAACTACAAAAATAACAATGATGTCTTATTTTTATAGCACCTTAAGGTTACAAAGTGCTTTACATCCACTATCTCATTTGCATCTCACAATATTCCTGCCTTCATGTGACAATGAAGTATTGGAGTAGTGTATCATAAACAGTTCCAAATAAATGTTTAATGAATCTAATGTCAATCACTACAGTATGGAAATTTTAGGTTTTCTTTTTAAATTGTGGATAAGGAGGACCATATGGTATGTTGGGGAAAGGATGCTAGACAAGGAATCAAATGACCTACATTCAAATTCAAAATTCTACATTGGACATGTGACCACTGACAAGTCACCTAATCCTTTCACTTCTGGAAAATGGGGAGAAAGTAACACTTGTGCCAACAAACTTACTGAAAAGGAAAAGACTCTGTAACTGAGTTGTGATATTGTATGCTTGCATCCCTGCTGCTGGGAAGGCTGAAGTTGGTGGATCACTTGAGCTTGGAAGTTTTGAGCTATAACAAAGCTAAAGAAGATTCTGTGTCTGCATTAAGTTCATCATCAGTTGGTGAGCTCCAAGGATGGGGATTAGGTAAACCTCTTAAAGAAGACAAACTAGTCCAGGTGGAAAATGGAGTTAGTTAAAACTTCCATGATGAAAAATGACAAGATTGTACTCTCTATGTGACATAGGGAGATCTAGTCTAAAAAAATGAGAGAGAGGAAAGAACTTTGTAAACTTTAAAGCTTTACATTATTTTGAGTTATTAAACTTTTTTTGGAAATGGGGAATATGGACTTGTGATTTCATTAGTATATGAAATGTCTTCTGTTGCTATAAAACAGCAAATCCTCTCTATTTTCCATTGTTTAAAAGTTACCTGGACACTTAGAAATTCTCAAAGTCTGTCTACCTATCTTGAAGGCAACATCCCCCTTCTCATCCTTCTTATATATTTGTAATTACAAATTCATTCATTTTAAGCATCAGCTAATGACTTCTTATTTTTCTTCTTCTAATAATCTTGTACCCCTTACAGAACCACAGAGTTGTAAGGGACCTGGTGGGAGAGGAGGAAACTAATCAATAAATGAAAGGAATCTCCAGTATAATATTCCTGACAAATGAAATGTTTTTCTTAGCCCTGGTTAATATTTTATGTTTTTTTTTCCTAGTTAATTTTGAAGAAACATGTAGATATAGATTAGCATCTAATGGCATTGTCATTTGACATTGCATCCTATTAGCAAGCTCCTTGAAATTATTCTCCTTTCTAGATTTTGATAGTGAAACTCTTTCCAGCAGGCGATAAAAATGGATGAGTCCACAAACTTTTTTTAACTTATCATCATTAAAACTCTCATTGACCCACTTTGCTTTGATATGAAAGGAAGAATTGAAACATCAGCTAAGGAAGAGGATGGCTTCAGTTGCTGAGCTTAAGAAACTAGGCCTTCCTTTTTAAGACTTTCAGATAAGGACTTGAAAACTTTCCTTTGTAGCAGAATCAAAATAGCAAGCATGAATTTCCTTGCCAAAGAATTCTGCAGGTGATCAATTCTATCCTCATCTTGTCAAGTTAGGGTGAAGGTTGTAACTGGTGCATGATTCATAGTCACCTAGCAAGTCTGGATGAGGAGTGAATTAGTTGTTAGTAATTCCTTGGAAGACTTTATAAAGCAACCCAGGGGTTGTTCCTTCTGCCTTCACTGGCTAGGTTCCATATGTCTTACAACAGAGTTGAACTTGGGCAGGTTTAGGATCTGTAACAATCAGCTGATATTAAACCTATCCATGACCAGAGTTAGAATGTAATTTCCAGTGTCTTATTGAATGTTTGAGCATAACTTGAAATATATTTGCTAGAGCCAACATTCTATTTACTGAATGCCTATAACTTGTCAGTACATCTAGATAGGATCAAGTAATAATGTACAGATCATATCATAGGGAATTAAAAAATCATAGCTTTGGAAAGGGACTTGAAAGTCATGATAATGTTGTTGGGTTGCTTCAATTAGGTCCCATTCTTCATGAACCCCATTTGAAGTTTTCTTCACAAAGATACCTGAGTGATTTGCTAATAATTCCTTCTCCAGGTCATTTTATAGATGAGGAAACTGAAGCAAACAGGGTTAAGTGACTTGCTCATAGTCACACATCTAGAAAGTATCTGAAACTCAATTTGAACTCAGGATGATGAGGCTAGACACTATCCATTATGGTGCCACCTAACTGCCCAGAAAGTTAGGAGGATACAGTGGTATACAGGACACAATGATTTTGGATTTTGGGGAACTTGGGTATTACTTCTGCTTTTGTAACTTACTACCAATATGACCTTGGGCAAGTTGTTTTACTCCCTGAGTCTCAGTTGTAAAGTGAGGGGATTGAATTAGCATGGAAAGTTTCTTCCTGCTCTAAATCTATGAATTTGTGACTCAAAATTTCTGTAAAAGGAATAGACCCTGGCTACTTAATAAAGATAAAGGATGATGTCTTCTTGGAAATTGCAAGCATCCCCCATTGATAGATTGAGTCCAGGCTATCAGAGATTATTTGACTGGGTCTTACTATATCTGAGTGGCAGCCTAGAACTCAGACTGATAAAATGGAAAAGACAATTGTAAGAGGTTCATAGGGAAGTAAAGAGTTGGGCACTGATTGAACCAGAGCTAAGAGTCGTACTCTTGAGGGAATTCATTCATGTAGCCTCTCCAAACCCCCCCACCCCAGGAAGTCTCTATTAGCAGTAGTTATGAAACAATGAAAGAGCTCCCAAACCATGAGAAAGAAAACTGCATGCCCCAATTAGTGGGTAACTGGGGAGAAAGGCCAAGGAGTTTCCAGAAAGCAAACATTAGTAGACCTAAAAAGGGAAGCTGCTAGCTGCATGACTGTAGGCAAGTCACTTGACCTCTGTTAGTTTTAGTTTTTACCTGGGGAAAAAAGAATAATAATGGCACCTATGTCTGTCTTAAGGTTTGTTAGGAACCGCTGTATTTGGGAGCATTGTAAATTATCTTCACCTGGTGTCTGTCCTTGAACACCAGTTTCATTTTACTAAGTGCCACAGGAGTGGGAGTGGATTAGAGACTGGGAAGGTATTTAAGCACTGGTATTTTGTTCAATAAATGGAGACCTCAGAGACATTGGTGTATGGGGGAAACTTGTCTTCCTTGTCTCCCACCCCTCCAACATCCACCTGGGGAAGGGGACTCAACAGGGAGTGTTGTAAGGATCAAAAATTAGGAGTTTGATGGTGAAGCGCATAGAGCACTAGCCTTTTGAGTTGGGAGATCTTGAGTTCAAATGTGATTTCAGACACTGACTAGCTGTTTGACTCTGGACAGACAAGTCACTTAACCTCCATTACCTCCAAAAAAGAGGGACATTATATTTGTAAAAGAAAATTTTAGCACTTTTGGGGGGGGTTAATAAGCACTATATAAATGGTAGCTTTGATGATGATAATGATGATAATATTGTTTTGTTGGTGGTCATCTAGTCATATCCTCTCTTTACAAAAGGAGAAAATGTTGCCAAGAGAAGTTGTTATTTCTTTTAGATCACACAGGTACTAAATGAGAGAAGATTTAGAGCAGGGAAGGACTGAGAGATCAACTTGCTCCCTCCAATTCTTCATATAACAGATGAAAAGATGAGGCCCAGAGAAATGTATTGATTTGCCTTTATTGATGCAAAGTAAACATGGCAGAACTGGGTTTTCTAAGATTATACATGGAACCAAGATCTAGAAGGGTCATCAGAGGTCATCTAGTGTAATTCTCCCCTCCCCCTCCATGAACAGATGGGGAAAATGAGGCCCAAGGTTATAAGGGTGATTAAATGTCAGAGGTAAAATTTGAACACAGGTCCATCTGACTCCAGAGCCAGTGTTCTTTCCTCCCTTTTACACTGCCTCCCTAGGATTTATACCCTTCTCTTCTGATTACAAATCCAGTGGTCTTTCATTCTTTTTTGCCCTATTTCACTATTGTTTGTTTATACCTAGTTCACAAGATTTCTCTTAACTTTCTGAACCATTCCACAATCACCACTATAGTTTTCATCTAGTGACTAGACTTCTCTTGACTTTTTGAACCCTTCTCATCATAGATGCATCTTTGAACAAGTCATCACTAGTCACCTGGAATAGGTGGAGGCAGCTGATCCTGCAGGCTGAATAGCAGAAATTCGGGAAAGGACAGAGGTCCTTGAAAAATACTCAGTTTGGGGGAAATCTTCCTTAATCCCTCCTATTCAAATCTTATCAGAAAGTCTTTCATGTTAGCAAGGATTTCTTGTTTTTTTTATGTTGTTTGCAAATCTCTAATGATTTTTTTTTGCCTTCTTAACCTTCACAATGAAAGCAACCAGACTCATTAAAATAGTGCTAAGAAATGCAAGATGCTAATTTTCATGGACTTTTAATGCTTTATAAGAAATGTATATATGCAGTCAGCAGGAGAAATTGGCTCATTTTGCATTTGCCATGCCTCTTCATGTTAACAGTAAATGCAAAACAGGTGTAGGAGAGAGCCTAAAGCAATTACAACAGCAACGATGACACATCAGTGGTTGGTATAATGACTAGACAATTAGGGGTTAGCTCGAAAATCTTGTTAAACTCCAGAGACTGTTCAGTATCATCACAGTATAGAGATGCAATAATTAAGCTTCTTTGCCTTGTTGTGTTGTTAGAGCCAAGAAGGCTCTTTGGACTAATGGGAGACCTTATTCCCCAGTCGGCTCTCTGTCCCCATAACATAATTATGTGATTTCAGTAAGTTTTGACCTCTTTGGTGTTAGGAGGATAGAAATTACGGTTCTTTCTGAAAGGCAGGTTCTTTGTTTTGGGGGTCCTTTGTACTAGTTTAAACCATAAATAAAACAGTTCCCTTCCTTTTGCAAGGAAATTCAGGGCTTGGGATTGCATTTGCTTCAGCTAATCCTCTGCATTATCATTTCTGAAAGCAATTGCATTGGGGGCAGTTGACAACAAGCTCAACCTCACATGAAACAAACAGTTTCCCCAGAACTTGCAGGACCATTTTTACCCATATTGAAGGGAAGAAATTAAACTTGATTTCTTCCATCAAGCCCTAATATTTCAGTGATCTTCCAGTATTTTATCCCTTTCATTTTTTTTTTTTAAATTTGTCTTGGGTGAGATTTCAGTTCCACGTGTCCTAGTCTTGCTTTCTCTTAAAGCCTATAATTAAGTCTTTTGTTTGTTCCTCTGCAATTCATTTCTGGCACAGGATAAGAGCTAAGCCATTGCTACTACTCGTCCTTCGCATAATACAAATGGAGAAAAGAATAAGATGATTACTGGCTTTTCTAATGTGAATTATAATTCACATGACAAAACAAATTCATTTTAACACAAGACAGGATGGAAAATTTCATTTTACCAGCCACCTGTCAAGTTACCTTACTTTCTTCTGAATTCAAAAGCGATTTTTAATCCTTATAGTATTTGTTCTCTTCTTTCTAGCCCTGTAATTACATCTCATAAGGCAATACAGTAGAATTTCAATCTCTTTTTTTTGGGGGGGAATTGTGTATTAGTTCACTTATTTTCAAATAATTAATATGCAATCTTTCAGTCATAAAGACAAATTTCATTCATTCTCATTCTGGGATTAACAGCTAGACTCTTTTAAAAATTAATTTTGTCTTTTCCTTTTGATAATATAAGAAGCTTTTCTGTATAGGTATAGACTGGATTGTCTTCTTAGCCTAAAGTCACTCCCTCTTACAAGTGGATTCATTCTTTGAAGTCACAGTGTACCATGGTCTATCTTGGAAGATGATAAATGACAGTAGATGACAAGGCTTCCTTGAATTCATTCAGGTCACTGATGCACATTCTAGAGATGATGGAGAGTCACTGGACTTGGAGTCAAAAGGACCTGGATTTAAATCCTGTCTCAGAAACTTAATATCTGTGGGCAGATGGGTAAGTGTCCTGGACTGGATTTGCCTCAGGTCTATATCCCATTTTATATTGGAACAAAATGAGACACCTGTAGGGCATTTGTTCAGTTGTTGTTAAGTCATATTTGACTTTTCTTAACTCCATTTGGAATTTTCTTGGTCAAGTTACAGGAATGGTTTGCCATTTCCTCCTTCAGTAGGCCATTTAACAATTAACAAAAAAGAGAGTTACTTGTTGATAGTTAGAGAAGAATGTTCAAGGAGGATAAGGCCCTGAGGCCACTTTGAGTTGATTCAGTTGAATGAATTTTGACTAGAATTAGCTGTTATCCACCAGTCTTGCCCTTGGGAGACCCTGGGTCTACCTTGTGCTTGCTTTGTACTTTGGCAATAAGGAAATGATTCGCAATAGATTGGAAATATATTCATCCCTTGAAATCAAACCTCTTTACTTTTAAAGACAAAACTAGCTTAATCTGCATGGGTGGGTTGAGGTAGGTTAGGATATTATTACTATCACAGCAATTCACTTACCCTTACTGGATCTCAGTTTCTTCATATCAAAGTGAGTTTCAATGGTCTCTATGGTTCCTTCCAGCTTTAAATATAAGATCCTATGGACAATTCAGTAGAGTGGAAAGATAATTAGAAGCTCTAGGTCCCAGTCTCAGATCTGCCACTCAGTAGTCGTAATATTGATGAGAAAGTCATGTCATCTGTCTAAGCCTCTGTTTAATTGGGAATTGTATTTCATAGGGTTTATATCTCAAATGCCTCTGAGCCTGAAGTAACTAAATAAGCCTAATTGACTTCACAGATTTAGTATTGGAAGAGTCCCAGGGTTTATCTATCTAGTTCAACTCCCATCTTTTTAACAGAGGAAACTGAGGCCCAGGGAAGTTTAGTGACTTATTCATGATTGCACAGGTAACCCAGATTTGGAATTGGAATCAAGTTCTTCTTAGTCCAATCAAGTGTTTTTTTACACTACATCATTAATGCTGCTATTTTTATATTACCTCCTTGATTGTTGGGTAAACATATGTTACCATAAAACACTCTTTAATTGTAAGATCTTATTAAAATAACCAGTGGAAGGACTTAGACTTTTCAAATGGATCTTCTAGGGAGCTATGTACAAGAAAAACAGATGAAAGTTCTTGGGAGATGTTGTCAGGAAAATATATCTAAGAAATAAAATGGGGGCGGCTAGGTGGCGTAGTGGATAAAGCACCGGCCCTGGAGTCAGGAGTACATGGGTTCAAATCCAGTCTCAGACACTTAATAATTACCTAGCTGTGTGGCCTTGGGCAAGCCACTTAACCCCATTTGCCTTGCAAAAACCTAAAAAAAAAAAAAGAAATAAAATGAGATAATTTTCTGAGCATAATATTTATTAATGGGGTATGAGATCAATTAATAAAATACAGGTAAAAGGCATGGCTCCATTTGTGCCAATGACTCAGAAAGGGAGCTGGCAGGATCTTTTTACCTGTTTTCCTTATGATTAACCCTACCTTGTTGGGACCCCACCTGGCAATCCTAATTGGTGGATATTTTAATGAGGTCAGTTAAAGATTCTCAGCAACTTGATTGACTCAGGATGAATGTAAATAGCAATTGTTTCTATTCTGGCCAGAAACCCTAAGGATATTCCTTTTCTAGATTGTTTGTTTGTTTGTTTTTTGGCAAGGTAAAAGTGGCCATTCTTTGTCTCTTTTTTCCCCCCCTTACCTGACCTTAAATCACTTCATAAAGTCATCCTGATCTTTATCTTGCCACTGGACCCAGATAGCTTCAGAGGAGAAAGTGAGACAGGTGACTGCACCTGCCCTTCTCACTTAAATCCAAATTCACTTGCAACTCTTGGTTATCACCTCCCTGATGTCAGGGTCCTCTTTGGGATCTAAGAAAAAACCAATAACAATAATCTGTGGGAGCAAGGAGTAGACAGGTCCTTAGATGTGACTGATCTTGCTGCTTTCTAACTGCTAAGGAATGAGAGTTGATGGCAATTTTAACCAGAAAAGCATCAGCCATCTCAATCAAATTTCAACTCTTTGTTCTCTCTCCACTTTGTAGATCTGGTCACACTATACTTTAATGAATACTCCCTGGGGGAGAATCTAATTCAAACTGGATCCTGAGAAACAGAAGTCAAAGTTCCACCCACTTTAGTTGAGGTGTAGATGCCTTAGGGGCTCAGCATGATCTCATGATTTGGATCACAATTTTGTGGGTCGGCCTGACCTTTTCAGGAGTGAAGTCTTGACACAAATAGGAAAAAAGGATGGATCACAAAGTAATAATTAGTTATTAACATAATCATATTATATTAATTTCCCTCTTGGGGTTCTATCTATAACAGGGGAGGAGATGAAACCAGGGAACCACTTAAGTGCTCTCAGGGAGTGACTTGGACTGGAAAACACTGAGTACAGAGTTAAGACACTTAGCAAGCTTTCAATAAATCCTTGTTGAAATGGGGGGGGATCCCCTACATTATTAGCCACATACAATGGTTTTTGTATTATTTTGATTTTATTTTCACAAAGGGAGAACTGAAGACTGAGGGAATTCCCCAAGATTATACAAGGAGTCAAAAATTGGAATGGAACCCAAGTTTTATGACTGCCTACTCTATGTCAAATTTAACAGATAAAAAAAATTAGCAACTTTTTAAAAAAAGGATTCATTTCTTTTGCATCTTTCTTGTTAATTGAGACCATGAGAGTCAGCACTACTTTTCAGGTCATCCACAATCTAACCCTTTCTTTTTATTTCAACATAGTCTTCTCACAATTCCCTGAATTCACTTCCATTCAACTTAACCCACATTTATTAAGCATCTACTAAGTATAAGACATTGTGTTAGGCTCCAGAGACTTGCAAAAAGATGAAAGACAACACAGGTTCCATCTTTAAAGAGCTTAAAATTCAGTAAAAGCATACAAAATACACATAAATCCACAGGTTGCAAAGTAGAACATGATAGGAACAAAGGAAAGGTTATTATGACAAAAAGCTCTAAGAAAACTTGAGGTGAGAAGAGATCACTTTCAACAGGGAAAAGGTGTCACCAGAGCTGGCTTATTAAGGAAATAACACATTTCAACATGCCAGAATAGAAATAAAATCCATTCCAGGTCTAGGACATGGGCTGTGTAGATTTATTGAAGCAAGAGTGGTCAAAACAAGACTAGGGAAGCAAGTTTTGCTTAGAAGAATCATTGGATCATAGCTTTTGCTATATAAGAGAGCTTAGAAAGGTTATCAAATCCAATTCTCTCATTTTAGATGAGAAAACTGGGGTTCTGAAATGATGAGACTTACTTGAGGTTCCCATAGTTGGTAAATGGCAGAAATGGGATTCAAAACCAGATCCTTTGACCCTAAATTCAAGATAAATTTCAGAATGACTTAAAAATTATCCAAAAGGAGATTGTATGTAGTCTTATAGGACACAGAGAACCACCATTGGCTTTTTAAAATTTTTTAAAAAGAAATTAATAACATGGAAAATTAGGAAAATCATTTCAGCAGTTGAATAAAAGGTAGATTGGAAAGAACAGAGACTAAAAGGAGACTAGATAGGAGAGGCTAGAGTAATGGTTTAGTTGAAAGGTGATAAAGAGCTAAACTAGAATGGGGCCTTCAGACAGGATGACTTTAGAAGATATTGTAGAAATAGAATTAGCAAACAGGAGTTAAGCAAATGATGAGAAGAAACTGATATATCTTGGAGAGTTCAAACCCTACTGACTAGTATAATAATTGAGGTTAAAAGGATGGATAGGTTGTCTGGGAAGGTAAAGTAAGTACATTCAGGTAGAGATGTACAGAAAGTTGAAAAGATGGAACTGGAGTTTATGGGGGGTGGGAATTAGGGCTAAAATGATAGAATGGATAGTAACTGAAGTGATGCAATGAAGAGAGTAAATGGAATCACCAATAATAACTGTTAGGGATTGTTTGCATATGGGATGTTCTATTCTGTCTTTTTTTTTTTTTTGCTAATTCTATTTCTCCTCAGTAGATTGCCTTCTGCTCTCTACCCATCAGAACTTTACCTATCCTTCATGGCCCCTCTCAAGTCCTCTTTTCTCTAGTTCTCTGTATTCTTCTAGCACTTATTGTCCATATCATGCATTTTTTTGTTCATAAATTGTTTTGTATTGGTATTTATAGTCTGTCATAAATGAAGCTACTCAATGCTAAAACAGTTTTGCAAGTAGGCTATGCATGCTTTATTTCACAGTTTAGAAATGCATTTGTTTGAGCTAATTCTCTCTACTCTAGCTTATGAAAGTAGTAGCATTTTAAGCAATTGGAAAAATGGGTAATCTCCTTTGAAATGGTTTACCAAAATCTATAAGACTAAGTACTATTTTCACTATCTCATCATACCTTCACTCACTTTTCAAGATTCATGGAAAAAAATTGTTGATGACATAAACTAATCAAAAGTGTTGATATAAAAGGTTGCTTCAACTGTATCATGGTTGTGTAATTTCCTCCAGCAGCATTCACTGGTACCAGAGAATGAATGGAGAAGGCAGAGGGGGAAGGGAATGATATAGAACTGAGTATTGGCAGAATTCTGAACATCAAAAGATCTGGGGGCAAGAGACTCAAGGTAGGGAACATTATTCAATTGACCTGGTTAACTATAGGATTGGGATGTGAAGGGAAGACAGAAATGTCAGAGGAGAAGTGATATATTGGGCAGTATTGAAAAGTGAAGGAATTAAAGGACATGGTGAGGACAAAGAAGAGGTTTGTAGGACCAAGGCAGAGGGAAAGACTGAAAGATCAGGAGTAGTATTCAGATAATAGAATTTTTAAATTCTTGGTGATGGGGATAGCTCAGTTCTTGAGATGATAGTGAAAGCTAAATCCCCGAGGGTGGCTGGGATGGAGTGAAAATATCTCTTTGAAGTTGAGGTGATTGATGACCTGGGAAACCAGGTGAGAGAGGTGACATTAACATAGAAATTAAGGTCTTTAAAGTATGATTTGAGGGCAAGAGCTAAGGTGGAAGGGAGAAATTGAGTCAAGTACTGAATTTTTTTGGAAAAGAGCTAGAGAGTGAGCTAGAGACAGTAACAAGATTCTGGTCCAGATGATTCTACTTTTGATGCTTATTACCAGTGGGCAAATCACTTAACCCTTTTATGGGCTTTAGTTTTTTTTATCTGTAAAAATGAGGGTTGGATTAGATGATCTCCAACCTCCTTTCCAGCTCCAGAGCTAAGATCCAATGGACCTCAAAGATGAAGTTGCTGAGTTATGATGGCAAAGGAAGAATGGGTAGTGGTACTGGGTGGGGGAAGTGGGGAAGCAAACAATATCGCTACCCTTTTTCCTGACCCAGATGTTACAGGGCATGAAAGAAAGAATATCAGTTTTGGGGGAAAGTGGATGGAGAAAGTCAGGTTTTTCCCAAAATTAAGAAAATGTGAAAAGAAACATGAGATGAAAACATAATTATTGAGAGGTGTTTCCTGAAGGCAGAACATTCACACAGCTAGGTATGAGAACCAGTAGATGAGGCTTTCTTCAGTCTTTTCAGTAGGAGATATATAATCTAAGATTCTAGGTAGAGAGGAGTTAGGCCTTTGTGGAGATCTTTTGATCCTAATTTAAATTTACACATAGGGTATGTGTTAGGAGAGTAATCAAGGAAATTATTTTTTTTAAAGTTTAATCTGTATTGTTAACATTTTCTTTCCCCCCAGAATCTCTCTCTCTTTCCCCTTCCTTGTCTTGAGAAGGCAAGTAATTTGAAATATATGAAATATGAAATATACTTCCATATTAGCCATACTGCAAAAGAAAATACCAAGAAAAATAAAGTAAAAAAAATATAGTATGTTTGATTTGCATTTAGATTCTTGTAAGTTTTTTCTATGGAGGTGGGTAACATTTTTCATCATAAATCCTTTAGATTGTCTTGGATCATTGCTGAGAATAGCATTCACATTCAATCACAATTGATCACCTACAATATTGCTATTATTGTGTACATTATTTTGTTCTGCTCACTTCTTTGCTTTAGTTCATATAAATCTTAGGTTTATCTGAAAGCATCATTTATACACAATAGTATTCCCTCATAATCAAATACCACAATGTGTTCCGTCATTCCCTAATTGATGGACAGCCCCTCAATTTCCAGTTTTTCACTACCACAAAAAAGCTGCTATAAACATGTTTGTACATATTGTTCCTTTTTAAAAATCTCTTGGGATAGAGACCTTGTGGTGATATTTCTGGGTCAAAGGGTATGCACAATTTTATAGTCCTTTGGGTACAGTTCCAAATAGCTTCTTAGAATGGTTGGATCAGTTTACAATTCCATTAGTATCCTGATTTTTCCACATCCTCTCCAAATTTTGTCATTTTTTTCTTTCTGTCATATTAGGTAATCTGTGAGGTGGTACCTCAGAGTTGTTTTAATTTGCATTTCTCTAATCAACAGTATTAGAACATTTTTTTCATGTGATTGTAGAGAGTTTTGATTGCTTCATCTGAAAGCTTCCTGTTCATATTCTTTGATCATTTACCAATTGGGGATTGATTGATATTTTTATAAATTTGACACAGTTCTCTATATATTTAAGAAATGAGGCCTTTATCAGGAAAATTTGTTATAGAATTCCTCCCCCAGTTTTCTCCTTTCCTTCTAATTTTGGCTGTACTGATTTTGTTTTTTAAACCAGTTTTTAATTTAAAATAATAAAATCATCCATTTTATGTCCCATAATGTTCTCTATCTCTAATTTGGTGATAAATAATATTATCCATAGATCTGACAGGTAATCTATTTCATGCTCCCTTAATTTGCTTAAGATGTTTCCGTTTATGTCTAAATCATGTACCTATTTTGACCTTATCTTAATAGATGATGTGAGATATTTCCCATGCCTAGTTTTTTTGCCATACTACTTTCCTTTTTCCTAGCAATTTTTGTCAAATATCTCTTTCTTCAAAATCTTTGATCATCACTTTTTATCAAATAATAGATTACTGTGGTCATTTGCTACTAAGTATCTAATCTATTCCCACTGACCCAATTTTCTTTTTTGCCAATACTTTGTAAAGATAGATTTCAAAATTCACTTTCTGTAAGATTTGGATTCCACATTTTTCTATCTCCTTCCCTTTCTATGATAATTGAATAATCTGTATAGGTTATACATATATAATCAGGCTATACATATTTTCATATTGCTCATTTTATAAAAGAAGAATCAGAACAAAAAAAAACATGAGAAAGAAAAAAATTCATAAACAAATTTTTAAGAAGTGAAAATAGTATGCTTTGGTCTGCATTCATATTCCATAGTTTTTTCTCTGAACATGGATGACATTTCCCATTACAAGTCTTTTAGAATTGTCTTTGATCATTTTTTTTTTTTTAGTTTTTGCAAGGAAATGGGGTTAAGTGGCTTGCCCAAGACCACACAGCTAGATAATTATTAAGTGTCTGAGGCAGGAAATGGGGTTAAGTGGCTTGCCCAAGACCACACAGCTAGATAATTATTAAGTGTCTGAGGCCAGATCTGAACTCAAGTACTCCTGACTCCAGGGCCAGTGCTCTATCCACTGCGCCACCAAGCCGCCCCGTCTTTGATCATTCTAATGCTGAGAAGAGCAAGTCCATCATAGTTGATCATCATACAATGTCACTGTGTCTAATGTTCTCATGGTTCTGCTCACTTTACTCACCATCAGTTCATGTAAGTCTTTCCAGGTTTTTCTAAAATCCATCTACTCATGATTTCTTACAGAACAATAGTATTCCATTACATGCATATACCACAATTTGTTCAACCATTTCCTAAATGAGGGGTATCCACTCAATTTCCAATTATTTAACACTACAAAAAGAACTGTAATAAATATTTTTGTCTGAGGTCTTTTTCCTTTTTCTTTGATTTCTTGGGGATACTTTGGATGCAGTTCCAAGTTGTTCTCCAGAATGACTGGATCAGTTAACAACTCCACCAGCAGTGCTTTAGTGTCCCAGGTTTTCCCCGTATACCCTCCAACATTTATCATTTTCCTTTTTTTGTCATATTAACCTATATGAGGTATTATATCAGGGTTGTTTTAATTTGTATTCCTCTAATTCATAATGATTTAGAATATCTTTTTATATGACTATAGATAGCTTTAATTTCTTTATTTGAAAACTGTCTTTTTATACTTTTGATATTTATCAATTGGAGAATGATTTGTATTCTTATAAATCTGACTCAGTTCTCTATATATTTTAGAAATGACTACTTCATTAAAAATGCTAGCTGTAAAAATTGTTTTCTCAACTTTCTGTATTCCTTCTAATCTTTGTTGCATTGGTTTTATTTGTGCAAGACTTTTTTTTAATTTAATGTAATTAAAATTATCCATTTTGCATTTATAATGTTCTCTATCTTTTGTTTGGTCATAAACTCCTCCCTTCTCCATAGATCTGACAGGTAAACTGTTCCTTGTTCTCTTAATTGACCTATGGTTTCACTCTTTATATCTAAATCCTGTAACCATTTTGATTTTATCTTGGTATAGGGTGTGAGATATTTGTCTATATCTGATTTCTGCCATACTGTTTTCCAGTTTTCCCAGCAGTTTTTGCCAAACAATAAGTTTTTTCTTTTAGGTTTTTTGCAAGGTAAATGGGGTTAAGTGCCATAGCTAGGTAATTTTTAAGTGTCTGAGGCTGGATTTGAACTCAGGTACTCCTGGCTTCAGGGCAGGTGATCTATCCACTGAGCTACCTAGCCGCACCTAAACAGTAAGTTTTTTAACCCAGAAGCTGAATGGAGTCTTTGGGTGTATCAAATAGTCATTTACTACTGTTTCCTTTGTCCCTATTCCACTGATCCACTATTCTATGTTTTATGGAATAACAGATTTTGATAATTACTGCTTTGTAATACAGTTTAAAATCTGGAGGCCACCTCTTCACATTTTTTTCCCCATAGATTGCCTTCATATTCTTCAAGAAGAATTTTATTATTTTTTCCTAGCTTAATAAATTTTTTTGGTAGTTAAAGTATTAAGATACTAAATAAATAAGCAAATTTAGATAGAATTGTCATTTTTATTTTATTGTCTCAGCTTACTCATTAACAATAACTTTTCCTCCAATTGTTTAGCTTTGACTTTATTTGTGTAAAAACTGTTTGTTTTGTAACTGTGTTCATTTAGTTTGTGGATTTGGCCTAGCAGGTAGACTCCCAAGTATTTTAAATTGTCTACAGTTATTTTAAATGGAATCTGTATTCTTATCTCTTGCTGCTTGACTTTGTTGTTAATATGTAGTAATGCTGATGATTTTTGTGGGCTCATTTTATATCCTGTAATTTTGCTGAATTTGTTAATTATTTCAACTGGTTTTTAGTTGATTCTCTAAGTTTACCATCATGTCATATTCACAGCGATAATTTTGTTTCCTCATTGCCTATTCTAATTACTTCAATTTCTCTTTTATTTCTATAGCTAGCATTTCTTGTTTTTTTTGAGAAAGACTTTATTTATTTTGAGTTTTACCATTTCCCCCCATTCTTGCTTCCCTTTTCCCACCCCCACAGAAGGCATTCTGTTAGTCTTTACATTGTTTCCATGTTATACATTGATCTCAGTTGAATGTGATGATAGAGGAATCATATCCTTAAGGAAGAAAAATAAAGCACAAGATAGTAAATAATGTAATATTTAATTATTAGCATTAATAATGTAACTTTTTTTTCTAATTTGACGGTAATAGTCTTTGGTCTTTGTTCAAAGTCCATAATTCTTTTGCTGGATACAGATGGTATTCTCCATTTGCAGATGGCCCAAAATTGTCCCTGGTTATTGCCCTGCAGGGGTGAACAAGTCCATCAAGGTTGATCATCACTCCCATGTAGCTGTTAGGGTGTACAATATTTTTCTGTTTCTGCTCATCTCACTCAGCATCAGTTCATGCAAATCCCTCCAGGCTTCCCTGAATTCCCATCCCTCCTGGTTTCTAATAGAACAATAGTGTTACATGACATACAAATACCAGTTTTTTAAGCCATTCCCCAATTGAAGGACATTTACTTAATTTCCATTTTTTTTTTGCCACCACAAACAGGGTAGCATTTCTAATGTGATATTGAAAAATAGTGATGATAATGAACTAGCAAATTATTTCAAGAATATTTGGTACAATGTAATTCTGTACTTAAACAAGTATGGGCCAAAAATCTTATTAAATTCTCTGAAGGTTTCATCAAATTTACATGGGCAGCTAAGTGGGCACTTTCTCAGAAGCACAAGAATAGAATGAGGCTTCTTAGTAATCCTCAGTACCTGAAATGCAATCCCTTCTCATACCTGTCTCTCAGAATTCCTGGTCTCCTTTAGGACAGCTTGAATGCCAGCTTCTACAGGAGACTTTTCCTGATTTCCCCTAGCTACTCTTCACCCTAAAATACTTATAATGTAGCTATTTTGTACATATCTATACCATATGTATATTGTTATTTTGTCTGATAAAATACAAGTTCCTTGAGGAGAGGGGCTATTTCAGTTTTATCTATTTCCCTGTGCCTAGTTTGGCAGAGAGTAAGTGGTCAGTAAATGGTTGTTAGTTTGTTGACTGACCTGTAGGGTCTTATTCTCAGAATCCTAGATTTTAGGAGAAGGGAATTTAGAACTTATCTCTTCTTTTGCAACTAAGGCTCTGAAAAGGGAAATTACTTCTTTGAGGCTTCACTATAAAGAGAAGAGTTGGGACACATATTAAGTCTTCTGATTCTAAATCCAGGACTCTTTCCATACTGACATGCTCTTTCTCTTAGAGAACTTGGATATTTGTCTTTGGAAAATCACATTTGCCAACTGTAGGGTTGAGTGATAGTGGCAAAATCATCCATTCCCCAGCAGTGGGCTGATTCAAAATTGTTGGAACCAGATATCAAGCATTGGTCTTGCTTAATGGAACATGTCTGTAACTTCCTTAATGAAGGTGCCAGATTAGATGATGCTATAAGCCCTTCTACCTTTGGGATCCTATAGCCCCATGAGATTTCTTTGTATTTAAAAGTGTGCTGGGGATCTAAGGATTCAGGTATTTCATTAGCTGGTACAAGGGGCCACTAAGCTAAAATTGGTGCAGAAGGGAGTTAAGCACAGGTCAGATGGGTTGAGTTCTTTATCAGAATTAAATATGCAGGACAGAAAGGAATGGCCAAGACATGATCAGTGAACTTAATCCAGATCAGATAGCAAGCAAGAGGAATCAAGATTGGGAGCAATGCCAAAAGTCTTCTTAGTTGTTTGACAAAGCAGTCTTTCTGGGAAATGACTTTTTTAGCATGTGGTTCCAAATTTCCCCGATTGCTCTGCTCTTGATGGAGTGGTCTGCTTTGGCAGTCCTATAATTGAACCTCTTGAGGGGTTGAATTTTTTTAGTTTGTTTTTTCTTTTACTTCTTGTCCCAAGGATCTTTTGACCTATAAGAAGAGTTATATTGGAATCAGATTATACCAGTTTGAGAAAACCATTGTTAAATTTTCAGTGTGAACATTTACACTTTGGAAAATGACAAATGCTAGGATTCCAGACTTGATTTATTATTTTTGGTTGTTTATGTTTAAGAAAGTGACGAGAAAATATTAATAATGCAGATTAAATTGAATTTAGATGTGTTTCTTGAATAAATTTTTTCCTCTAGAGAGATCTAGTTGATAAATATTTACCAAGAAAACCTGTAAGGAAAAGTCTACTTTTTTGGGTGTGAATGGAGAGAGTTCTTTGAGATCTATATTCTGATCAAACCCCCTTCTCCCAACCCCAGTACCCTGCAGTGTGTTTAGGAATGCTTGACATTTTAATGTTCCCCTAGTGGCAGCTCCAGTCTTTTTAGTATGACCTTGACAATGCCAGATTAGTTTTCCTAAAGCACCACTTTGATTGTATAATTTTCCTACAAAAAACAAAACAACCCCACACTTTAATACTAGTCTACTGAACTAAGGATCCCCAACTCTATCTTTCCAGATCTATTTCCCAGATATAGATATATATATTTCCCAGATATAGAAATACATGTAGCTATATATCTATATCTATATCTATATCTATATCTATATAAAACATATCTGTATCCATATCTATACCTCTATATCATATATAAGAAACATTTGTATGTATACATATGCAAACACAGGTACATAATATGTATTTAGGTATGTACCTGTATATATATTTATGTTCATATGTTGTTATACATATACATTCAGTCCAATAATCATCTATTAAGTGCCTTCCATATGCCAGATACTTTGTTAAATTCTGGGGATACTATTAATTAAAAAAAAAGGCTTTGCCCTCAAAGAACTTACAATGTAACAGGAGAGACAATACAAAAATATCTGTTTTCTATAGAAACTAGACTATTCACTGAACAGACCTAAAATTTTCTTGTCTCTTAACCTTTGGTCATACTACTCCCTCTGCCTAGAATGTCCTTGCTGTCTGTCTCTGCCTACTGAGTGCTAACCATTCTTTCGGATCCTACACAAATGCTGTTGCCTTCATCCCAGTTATTCCTTACAGAAGGGATGTTTCTATCATCTAAGCCAGGGGTGGGGAACCTTTTTTTTTTTTATCAGTCAAAGACTATTTGGATAGTTATAACAACTTTTGCCTGCTATATTTGATCAAACATTTAATTAGTTCCTCCTTAAAAAACTCATAGATTTATTGAATTTCCAATCCTTCCTGTGATTGCTGTGGCAACATCAGATCATGGGCATTATATATGGCCCGCTGCCTGGAGGTTCCTTGAATTCTAAGCTCTTATAGTGTGCTAACTCATGTTTTGTGGCACTTATTGACACTATCATTTGTTGTAGTTGTTTATATGCATACCATTCTTTTCACAATAAATTGTAACCTTGGGAACAGAAACTACCTTAATCACTTTTTTTTATTTCCCACTGTCTAGCTCAGTATCTAGTTTATAGTACCAACCAATAAATATTGTTGAACAAACAGTTGAATGAAGAAATGTAGGAAATCATTGTCCTATGGCTGAATTTTTTGCTACATGGATTGACAAAGAACTGAGTCAAATATTTCCATTTTCTCTCAAATTCGAAGGGCAATTATAATTGTTTTCATTCTAAGGAGGGAAAGAAAAGAGTCCATTGCACATCAATGTCTGAGTTTAAGAGTTTCTTGAATCAAAGAGACAGGTGCCTCGGAGAATAAAATACCTATCCTAGGGAATATGTCAAACACATCTCTATATTTTGTATTTTTATGTTCATTCCCATGTCTTATATAATGTTGCAAAGTCCTACCACAAATATTTTTCCATTCTCTCTGCATGATCATCCTACCAATGTTGATTTATCTGTTTTTTAAAAAGATTTATTGATTCTTCCATAATATCAATCAAAAGTTTTGCTTTAAAGAATGATCCCAACCAGTTGGGCCTGAGTCTGAAGTCATAGGGACCACTCAAATGCCACCAACTTCTGCAATTTTACCTGAATACTGGAGTCAGTGATTGGATTGAGGGATATTGGTAGGCCTCTATTTAGAATCATGCTTTTTCCTTGTTGTCACTTACGTTGTTTTCATGTACACACAGGCACACTCAATGAATTTACCTTTTGTTTCCTTAGTTGGACTTTTTCATATAAGCTAAGTTGCTATTAAAGTTAATTTCCCGCATCTTTTGAAAAATGGTGCTTCTTGTCTTGGATCTCTCTCTAGGTAGTTTATTACCCCATTATTTTTACTCCCAAATAAAATTTCTAACTAAGCAGGTTGAGGGTCTAAAAGGCTATTCTTCTTCACACTTTAAATATCATGCTGGTAAATCTAAATGAATAATTTCTTATGTATAAGATTTCTGTAATGTGTTTTCAAGATCTTGTTTTTCAATATAATTCCTAGAATAGTCTTTATGCTTTAAAAAAATTATAGCAGGATTTTTGACTCAGACATGATTTAATCTTTTATCTTCTAAGCTTTTCCTGTTTCCTTTCACTCCTTTTTGTTTTTTGCAAGGCAATGGGGTTAAGTAACTAGCCCCAGGTTTTCTTACCCTTCTAATACTCTTCCTTAGTATCAACCTTAAGGAGCCATAACTAATTTTTTAGGCATTTGGGCCAGATGATCCAGGACAGGTCCTCTAATCAATTTTAAAATAGATGATTGTTAAAAGAATATTTTAATAAATAATATAATAACAATTAATTAATTATTTAAAATAATACACCATCTGACATTTCTGAGGAGGGAATAACTACTATCCTGCTTCAAGTGCTTGGTAAGTGCGATATAAATTTTAACTATTTTTTTCACCATCTCTATTACTACATAGCATAATAAGAAGAGTAGCAATAAAACTTCCTCATAAATTTGGAGTTTGTTCAATGTTAATGGGAAAGGCAGGCATATAAATAGATTACAAAAGAAGGGAGGTATACTTATAGGGAACCCAGGTTAAGGAAACACCAATGGTCAAGGAAGCATGTCCCTGCCTGCTGCTCCTCAATGGACATGGTACCTGTGCTGGACAGGTTGATTCATTGCTAGGCTATCATAGGAACATCTGCCAGTTCTAAGGTAGGTGTCTTGTCCCCCCCCCCCCCCCTTTTAAGGCTTTTGCAAGGCAAATGGGGTTAAGTGGCTTGCCTGAGGCCATACAGCTATGTAATTATTAAGTGTGTCTGAGACCGAATTTGAACCCAGGTACTCGTGACTCCAGGGCCCATGCTTTATCCACTGCGCCACCTAGCTGCCCCTTGTCCCTTCTTCAGAAAGAGCACAGCGGTAATGTTCTCTCACTACTACTAAAGTGTCAACAGAAGGAGCAGACATATCCATAAACTTCACTGTAAGTTGGGTATAAGATGAAGGAACACAGATGTAGATAACACCAATGACCAAGGAAGCTTATTCCTGAATTGTCCTCAAAGATTGTAGTGGAGATCCCCCCCCCCCCCCCCCCCCCCCCCCCCCCAGGAATCCCAGGAACTCAGAGGAGCAACTTGTCCAGCACAAATATTCTGCATGTGAAAAGGCTAGAAGCCGGAGGAGAGATAATGAATTTACTCCTCAGATATAGATCACTAATGTGATTTTCTAGTTAAAAAACAAAAAACTGGGAAACTTTGAACCCCAGAGGTCTTTTGGTGAGTATTAGGTAAATGGCCATTACCTAGTTTTGGAAATATACTAATGACTAATCCTTTACAAATTGCAAATACTATGAGAATTAAAGACATCTTCTTGTTTTTTTATTTATTGACTCTTATATTTTGGGAATTTGTCCGTGTATAGTAGGCAGCACATCCTTATAAATGAAACATGTAATCAAGAAAAATTAAGTTGAAGGTGAGGAAAAACCCTAGTGGATACCACAGAGAGTAGACTCCTATAACACTGGTTCCTATCTTAGAGAAATAGTGTAGGTGAGGGAGGCCACACATGCTGGGACTTGAGGTGGTTAGAGCAGAGCTGGAAAAAGGGGAAGAGCTTGATTGGACTGGGGATTGGACTGTATACTTTAGCTGGGTAAAAGAATGAGACCATCTGGCAGCTTCCTGGTTTTAACTCATTATTCTTGTTAACTGAGTGCTAAGTTCATTGTTTTTACAATGGTGAGGCACTAAAAGTGCTGTCAAAATGCAAATATCAGGAAACAAAATAATATATCAGGAAAGTGTATGGACTTTTAAAAATGTATTTAAAATTTTAGTGTCAGTATTGTATCTTAATTATGCCTCTGACTTAAGATATTTCTCATTTTTAAGCCTCAGGGAATCTTAAAATTTCTTTTCTTGCTTTTAGATCATAAGTCTAGGTAGAAAGGGATCTCACTGGCAACTTAGTTCAACTTCCTCATTTTACAGTACAGAAAACAAAACCCAAGAAATTAAGTGAAACACAAGTAGCAAGTATTGGAAATAGGACCACAAAATGGAATTTTATTTTCAGTTTATCTTGCTTATACATAATTGCTTCCATATTGCTTCCCTTGCTTTTTTAAGTTTCATCAGTACTTTTTCAGTGTTTGGCACTTGGAAAAGGTTTAACAAATTCTCTTCACTTGACTTTGATTACCTCCTTCCCATTCTCCTGACTCCAGAAATTGTATACAGCTATCCCTTCCACATCAAGGAGGTTTACGGGTGCAGTGCCCTTTCAATCTGGAAAAATCCACATAAAATTTTTTGCCCCCCCTTTTGTACCAAAGAAGAAATCTGAATTATGGTACTAAAAGATAAAATAAGTTGGTATTATATAATACAACAGGTATATTTTATGAATTTCTGAGTTTTTAAACATTTTCTCTGCCATCTTCTGGCATTCATGTGTCATCTGTGGCTTCCCCAAAACTCCCCTTCAAATTCCCGGTTAATTTTTTTTAGGTTTTTTTTTTGCAAGGCAAATGGGGTTAAGTGGCTTGCCCAAGGCCACACAGCTAGGTAATTATTAAGTGTCTGAGGCTGGATTTGAACCTAGGGACTCTTGATTCCAGGGCCGGTGCTCTATCCACTGCGCCACCTAGCCGCCCTTCCTGGTTAATTTCTTATGCTACCTTGTGATATATCAAAACCAAGATAGAGAAAGTCATCATGTGGAAGGGATAACTGTACTTTCTACCACGCCAAGAGTTATCTCAAGGTTCAGAAAGGAAATTCCATTGTATCCCTTCTAACATTAAAAAGGCAGCATGACTGGCAGGTAATGCTTGAAGGTTCTCCAAAAATCATGAGTTCAGTCAAGATTTTATTAGTCCATGAAATATATTGTTAGTGTAGTTAGTTTTTTTTGTGGGGGGGGGGGGAATAATGTTTGCTCCATACTTCTGTCTGATGCCTCTGGTCCTTTTCCTTATTCTCCTCTCCTGACTGAAGTAGTTGCTGCTGGCATTGTAGAGCTGATTGCTGCCAGGATGTTTTCTGGTTGGATGCTTTTCTGTTTGGCTCCACACCTGCTGGAATGCAATGCTACCTGACCTGTCCAACCTGGGGAGGAAGTATGCTGCCGGTTGTCTTCTGTCAATATTGACCTTTGCCTGTAGGCTGACTCACTTCATTAAAAAGAATCAGGGAATTCTTAACAAACTTCAATGAAATGAAAGGCATATGATACTTTATATAGTGTTCCCTCCTCTGATCTGGAAAACAGCTTGCTTTGTTCCAGACCAGAAAGCTATTAAAGGCTTTTAACTTTCAATTGTAACATTGTCTTATAGGCCTTCCTTGTCATTATAGTAATTTGTGATTGCCTGGCTACTTTGTAAATAGAGAGTGATAGGGGCAGCTAGGTGGCACAGTGGATAGAGCACTGGCCCTGGGGTCAGGAGGACTTGAGTTCAAATTTGTCCTCAGACCCATAATACCTAGCTGTGTGACTTTGGGCAAATCACTTAACCTCATTGTCTTGCAAAAAAATAAATAAATAAAATAGAGAGATAGGCAACATTTTGAAGTAGGCAAAATCTGAGGTAAAGGAAAGATTTTCTCACTGCCAGTCAAGCATCTTCATGTCCCAAGTGGGTCCTTCTCTGCCTGGCATCCCATGCTCCATCCTGGTTCTCTGATTAAAATGGTCGTGGGTTTCCACTCATTTGTCCTGGTCTCTGTCAACCAAGGTGACATTGGTAGGTCCATTGTAATAGAAGAAGGCTAGAAATGACATGCTTCCTGTTTAATCAATGCTGTTGGCAAGGCTCTAAAGCTAACACATTCTCAGTCCAAGTTCGACTTTGGAATGAAATGAAGTTGTGGCAAGTTACTGAGCTTTTAACAAAGGAGAAGGGTTATTTTGCCCAACACAACAAGATTATGCAACAAGGATACAGTGACATTTACCTTCTCCAGCTTTGTTGTTTGTTGCTGGGTTGTTTTTCCATTTTATCTATAATCATATCTGATTCATGCAGAGATACTAAAATGGTTTGCCATTTTCTTTTCCATCTCATTTTACAGATGAGGAAACTGAAGTAAATAGGATTGAGTGACTTGCACAGAATCACAAAGCTAGCAAGTGTTTGAGACCACATTTGAACCCTCGAATATGAGTCTTTCTGATTCCAAACTCAGTTACCCAATCCCTTATGCTACCTACCTGCCCTTTTCTTGTAGGGAGTGGTATTAATACATTTTCTGGGTATATGGAACAGATTTCCTCCTTCCCTCACTCTCATCCTCCTACTCTCCCTTCTCCTTCCTTCCTTCCTTCCTCCCTTCCTCCTACCTTTCCTCTTTTCTTCTTTCCCTCTCTCTTTCCCTTCCTCTTTGGAGTTCTGTGGATTACTGCACATGTGGACATGCACCAGTACTAGCAGGCAAGTGATTTAAGTAAAAGGAACCCAAAAAGAATAGAATTATGAGTGATTGGAGCCTTTTCTGGCTCAGTGACCTGCTCACTGAGTGATCTGCCTTTGATATTTCCCTGACCGTTAAAGCGACCGGCACTTGGTAAATTTCTCCTCTCTCCACTTCCTCTTTCTCTTGCTTCATTGCTGCCTGGTAATCACCACTGTTCTCTTTAAATTTTACTTATTTGCTGTCTGTACTTTTATAATAAGTTTTGAATTCCATTATATATTTATTGAGTAAGTGCTTATTATAAAACAGCTGTTAGGGACTTAATACCTGATACTGAAAATGAGACACTACATCATTGAACAGTTAACAAATGTGGTTTATGTAGCTTTAGGAAAGAGCTAGGAGACAATAACACTTAGCTTCAGCTTTGGTGGATATAACTTTTCTTTCAGTGTCTCTCCTCTCTTTTGTCTCTCCCCTCTCTGTCCCCTCTCTCTTCCTTCCCCCTCTCTCACACTCCTCTCTTTTTCCTTCTCTCTCTGTTCTCTTTCTCTCCTCCCTTTTCCTTTCTCTACGCCCTCCTTCCCCTTCCTTCTTCTTCTCTCTTCCCTTTCAAAATATAGTGGTAACATTTTGAAGCTGGCAAAATCTGAGGTAAAGGAAAGATTTCCTAGCTACCAGTCAAGTATCTTCATGTCCTTAGTAGGTCCTTCTCTGCCTGGCATCCCATGCTCCATCCTGGTCCTCTGATTAAAATGGTCTCAGGTTTCCACTCATTTGTCCTAGTCTCTTGATAAAATATAGTGGTATGTCATGTTAGGGTGCTACCCAAATTAGAGAAGCTTGAACTCGTGTTGGGGGGGGGGGGATTTTATATACTCTTAGGTGACCAGGTGGCTTTGTTAAGGGGGGGGGGGGAACAATCAAGTACCAGGAACAGTTTTGTTGCCTTTTGGGGAAAGTTAAACCCTGTTGAAATAGAGGAAAAAGGCATAAGCTTAATCCCAGTTGGGAATGGGAGTCCCAGAAAAGCCCTCATAATCATAATAACAGACTACTTGGAGAAGGAAGGGAAAAAAGGGAAACCATTTGCCTCATGCCTTTAGATACTAGACCTATAATCTACTTTGAAGCTCTCTATTTCTCTGCTTTCTACGTTAAACGGACTTCATTTTAATTGTTGCTTTTCTTTTTTAATAAAATTTAAATATTATATTGAAACTTCTCTTTCTCATGGTCACTTCTCAAAAACTCTCTCTAATCATAGAATAACCTTATATTCTGTGTAACTTTATAATGATGTTTAGTTAAGCAAAACATTAGTCACATTGACTATGTCTACAGCATGTGACTCATTCCACTCCTATAATCAATCACCTCTCTGTCAGAGGAAGGTAGTATTCATTGACCATTCTCTGAATCAAGACTGATCACTACATTTATTATAGTTTCAATGTGATGTTTTCCTGTGATCTTGAATAATTACGGTCCTTGAATAAATTGTTCTCCTGGATCTTCTTGCTTTATTTTTTAACAGCACATTCATTTCTTACCAATTTATCCTGAGTTCTTCATATTTGTTATGTTTTATGCTATAGTAACATTCTTTTTTTATTCATATAGCTCGAGTAGTCTAGTCATCCCCCAAGGTATGGACACAAATTGTTTCTAATGTTTTATACATATTTTTGTTTCTATGCCTTTTTATCTCTGACTTCCTTAGCATACAGTCTTATCCTTGGGTCAATGACTTTTCTCTCATAGCTTCAAATGCTTTTCAGAACTAGATCAGTCTAAATCCATAATTCACCAATAGGATATAATTTAATATTGTAAGGGGAAAACCTCAAAATTGTTTTAATTTGCAATTCTCTTATTAGTGATTAGGAGCAATCTTTACCATGATTGCTCTAAGTTTACACTTCTTCTTTTGAAAGCTGTTAATATCTTTTGACAATTTGTCTACAAGAGCATGATTTTGACTACTACCATATCAAGCTTAGCTATGCTATCCACATATTCAATTTAGGAGTAGACCTGAAATTAGAGCTTGCTTTTGATAGGGTTTGATGAGGAAGAAAGCTAATTATTAAACACTTGTGCTATAGGACCAGACACTTTGCAAATATTATCTTATTTGATCCTCACAACAATCCTGGGGGCAGATGCTATTATTTCCCCCAATTTATGGTTGAGGAAACTGAGGCAGATAGCAGTTGATATGTTTTACTCAAAATCACAAAATTAGGAACTGTCTGAGGATGTATTTGAAATCAGATCTCCTCATGTTCCAGTACAACATTCTATTTACTGTTACCTATGTGGGAAAGAGAGTTCTGGGGAAAAAGGAGAGAGACAGGAAAAAAAGAAAACACATTTATTCCAAGTTTGAGTCTTCATGACTTTTTACTGGAATTTTAATCATTATGTTTGTGATTTGTCTTTTCCTTCTTTTAATTCTTAAATTCTGGTGAATGACTATGGTTAGCTACAAAAACTTCTAACATAAAATCTTAGAATAGCTGCTGGAATGCTACTGCTGCTGCTAATGTTTGTCCTTCATTCTTGAAGAAAGCCATGACATCAGGGAGGTAATGCCATGAAAAACAAGTGAATTGAGTGAAAGGGTGCTATGCTAAGTCATCTGGGTCCAGTGGCCAGATATGAATTGGGAAGACGGGAGATGGTCCTGGATTTGAGGCAGTCAGGGTTAAGTGACTTGTCTAACATCACACAGCTAGCAAGAGTTAAATGTCTGAGGACACATTTGAACTCAGGAGTGTTAGCCTCAGACACTTAGCTTATTGACCCTCTAAATCACTTCTAAAAAATAAAATAAATTCATAGTATATAAAAGCTGAAATAAAGCTTGGAACCCTATAGGATCATATAGCTTGACAGTGATTTTAGATGCCCTTATTTGCCTCATTTATGATGACACTGGCACAGTCAGTGAGAAAAATTTGAACCTTCTCTCTTTACTCCCTTAGGCCAGGGCTTTGACTACTATATAGTTACTTCCTATTTTTTTTTTTTTGTGAACATATCTCTCTTTAGAATTATAACTGCTAGCTCTCAAGGTCATTCAGGTAAGATAAGAGAAAGTTCAAATTGTCCTTATAAAATCCTGGGTTTTAAAGCTTGAAGAGTGAAGTCATTTAGTACAACCTTTTCATTTCACTAATGAAGAAAATGGGGAATAGAGAGATTGTGACCTGCCTATAGTAATAATAACAACAACCTGTATTCAAATGATACTTTATATGTATCATCTCAAGAATCTTGTATTAATAATCCTGAGGTAACTATTAAAGGTATAATTATCCCTGTTTTATTGATGAGGAAACTGAAACTCAGGTTAAATAATTTGCCCATAATCACATACTTAATAATGGTCTGTAATGGAAACCCTGTCTTATTGATTTCAAGTTCCGATCTCTACTTACCCTGCTAGCAGTTGCAGGGCTAGGACTGATTCCAGATCTACATTCTCTTTCTCATCATCACCATCACACATTTACTGAATGCCTTCTATGAGTCAGGACTCTTGGGAAGCTGGATTAATTAGAATTAGATAAAGCTCAAACACGGATCAGAAACCAGGAAGCAGAAAGTTAAACAGATTGCAGACATCAGGAAATGACCCAGAAACAGGATAAGAAGAACAGGAAAGGGCATCCTAAGAGATTCTTTAAACTCTTTGTCTTCATAAAAGAAGGGAGAGCAGAGAAGAGAATAGATTGTTAGAACTGAGAAGGAAGGTGCTCAGATAACTAGTTCAGTTCGCTCCTTTTATATAGGATTGAAGCACAGAGATATGACTTCCATTAAGTTACATAGCTAGTTACTGTCTATCATCATTCTATTATTATCTATTATCTATTCATCATTCTATTTTTATCCTTTACAATTATCATCATTCTCATCTCTTTCCACATAGTACTTTAATTTTTACAACAATACCATAACAAAGACAGGGAAGATATTATTTTTCCTATTTTATATAAGGAGAAACTGAAGTTTGGAGATAGCATTTTTCCTATTTTATTTTTGGGAAAATTGAGGCTTGCGGAGAAGTGATATGCTCAAGCTCACAAACTTAAAGTTTGGAGAGAGATGATGCAGTTGAAGATTCTCATTTTATAAATGAGAAAACTGTAGTCCAGACATCAATTCACTTAACCAAGTTTATACATCGAGTAAATGGGAGTGTTAGGGCTCAGGAGGATTCCATGTCTTCTTTTCTTTCTACTGCTTCTTTTCAGAGAGGGTTTAGGTTGTTTCTACTCCTCAACAGTATATGGGGTATTCAATGAGGGCTAGTCCCTCTGATGTGAAGGCTTGTTAAATGCTTTTCAGGGCTGCTCATTCACCTTTGGTGTCAATTTAGTACTCACCTCTCACCTATGGCTCCAAGAAGCTGTGGCATGCTCAATGACTACACCTGGTAAGCATTTTAGCAAACAGACTAAACCAGGGTGAGGGTAACCAACAGGACTCAAACCTGTCGATGAGTAAGTGGGGTGTATAACTCAAGAATCTGAAAATATTCCCCAGTGAAATGGATGGATGAGAATAATTTCTTCTGTCGGTTATGAAGGTCACTGAAGCAGGTATTGTGGAGCACTTAAAACTTGTTCAGACTTCAAAGACACAAAAGTCATCCCATTGTAACCAGGGCTACCAGTCACCCTGACTGTAGTCTTGCCACAGGATTTCAGTGACCCTAGAAGAGATAGTAAGGGTGATGATTTTCCACTATTCTATTTCACTTAGGTCCATTTCATGAACGTTAAAACATTTGGCATGTCATTTGAACTCTTTGAAACAAAGAATAGTTCAAAAGTACTCAAGGGGAATGTTAGGCAGCATGAATAGAATGAGCAAACCAAATATCTACAAGCACGGATCAACAATCAATGTGGGATGGGAGAATAAAACTTTGATAATTGATTTGAGATTTTTTTTCTTGGTTAATTTTTTTTTTTAGATTTTTTGCAAGGCAATGGGGTTAAGTGGCTTGCCCAAGGCCACACAGCTAGGTAACTATTAAGTGTCTGAGGCCAAATTTGAACTCAGGTACTCCTGACTCCAGGGCTGGTGCTCTATCCATTGTGCCACCTAGCCACCCCTTGGTTAGTTTTTAAACTTAAAATTGATCACCAAAAACCATTCAAATATTGTGTTATGATGGAAAGAGGACTGACCTTGAAGTATAAGATCTGAGTTCAAATTCTGCTTTTGTGACCTCTCTGATCCTGAGATTTTCCAATGGCCCTGCTGAATTTGATGATTAGGGTGTGTTGGAGCTAGTTCTTCTCCAGTTAGAAGAAGCTAAGCTTCCTTAAGAAGGTATTGTAGCTTCATCTTCTGGCAGGACTCTTGGGAACATGATTCTATGTAGTTCCAAGAATACATCTTAGTTTAATTGTAGAGTCTACTCTTTATTCAGTAAATAGGGCAGCAAGTTCTACATCTGTGAATCTATATTCCATTGAACTAGAAAAGAAATGTAAAATGCAGTCATATATATGACTACATATGTCAAACTGTTTATAAGTTATTAAATCTTGGTAATATTAATTTTAACAAACATGTCATGTTGACTTCTATTTCCTGTCCTAATTTCTCTTCTATAGATTTTGGGGATGGGTGAATTTGACAAACAGGTTTAAGAAGGAACATACCAATAGTAGTTGCAGCATTCAAAAAGAGAAAGATCCTTATTTGAATTGACTCATATCTCAGAAATAGAAATTCCAAGCCATCAAAATACTGTTATTGTTGTTCAGTTATTTTAACCATGTCTGACTCTTCATACCTCTGTTTGGGGGTATTTTTGGCAAATATACTGGAAGGCTTTGCCATTTCCTTCTCCCCTTAAGTTTATATATGAGAAAACTTGTGGTAAATAGGGTTAAGTGACTCACCCAGAGTCACACAGTTAAATGTCTGAAACCAGATTTGAACTCAGAAAGAGTCTTCTTGCCCCCAGGCCCTATACTTTATGGAATCACCTATTTACTAAGTACTGAGAGAAACCTTAGTTAAAACTAAGATACTTGGAGTCATATAGAATTTGCCAGAAGATGAGGCCATAATAATTTCTTTCTTTTTTTTTTTAGGTTTTTGCAAGGCAATGGGGTTAAGGAGCTTGCCCAAGGCCACACAGGTAGGTAATTATTAAGTGTTTGAGGCTGAACTTGAACTCAGGTACTCCTGACTCCAGGGCTGGTGATCTATCCACTGTGCCACCTAGCTGTCCTGCATTAAAATTTTTTGACATTCATTTTAAAAAAGTTTCAGTCCCTAATTACCTCCCTCCCTCCCTCCCAACTCTCCACCCCTCCTTGAGAAAGTAACTAATAATTCACTTATGCATGTAAAGACAGATAAACATTTTCAAATTAGCCTTGTTGCTAGAGAAAAAGCAAAATATTTGTATTTTAATCTGTGATTTCAGCAAGAAATTACTGTTGTGGGAAGTCCCTCTACCCTTGTAAATCAACCGGGTACTATTTGTACTAGGATCATAAGATCCTAAATTTAAAAGTATTATTACTAAATTGTAAACTTCTTTTGCCTCTTTTTGTATCCTCAGAGCCTTAGCGCAGTACCTGACCAATAATAGATACTGCATACATTTTTATTGAATTGAATTGAAGTAGAAAGAATCTTAAAGGTCATGTAGTTCACTTGTTTCTAGTGACAGTATCAGAATTTGTGCTAAAGTCCTATGATTTAAAGTACATTGCTATTTCTAACATATTGTTTTTAATAGCCTGGAAATTGGTAAGTGATTTGTTCAGTACACAATACACAGTTAATGTGTGTCAGAGGTAGATGAAGCCAGGTCTTCCTGATTCTGAATGACACTTCTATCCATCATACCTAGCTACCTCAACAGTACAAAATAAATGCAAAGTAAATAACATATAATTTCAGGAAGAGTTGAGAGTAAAGAATGCACTACAACCCAGAAGCTATCAGGAAAGATCTGTTGATGATGGCCTTCCACCTATTTCATGAAGAGAACTAGGGGGAGTTCCAAGAGATAAATTTTGATCCCATTTGCAGGTGGCCCACAAGTCACTAAAAAGAGCTGAATAGAATGTCAGACCTGGAATCAGCCAGATTCATCTTCCTGAGTTCAAATCTGGCCTCAGACACTTAGTAGCTCAGATCTGGGCAAATCAGTTTATACTGTTTGCCTCAATTTCCTCATCTATAAAATGACCTGGAGAAGGAAATGACAGACCATTCCAGTATCTGGAGACAACTGAAATGACTGAACATTGACAACAGGAACAATGATGGCAATGATAATGATATGCAGATCAATACCAGTAAATTAGGAAGCTAATTGAGAACTCCTTATTACTATCAGCAGCTACAGGAAACAGCACTTTTTCTTGTTCACTTCCAGATTTGATTTCAAGATGCCTTTTGTGTTGCTTGCTATGGAGGTTGTATTGCTTTACTCAAGCACCAAAATTGTTGTCCAGATGCATTGGTGGTCACAAAATGTTAAAGGAGCTAGAGGCAGACCTCCAAATGATTAGATTTTCTTTCTTTTTTTAATGGTATATATATTTTTAAGATTTTATTTATTTTGAATTTTAGTTTTCCCCCTAATCTTGTGATCAGATTTTCTAAGGAGGATTTATGGAAAGATTTGCTGAAGAATTGCACTGGCTAGGAGAGTTTGGAGAGGTTGTGTATGACTTGCACCAGAGAAGGAAATATCCATAGCCCTGTGACACAAAGGATTCCCTCTGACATATCCACATAAGGATTCCTCAGTGAGTTCCTGCAGTGTCTGAGCCAAGTGGAAAACTGACTGGATTTCCTGCTAGTTCAAAGATACTTTAGTGTGGTGGTGGTAGTGGTAGTAGTGGTGGTAGGTAGTAGTAATACTGGTAGTGGTAGTAGTAATAGTAGCAGTAGTCACAACCGTAGTGGTAGTAATAGAAATAGTGGTAGTTGTTGTCCTTTGGTATCAAAAAAGACAGTGATATCAGGGAAGTGGTATCATGACTTGCACTTAAAGTTGATTGAAGTGAGGGATCCCAGTGCAAAGAATGCCATTCTCACTATTCATTGCAAATACAATGGTTAGTGATCAATGAGAGACCCTGGCTTTTATAGAGTCAGGTCTTTCCCATATCACTGAGGCTCTTTGTTGGTATGGCATCATCAGGAAGTCAAGAACTTGTAACCAAAGTAGCTTAAAGGGATAAAAAGGAGATGTGGGAATGGAGACAGCTCATAGAATTTTGAGCAGTACACATCAGCTCTTAGTCATACACTTCAAATTGCCACAGCCAATTGTTAAACTCAATCTGTGCTCCCACTATTATTCATTGGATTCCTGGCCCATTTCCCATATCTGCTCAGCCATTGTGTTTCCAGGGTGTACAAAATTATTTTAATGTTAGCTTACTTCAAATATGATTAGAAAGGTAGTAGAAAAATCACATTGTGCATCTTAAAGACAAGTCAACTCTGGAGAATTTTTTCCATTTTCTGCCAGCCAGAGAAGCAGTAGGGGATACAAAGAAGGCATAAATTGAACTAGCAGTAGTGATGAGGGGAAGTGGAGACTCAAAGTACTATGTTCAAAAGAGAATGATTTGATCATGGCATATAAGGAACAGGGTTGCTGTTCTTCAAGTATAGATGGAGACAGATGAGGAATAGAAGTCTATAGGAGAGTAACTGAAGTGGGATGGAATGGGATTAATGACAGGGAACCTGAAATGATAGCAGCAAACAGTTATGTTAAATGAGTTGCAGAACAGGGATTCATATTCAATCAGGTTAGACCCAACTCTGTCACTGACTAACCCAACTCACCTGATATCTTATGTGTCTGTGTTTGCTCATCGTTAAATGGGAAGTTTGGAGTAGGTGATATCCACAATCCCTTGAAGGACTAACATTTCATGATTCTGACACTGGGAGATTAGTGATAGGAATGCTCTAATAATGATGCTGCTATTAACATATTAAAATCCTTGTTAGCTGTCTCATTTCACTCTCTCTCTCTCTCTCTCTCTCTCTCTCTCTCTCTCTCTCTCTCTGTGTGAGAGAGAGAGAGAGAGAATTAGTATTTGATGAAAAATAGTTTAAGTTCTCTATATGTGAGCAAGGGGGGAAACCCTTTCCCACTTATTAACAAATACAGACCAAGTCCTTATTTCCACTTTCCCACAATTTAATCCCCGACTCTAATTCCCCAGCACCATTAAATTTCTTATATTGTTAATAAACTGAGTTTCTACAATTTATAGTGATTTTCCAGCAGTTTACATTCATTTCTCAAAAATGTTTGGTAAGGAGCCTAATTGTTTGCTTTGAAACTAGCCCTACTGAGCAGACATCTGTTCCTACATAATGAGTGCTTAGGTACTTCTCTAAGAAACAGATGCACAGCTCACCGGGAAATCTGGTGGGTGGCCATAGAGACAGAATCAGAAAATGTTGGAACCCCTAGGATGGTAGAGCTAGGAAGACCTTTAACAATCATTTGTTCCCAGTAGTATCATTTTTTTAAGATAGGAAAAGACACTCAGAGAGGTAGTGTGACTTTTATTAGATCATATTGCTTTTTTAGTGGAAGAGTTAGAACTAGAAATCAGGTCTCCTGGGTTCAGGTTAAGTAGTTCTTAAAGCCTTCAAAGAAGCATTCTAATCTACTCTTAAGGATATTATTGAAGAAGAACTGAGAATGACCTTAGTCTTTGGTGAAGAAAGTCAAGGAATACTTTTTTTCAACATTTTGAATTGGTAGACTTTGAAATGTTCCAGTGTAATGGCCTTAGTGTTATACTCTATAGCTCAAAATATTTGTGGATTTATTAAATTGGAGAGATGCAAATTGGTGTGGTGATTAGAGGATTGCTCATGAGGTTGGCACTATCAACAAACCAATCAGTCAGCAAATATTTAAGTCCCAGGCACTGTGAGCAATCATTTTAGTGAATTTAGATTTCTGAAGACCCAAGAAGGTTCAAAAATCTAACACATATTTAATTATGTGAGACAACTCATGTAACCTCTCTCTGACTTAATTTCCTCATCTGTAAAATCAGGGACTTTGACTCCATGTTCTTTAAGATACCTCCACCCCAAATTTGGGATCTTATAACCGGACATACTTTAAGTCACACTTCAGACACTTATTGGAAATGTGACACCTGGACAAATTGCTTAACTTCTCAAAGCTTCATGTAGTTCTCTCAGGCTTACTAATTGAAGAGCAGGTGCTGAATTACATTGGTGGAAGGAGTTTCCTTCTCAGAAACTCCCTGCAGGAATAAAATCACACTTCAAACTTGAAAAAAAAATCTATTAGATTGTTTTAGCACAATTTTTAGAATATTTTACAGAGATCTACATTTCATTCTTTCCTTTCTCTTATGGGATCTGGGAATTGTGTCCTTAATTAGATTTTTTTTCTTTTAGTATCTTCTGTCTTTTTCCCCCCCTCTTTATTTAATGCCTTCTTTCATCTGAGAAACACACCTGGAGCATCAGAAAACCAGAACCTCAGCCCAAAACTAGGAGGGAAAAGACACCACTGAAGGGGAGGACAGATGACCTGCCTCTGGGTCCACCTTAATTTAACTCTCTCAGAGATTTCCTTTGTATTCCTCCAAGGATATAGGCACTTTGGGAGGGAGCCATTAGTGGAAATCCCTTGTTAAACTCAAATGCAGAGCTTTTGAAATTCCAAGGGGCTGATTGAGATGACCAATTGTGCTAGTATCCTGGGCAGCAGAGATTGAACAGAATAGCTGCAGCTGCATCTGCAAACTTCTGGAGCCTTTGTTGTTTTAACCCTTCTGCCCTAGGTCCTGATTCAACTTGACTTGCGAGTTTATAGTTGAAATAATCATAATGATGCCCTGCAGAGGTTACCAGAATTGAAGTTAGTTGAGGAGCATTTCCACCCTCCCCCTTCCAAGAGAAGAGTAGAGAGAATTGCTCACACTGTCCTCTGCTACTTGAGGGCTTACTCATAGTGTGACATCTTGAGGTTTTTTTTCGCCCTCTTCTTGATCCTTATAGACACCAAATAGAGGGATTCAAAGAGAACGTGGTGCACAATAGGAATAGGGTATGGGAAAAATATTTATTTCTGATACACAAAGTAAATGCTATATATAAAATATTCACAAATGCATATTGACAGAAAGACAAAACAGGATTCAGTCAATTAACTTGTATCTATAGTTATTCTTTCCTGGGAGATGAAAATTTAACCTGGTCATAACTTAAAACATTTTGTGGAATTAGGAATAAACATTATTATATTTCATCCCAGCTCTGTATTGTCTTCCCAAAGTCCATTTCTTTTAGTCATCTAGCTAGTCTAGTGTTTAGACTCCTCATTAGTGGCCAAGTCCAGTGCAAAAATTCTTCCTCCCTCCAAGTAATGTACTCCAGAACCTCTGGACCTCTTGAATTCTCAAGAGCTCCCCTAAGCCTGAACACATTCTTATTATTGTAATTGATTTACACTGATAAAAGGTCTTTGAAAATTATGATAATTTGGATTGTTTACTTTCCTTTTAGCTGTCTCTTATTTTTCAATGTCAATAACTATTTTAAATGGGCTAGGTTGGTGCTGCCTCTTTTGTACTTATAAATATCAGTTATCAACACAAAGCAATATGCAATTTTAAAAAATGTAATCATGTCTTATATATTGAGAGAGAGAGAGAGAGAGAGAGAGAGAGAGAGAATGAGAGAACTGTCTTGAATTTCTTTGTATCCGCATGTAGCATCTGGTATGGGGAGACCATTTATAATCTGTTTTGTTTATGAGATTATAGGATTATAGCATTAGCTCTAGAAGGGACCTTGTGTTCATCTAATATAAACCCTTATGATACAGGTAAAGGAATCAGACTTAGAGTGGTTAAATAATTTATCCAGCATCACCCAGCTAGTAAGTATCAGAGATGGGATTTGACTACAGGCATAACTGACTCTAAACTGAATAGTCTATACACTATTCCATGTTGATACCAACAGTCAAATTCCTCAGAAGTGCTTCTTCACTTTTCAAAATCCCAAATTCCAAAATTTACTCTCTCCCTCCTACCCAGTTGGATACCTAGGTAGCCCAGTGGATAGAATGCCAGGTCTGAAGTTAGGAAGACTCATCTTTCTTAGTTCAGATCTGGTCTCAAAAACTTACTGTGTGATCCTGGGCAAGTCATTTAACCCTCCCTGTTTCCTTCAATTTCCTTTGAACAACAACACTTCTAAAATTATTTTGTTTTTTATTTTGATTAATTTAATATTGGTTTATTTACATATATGTTGTTTGTTCCCAAGTATAGTATAAGGATCTTGAGGGCAGAGAGCATTTGGTTTTTGTCTTTTTATCTCTAGTACTTCACATAGTATTTATTACACAGTTGGTTTGTTGGTTCTTGTCCATCATTATTGGAGACCAAAATGACTTCATTATGTAGGGATGAGTTACTATGTGTCTGACTGTGGCTGATTAAACCAATATGAGCTCGGACTGCTCTGCTACAGGTTGGGCACAAATAGTCCATTTGAACATCTGTGCTGATTACTCTAAACTTGTGTATCTTACATTTCCTTTGAGTTACTTCAATTAGACCTTCCTTATAGAGGACAGCACCCTCTCTGATGATGTTAACCCATAGTGGATAGTCCTATTCCAGTGTCCCCCATGTTGAACAATCAATTCTAAAGTTCTTAAGAGAGACCATCAAGGTGTTCCTCTATCACTTCTTCTGAACACTCTTATGAAGGGTTCTCTATAAAATGTGTGAGTTCTCTATAAAATAATCTTTTTGTCAAGTGGCCAGCCCATCATAGTTGTGCTCTCTGTAGTAAAGTTTTAATGCTTGGCAATTTAGGTGATCTTCAGAATCTTCCTGAGACAATCTAAATTTTTATTTACTTATTTATTTAAGGCAATGGGATGAAGTGACTTGCCCAAGGTTACAAAGCTAGGCAATTATTAAGTGTCTGGGGTCAAATTTGAACTCAGGTCTTCCTGACTCCAGGACTACTGCTCTATCCACTGCACCACCTAGCTGCCCCTCCTGAGACAATTTAAATGGAACTGATTCAGTTTCCTGATATAGTATTGGTGGACTGTCCAAGTTTCACAATCATGCTACAATGAGATCAGCACAATGACTCCATAGACTTTCAATAGGGTAGTCATTCTAATGCTTCTTTTCTCCTACATTTTCATTTGGAGGCTCTCAAATACCTAGCTAGCTCTGGCAATGTGTGTATCAATCTCACTGACTTGTTTTTTGTTGTTATTTTTGTGTTTTTGCAAGAAAATGGGGTTAAGTGACTTGCCTGAGGGCACACAGCTAAGGAAGTATTAAGTATCTGAGGTCACATTTGAACTCAGATCCTCCTGACTCCAGGGCTGGTGCTCTATCCATTCTGCCACCTAACTGCCCCTGTGTCGACCTCCTTGTCAATGTGTACCTCCCCGGAAAGACACTGCCAAGGTAAGTGAACTTGTCCACAGAACTCAAAACTTCTCCATTTTCTGTAATTGATGGTTCCACAAATGGATGGTGTTGTACTGGCTGATGGAAACACTGGTGTTTTCTTGGTGTTGTTAAACCAAAATTAGCACAAACGACAGAGAATCAATCTGCTGAACCCAAAGAGTGAGCCGGAGACCAAAATTTGATGTCTGGAGATCTTTAATTTCCTGGGGTCTGCCTGACGATGAAGAATACCCAAATCAGACAGAAACTGGGTATTTCAGGGGATAGGGTTTATATTTTGTATTTTTGGGGAGGGGTGTACTGAGAACAAACAGGATACAGAAGCAAAGACAGCAGTTAGATATATTTTCTTGTCATACTACTCCATACATATATAAACATAGGGACTAGACAGAGTGGGAAAGGGTCAGGGTCTTTGTGTTATATCTGAACTTGTTTCCTGAGATGGAGGGAGTCACATATTCATGGACTTCCCACAGGTCTGAGGGAGTGAAATTTACTATCTTATGGTTCCAGCTGCATCTGGGGAAGGGGAGGCAGTCCAGGGAGGAAGCAGGAATTTTACAGATACAGCAAGATAATTAGGCTAACAAGGGTGCTTTGTGAATCTTAGACAAATTGATGGTATATCTGTGACCCCCAGAGTCAAGCATTTGGGACCTGTCAGATTATTTTCAGACCCAAAGGTGCCTAGCCAAAGTTATATTTCTGAGGAGTTTCTCCAGGCCCAGAAAGGTGTCAGGGACTCCTTCTATACAGGGATTACACGAATATTAATATTGTACTTCAGATCTATACTTTGATACATATCAGCTTCAGAAGCTGCATTGAAAGCACAGTCATCTGCAAACAGAAGATCATGCACCAAAACTCCCGCCTCTTTGTTTTTGGCTTATAGCCTTTTCAAGTTGAAGAATTTACCATCAGTGCAGTTAGTGACCTTGCTGCTGTGTTCATCCTCAATGAAGATATTTGATAACCTTGGCTGAAAACATGCCAAGAAGCATGGGAGGAAGGACAAAGCCTTGTTTCACTCATTGGTGATCGGGAAATCTGGAGCCCATCATCCACTATCCAAAACCCGGGCAAACATGCCATCATGAAATTGATGTACAGTATTGATGAACTTCTTCAGGCAACTAAATTATGACTTAATTTTCCATAAGTCCATATGACTGATGACCTCTGTTCTGCTCTTAGCATTTTTCTTGGAGTTGTCAGGCAGCAAACACCATACCAACTGGTACATAGTGGGCTCTTAATAAATGCTTGATGAATTGAATTGAATACTATTTCTTTAATTCATTAATTTTCCTCATTATTCATCTTTATGTTTGTATCTGTCTTTCTATCTCTAATTACCTCTCTCTTTCTCTCACAAAGAAATGCCCTCTAGCATATTGGGAAGATTATCTTTGAAGGATTTATGGAGATAGAGCTAAGAATCATACAGAATAAGGAATTGAATGGTTTTGACCTGTGTGAGTTAGAGTGAATACTTGTGAGATCTAATGAGATCTAAAATGTAATGAAGTACACTTTCTGCACTACTTGAAACATTACTTTGTCTTCAAGAGTGTGAAAATGGGATTGTAGAGTAGTTACATATTGACCTGTTTTTTTCTCTCACTTTTTTTTTGGGGGGGGGTCTATGTTCTCATTTACATTATAATATGATACTTAGGGTCTGGATTAGAACTAGCGAAGGCTAATTCCTTTTCTTCCAAAAATGTGTCTTTGATCTCATGATGTTTCTTTTCTTTCTTTTTAAAAAATTTTCTTGAACACCTATCTCCTTCCTCATCTCCATCTTCAAAACAATTCCTAAAACCTATTTCTGAGTTTATTTATGACATATTATACAACCTTATTTGCAATATATGTATGTATACATATATATGCATACATATATAGCATATATTAGAACTCCAGATGAATCCTTTGATTCTTAATGTCAGGAACATTCTTTTTATCTCTACTGAAAACTAGTTTCTAGAATAAGGAAATCAATCAATAAGTATTTATTCTGTGCCCATTAAGAGTCAGACTTCAAATTATGGGTGGATGATAACAAAGGCAGAAATGGAATAGTAGTAGCCCTCAAGGAATTTATATTCTATCAAAAGAAGAATTTAAATGCAATAAATTACTGGACCTATTCTCTTAAGGGGGGTTACTGTGACCTTGGAAAGGGAATTCCATATTCTGAGTAGTTCAAGAATACACACACAGAATATATTTCTTTCTCTAACCAGTTCAGTAGGGCACTACCATCCTCCCCCCCATAGCAAATTTTTTGGTGTCATAGACCTTGTTAGCAGGCTTGTGAATAACGCTTTTATAAGCACATAAATAAAGTACATGGGATTCTGAAAGGAATCAATTATGTTGAAGTAGATTTATCAAATTATTTTTAAAGTTCATGAACCCCAGCTTAAGAACTACTGACTGGAACTCTGAATAGAAAGGAGAAGACTTTTTCTTTGCTGCTTTGGGGATTAGGTTTTGCCTATACTGGAGAATTTGCGGTTGGAGGTAGCTGAGTAATTATGTGCTTTTAAGCACCTTGTTTTTCAAGTTTTTTTTTTTTTTTTTAACTTTCAAAGCCTATAAAGTACCTGAGCTGGGGGAGTAGTGTGGTGATCTAATTAGTCAACAATTTAAGGAAAAAAAGATGCAAATGGAAAGACCAAGAAAATATTGGTCCCAGTGTCTGTTATAATGGATGACTAATGGAGGGATCTGGTGTACAAAAATAATTTTGTAGAAGTTTCACGAGAGATAAGAAGAGAGAGGTTGAATAAGCAGAAAAGTCACTCTGGAGAGGAGACCTTGGGGTAGGGCCCTTATGGATACACTTGATGACTCAAGGTAGGATGGATCAGGGGGTTGGGTAGGACTTCTCCAAAAATGCCATTACAAGCAGCTAGCAGAACTGTTTCAAACTTATTAGGTCAGGAGAGGAAAAGCAAGAGTGAGATAGAGGTAACAGATTGGCAGGTCAGGCAAGGATGTAGCGTTTCTCTTGTCTTGGAGCAAGATAGAGTTTTCTGACCCCTACCATACTCAATGAAAGGAGGAGGCATGCATTTTTTTAGATTTTGAAAAGAATTTTATTTTTCCAATTACATATAAAGATAATTTTCAATATTAATTTTTTATAAGATTTTGAATTCCAAATTTTTCTCCCTCTGTCTTTCTTCTCCCCCACTCCCCAAGATGACATACAATCTGATAAAAGTTATAAATGTACAGTCATGTTAAACATAGTAACACTTTAGTCATGTTGTGAAAGAAAAAAACAGAAACAAAATAACAGAAGAAAAAAAGTGAAAATAGTATGCTTTGGATACTATGTATGGATTTTCCATCATAAGTCTTTTGAAATTGTCTTGGATTATTGTAGAACTGAGAAGAGCTAAGTCTATCATAGTTGAGCATCATACAATGTTGCTGTTATTGTTCATAGTTCATGTACCTCTCCAGGTATTTCAGAAATCTACCTGATCAGCATTTCTTATACAACAATAGTATTCCATTACATTCATATACCACAATTTGTTCAGGTACTTCCTAATTGATGGTCATTACCTCAATTTCTACTTCTTTGTCACCAAAAAAAGAGATGCCATAAATATTTTTGTACATGGAAGTACTTTATTCTTTTTTTATTATGTCTTTGAAATACAGACCTAGAAATCATATTAGTGGATCAAAGGGATATAGTCAATTTTATTACCCTTTGGACATAGTTCCAAATTGCTCTCCAGAATGGTTGAATCAGTTCACAATTCCATCAATAATGTACTAGTGTCCCAGTCTTTTTACATCCTCTCCAACATTTATTATTTTCTTTTTCGTGTCATATTAGCCAATCTGATCTGTGTGAGGTGGTACACCATAGTTGCTTAATTTGCTTTTCTCTGAACAATAGTGATTTTAAAGCATTTTTTCATATGACTAGAGATAGTTTTAATTTCATCATTGGAAAAGTGCTTGTTCATACCAATTGACCATTTATCAATTGGGGAATAACTTAAATTCTTATAAATTTTACTAGTTCACTTTATATTTGAAAAATGAATCCTTTATCAAAAATACTAGGTGTAGAAATTGTTTTATAGCTTTCTGCTTTCCTTCTAATCTTGGTTGTATTAGTTTTGCTTGTGCAAACCCTTTTTAATTTAATATAATGAAAACTATTCATTTTGCATGTTCTCTATCTCCTATTTGGTCATAAATTCTTCCTCCATAGATCTGACAGGTACCTAATTTGCTTATGGTATCACCCTTTATGTCTAAATCATGTTTCCCTTTCAGTCTTATCTTGACATAGGGTGTGAAATGTTGGTTTATACCAAGTTTTTGTTATACTATTTTCTACTTTTCCTAGCAATTTTTGTCAAATAGTGAGTTGTTATCCCAGAAGGTGGACTCTTTGGATTTATCAAATAGTACATTACTATAATTGTTTACTAGCCTATTTTATATTCTTAATCTATTCCAATAATCCATCACTCTATTTCTTCGTACCAGATTGTTTTGATTGTTTTTTAAAAATATAGTTTTATATCAGGTTCAGGTAAGACATCTCCCTTTGCATTTTTTTCATTTATTCCCTTGATATTATTGACCATTTCTTCTTTATTTTTGATTTTTTTCTACAAAATAATTTTTGAGAGTTTGATTACTATGGCACTGAATAAGTAAAATAATTTAGATAGAAGTGTCATTTTTATTATATTGAATTGGACTACCTTTAAGCAATCAATATTTTTCCAGTTGTTTAGATCTAACTTTATTTGTGTGCAAAGTGTTTTGTAATTGTGTTCTTATGGTTTCTGGGTTTGTCTTGTCAGGTAGATCTCCAAGTATTTTATATTATATACAATCATTTTTTTTTCTTGTTTCTTGCTGCTAGGATTTGTTGGTAACATAAAGAAATGCTAATCATTTAAGTATTTATTTTAATATCCTGCTCCTTTATTAAAGTTGTTCATTATTTCAAGCAGTTTTTTAGTTAATCCTCTACTTGTATCATCTTGTTCTTATATCAAATTTTATTATTATCTTATTTGATCTTTACAATAACCTTGTGAGAGGTAGGTGCTATTGTTAGCTTTATTTTACAGTTGGAACTAAGACAAACAGAGGTTAAATGACCCACTCAGGGTCACACAGCTACTACATGTTTGCGACTGGATTTGAGTTTAGGTTTTCCTGACTCTAGGTCAGTATCCATTGCATCATCTAGCTGCCTCGTGAGGGGTAGAAAAATTGGGATGCCTATAATTTCTCCCTTACCCAGAATTGAGGGTTAAGGAAACATGTTAGAAAGTCTGAAATCACTGTCTGGTAACCAGTAACTAAACTAATACATGTTCCAGATAGGACAAGACTTGATTGCTTTGTTTTAAAGCAGGGGTGTAGATGGGCCAACCTGAGTACCTTCTCATTTGGTCTGGCACTGCCACAGCAACCTCAAGTGGGACTAGAAATTCAATAAATCTAGGAGCTTTTTAGGGATGAATTAATTAAATGTTTGACCAAATATAGCAGGTTAATTTTAAGTTGATAATTTTGTATGGCTGGCAAATGTTATAATATCCAAGTGACCCTTGGGAGAAAAAAAAGGTTCCCACCCCTGTTCTAAATGTAGCTTTATCCCTTTGTGTGGAATAGTTCCTTATATCCAATAAATCCCTTATAATAACTTAAAAGTGCTTAAATTTCTTTAAAACACTTAAAGTAGAGGTTCTTTACCCAAAGATCCCAGATACATTCTAGGGATCTATGAACTTAGGAAACTGTTTTGATAACTATATTTCAATTTCGCTGTACATGGTGGTGTAGGATGTGTATTGTGTATTAACTGTCAGGTGTTGGCAAAAAGAGGGCAATTTTAAGAAGCAGGAATGTCAGTGAGGAGAGGAGAAGGTCAAGTTGAAAGAGGAAGGGTGACAAGGGAAAAGAGAGTGGGAGGTTAGGACATGGAGCTATTTTTTTTTTTTGTTCATTGTGTACCAGAGAGATGGTACAGAAAAAGTAGAAGGCTTTTTAAAGACTCCTTGGTTGACCTGTGAAACTGGAGCTATGGTGACCAGGTTGCTTGAGGAGGAGCAAGGGCAAGAAGAAATTCAGAGACAGAAACAGCACTGGCTTCACATCCATTCCATAGTGACTTGATTGGGGACTTTGCCAAAGAAGTCCTCATACTTGCGACTAGAGGTGAATCTGAGGCTTTAACATGTATCTTTAGAATTAATGGTTGCTCATTCTATAATTTTTTTTTTTGTTCATTATGATTTTTGGTGTCCTTTTATATGTATATACATAAATATTTTTGTTGTCATGAATGTTCAAGTGAGAAAGCTTACAAAATGAAGAATCTATTTCACTATATTGAAGAATACAATGATATGTTCTTCTAGGCTTTCTAAGTCAGGGCTTTGCAAGAGGTTGAGGAACTATCTCAAAGTTTCCTAGTCTCTTACAGAAATAAGGTCATTGGTAGTAGTTATTATTTCACTCTTTGGGCTTAAAAACCCTAGTGCCACACACTGTGCTTGGCATGCCTCCATAAATTCTTTTTGATCCATCAGTAAACATGTGGGAAGTTTCTCTTTATAGATTTACTTTGGTCTCATAGTCCTCCTTCACTCCTTTTCTCTTTATATACTAGCTTTACAGGGTTATGATGATTTGTGTGTCTCTAAACCATAGTAGAGACCACTTTCCATTCATCTTTAATGCCTTTCAAAAGACATCAAAATTCTACTTCTCATTCACCTTTAATGCTTTTTAAAAGACTGATTAAGGGGCGGCTAGGTGGTGCAGGGGATAGAGTACCAGCCATGGAGTCAGGAGTACCTGAGTTCAACTCCAGTCTCAGACATTTAATAATTACCTAGCTGTGTGGCCTTGGGCAAGCCACTTAACCCCATTGCTTTGCAAAAACTTTAAAAAAAAGACTGATTAAGTTAACTAAAAGGATTAGGGTTGAGCTAGATCTCTTTCTATTTGTAATCAGATGTAATTCCAAATTAGTTTCAGAAGTTATATGAACAAAAAATGAAAGATTAGATGATGAATTTAGTTTTCTAATTCCAAAGAGCTAACTGCCTCTTAATAATGTGAAATTTTGGCATGTTAATATTTTCTTTCCTTTTTGGAATTAGCAAGATGAGTGAGATTACTTGCATGCTTATTTAGCACCATTTCATAGTGAAACTTTAATAAGAGTTCTCTTTTTTCCTACCTCCCCTATTTCTCATCCCCCAGTTAAAGTCTCTTGAAATAGCTAAAGGAAAAAATACAACATATATCTATCTATAATGTTTTAATAACTATATCATGTCATAAATATCACTATTTTCTCTGAGTACATAACAGTAAGAAAATTGCCTGGTGGATCATGTGAGATAGAAGAATTAATTACTCTCATTTGAAGAGAGTGAGCTGTTATTAATTCACATTTGCCTTCTTCTTCATCTCAGAAGTGACTCTTTTATCAATAATCAATCCATTCATATTTACTGAGCATCCATAGTCAAGGAACCCTGCCAGACATTTGAGAGTACACAAATTAATAGAGGCTCTGGTGCTTTTTCTCCTCAATTTACTTCCAGAGTCCTAACCACATTATCCCTCAAATGGCATATATGATGGTGCAGGGGACTCTTCTGTCACAATCAAGTTTATTTTTAGCCATGGTTTAAGGGTATTCTAATCATTAAGTATGACCTTTTTTGGAGAAGGCCACCACGACATCAGAAGGTGATGCCATGACAAGCACATGAATTGAATTTGAGTGTGTATGGGGGGTGCTGTGCTAAGTCAACACCCTCATTTTCCCCTCCAGAGCCATCTGGATTCAGTGGCCAGATATGGATTGGGATGATTGGAGATGGCCCTGGGTGGGAGGCAATCAGGGTGAAGTTACTTGCCCAAGGTCAAACAGTGAGAATCAAGTTGTCTGAGGCCAAATTTGAAGTCCTATCCTCCTGATTCCAAGACCAGTGCTCTATCTACTGTGCCACCTAACTTCCAGTTCAAATAAACAAGAAAGGATTTCTGAGATGTGGGGGAGATTAGGTTGATTCAATTCTATTAGATTATATTCAATTCAACAAAAATTTCTAAGAATTTACTATATTTAACCTGGTATTGAGAGCTGGGCTTTGAGAAAAGATAGACAATCTGGGTTCAAAGACCCCACCTTTTACCAGTGCCAAACTCTTTCAAAGGATATAGGCTGAAGAACAATTGTCCATTCTGGGTGAGTCTTCAAGGGGAACTGCCTGCACAGGTCTTGTTCCCTTCCTACAAAGTGTACAAGGCATGATGTTCTTGTATTAATCCCTAGAGACACAAAGATGAAAAATAGAACAGCTCCTGCTAGGCAGAAAAACATGTACACGTATAATATGGAAATCTTTCCCGGTTTTGCTGGCAGGATTTCTATCTATTGTCTGTCTGTCTGTCCTTCCTTCCTTTCTTTCTTTCTTTCTTTCTTTCTTTCTTTCTTTCTTTCTTTCTTTCTTTCTTTCTTTCTTTCTTTCTTTCTTTCTTTCTTTCTTTCTTTCTTTCTTTCCTTCCTTCCTTCCTTCCTTCCTTCCTTCCTTCCTTCCTTCCTTCCTTCCTTCCTTCCTTCCTTCCATCTAATGATCTATCTAATTCCATCTAATCATCTATATAATCTACTAGCTAAGAATGACTGCCTATATACAATACACATGCATGTATCTGTATATATAGCAGTTATATTCATGAATATGTTTATATATTTATATGTATATTTGTATTTATAGGCATATACATATGTGTATAGGGTTAGCTATGTCCTTTGCTTTTTTCAACTATATGGGACAATAACAGAGTGTAGAGTTAACATCAAACTGGGGAACCCTGAACCTCAGAACTCTAGTAATTATGTGATGAGTAGCCTTTATAATGGTAATAGTTATGTATATACTGTAGCTTTCTGAGATTAAATAAAAGTATACTGAATGATCAGAAGCTTAAGTAATGTCATATAAAGAAACCTGAGACCATTTTCCCTGTGTGACAGCCTGGAACTTGAGGGCTCCAGCTAATTGGCTAGAAAAGTCTGACTTTCTTTTGTTGGGTTTAAAATCTGAAACTTGGAATTTGCCTTCTAGAATTGAGAGGCCATAGAAAATTCAAAGAAAACAAATTAAGAAAGAAATAAAGCTGGGAAAGACTTTCCTCTTGGGAAAGGTTTTTAGCTGATCCTTGGCTGAGGCTTCACTAGAAGAACTATTAAACATGACTCTGGTTCTTGAACTTAAAGAGCACTAAAAAGCCCACTGTTCCCCATAGGCAAAGATCAGACATCAGCTGAAGTGATGAAACCAGAATAAAGCCACAGAGCCATAGGCTGAGTGAGCCCATATGTCCTGGAGTAAAAGAATGTGTATGTCAATGGCAAAAAAGTTCTAACATTAGCAGAATAGGGGTACAGCATTCTACAGACATCAGTGAGAAACATGGTCCTTCAGGACCTGGAGGCATCAATTGTTCCTACTGTACCCTGGCTACATGTATTTCTTATGTGTGTGTCTCTCCATTGGTGAACCCTGATCATGGTTTAGGTTGTAGCCCCGATTCCATGTTTGTGAGCTATTTTATTACATGTATCTAGTCTTCCCCCCTAACAGAAGTGTATTTGTGAGAGAGCATACTCTATGTTTATGTGAGAAACATTTTATTGCTACTGACCTTAATTTATTATTTCCATTGAAAACTTTTGCTTTTTAATTAATGATCTCCTTTAGCTGAGGATTAGTGGATGATAGTCCACAGATTACTTTAAAACCAAGGAAGAACTGTCTTGGGGGGAGAATCAAGTGAAGATTTGTAAAGTGCTTAACTTAATCTGATGTATGTAGTAGGTGATTAATAAATGCTTGATCCTTTCCCCTCTAAGGGGCCTGTTCTGTAAGTTAGGATGTTCTACACACACACACACACACAGACACACACACAAACACACACCTACACAACTACACACACAAAGAGAGACTATTCAAAAGGTGAAAATGTGTGGGTTGAGGTTGCTGTTTATCAGGAAGTTTTCATACAGATATACTTTGAAGGAAGCTTAGGGATTCTAAACTCCAAATTCTATGTGTCTATATCTAGAAGTAAGGCCATTGGCATATTTGGATTTGCATATTTCTTTTTGATTGTTCTTTTTTTGGGTCTACTTTCTCATGATGTATTCAAAACCAACCAGGACAGTTTTGCTCTCATAAGAACAAATTCTTTGAGGAAAGTAGAAAATTTTTTTCCTTTGTGAGAAAAGGCAAAGGAGGTCTTTTTCCTCTTGTCTTTTTTTTTTTTTTTGCATTCCCAAGGCTTAGTCTGCTGTAAGTAGACACTCACTAAAGGTTAGATGACTGACTGACATTATATCTAAAAAAAGGTTGCAGATGGGCAGCACTCAATGTTCTGATTGATCTACAAGAGCCAGGGGAATGTGTCTTCAAGCTATTCAGCTGTCTTAGAGATTCTTTCCAAGTATAGATCACTAGAACACTAGATTGATTGTTGCTAATTGGTAAATTCACCCTTGTTGCTAATCTACTTTCACTTTGCTATTAGAGCGATGTACAGTCTTAGTACATTTTGATATCCCACCTCTCTTCACCCCAGAAATTTTAGCAGGCCATCTTCTTCTTATGATTGCTGATTGCCCATCTAGCCTTGGCAACCAGGTGGTGCATGAATAGAGAACTGGCTTGGAGTCAGGAAGACTCATTTTTCCTGAGTTCAAATGTGACTAGACATTTATTAGCTGTGTAACTTAATCCTGTTTGCTTCAGTTTCCTCATCTATAAAATGAACTGGGAAAGGAAATGGCAAATTGCTCCAGCATCTTTGCCAAATCCCCAAATGGGGTTACAAAGCATCTGACAGGACTGAAACACCTACTAACAAACAACAATCTAGTCTCATTTTGAACATGAACAAAGAGGGCCCTTTCATTTTTATCTAATTCTTTCCATTTCTCACCTTTGATGAGGACAAATTTTTGCTAAAGTACTTTCCAAAAAATAGTAAATAGCTTCCAATTTTCTTCCTTTCATTATGATCTTAATTTTTGAAATTCAGTATCAGTCATCTTTACTAGATCTTTGATTTTGGGGCTGTGGAACTTGGCTGGAATGGGGGAATCTTTCTCAAGGTGGAACTTTTACCCTTTTCTAAGGATTGTAAATGGAAACTTCTCATGTGACTTGTGTGTTTGTGTGTGTGTGTGTGTGTGTGTGTGTGTGCAGATGGGTTTCCTAATTTTGATCTCTGGGTTTTGAACTTTCAAGGCTTCTCTAAACTTTGGACTTAAGCAGTGGTTAATGGATAAAGCAGCAGGATTGAAGAAGCTCAATAAACCTTTCGTTATTGCTGCTGCTGAAATTATTAGAATCCTCTTCAGTTCATGGTGAGTTCTATGCGGTCAAAGCCAATGTCTTCACTTAGTTGAATTGAAATGATGCTGGTAAGTTGATCATTCTTTTACTGGGGGTAGAATGGTATAATAAAGAGTTCATGATTTGGAATGAGAAGATCAGATTTCATTTTGGTCACTGAAAAGGTCACTTAATCTCCCTAGACCCCAGTTAGTTATTGTATCTCTGATATGATGGGACTGAGTTAGGTGATTCTTAAGGTGCCAGCTCTCAAAACCAATGATTCTGTTTGTGTTCTGAATACTGTGTTAGGTGCAAATCTTTCTGGTTTTTAAAATTTAAACCTGGTCAAAAATCTTCAGTGATTTCCTATTACCTCTGGATAAACTAAACTTTACGTTATCTTAAAGCTTAAAGTTTTATTCTGTTGTTGTTGAGTCATTTTCTTTTCTTTTTTTGCAAGGCAATGGGATTAAGTGACTTGCCCAAGGTCACACAGCTAGGCAATTATTATGTCTGGGACTAGATTTGAACTCAGGTCCTCCTGACTCTAGGGCCACTTAACTGCCCCTGTTAAGTCATTTTCAAATCTTCATGACCCTATTTGGGGTTTTCTTGACAAATATACTGGAGGGATTTGCCATTCTTTGTCCAGCTCATTTTAGGGATGAGGAAACTGAGGCCAATAGGGTTCAGTCATTTTTTCCAGAGTCTCACAAGTGTAGGAGGCTAGATCTGAATTTGATTCTTCCTGACTATTATTCTGGTATTCTAAACTTAGCTGCCACCTGACTGCCTCTGGTTTTATCCTACCTTTCCAGATATAGATCTTTAGAAAACCTTTCTTGATCTCCCTTGTTGTATGTATTTTATCTCACTCAAATAATCTTGCATTTATTCAACATCAGGGGCAAGTTGTAACTCTCTCATACAAAGACATTGATAGCTTGAGGCTCTAATAATCTTTGGTTAAAGTGGAAACTTGAAATACTGGATCCTTCCAGCTCAGCCTAATGGTGCATGTGAAAAATCTCCCTTTTTCTTCCCCCTAGGGAGTAGGCTTCTATTTCAAGCCCTCTTGATGGGAAATTATGCAGGCTTCCTAGGGACCTGACTTGTCTAGGTTCGTGAATTCTAGGGGCATCTCTATTTTTCATGGGTACCTGTTTCTTTCATGGGTACCTGTTTCTTACAATCCTTTTCAGTCTCAGTTTTACTCTCAAACCATTTTCAATGGGAAAAAAATGTCTGGTTTTAAAAGGAAATTCCTTCTCTCTCTCAAGCTGCATAAGCAATAACCAAGATGAAATCAGTAGTAATGATCAATAGGACTAACACAAGAACTTTTGATAAAGTCAACAGTAGAAGTATAGCTAATATACTGATATCAACTTCACTGGCAGATTGGGTCCTCAGACCAATCTTCCCTCAGAGTTCTGGAAGCAGCTGTGAGGAAGCTGTTTTTTTTTTTTTAATACTATAGCTTACAAAGCCCCACACTGATGGACTTCCCAACCTGTTTAAGATTTTGTGTCTATTAGTTTGCCAGACAATTAGCTTTTAGAAAGAGATATTTACTTAAGTATTCAATAAAAATAATTGGCTACAAACATCCCCTCCCCCTTTCCTTCCCTTCCTTCTGGCCTCCCCCTCCCCATGTCTGTGATACACTCTCCCTCCTAGTATGGTAGTTTTCCTCTACTTTGTGACTTTAGGTCCAGATATAAATTTTGTTCTTTGGTATTCTGTTGATGCTTCTAAGGTGTTATGTAAAGAGGAGAAATCCAAACTTCTCTAGATCTTTTGAAGGTCAGTAGGTCCTCCTCTGGTTAGGGAGGTTGGGGTGGTGCTGGTGGTGGTGAGGTAGGGAAGTAGTAAGGCTGAGTTGAGGCCCTTTCCCCTTCTCTTCCACACCAGACAGTTTTCTCTCTGGGGTTTAGCTGGATTTCTTTCTCCTACCTCAACACTGGTTCAAAAATTTCTAATTCCAACTAACTGAATAATTTTGGATGGAGATAGGGCAGAAATTAAGAACAAGTCTCTCAGTCACTCCAAAAGACTTCCTCTTGTACCTTTGGAGGCTTCTCAGACTTGTTCATATCCAGTGAACAACAGCAATATGTTCTCATCTGATGACTATAACAAGGCTAAATTGTGTTGTTGTTTATTTGTTTAGTCATATCCAACTCTATGTGACCCCATTTGAGGTTCTCTTGGTAAAGAGACTGGAGTAGTTTGCCATTTTCTTCTCCCGCTCATTTTACAGATGAGGAAATTGAGGCAAACAGGATTAAGTGAGTTGTCCAGGGTCATACAGCTAGAAGTGAATGAGACCAGATTTAAACTGAGGAAGACTCTGACTCCAGGGTCATTGCTCTTTTCCTAGCTTCTCTGGGCCAATTTCCATTACTACTCTTAAAAAAGTTAAAAAACCCCAGAGAACTCACCCTTTCTCTCTAATCATCCATGGCTATTTCAGTCAAAGGCAAGAGAAAGACCCAAGAAGATAAGGTTCTTTAATGTTGGTGGGATCCATTTCCACTTAATGGTAATTTTATTCTATTCACATCAAAATTATAATAGTTATTTATGAATTTCCCTCCATCTTAATTTTGACTCATTCATTATTTTCCTTCTCAGCCCAACTTCTGTTACCTTATCTTCTTCCCTTAGCCTCTTATTCCTTATTTTACCCCCTTCTCAAAATTTCCTTCCACATCTGCTCCTCCACCCTCCTAATCTTAATTTATACACCCACCTAAAAATTCTTCCCCCACCTTTCCCAATTTTCTCACCTCTTTAGATGTTCAGAGGACTTCTAAACCCCTACAGATGTATGCATTGTTCCCTTTTTAACCCATTTGAGAATAAGGTTCCAAAATTATTAACTGTCCACTCCCACCTGTTTCCCCTCTATTAGTTCTTTCTTTCACACCTTGGTTTAATGGGGAATACTACTGTACTGTAAGAAATGATGAACACAATGATCTTAGAAAAACATGGAAAGACTTATATGAAATAATGAAGAGCTAAATGAACAGAACCAAAGAGAATATTGTATATAGTAACGGCAATAAGTTTTAAGAATGCTTTGAGTGAAAAAGTAATTTTGATTATTATTAATACCCAAATTAACTAACTACAAAAGACAGATGAAGAAAGATACTACCTGCATCCAGAGAAAGAACTGATAAATAGAAGCATGTAGAGAATAATTTTACACACACACACACACACACACACACACACACACACATATATGCCTAGTTGTGTCCAATGGTTGCCATCTCTGGGGTGTAAGAAAAAAAAGAAATTTACATGTTAATTTAGTTGTATATTTGAAAGGAATAGCAAGTTGTACATAGATTTGTAGTTTCATATGCAATCAACTCTTATTATACATCTATTTTATTAAACATTATTACATTATGGAAATGCTTGTTTTATTCCATTAATTAAAAAGAAAATAAAGAAAATTTTAAAAAGTCAATGGGAAAACCTTCCTAAGTGAAAAAAAGGAACAGGAAAAAATTGTTAGCTGGGTTAAGGTCCCTCACTGCCCATGGCTGCAGGATGCCATCTCATGCTTACTTAGTCAACAATGTAGGCTTAGTCTAGTTCAAACTTCATCCTCTAAACACCTCCAAAGCTCCCTTCTCATATCCATTATACCTGCATTATGATGCATTTTAATACTCTATCAATTACATTTTGATGGTTTCTTTGGCATTCCCCTCTCAAAAGGCCTCAGAGACCAAACCAGTAAACCTGAGGTAGTTAGCAAGAAGTAACCTGTTCTCCTGTAGCTATGTGGTGCAGTGATAGAGCCCTGAGACTGGAGTCAGGAAGACCTGAATTCAAATCCAGCCTCATATATGTATTAGCTGTGTGGGCTTGGGTAAGTCACTTGACCCTGTTTGCCTCAGGTTCCTCATCTGTAAAGTGAGCTGGAGAAGACAAACCACTTCAGTGTCTTTGCTAACAAACCCCCAAAATGGGTCATGAAGAGTCAGGCATGATAAAACAATGACAAACCTATTTTCCACACCCTCCTTTCCTCCCTACAGGTGGAACCTGGGCTTCTCAGGACTTCCTTAATTAATTTTCCTATTGGTGGAACTAAAAAGCTAGTACACAGATAATTGTATTTATTCTAGCCCCCAGGAGAAATGTCAAATTCCTTGAAGGTAGGTACTTAATATCCCTACTGTCTAGCACAATGTCTTATAGTTGGGACTTACTAAGTGGTTATTGAATTAAATTTGGAACCCTGTACAAGATATGAACAAAAATTTAAGTTAGAATTGTAATGTTATTTTGTGCACAGTGAAGTTTTCTCTATGGATTAAAATGGCTTCATCCAGGTGGGAAATTTATTCAGTTTGATTTCTTCATGTAGATCCAGATATAGTTCCCTAGGAAAAGTAGTGTTTGAGTTTTTGTTGCTAAGAATATTTCTTTTCTCTATATTTGTGACACATCTATTAGTTTCTCCTCATTTTGTAATTTAAGAAGAAAAAAATATGTTGCTGGTGTATGAGGTGTGCATTCAAACCCTTTTTTTTGCCATAGTCCAACAGTTTTCCTATTTCTATCCTTACCCATTTATTTTTATTATGGATCATAAGGATAATGACTCAGAACAGGAAGGGATTATAGAGGTTCAAATCCCTTCATTTTATAAATAAGAAAACAGACCCAGAGAAGTTACAAGATTTATTCAAAGTCATGCAGGTAGATTGTCAGAGCTGGAATCTGAACTTGAGTCTTTTGACTTCTAATGTACTGCTATTCATTTTATTTATCCAATATCATTGGTTCTCAATATTTTTGTTTTCAAGGCCCCTTTATAACATTTTTTGTTGGTGAGGTAGTTGGCATTAAATATGTTGCCAAAGCTAGTAAGCATCAAGTGTTTGAGGCCAGCTGCTCCCCTTTTCCCTTAAAAAATTATTGAGATCTACCCATTTCACCTCCCTCAAGAGTGTTTTTTTTTAGCATTTATTGATATTAGAAGTTAAACATCTTAGAATTATTATGAAAATAGTCTTGACTTTACACTTAAAAAGAGTGTCAGGGAACCCTCTGGTGCTTCCCAGACCCTATTTTGGGAACTGGTACCCTAGAACAGTGTTTTTGTTCAGTTGCTTCAGTTGTATCTGACTCAATTTCATGATGACGTGCATGCCTGGGTTCTGGATAGTGGATGATGCTCTTGAGATTTCCCAGTCACCAATGGAGAGAAATAAGGATATGTCTTTACTCCCATGCTTTGTGGTATGATATTTTCAGCATGTTATCAAATGCCTTTAATGAGGATGAACATGGCCTCAGGGTCAGCTACTGCAAGGGAGTGTTGGTGCATGTTCTTCTCTTTGCAGATGCTTGTGCCCTCAATGTAGCCTCTGAAACTGAGATAAAACAAAGTATGGATCAATTCTCTGCTGCTTGTGCTCCTTTTGGTCTAATGGTTAACACCAAGAAAACCTAGGTACTCCATCAGCCAGCTCCACACCATCCATATGTGGAACCATTGATTACAACAAATTGAGTTCAAGTTCACTTATCTTGGCAATGTCCTTTCTATGGAAGTACACATTGACAATGAGGTTGACACTCATATTGCTAGAGCTAAATCAGTATTTAGGAGACTCTGAAAGAAAGTGTGGGAAAGAAGAGGTATTAGACTGACACCAAACTGAAGGTCTACAGAGCCATTGGGCTGACTTCATTGCTATACACCTGTGAAACCTGGACAGTCTACCAGTGCCATGTCAGAAAGCTTCCATTTAATTTGTCTTAGGAAGATTCTGACGATATCCCTCAAGCTAAACTACCTAGCATTCAAACATTATTACAGAGAGGGCAACTTTGATGGACTGGACATTGTTAGAATGCCAAACATACCCTTAGCCAAAAGACTATTTTATGGAGAACTCACCCAGAGCAAGTGCTCATAAGGGGGTCAGAAGAAGTTATATTGAGACACCCTGAAGGTCTCATTGAAGAACTTTAGAATTGATTTTACAACATGAGAGACACTGACTTGGGACTGCCCAGTTTGGTGTGCCCTCATCAATGAAGGTACTGAACTCTATTAGGAAGGCAGAATTGACACAGCTCAATGGAAACGTGACATCCATAAGTTTAGAGTTCCTATCCAAGGTATTCCCATGGACTAATTGTACCCAACCTGTGGTAGAGCATTCCAAGCTCATATAGGTTGATCTGTCACAGTTGAACACACTGTCATTTGTATCAGACATAGTGATGACATTTTGGTTTTCTTCAAAAATGAAGGGCAGGAACCAGCCAATCACCTGACTCTTTGTGATCTCATTTGGGGTTTTCTTAGCAAAGATACAGGAGTGGTTTGCCATTTCCTTCTCCAATTCATTTTACAGATGAGGAAACTGAGGCAAATGGTTAAGTGACTTGCCCAGGGTCACACAGCTAGTGAGAGTCTGAGGTTGGATTTGAACAGGATACTTCCTGACTTCAGGTCAGGTGCTCTAACCATTGTGAGACCTAGCTGCCCTAGATCAGTATAGTCTTTAGATTGTTTTTTAACTTGTAAGTGTTTCAGAAATTCTACTCAACCTGCAAAAGAAGTGTTGGTTTCCTGCACATTTATTAGTCTCTTTCTTCTTCCTCTCTCACTCTATATTTATGCTTGCAATCTCCATCTACTCAGTTTGCTCTTTTTTCCCCAACCTCATTGCTGACAAAATTGACAAGGACAGTCTCTCTAGGCTTTGTTTTTCTTTAGAGGGTAACAAAAATAATGATTCCTGCCTGCAACCAGGGTGTGGATTGCCGGCAATCTCTTTGGAATGCTACTCTTTGAAGTTGTTACCCTGAGTTTTAAGGAAAATGCCTTTGGAACAGAAAGATACTGTTTGTCTTTGACATTAAAGCAAAAGTAACTGCTTTGGGAAGGCTTCCTCTCCAAAACCCAGTTTTGTGGTCTATTTTGAAAAAGATGACTTGTTTTTAAAAGCTCCAATTTCAGATGCCTGGCACCTCAGGTGTGATATGCCTGAGGGTGATGCCAGCTAGTAGGTCCTCTTGAGATACCTCCTGTCTGACTCACCAAAGTGTTTTCAAAGGTCACTTTATCCAGAGACCTCTTCCCTCATGCTTCAAACAGGTGGGAAGCAATGTGATTACAGTTCAAATGCTGAATGAAGGAAAGACTCCAGTTTTATATCTGTGTATACAGAAACAAAATGGCATTTAAGAATAAGGAAGAAATCAGATGTCAAAACATTGATGCTGAAATCTACTTTGCTCCCAAAGTTAGGAGGCCCCAAATGTGCATCATGTGATATTAGACAAATTACTCTCGGTTTGTCTGAGAATAAATCTGAGCATCTGAAATCTACTCAGGCAGAAAGACTTGGGTTTTTCCCAATGTTTTTCCCTGAGGTGAGTGCAGATGTTCAAGCATGGCCAACAGAAAGAAGATGCTAAATATTTATTCCATTATTTCTTATGTCCATTTGCCCCCCTTTTTCCCAGATGTCTCTAATGCAATAGACAGGCAGATCTGTAAACTTGTTTTCATGGATAAGTGTCTATGTCCACAGCATACAATTTCTAGAAAATGATGTACAACTATATACACAAAGGTAGGTGTACCTAGGGTTTTAGGTAATGAAATACAGCTGTAGAAAGAGAATAAATCAATCTAACCTGGCTAGTTTATTTTAACCTTGAAGCCAGCCATCCTTCTAGTTGGGCCTTAAACATATACAATTCACTTGGGAAGTTATCTTGTTCCCACTACCCTACATTTAATGCTGGGTCCAAACACCACCAATTTCATCTTTAAGCACTTTAAATTGAATTTGCAAATTAGTCTCACTTTGTGCATTTGAAATGCACATTTATTTATGTGCAATCTCACACTCAAATGAATGAGTTTATATATTAAAAAAATGTATAAAACATGAAAGCAAAGGAAATCTAAATTAACCAGCCCCACATTAGCTATAATTTGGTCCCATCACATATATATTTTAGGTAGTAGCATTCCTACTACAAGCTAACAGAATATAAATACTACCTGTATGCAAGAGGATGAATTATGACTGTCACAGGGACCATAATTTTGAACTTTTTGATGTATGTGGGTGTAAAAATCTTAGCTATGTTGCTGTTTCTTAAGCAAAAAAAAAGTCTTGGTGTCTTTTTCTTTTTTTTATATTTTGTATTCATGAAGCTCTGCCTTAACTTATAGACACCAAGTTGTCACCTCTCTTTTTCAGAGTTTCTATTATGAATAAAGATACCACTTAACCCAGAGCTCAAGTAGGATATAGCTACTCTTTAGCATGGGATGGCACCTGAATAGATGAGTGTCAGCATAAAAACCGAGGTGAATTGAGTACTCTTTGAATAGATTGGGGATAAGTTTTAAAACAGCCCTTTTGTATTGTTAAAGCGTAGAATTCTCCAAAGGATAGGGTAAGCAAGGTAGCTTCAAAAAAGACCAGAATTTTTGGTAAGAATGAGGATCAATACAAGCATCAAGGTTTTCCCCCCTTTAATTTGATATTTCACTCTTCAAAATTAAAGAAAAAAACAACTTTGCTTCAATGAATATGAGATCATTGTATTTGGAGTGGTCTTTTTGGTGGCTGCAAATCGTAACCCATCTTTGGCTTCACAATCTATGTTATGACTGTAAATGTCTATGGAAACATATAATATCAATAATGTCAACAAGTACAAAATCTCTACTCTGACCTTACCTTTGTGATCTTGGTCAGGGGGAATTAACTTCCAGGGGCTTCCATTTCTTCATTTGAAAATGAGATGAGAAATGACCTCTGAAACACTTTTGGGTCTGTTTGATTCTATGATGATAAATAGTAATTTCCTTAGAGAGGATATGGTTAGAAAGCTCCAGGAAACTGTGTTTGACCTTTATTTACAGGTCAAATAAAACAAAGGGAATGTATTATGAAATTTGAGGCAGCTAGGTGGCACAGTGGATAGAACACCAGACCTGGAGTCAGGAAGACACACCTTCTGAGTTCAAATCCAACTTCAGGCACTTACTAGCTATGTGACCCTAGACAAGTCACTTAATCCTGTTTGCCTCAGTTTCCTAGTTTGTAAAATGAACTGGAAAAGGAAAAGGAAAGTGAATTATACCAGAATCTTTGCCAAGAAAACCCAAATGGGGTCACGAAGAGCTGAACATGAATGAAAAGAACTGAACAACAACAATATTAGAGAGTTCATGGGCAAATTCTAAAAGCTGCTGATAACCTCCCTGTCTAGACTCATTCACTTACTGTCACAGTAGGTAGGACTTTGGATAGATATTATTTTTTTAATTACTCAGAGCATTGTATCTATTATACTTTTTCCAAACAGACATTCATAGGTCTCATCTTCATCCAGTGAAACAGGAGCAATATTTTCTAGGACTCTGTTTTCTGAACTGGGTTAGCTTAACATAGACCCTTTATCATGTAGGCTAGGTTAGGTTTTTTTTCTTTTCTTAAAGCTTGTTAAAACTATCTTCAGATGGAACAATGGATAGAGCACCGGCCCTGGAGTCAGGAGTCCCTGAGTTCAAATCTGGCTTCAGACATTTAATAATTATGTAGCTGTGTGGCCTTGGGCAAGCCACTTAACCCCATTGGCTTGCAAAAACCTAAAAAAAAAAATGTCTTCAGAGACTTAATTGGCCCAGGACACAAAAGTTCAGAGCAGCTGATTCCCTAAGTTGCTGATCAGACACATTTAGAATCTGGACCATACTGGTCTTCCTAGAACACCTCTCCTTCAGTTCTCTGAAGTTCTCGATATTGTAGCTGGTTGATGGCAGAACTTGGTCTCTGTGATCACCTTTTCTGCAGTTCTTTTCCCCTCCCTACATGTATTACTAACCCCTCTTGCAGCAAACAAAGCTTTCCATTATGGAGGCCTTCAAACAGAGGCTAGACAATCATGAGTTATTGAATGTGTTAGATATGGGATTCTTTTTTTAGATATGATTTGAACTAAAAAACTTCTTTCAGTTCTCTCAAGTTCAATGATACTGTGATTTTTTTTCCATCTGGAAGCAGAATAGTGGTTCCTGAGAACCTTCCTTATCATTTTTCCATTCTTAAAACAGTCACAATTTGACATGGTTTCCCCTTGTGGCAGGAGATGTAAGTTTTCCTTTATCTATCAGATTGGGATGATTTCAAACTGAAATTATCTCTTGCATTAGAATTCCCTCTGACCTTAATTGTCATGGAAAAGTTTACCCAGAAGTCAGAACTGTCTGAATATTTCTCATCTGTTAGCTGATCTCTGGCATTGAGTAGGGACAGAATGACTTCATGGTCTGATACATGTTTGCTAAATTTCCATTTCATTTTTGTCTTTGTGTTCTCTACTATGATCCTGGCAAATGGGAGGCACTTAATAAGCATTCATGAATTGAATTTGTTGAATGTTTTCCCTCAGACTACAAGTTGGATATTTCCTGCTTTTGTCAACTCTTTTCACAGATTTAGAAGCCTGGCAAACTTTTCCTCAATGTCTCTTGACAATGTACCTCAATTTCCTTTGTGGGCCACTGTAATAGGTTCAGATAACTTGGGGTGTGGTGATGGTGGTGTCGAAGTAGGGAAGATATTAAAAAAGTTAATGTTGGAGGGATTATGGGAAGATGGACATGCAAATATGTCTTTGGGATCACAGTACTTTGGTATATCCAACTCTACTGATAGTTACGTGAGAAAAGTCACTAAGTTATTATATTCTACAATTGACTCAGCAGTCTTACACTAGCCATATAATTCAAGGAGGTCAAAGATAGAAAGGTCCCATACATATCAAAATATGCATCTCCCTTCTTTTTATAGAACCAAAATCTGGAAACTAAGTTGGTGCTCAATAGATTGGAATGTTGTGGTAGAAAAATGTGGCGAAATATTCTTATACTACAAGAAATGAAATATTTGAAGAATTCAGAGGAATATAAGAATATAGGAAGGTTCAGTTTGCAAAATAAACTAAATCAAGATCACTATATGTACAATGACTGCAATCTTGCAAAGGAAAGCAACACTAAAAGGGAGGCCCACTCTGATGAATTATAGCAATCATCCCTGGTTCCTGATGCTGAAATATACCTAAGACCAGACATTATAAGTCATATGAGTTGGACTGCTCTTTAATATTTTCTTTTGCATTATTGCAGTAATTGCATACAGATGTTTAACATCTGTAAAATGTGGCATATGCTTAAATAGATTTCTTTGTAACAAGGGAATTTAAAAGGGAAATGATTGTGGTATAAAACCAAAAACCATCAATACAGCTTTAAAAAAATATGGGAATAGAAAGGGAAAATCAAGTATTCCCTGGGCTTTGCCAGGGGTAAGAAAGAAAAAAATTATATTCCCCATAGCAAATTCCCCATAGCAAATTCCCCTTGACTAACAAGGTCTTAACCTCTGGTCTCATATTGTGTGTATTCAAAGGTTTGCTGATGTGAAGGTCATGATTTTCCTACATTGCAAATTTGATTTTTTTTTTATCCTGTGAGCCATAGACAAGTTTATGCAGACTTGTGGGCCAAATTTTGTTTTTTTTTTCTTTCTGGTGGTAGATGAGAGCTTAGGCGTGTTCCTTTTGGCTCAAGTGAGAACCAATGGGTGGAAAATACAGGGAAGCAGATTTTTGGCAGAACAAAAGGAAAACTTTCTAACATTTAGAACTGTCCAAAAATGGGATGGGCCACCTGTTGAGGGAGCAAATGTCTTACCCCTGTAATTTTTTGACTGTGGGCTGTATGAGCATTTTTTTGGGGGGGATATCTTGCTTTAGGTAGGAATTGTATAGGAAACTATGAAGTCCCTTCTGATTCTATGATTCAGTGATTAAGTGGAGGTAAGTGATATCAGAGATGGGAATCTATAGTAAAGAACCTGAGTGGTTTTGTGTATAACTGTTCTGCGCCCACACTGACAGATGTGATGAGGATTGCTTATGTTCCTTAGGCATTAGAGGTCTTCAAACAGAGCCCTGAAACCATTTGTTGTGTTTATTAGGAAAGAGAGTTTTTTTTGGTATGATTTGGTCTAAAAAAAAATCACGGAGATCTGTTCTAATTCAAATATGATGATCTGTGTTTCTCTTTCCTGAGAGAAAAGCTCAGGTGATCCCTGAACATCTCCTTTATAATTTTTCTATTCTTGAATAGCACCCAATGTATTAGAATACATCCTTAAGGGAGGGCCTGACTTTAAAGAAGACATGGAAGGTTGAAAGGGAAGGGAAATGGAAAAGACTGCACTTCTCTCTTTTATTGTTAAATTAAAGATATGATTGTATATGTATAACCTTTATCAGATTACTTACTGTCATGGGAGTGGGGAGGGAGGGAAGGAAGGGAGACAGGAAATTGTGGAATTTATAATCTTACAAAATGAATATTGAAAACTATCTTTACATGCAATGAAAAAAGAAAAGAAAAAAGAAAAAATTGAAATGTAAATAAAATAAATTTTATGTATTATATGAACAGAAAAGTATATGAAACTGTGACTCTCCATTACATACAACTTCCCTCTTGAAGATAAATACCTTCAACACATTTATTTCAAAGGTGTCTTGCTCAGTTATGTCTCCTGAACTTCCTTTTTACTCATTTCTGTGCATTTAACCTTTATCTTTCTTTTCAATTTTTTTAATTCTCTTTATCCTTTTTTGGGAACACAAAGAGGGCAAAATTGAACATATTGTGAAGCTCTTCGTTTCTTGGTTACTTAATAAGTCACCTGCCTCCCAGATGGTTTGCCAAGTAGGATATATTTCGTTGAGTTTTTTTAGCTTTTTACAAGGCAATGGGGTTAAGTGGCTTGCCCAAGGCCACACAGCTAGGTAATTATTAAGTGTCTGAGGTTGGATTTGAACTCAGGTACTCCCGACTCCAGGGCCAGTGCTTTATCCACTGCATCACCTAGCCACCCCAGATATACTTCTTTTGACTTGCTTTACTCCCTTCTTCACATAAGGAGCAGTGTTCTTAGCTCCATCTATCAGATGAGGTCCTGTATAGTAGAAAAAGCTTTTGCTCCTGTCAGAGGAATTGGGTTCAGATCTTGCTTCTAATATTTACTACCTATGTGAATCAGACAAAACGTCTGTATGTCCCATTTTTCTACCCCTGTAAAAGGAGAAAGTTGGACAAAGGACCTCTGAGGTCCCTTCTAAAATCTTCTCTGCCTCCTTGACCAGCATCTATTCCTCAGCTTTGATAAGGACAAGCTTTGACTTTAACTCCAAGAGCCTGGGAATAGAACTGCTTCTAGCTCAGCTCCTACAGCCATCATTGAAGGAAAATCACTATGGAAAGAGTTCTCGTGACTGACCCACTGTTACCAACAATCAGATTGACTCAAGTGCTTTGGGAATGGCAGAACCCTCCAGACCACCATTTCTACTTCTAGCCCAGCCCCCCCCCCCATCATTTAGGAAGCAATACTTGTGGACAATACCATTCTAAATGATGAAGGGGGGCTTTGACTTGCCTGATAAATTGTGCTAGCTGAAGCAGCAAGGCTCCTTGAGAGAGATACAGGAAGCAGCATGTGCCAGGCAAGTCAAAACCCCGCTCCTTGATTCCCCACCACCCCCTCCATTGGGGATAACCCAGAACCCTAAAACCAAAGCCTTCTAGCCCAGTGTCCTCAGAAAGCATCTTGAGAAGTGGCTCTTGAGGAGATATAACCTAGCAATTGTTCCTACAGGCACAGTAGCCCCAGTTACCGAAAACCCAGAAAAAATTTTCACTGTCAAATGGTTCAGTATCAGAAATAGATATGATTTTATCATAGGAAATAACATTACAGAAGAGACACTGCCAACTGCTTTGCCACTGTACCCTAAGGACTGAAACCTTTCCATCTGACTTGTAGCTGAAACCTTTCATGTATTTTATCTTCCTCATTCAAATGTGAGCCCTAGGAGAACAGGGAATGTTCTGCTTTTCTAGTATTTCTAGTGTCTTGTACATGGTAAGCACTTAATAAATGCTTCATCCTTTCATTTCAGTTCTAGATCTGTAATATTCGACATTCCTTGAGAACAGAAATTATTTAAACCTTAGTATTGTATCCCTAAGGGGCAGCAAGGTGTTACAGTAGAAGCTCAAATCTGGCCTCTAAAACTTTCTAGTTAAGTGACTCTCAACAAATCACTTAACTGTACCTCCGTTTCCTCATTTGCAAAATGAGCCAGAGAGAGATATGACAAACCAGCCATGAAAACTCCAAATGGGATCATGAAGAGTTGGACATGACTGTGTATGTGCCTGTGTCTGTTATGTAGTTACAACTTAATAGATCGATGCTTGTTGAATTATAATTAAAACAAAGATCATTTCTTCCATAGAACCCTCTCCCAACAAAGGGTATAGTTGTCCCCTAAGTCTAACAGCATAGTCTCCCCACCAAAAAGTGTTTATGAATGGCTAGTCATGATACCTTGTAATTTTTAGATGATATGAATCATTTCCCCCTATGTAGGAGTAAATGGAGATCAGTAAGTTCACTCTCTTTCTTGATTTTTCCCATGGTTTTAATTTTTCACAATATATATTATCCATTAATATGTATGGTAGAGAATTGATCACATTTGATTTCACATGTGAGTATACAAAGTATTTGTACAGATCTGCAAGAAAATATGCCTGTTGCTGATCAGAATGATAAATATGTAAATTTTTCTGTTTCTAAGACAAATTATTTAGTTAATAGACTTTGCCTCAATTTTAGGATACTATTAAATATAAATGAAATTGCATATTTAATGCACAAGATATTTTTTTTCCTTTTTGTTTAGGGCAAGGCCAATGGGGTTAAGTGACTTGCCCAAGGCCACACAGCTAGGTAATTGTTAAGTGTCTGAAGCTGGATTTGAACTCAGGTACTCCTGACTCCAGGGCTGGTGCTCTATCCAACAAGTTATTTTTTTGTGGAAAGAAATACCTCTTCTTAAGGTATAAAGTTGAATCAAGCCAATAGCTGATCTTAACCAGAGTGATGATGAATACATTTGCTAATTGTTCTTCACTGCTTTGGTTGTTAACTGATATTACAGTCTTTAACATAATGTAAAATATTTGTTTTTTGTTTTATATGTGTATGTGTAGTCCTGGGTTTACTATTGATAATAGTTTTAATATCTACTGATATGATAATTTATTTGGAAATAGGGAACCATTTTTATTTTTCTACCAAAGACCACAGGAAGAAATCAGTTGTGAAAAAAGATATGTTAAAAGCAACTTATAACTTACTTTAGTTTGTTTTGGGGAGAAAAAATTTTTAAAAAACTTACTTTTAAAATGAAGAGGGAAGATGATATAATAAATAAATTTTTAGAATGTAAAGTTCCTCTTTATTCATTTGATACACATAGTCTATTAAACAAAGCAAATAGAGAAATGTGCCATCACTAATAAAGAACTGGCCTTGAAGCTGGGCCTTGGCTGACTGTAAATCTTGACTTTGGCACAAATTTGCTGTGTAACCCTGGACAAATCACAACCTGTCAGTGATCCGGGTAGCTCTTTAAGACTATACATCATTACATTGGAGTTACAACTGCCTGCATTGGTTGAGGGAGTTTCCATATAGAGAACTGCTCTCACTAATAAAATAGCAGAGCAGGACTAAAATAGAAAGAAAGATAGGAAAGGGAAATATAAAAAGGGAAAGTGGGGAGAAGTGGAAATGGCTTGAGATGGATTCTTCTAAAAACTGTCATTTGGCTTGACATCATGGTGAATATATGTCAGCACAAAGGAAAGACTATTCATTATAGTCAAATGTGATCTTCTTAGAAGGGAGTTATCTTTGCCTCTCTGGGATTACCCTTTTAGTGATTTGATTTGTTAATCTAAAGTGTAAATTCTTGGGATATCACATACTCTGAAGAGCAAGGACTGAATTTTGTACAATATTGTATTCCAAAGAGTAGGCTGCTCAAAAAAGGCCTTGTGATTTTTTTATCACAGTTGAGGACTGCCTATCTGGGAAAGAGGGCAACGTGGTATCAGGGTAGAAGAGGGGTATCAGGCCTGAGACACATAGAGATTAAGTGATTTCCCCAGGGTTCTAGAGCTAATTGGGATTTGAAATTAGAAATCCTTGTCTTCAAGTCCAACTTACTATGTACTACACCACAAGTTGCATTTTCTTTACTTAATAACTATTTACTGAATAAATGAATATATAAATGAAAGAGAGAAAGAAAATGGAAGGAGAATTGAAATTCTAGGACCCAAGTTCAAATTCTGGCTCTGTCTGATTTTGCAAGTCACTGGTCTTCAGTCTCCTCATTTGTATAAATGAGGATGTTGGATTATATTGCTTCTAAGATTCCTTATAGCTCCAAGCCTAAGATCTTATGAAACAGAGAGAGGAGAAGAGAGACAGAGACAAGGAGGAGGGACTACAAGAGAGGGAAGGAAGGAGGGAGAGAAAAAGAAAGACAGAGAGATAATGAATTACTTCTTTGCCATTTCAGAACCTTCTCTTTATCACTGCCTTTTGGTCACACTACTAGAGTCTTTAGTCATACTATGTGTCATATTCCTCCTGCTTGGTGGTCCAAATTGACCTTTCCTGCATCCCTCATTCTATTTTTCCTGAAAAAGCATTTGGTCTACCTAGTCCCTGCAACTCAATTTGTTTTACTTGTGACTAACCTTAAGTATCTTCTTATTTCTTATTTCTTATATTATAATCTAGTGAATACCTAAGAATTTCTGGATGGGCCTAATATCCTTGCCAAACTCCTCAGTGCATTAAATTAGAAGCTAACTTTGGAGAAGTTTGCCTAGTTTTGATTCCTTTTGCAAGAGTCCTCAGAAAGAATCATTGAGGCAAGAATGCTCTGTGTAGGATGTCATGAATCATTTGTTATCAAGAGAGTATTCTTTCAAATAGTTATACAAATGAATTTATCTTTTTTAAAAATTAAATATTTTCACTTAATAAAAATCTATTTTTATCTTTCTATACCCACCCTCCAGGAAATCACTATATTGTCCATGAATTTGTTTGTCTTAATTATGAATATCTTCTATTCAAGTCCAATTTTAAGACCTGATTAATAAAGGAGATAATATAGGATTCTGGAAGACTATTGTAGCCAAGTACATGTTGTAATGGGTCCTACTAATCTGAAAAGTTGCTCAACAGTGCCCCTGGAGTAGCCAAATTCATTTAAGAAAAATTCCTAAATCACCATCATCAGAAGAATGACTACCAGTTCTTAATTTGGAGGAGGGGCATAGCACCTCTTTTATCCACTTATGTAAGGTTGAGAGGGCTAAAGTCTGTTATAAGTAGAGGGCAAACCTATACTGATGAAAACTCAGACTTCCTTAAATATTAAAGTAATGATGAGATAGGGGGCACTCAACTTGTAGACATTTTATTTAGGAAAATTTGCTAGAAGTGGAATGATAAATCTATTTTAGAGCCTAAAAAGGAGATGCATTGCTCATTCCCTGTAAACAATGCAATCCCAATTAACAGTAGGTACACTGTAAGCTTTGGTTACTAATAAAAGTAAGAATGTCCTCAAAGTTTTTTTTAATTACTCTTTCTAATTTATCTATATTTATTTATCTAATTTATTTATAGTTCACTATGTGAACTATACAGATTACAATGAAAAAGTAGAAAGTATGGCATTTCTTTAGGACCTCACTTCATAGAATAAATTAAGGTTTAACTGTTGTTACTCTTATTGGTATGGATGGAACTGTAGTTTAGACAAATTAATAAGGAAAATCCAAGAAGAAACTATTAGTTTGGGGATCAGGATGAATAACGTGTAGCATAAAAATATAACATGTTGTTTTGGGAACTTACATGGTCATGTTAAAATATTGCAAAATCATTGTCTAAGTCCCAATTTAATTCTCTAGTCTCATGTGCAAGATTTGGGGTAGGAAGAGATCTACTTATTTGAACTTATTCTTCAGGAACTATTGAGAAAGAATGAAGAATACATAAAATGTGTTTACTAGGTTTAAAACTTACACATTCAGGAAAAATTTAATGTAAGGATGCTGGGCATTATAATAAGAATAGCAGTCTCAAATCTGATTCAAATTATGGCTGAACAATCCTCTAAAGGTTCAAATGGAGATTCTGCTGCAAAGTCTCTTGAAATTTCTGCCCTAATGACTAATTTGTAAGAGAGAGCTGTAGGAGGGCCCAGGATAAATGAATTTAAAATAACTAATGTATAAACCTTTGTCAGAAAAAAAGGAGGCTGAAAACATGATAGCAAAGCAAAAAGTAGGAAACTTGACTATTCTTGATGCAAACCAACCTTCTCTGAAATGGACAGAAGATTCAAAAAACTTTCCAGGAGTTCTTTTAAGATATCTGGTGAATATACATTTAAGGAACAATAGTCAATTTCCTAGAAAATGTCTTCAAAGCATATTTTGATATAGACTTTTTGAATAAAGTAATCAAGAGATATTTGTTCAGAGAATGGGCAATAAGACTGCTTCTTGAAGCATGAGTAATTGGAGAGAACAGCCTGACCAAATAAGAGGAAGGTGTGGGGGAATTTGAGCTGTCTGTTTTAGATGGTACAGTATCTGGAAAAATTCCATGAAGGAGAGAGAGACTTTCTAGAAACCTGATTTTTGTATATAACCTGGAAACCAATTCTACAGGCTCTGTTTGAACTGTTTCATTGGACACTGGTGGGGAAATCCTGCTGGGTCTGTGAGTCAGGCAGAGGGAACAGTGAGACTTAGAGCCTTCTTTGTTCCCTTCCATTGAGGTCAGTGACCCAAATGGAGGGTACTTTTGGGCCTGGCCCTTCTGAGAGGTCAGACATTTCTAATAAGCTTCAGAATCAGAAATGCAAATTATATCACAGATAATAATAATAACAATATCCAGAATTATTCTCAGCAGCAGAGATAGTACCAGTAATTCTGGTCTTTCTAATCCAAATAATATAACTGAGGGCAGGGATTAAGTTTTTGTCTTTGTATATTCAACAACTGGCATGGGGAGATGCTTAATAAATAATTCTTGATTGATTGGTCCAGCAGAGTGGGGATATTTAAACCAAACACTGTACAGAAAGGGAGGGGACAATCAAAGAGAAGAGGAGTAAAGGTGCACCAGTGTTGGGTTCTTAGAGTTCCTGAGAACAATGTTTTTTCCTGATGATTGTATATTTTATTTTATTTTTTCTGATTACACACTATGGTAGTTTTTCCACATTCATCCATTTGCAAATTTATAGCTTACAGCTTCTACTATCTTCTCTTCCTACTCTGCTCCTCTTGGGTGCGAACAGTCTGGTAAAAGTTGTGCATGTGCACTTGTGTTTAACATATTTATATTTTAGTCAACCTGAGAGCAAATTTGAAGGAAAGGATATCTGAAGAGGGGAACTTGCAAAGGCAATTATATCTATTTATTAAATGCTTTCTATATGCCAGGCAATATGCTAAGCTCTGGGAGACAAAATAATGCAAAAATATTCCCTTCCCTTAAGGAGTATAAATGGGAAAATGACATACAAATGTCTATGCAGGAATAAGACATAAAAGTTAAATTAGAGGGAATCTCAGAGAGAAGGCTCTAAGACTAGGAAGAATTTTTACAAGTTAAGATTTGAGCTGAGTTTTCAAGAAAGTTGGAGAAGCCAGGAGGTGAAGGAGGGAGAGCATTGCAGGCAGGTGGAACAGTCAATGGAATATGGAAGGAATAAAGTCATTGTTGCTGGATTGAAGAGTATGCAGACAGGAGTAAAATGTACCTAGGCAAAAAAGGGTAGGGAAAAGACTAGTTTGCAAAGGGCTTTAAAAGCCAAAGAGAAGAATTTATATTTGATCCTGGAGATAATGGGAAGCCACTGTAGTTGATTGATGTGTCTTTGATGCAGATGTGTACCTATGCATAAATGAATAATATACATTGCAGATGCTATGCATATATAAATAGATAATTTTGGGTTTAGGTACAGGTGCCACCAAGCATGGAAGAGATTGACACCTTTTTTTATAGCATTTTATACTTTTCAAAGTAGTTTCATCTATCCTCAGAGGAACTTAAAACAGATTTGCAAATTATGCTTTTAATTCATATTGGTGTAGTCAGGAGTATGCTAGTAAATATTTAACGACTGGCTCTCTGAGAATCATGGCACACTTTTAAATTCAGTTTGCATTATTTACATTTTCTCCGTTACTTTCTTAATCCTAGACAATCTACAAAACAATCCCTCCCTGATTTATTGATTTCTGATTTTCAAGGTGTATATGCTCACAATAAAAATTTACAAATTGACTGGGGGTATGAACTGGTTTCAGCACAATCCTGAATGTTGTTATAATAATAATAATAATAAAAATAATAATAATAATAGTTAATATTTATATAGGGCTTACTATGTACCAGATATATATCTGTATATATATATATATATATATATATATATATATATATGTATATATCACTTAAGACCATGTCTATGTAACTCAGTGTACACATGCAGAATCTCATTTGAACCTCGTAACAATTTTGAGACTATTATTTTCCCATTTTAATGATTATAAAACTGAAACAAACTGATTAAGTGACTTGCCTAGGGTCACCCAGCTAGGTATTTCTAACTTCATGGTCCTATGCTCCATCACCTTACTACTTGACTAGATAGAGAACCCATTTGGGAGATTGAAGACCTAGTTTCAAGTTTCCCTTTACTCCACTTTGACTCTGTGACTGTCACTTCTCAGTTTCTTGAGCTCTCTAAAGAGACCTATTGCAGAGAAGATACCAATCAACACTAGCAGAGGAGCCTTGACTATGGTTTCCTAAACCATCAAAATCACCTACTTGGTAAAAATCATTGTGCGTTTCTCTCACCACTAAGCAAAATTCAATTTAATTCACCTCAATTAAGATTTATTATTTAATATACACACGAGATTTTGTATCAGGATCTCTTAATGCAAAGAAAAAGTCCCTGCCTTTAAAAAAAACTTTCATTTTCTATGAGGAATAGGATATATAGGGCTGTTAAGGAGGTGACAATGAATATTGACAACTTTTTCAGAGTTTGATTTAGAAAAAAGGAGGAAAAGTATAGAATGATGATGACTTGAGGGAATGGCAGCAACAAATGAAGTTTTTTTTTAAAGAAATGGAATTACTTGAACACACTTCTAGGTAATAAGTAGGGAGCCAGTGGTTAGAGATCCAAATGAGAGATAGAATTATCAGTAGGACAAGAGATGGGAAGGAATGAGAACAGTGCCAGAAACTGTCTCTTCCTCAAAGTCTGGAGCAAAGAAGGAAAGAATGGGAAAAGATGTGAGATGTTTAGAAATACAGAATAAAGGAGAAGTAGGAGATCATGGTGAAGCATCTCTATTTTCTCAGAGAAACAAGAGAATCAGAATCTGTGTTCACTGCTGAGAGGGAGGGGAGGATTTGGGGAACTTGAGGAGACAAGACAAAGTTTAGATCAGTGGCTGAGGGGAATAGGAACAAAGAATCAGTTGATAAAGATTACTTTCCTGCCAAGTAGCTTAGATGATAGCAGAAGTTGAAATTAAGTAATGTAAATTTGTCATAGACCCAGTAAGCATGTCTATGTGACTTCCTTTAATGATGTTCTGCCTCGTGATGCCTAGATGGGCAGATAGAAAGTGAAAACACATCAGCATTAGGATTATTGAGACTTAGTGGAATGAAACTCATGACTGGAATACAGCTCTGGATAGTGGTGTCCTTTTATGGAAAAGAAACAGGATGTGAAAAGAAGATGGTGGGGGATGTATTGTATATTTTAAAAGGTATACTCATAAAAGAAGTTTAGGAATCCAAGTCTTAAGCCTCATACTCTCTGAGGCATCGTGGCCTTTTGAACAAAGGCCTGGGAGTTTTCCCTGTCTAGTATCCAGAATTTGCAACCATCAATGCCCCAAACTCATTCTTATGATAGGGGTTCCAGAGGTTACATGTGGCATTGCCTCCCTTTTTCTCATGGGCTCTTTGTGGGCAGATGCTATCTCTCCTGCCTCGAATTACATGCAATTTTTTTTCTTGAAACAGTGCTTTGTTAAAGAAGACATGCCATGTGACTTCTTATCCTGGGCATTTTTCTTTCTAACAGCCTTTTATAGATTCTTTCAATGTCCTCATCCTCAGACCCATCAATTTCTATTTTGTAAGTAGAAAACCCCTTTCATATTTCTTTGTATAATACTTTCCTGGTTTTTCTTTTAGGTTTCTTTGCCTTTATCTTCTGCTCTGTCATCTTCTTTTCACCATGTCCTTCCCTTAGATTGCTTTTTGTTGTTGTTGTTCTGGAAAAAAAAATCTATTCAATGGAGCATACTTTCTTTCTCACCAGTCTTTCAACATGTGCAGGTGGAATTACAAATTTGCTCACCAAATCATCAATGTCTTCTGCCTTCTAAAAATTAGAACAGGAAAAAGGTTTTAACTTGAGCAGCTTCAGAAGTGGGGTATAGCTTTCAAGGAAAGGAAGGTGAAGCCCCCCACTATTCTCAGAATTATTAGTCCTCATCTGGGGTGCTTCTTCAGTTTGGGACACCATGATTTAAGAAGGACATTGGTAAACTAGAGGAGGGAAATGAGGACAGTAATGAACTGAGACCCTGACTCTATTAATCATACTTAGCTCTTCATTCAGTAGTGTACTGAAGAGTTGAAGTCTGGTTGTTTTTCCCATTAGTCTTTATTTCTTCAAAAGATCAGCTTGTGAATGAGTATAGTATTTCTTGTTTTCTCAGTGGATGAGGAAGAGGGTAGAAGGAGGGAGAGAGAATGTGGAACTGAAAAGAAAAAAAAAGATAAGGGGGGGAAAAAAGTCATTTTTTAATTTCAACTGTTAATGTTCCCTGCTCTACGTGTCATAGGTTACATTCCTCTACTTCTGAGTAGCTGATTTATGGGTTAATTTTGGCAAAAATGCGTCACTTGGTGGTCAGCAATCTGTGGATGAGCTTTTCTAAACTTGACTAAGGTGGTTTTCATTAAAACAGATGCAAATTTGTTTTGCAAACTTTGCAACTAGGTGGTATAATGGCTAAACTGTTGAGCCTGGGATTAGGAGGTTCCAGGGTCAGGTCTGGTCTCAGACACTTTGTAGCTGTGTAACCTCAGGTAGATCACTTCACCCTATTTGCCTCAGTTTCCTCATCTGTAAAATAAGCTGGGGAAGGAAATAACAAACCACTCCAGTATCTCTGCCAAGGAAACCCCAAATCAGGTTATAAAAAGTCAGAAATGACTGAAAAAAATAATTAAACAACTAAAAGAGGGAGATATGTTTCTGGAAGAGAATTAGCTTTTCTCTTGAAGAACTTAGATTTAATTGATCTGAGCTTCTATTTTCTCTTTTTTTCAAAATGAGCACACACGGTATCCAGTTCATAGGGTTAAGTCCTTTATAAACTTTAAAGTGCTCTAGAAGTGTGAACAACTTTTTGTGGTGGTTAAGAACTGGAAATCAAAAGGATGCCCATCAATTGGGGAATGGCTAAACAAATTGTGGTATAGGATTGCAATGAAATATTATTGTGCTATAAGAAATGATGAACAGGATGATTTCAGAAATACCTGGAAACAAATTCATGAACTGATATAGTGAAGTGAACTGAACCAGGAGATTGTAATAGCAATGTTATTCAGTGAAAAACTGTGAATGACAGCTATTTTTAGCAATATGAGAACCAAGAAAATCCCAAAGAACTCTTCATGAAGCATGGATCTGCATCCAGAGAAGGAATTGATAGTTTGAATAAAGACTGAAGCATGCTATTTTTCTGCTCTTTTTGTTCATTTTCTTTTATTTGAGACTTCGTGTACAAAATGACTAATATGGAAATGTTTTATATTATTGCATATATACAACCTATATCTGATAGCTTACCATCTTAGGGAGGTGGGAAAGGAGAAAGGGAGAGAGGGAAGGAAAGAATATAAAACTCAAAACCTGAAAAATTGTAAATATGATTTTAACATGTAATTGGGAGGAAATTATATATATATATATATATATATATATATATATATTTTAAAGTGTGAGCTCTTCTTACTTCTGGTATATGATGAACATGGTTAATTAGCTCAAAAGTTGAGAGTTTGGGAACCCTTTGAGGCATGTTTAAAAACAACAATAACAGCTTTAGTGGGAAAATATTGGGACCTTGCATTCCACTGATCAAAGTGAAGCAATAGAGAAGCAGCAAATGTTAATTTTTTAAGAATTGAATCTTTGCAGAGCATCTAAATTTTTTCTTTGAAATATTATTTTCTTCTGATTATGATTGCTCTCTTTCTCCTGGTTTGATCTGAGATCTCACTGAACAGGTCATTCTCTTTTGTGTATTCTTTGGTATATTCTAATCTGTATAAATTCTCTGATTTCTGTTTACTTGGATAAATTGACTTTCTTACTTAAAAAATTTTTATTGAAGTCTTTTTTTAAATCAAGGTTGCTGGATCATAGAATTGGAACTGGAAGAGACCTAAAAGATCATTTAACCCAAACTCTTTATTTTACAAATGAGGAAACAGATCCAGACTTGGAGAAGATCACAGGAGTAATAAAGGTTTGAGGTGGGATTTTTTTTAATAAAAGAAAGATTTTATTTATTTTGAATTTTACAATTTTCCCCCTAATCTTGTTTACTTCCACCCCCCCCCCCCCCACAGAAGGCAGTCTGTTAGTGTTTACATTGTTTCCATGGTATATATTGATCTAAGTTGACTGTGATGAGAGAGAAATCACATCCTTAAGGAAGAAAAATAAAGCATAAGAGGGAGCAAAATTAACACAATAAGATAATGGCTTTTTTAAAAAAATTAAAGGCAATAGTCTTTGGTCTTTGTTCAAACTCCACAATTCTTTCTCTGAATACAGATGGTATTCTCCATCACAGATACCCCAAAATTGTGCCTGATTGGAATGAGCAAGTCCTTTTGATCATCACCCCCATGTTGCTGTTAGGGTGTACAATGTTCTTCTGGTTCTGCTCATCTCATTGAGGTGGGATTTAAATCCAGGTCTTCTCCCTTTAGAGTCAATACTCTTTCCAAGGTGTATCAAGCTATCCTCTGCTCATGGTACAGGGGTAGAAACACTGGTTCTAAAGTCTGGGACCCTGAGTTCAAATTTTAATTCTGGACCTTAGTTTCCTTTTCTTGGCATAATACAGGGAGGAAAGAGGAGGGAAATTAGATTACATGGTCTCAGAGATTCCTTCCAGATCAAAATCTATAATTCTATGATTGATTACTTAAGGTTGAACCCCCCCCCTTTCATTTTCATATTGAACTAACCCACGTAATAAAGAAGTTATACAAATCTAGTCAATGTGGTTATTTTATCTGACAGTATCAACATTCTTTTTTCCTCTCTGTCAAGAGGAAGGAGACCTTTTTCATGACATGGCCAAGGATCACTGAAAGGATAAACACAGTTGAATTGGGTTGGAACCACCTTAATGGTCTCCACATTATGGCAAATAAACTTGGGTCAAACACAGATTATAAAGTGCTAAAGTATTTGTGTCTTTGGAATAATGATTGTAGAAGAGAGCGACTATTAAAATATTCCACACTGGGTTCACAATGAAAGATTTTCTATTTTTGTCATGATCTTATGGAGTCACAACCATGCCATGACAAATTATGAAAATTGCATTTTATTTTTTTCCAGACCTAACAGCAGTTCCTAGAAGGAATCCTTCACAACTACTCTACCAAAAAAAAAAAAGAGACAAACTCAATCTCAATTTAATGCTAATGAGGTCCTTTCTGTGACTCAGTAGACATGGAATGCTAGACTTGGAGTTGGGAAGACCTGAGTTTCAACTTCCTGTCCTCGCTGTTTGTGTGTTCCTAGGCAAGTCATTTTAACCTTAGTTTATTTTTTTGTTAATTGGGGGAATTGGACTGGTTGACTTCTATGATCCCTTTTAACTCTATAATTCTTTCTTATTTCTTTTCCTCCCCTTTTTTTCCTTCTCCCTGATCTCTTCTTGTCTCTTCTAAGAAATCTCACTAGCCCATGTCCCATATTTACAACTTTACTAATATTATATTTTTTGTACCGCCCCATTTTCATGTATATTAAATATGTTTGCATCTTTTGTTACTGCCAGAGAGATGTCAGACATGTAAGCTATAACTGGACTCAGATGGCATATCCCTGACTACTCTTCATTTTCATACCCTATCATATCCTACTTCTCTCAAAAATAGAGAGGGTCTTTATATTACGCAGAATAAGGAGCTAAATGTGCATTTTTGGCCTGATTTGTCATTTTAATTTATTTCTCCATTCAGTAAGTGGGGATGTCAGCTACAGGGGAAGAATATGTCTTTGCATATTTTAGCAACACTATTTAGCCAAAACTTTTTTTTTTTGCAGTTTTTATCAAAGAGAAAAATCATCCTTCCCACTTGGCCCTTTTGACTCATGTTTCTATGATTTCTCTTAATGTCCCATCAGGGAACAATTTCTGCTATTTGGACCTCATTGTATGCATTCTGACTTCTAAACGTGTATGATCTCATTTTCTCTGTGTATGGAGTTTGATCAGTGTATGTATTCTGACTTCTAAATGTGTATGATCTCATTTTCTCTGTATATGGAGTTTGATCAGATGATCTCTAAGATTCTTTTTTTTTTTTTTTTTTTTTTTTTTTAGGTTTTTGCAAGGCAAATAGGGTTAAGTGGCTTGCCCAAGGCTACACAGCTAGGTAATTATTAAGTGTCTGAGATCAGATTTGAACCCAGGTACTCCTGACTCCAAGGCCAGTGCTTTATCCACTGCACCACCTAGCCGCCCCTTCTAAGATTCTTTCTGGTTCTGTCATTTACTTCTCACAACACTTTATAGCTCAATTCACTTTGCAGATCCCCCCACACCCCCTATTTTCCCACTACCTTGCCCATAGAGCGATGATAAGCAGTCCCAGCTAAGATCACTTTAATCTCAATAGTGCTCACTCTAGACTGCCCCACCTCTTCATGATTTTTTTCCTTTTTTGACCACCTAGGGGGTAATACCTATCTGAGATCTGGTTGATTACTTCCTTATTGGAATGTAAAAGATCCCTATTAGTAGGAAATGCCTTGTTTTCTTATATTTGAGTGTCTTGCTTCTCTCACATCATTTGTAAATAGGTTTCTAAGATTCTTCTAATACCTTTTGGTCAGTGTTTAGAATTATTAGAGAGCTCTAATTTCTAGAATTTTTCCTCTGACTTCTAAAATATGTTATTGTTAAAACTCTTTTTTCTCATATCTCTGTATGCAAGTAAATATGGAAGCCAAAGGTTCACTTAAGCAGTATTAAAAATATTTTAGCCAATTACATGTAAAAAACAATTTCTGGCATTCTTTTAAAAAAATTTTGAATTCCAATTTATCTCTCTCCTTTGCTTTCTTCCCTTGCCAAAAATGGCAAGCAATTTGATATAGATGATACATGTACAGTCATCTAAAACATTAACATGAAAGAAAACAGACCAAAAACCCAAAGCAAAAAATATAAAATTTAATGTATGCTTTTATCTGTATTCAGATTCCATCAGTTCTCTCTCTGAAGGTGGATAGCATTTTCCATAATAAGTCTTTTGTCTTAGATCATTGCATTATTGAGAATAGCTAAATCATTCACAGTTGGTTATCATAAAATATTGCTGTTATTGTGTAAAATGTTCTCCTGGCTCTGGTCATTATACTTTGCATCAGTTCATATAAGTCTTTCCAGACTTCTCAGATCATCCTGTTCAACATTTCTTATAGCACAATAGTTTTCCATCCTGCTTTTTAAGGAGTTCTTTTCTTTAGTGGATTTGGGTGACTCTTATACCATTTAGCCTATTCTGTTGTTAAAGGTGTTATTTTCTTCAGTATATTTTGTGCCTCCTTTACCAAGTTGTTGACTCTTTTTTCATGATTTTCTTGTATCACTCATTTATTTCCTTAAAATTTCCTCTTTTTTTCGATTTAACTTTTAACAATCTTTTTTGATCCCTTTCAGGGCCTGAGAACAAATCACATTTCTTTTTGACACTTTTGGATGAGCACTATTGACTTTGTTGTCCTCTTCTGAGTTTGCTTTTTAATCTTCCTTGGTATCCTAGTAATTTACTATGGCCTTGTTCTTTGTTATTAATTTTTATTCATTTTCCAGTTTATTTCTTGACTTCTTATTTTATGTTGAAGTTGGACTCTGCTCCTGGAGTAGAGTGAACACTGTCCTGAATTCCAGACTTTTTGTGCCTAGTTCTGAGGGTGTGTAAGTTTTCAGTTCCTCTCAAGGTGGTATGATCTAAGGAGAGGTGTTTTTACTACTCTCTTGGCCTGTGTTCTGGTCTGGGAGTAACCACAAGCACTCCTTTCCACCTTGGTGACCATGGTCTCTACTCCCCTGATGCCACAAGGTTTGACTTGCTAGGCTAGTGTTCCTTCTTGTCCTAGAGCTGCAACCCAGGATTGTGACCTACATATGGGCAATGTAACAGTCCTACCCATAGTGAAATAAAAGGAACTTCTAAAATCTCCTTTTGACCAGTTGTCTGAAACCCTTATTGTCTAAGGGCTGAGAGCTTGGGAAGACATTATCAATTCAGTTGCCCCCATTGTCTGCTGTTGTCTTGCATTGCCTGGGATGTACTGCATTTTATCCCTGTGGGACAAACTTTTCTCGTCCATCTTCTAAATTGTCTTGGGATGGAAAATCACCCTATCCTTTTATTGGTTCTGCTACTCTAGAATTCTTTTGGAGGTGTTTGGAGGGAAATTTGGAAGAGTTCAGGTGAATGAATCTCTCTGCCTTTTCTTTGCCATCTTGTCTCTCTCTCTGGTCTCTCTGTCTCTCTGTCTCTCTCTGTCTCTGTCTCTCTGTCTCTGTCTCTCTCTCTCCCTCCCTCCCTCCCTCCCCCAAGTTTCAATAATCATACGAAACTTAAAAATAGCACCATCAGATAGAGGGGCCCTTCTACTCTTGAACAAATTAGTGATACTCATTACTTCTTAAGTACAGATGTCAACTGATTAATCCATTGACTTTCCAATCCTTTGATTGGAATCTCATTGTCAGTCTATATTCTAATCACTTTGTCTTTTCTAGTTTTCATATCAGTTCCATAAAGATTTATTCCACTAACTCCTGTTACTTTTGGGGCATTTCCTTAATCTCTTTTAGTTATTCACTTTGTCTCTTTTAGCTATTTTATTCTTTCTTCCTGTTTTGCTTGTATAAATCTATGTGCAGTTTATATCTTCATTCTTGGCTAACTTTTTTCGTCTCTAATCTCCTGAACCAGATTTCTTTGGAGTTCACTGTTTCTGTTCTGATACTCTCACCTATGTCTTTTTCCCTAGCTATTTTCTCCATTAAGCACCTCAGTCCTGGATGCAATTTAGTTTGCTTTTAATGCTTTTTGTGTTCCCTTGAGATATTTCTTTGTATCATATTTTAATATGTTTCACAAATCTCTGACAATTGAAATGGAGACAGGAATTCCTATTCACTAGTTATATCTTTTTAATTTCTCCCTGTTCTACCAGGAATTTGCTAATTCTCCAAGTGTCTCTGTCAAATTTCCTCATGTCTGAGATCTTAATTTTGACTGTTAACACAGACTCCTCAAAATGTCAGTGTCTTTCATTTTTTTATGTCAACACTGTCCTTCTTTCTTACTCATAAATCATATTAAATCCATTGGTTCATATCTCTTAGGTTGGTTAGAATGTTTATTTCTCCCTTATTAAAATATCTTATGTGAATTTAATGGAACAACTCCATTCCATCAGAATATAAGCTCTTTGAAGAATTTGTTTTTGTCTTTGTTTCCTAGCATAATATCTTGCACATGGCTGGTGGTTGTTTGTTCAACTGTGCCCAAATACACCAACAATTTCAATACATTTGTGTTTTCATTGATGGTGTCTTTCCACCAACAATAAAGATGGCAATCTATCTATGCCATTATGTCTTTTTATTTCTTCTGACAGAAGTAGTATCAGTGGAGCCTTTCACTCTCAACATGAAATTATACTTTGCTCTCACTTCATAACTGTCCTTTATCCCAATCCTCATTTTTGATCTTTGATAACATATCTTTCTTTTTAAAAATATTTCCTCCCATTTCCTATTATATATTAAAGCAATTTTTAAACTTTTTTTAGTTTTGAGTTCCAAATTTTATCCTTCTGCCTCTCCCTGTCCCTCTCCCTGAAATGGTAAGTAATCTGATAAAGGCTATACATGTGTAATCATGTAAAACAGTTCTACACTAGTCATTTTGTACAAGAAGATTTGAAAGAAAAAGGAAGGAAGGAAGGAAGGAAGGAAGAGAATGTAAAAAATATTATGTTTCAGTTTACATTAAGACAATATCAGTTCTTTCTCTAAAGGCAGATAGAATTTTTCCATCCTTTAGGTCCTTTAGGATTATCTTAGATCATTGAATTACTGAGAATAGCTAAATCCTTCACAAATGATCATCATACAATATTGCTGTCACATTTGCTCTTGGTTTTGCTCACTTCACTTTTAATCAGTTCATCTAGGTCTTTCCAGATTTTTCTGAGAACATCCACTTGTCATTTCTTATTGCACAGCAATATTTCATTATAATTATATACCACTACATATTCAGCCATTCACCAGTTGATGGGCCTTGCCTCAATTTCAAATGTTTTGACACCACAGAAAGAGCTTATATATATATATATATACATACATATATATATATGTATGTATACATACATATATATATATGTATGTATATATATATATATATATATATTTAGGTCTTTGCAAGGCAAATGGGGTTAAGTGGCTTGCCCAAGGCCACACAGCTAGGTAATTATTAAGTGTCTGAGACTGGATGTGAACCCAGGTACTCCTGACTCCAAGGACAGTGTTTTATTCACTATGCCACCTAGCCACCCTGCTGCTATATATTTTTGTACAAATAGGTTCGTTCCTCTCCCCCCTTTAAAAAAATCTCTTTGGGATATAGACTTAGTAGTGCTATTACTGGATTAAAGACTATACAGTTTGATTATCCTTTGGGCATAGTTCTAAATTACTCTCCAAAATGGTTGAATCAGTTCATAACTCCACCAGCAATACATTAGTGTCTCAATTTTCCTACATCCTCTCCAATGTTTATCATTTTCCTTTTCTGTTATACTAACCAATCTAATAGATGTGAGATGATATCTCAGAGTTGTTTTAATTTGCATTTAACTGAACACTAGTGATTTAAAAAGACTTTTTCATATAACTATATGTAATTTTAATTTATATTTCTTATTAGAAACATTGACTATAAAATTATTTTTCATTCTCTGTATTGCTTCTAATCTTGCTTGAATTGGTTATGTTTGGGCAAAACCTTTAAGTTTAATATATTCAAAATTATCCATTTTATATCCTTTAATGTTCTCTATCTCTTGTTTGGTCAAAAATTCTTCTTTTCTTCATTGAGCTGAAAGACAAACCATTCTTTACTCTCCTATTTTGCTTATGTTACCACCCTTTATGTCTAAATTATATACCCATTTTGCCCATATCTTGGTGCATGATTAAGACGTTGATTTATGCCTAGTTTCTGATATACTGTTCTCCAGTTTTTCCCAGACTTTTTTTTGTCAAATAAGTAGTTCTTTCCTTAGAAGTTGGGGTCTTTCAGTTCATCAAATACTAGATTACTGTGTTTTGTTTTGTTTTGTTACTGTGTAATATGTACATAATCTATTCCAATGATCCACACTCGATTTTATAGTCAGTACCAGGCATTTTTGATGATTACTGCTTTATAATAAAAGTTTTCGATCTGATGCTTAGACCATCTTCCTTTGCATTTTTTCATTAATTCACTTGATTATTTCTTTTTTCTAGAAGAATTTTATTATTTTCCAGCTCTAAAACATAGTTTTTGATGATTGTACAACACTAAAAAAGTAAGTTAGGTAGAATTGTCATTTTTATTATATTGGTTTACCCTACCTATGATCAACTGATGTTTTTCCAGTTGTTTAGATCTGACTTTGTATGAAAAGTGTTTTATAATTGTGTACCTGGTTTTTCTTGGCATATTGTCTTCCAAGTATTTATATTGTCTACAGTTATTTTAAATGGAATTTCTTTTTCTATTTTTTTGCTCCTAGACTTTGTTAGTAATATATAGAAATGCTGAGGATTTATGTGGGTCTATTTTGTATCCTATAACTTTGATAACATTTTTAATTTTTTCAACAGGTTTTTTGGTTGATTCTCTAAGTATACCATTATATCTGCAAAAAGACATATTTTATTTCCTTATTGTCCATTCTAATTATTTCAATTTCTTTTTCCTTCTCTTATTGCTATAGTTAGTATTCCTAGTAAAATGTTGAATAGTGGTGATAATGGACTTCCTTGTTCACCCCTAATTTTATTGGGAAGACTTCTAGCCTACCCCTATTAAAGACAGTGCTTGCTGATAGTTTTAGATAAATTTACTTATCATTTTAAAGTAAGCATCATTTATTCTTATGTTCAATAATGCTTTTTAAGAAGAATGAGTGCTATATTTTGCAAAAGGACTTTTTTGCATCTATTGAGATAATCATATTATTTCTGTTGGTTTTGTTATTGTTAAGGTCAATTGATGACATAGCTTCTCCCACTCTTCTTATTTCTGCTTTTGTTTGCAGTAAAAAAAGTTAAAATTGATATGATTCGGGTCCTTCATACATTGGACTAGAAGTTTGTACTCAGAATACCAGCAGCATAATGAAAGTTTATAGATGTTCTGTAGCATTCTACCATTGCTTCTGCTACTTCTTAAGAAGTCATACTTGACTTAGAGACCTTTTGTACTTTTATTTGTTTTATGGGTTGTCATGGCTCCATAGCCAAGCAGTCAGCCTGGTGGTGGTGATGAATTTCTTTATACTTTGGTAGGCTGCTCAAAAAGCAGACACTGTCTATTACTAAACCTGTACTCAAAGTCACTTGTGGTAAAGCATGCCAGAACTTGTATGCTGTTGGCATTATATTTGTTAATCCTTTGAGAATCTATGCTATGATGAAGCATCAGATTGGGACTTTGTAGAAAGTATCAAAATAAGTATCCTTTAATCCTATTTTTCTAAAAAAATTGAGCATTTGACTTAATAAGTCAAAATTTCATTGATTTCATCGATTTCTGAGATGTAATTAAAATCTCCTGCCATTATTACCCTTTTGATTGTACATGGTATCATCTTGATTAAGACAGTAAGCACAATTGGTACTGCCACTGGGTCACCTCTATGGCCAGGGGAACATTTACCTCAAAGAGAAGACCAAAGGAAAACATCACTTACTCAATCCAGTTCAGTTTCAGCCCCTTCAGTTTAATGATAATGTAGTAAATTTACTACATATTGAGAGGCACTATGAATAGAGAGGCATTGTGATAAAATGGATAAAGCATTGAACTTGGGAGTCCTAAAAGGCTGCCTCTAACTTTGTGTACATGGACAAATCTCTTAACTTCTCGGATTATCAATTTCCTCATCAATTAAAATATAGAAAAATGCATCTACCCCCTTACCTTAAAGGATTATGGTGAGGTTTACTTAAATTAATACATGGAAAACAATTGGCAAAACTCTATGTAAATCAAAAAAAGTCATATATTGTTACATCAAAAATGTTCATTGTTTTCCAGAGATGGACAGTTTAAGATCAGGCAGGTTTTGAAGGGGAGAAAGAAACACTGTGAATTTGTTTTTTCTATACAGATAATTAAGTGGTGTGAACTTGTATCATCACCTTTGAGAATAGTTTAGGATGAAACTGATTAAAATATACCTTTCACACAGATCTTTCTCAGACTTTTAGAAAACCTTTTGATTAAATGAAATCATACTTTATAACTTTTAAAGCACCATAGAAATGTCAGCTTTTTTTTTTATCATATGCCTATTTTGATAGATAACATTGAGATCAAGTTAGAAGTGAATGCCTTGGATTGTAAACTCTTAAAAACCCTAACCATTTAGGCTTTGAAAGGAACTTTTACCTATTGCTGATTTACCTTTGTCACAGTACTTAATCTTAATCCCTGACTTCTGGTTGTGATACAGAACTGGGAGAGTGGGAGAAATAAAAGGTTTGGGGGCAGAAAGAATTTTAGTCTTTTATTCATCCCCTCTTCCCACTGTCTCACCTACAAGTGAATAACATACTTATGCTCAATTCATAGTTGTTACATGATCTTGGCTGTAGACACACTCTTTGACTTTCCACCTAGGTTGTCAAAACATGCAGCCTTTGTAGATCTGGTTTGGGCAGGATAAAGATTCCTTGTGCTCACTCACTTTTCAGCCAAAGGATTAGTATAAAGACACGTCTGTCATTATTACTGGGTGTGATGCAGTTCAGATAGTAATATTTTTCTTTTGACTTTGGTTTGTTATTTTTCCGTTTGAAATTCAGTATTTCAGATTTTACTAAATCTGAATTCAGTTAAATTCAATGAGTATTTATTAAATTCTTACTAAGTATCAGACACTGTACTAGATGCTGAGGAAAGACAAAAAAAATTTCCTGCCCTCAAGGAACTTACATTCAACAAAATAGTTCTTCTTTTCCTCCCTTGCTCTTTTTCTTCCCTTCTTTGTCTCTCTTTTAACCAAACTCACTTTTTTCCATATGTATTGCTTTAGTTTTAACTTTTAATTATTTTATTCTTCAGTTATCAAGGATTCATTTTCTCTTGCCTTCCCAAACCCAGAACTGTCATGTTACATAAGTATGGTAAATGAAAGCATATTCCCATATAGCTCATGTCCAATAATTAATTTCTTATCCTGCATATTAGTCCATTATCTGACATGAGATAAATAACTTTTTTCTTTATCTTTCTTTTGGAATCATGGTTGATCATTTAATTCATCGGAGTTCTTAAGTCTTTGAAAATTGTTCAGTTTTATAAAATTGATATTATGGTATAATTATGGCATTATTCTTGTGGTTCTGCTCAACTTCATTTTGCATCAGTTTATAGGATTCTTTCTTTGTTTCTTTGAAATATGTCCCCCTCACATTTTTACTTTCATATCTATAATCTGTTTAGACATTCCACAATTGATGGGCATCCCCTTAGTTTTCCAGGTTTTGGTTTTTGTTTTGCCAAGAAACAAAGAGCTGCTGTAAATATTTTAGTACCTATGAGATACTTTCTTTCTTTCTTTGATCTCTTTGTGGATAAGTTCTAGTAGTGTTATATCTATGTCAAAGGGCAGAATAATGTTTGATAACTTTTTGGCCGTGATTACAAATTATTTTCTACAATGGTTGGACCCATCCACAAATTTATCAGCAATGCATCTATATGCTTGTTTTCTCTCAGTTTATCTGACATTTGTCATTTTTTTTATTCTTTGTGACAATCAGATAGATATGAGTCAGGACCTCAGAATTGTTTCAATTTGTATTTCTCTAATTATTATTGATTAGGAGCATTTAAAAATCTGGTTATAAATAGTTTGAGTTTCTGAACTGCCTATTCATGTTCTTAGACCATTTATCAATTGCAGTATGGCTCTTACTTTCATAAATTTGAATCAGTTAGTTACTTATATATCTTGGAAATTAGTCCTTTATCAGGGAAATTTGCTGCAAAGGTTTTTTTTCTTAGCTATTTCTCCCTTAATCTTAACTGTATTGGATTAATATGCATAAAGTCTTTATTTTTATTTAATCTAATCTATGTCTAATATGATTTTCTTTATTCCTTTTTAAAATTATGATCTCCACTCCATATTTCTGAAAGGGTTCCCTGGCCCCTTATTTCTTTGATTTGTTTATTACTTGATCTTTTTTATCTAATCACATGTCCATATATGTGAATCTTAACTTGTAAGGTTCTAGGACAAATCTAATTTCTTTCATATGGTGATCCAATTTTCCCAAAAGTATTTTTTCTTCCAAATAGTCCTATTCTCAATATTTGGAGTTTTTGTGATTATCTAATCCAAGATTAATAGGTTCAATTTCTTCTATATGTTGTATACCCTTTCATTGAATCCATGTATTTCCAAATTATTTTGAGAATTACTGCTTTGTAGTACAGTTTGAAATCTATTGCTTGGCACTCTTTATTCTCACTTTAATCATCAATCATCATCATCATCATCATCATCATCACTGAGTATTTATTCCAATACTTCTTTTCAGGGTTTATGTTTTCATCAGCCTGACATGATCATAATCCCCCCCCCCCCCACATCTTTATAGACAGTTAAAAATGACTGCTGCAGACAGAGAAATAAATTATCTGATGGTTTCTGTTGAAGTGAACTAAACTGGTACGTGGCTGACAGAAATCTAGATTATTGCTAGGTATAGATTTAAAGTCTTTGCAGCTTGTGGGACCTACTGTAGCTTGTGGCTTGTTTTCCACTGGCATAACTTTTGGAACCCAGAGTCATCTCTACACTTCAGTGAGGCATTAGAGCAGAACCTTAGTAGAATGACTGTGTAGATTAATAATTGTAGATTAATAATAACATAGAGAAGTTCCTAAAATTATCTATAGCAACTCCCTCCCCCCAAATATGTTGTAATTGATGTCTTTTGATTTCATATAACCTAAATTTTGCAAACTTTCCCCCTTCCTTGTGAACCTACCACCTCATATAACCTAAATTTTTTTAAGAAAGGAAAGAAGAGGAAAAAATCTGCAAAACTGATCAATGTGTCAAAAGACTGTGACAACATACAGTGTTCCATATTCATGGATACTCTCTCCTTGACCTGCAAAGGAATGAGAAACATATCTTTTCTCCTAACTCTTCTTCAACTCCAAGCTTGTTTTTTGTAATTTTGCAATATTCCTTTGCAATTGTTCTGGTCTAGATGTTTTCTATTTGAGGAGTTGCTTAATTAGGAAGAAAGGTAGAGGGTAATACAGAGATGGTGTCCACCAGGTCTCATCAGTGCTATACCCAGGATCCCAAATGTTTATGCATCATTACACTCTACCTACTCAGCTAGAAAGGCATCCTAAGCACCTAACTGTACCTGGTATCAGTCTGTCAGTAAACATTTATTATAGATTTACTATGGCCCAGGCACTAAGCTCTGGGGGAGACAAAGAAAGGCAAAAGACAGTATTTTGTCCTTGAGGAGCTCACTCATTAACTGGGGAGGCAACATGTGATCAGCTATGTACAAACAAGTTATGCATAGTATTGGTAAATAAATAATTCACAGAGGGAAAGTACTAGAAACAGGGGAGATTGGCGAAAGCTTCCTAGTGTTTATAGTGAGAATTTATCTGGGGCTTTAAGAAGTAAGTAGGGATCAGGAAGAGAGTACTTCAGGCATGAGGGACAGCCCTGAGATCTTGCAAAATCTGCAAGGTTCTCTTATTTGATTTCATGCTTTAGAAACTGCAAATTCTATATCATTTCCAAAAATTAAATGGTTTATTCTGTTAAATGGGGCTATGGAGGAGAGATAGTGATTAAACACCAGTGTTGCTGTTAAAAAAAAAGACTCCCAAGTATCTAGTCTCAAATATACCATGTGGGAGGAGATGAAATAAGCAGTCTCTCACCTTTGGATTTCTTTATTTCACCAGATGTCTACTGTGCTCATTTCCCCCTGATTTTATTTGTTTTTAGCTCTGACAAAAATTATTTTAGTTGGAGATGGTACCGGGAGAGGTGGTTATTATGGCATCATAGTGTGAGAATGAATACTTTAAAAAACAGAAATGTAATGGATTTTTTATTTTCTATATGAATGACTTTGAAATAGGCATTTCCATTTATTTATTTATGTGTTTTAAGATTTAAAAAGTGCTTCATGTAATTATAATAACTGATACTTGCCTAGCATTTGAAACTTTGCAAAGTATTTCTCACAGGTATTGGCAAGACTGGCCAATGAGGGGCACAGGCCTTAGAGCATGCTCAGATTTGCTGTTCTTGATAGAGACTTGCCTGTTTCCAATATAACTTATAAGATTTCAGAAGACTTCTCCCTATCTTGAATGATTGGGGCAGAAGGGTATGATGATGAAAAGTTTTGTACTTGGTTGTAGAGTTAGAAGAATTGATGACTCAAGAGGTGCTGAGCCAGATCTGAGTGTGCATTCAAAAAGGATACTGCTTTCTCCCCCATTTCTCCTTCTCTTTTCCTTACTTATAATGAGTGAACCAAGATCTCCTTATGAGCTGTCAGATAGGGGAAAGGGGCTGCCACATCTCCCATCTAATTTCAATGTGTCCATCAGTGGATGGTGACTTATTCTTCTCTCTTTATTCTTTCTTCATCTTAGGTGAATGAGTTTTCTTGGAGGAGACTGTCCAGGTGATGCTGTGAATTCAGGAGACTCTAAGGTTCTATCAGAACAGGAGTGATGGGAGGCAGTAGTAGAATGATGATGTCTAATGACAGAAGAAATACCTGTAAGTCAGATTCAGAACTAGCAGAAGACAGCAATAGGTTAAGGAATCAGGACTGATCATGATGAATAGAAGTGCTGGCTATGGAATCTAATCAGCACTGATCCCTGAAGATGAACAGAGAGCTAACTACACCTAATGTCATCTTTGCGAAAAAGAGAAAAGGACTCCACTGCAAGTACTGGTCCTTTTGCTATATCTCTTCTTTACACATATACCACATTATCATTTACTCCACTTTGCCAGCAACTTCATGATGGAATTGTTTTCAATAACTATTCTTGCTATTCTTTCTTAATATATCCTTTTCTAAAAATTAATTCAGTTTTACTGATTCTGATTGATGACGAGGGGCTTTAGAGCCAAAGCACTATAAATCCAACACTTCAGGGTTACCCCTAAAAGCCTAAGGGAAAACATAAGTAGTATTTGTCCAATCCTAGGCTGAAAACGCAAGAAAATATAAGGGGAGTGGCCCTGGATGGGTGCTACATGTATATTATCTCACAGCAATCTGATGAAGTAGATACTTCTTATGATATTATTCCAGGAAATGAATCTAAGAGAGATTAAATGACCCAGTGATCACATAGCTAGGCTGTTGAAGCAGGATTAAAATACAGGTCTTCTTCCTGACTCCAACACTAACCCATATATCATTCTGTCTCACTTGATCCTTATAATCATTCCGTGAAGCTGGGTAGTGACAGCATTATTAGCCTCATTTTACAGCTGAGGAAATTGAGGTCAAGGGATAGTAAATGATACAGTTGAGACTGGATACTCAGGTCTTTTGACTTTAAATATCTAGGATTCCTTCTACAAATAGCTAGACATTGCAGTGGATAAACTGCAGCCTGGAGAAAACAAGATCTGAGTTCAGTTCCAACCTTATACACCTGCCAGTTGGGTGATCCTGGGAAAATCACTTGATCTGTCAGTCCATCAATAAACATTTATTAGGCATTCATTTGTGTTAGGCATTGTACTAAGTGCTGAGATATAAAGAAAACAAAGGCAAGAGATATTTCCTGACATTGTGAAACTCACAGTCTAGTTGTTCCAAGATTCATTTTTTTTCTGCTCTGAAAACTAGGGATAAGAAAAGGATTGCTGTGAAGTTAAAATGAAATATTTGTAAAGCATTTCACATTTGTAAAGCATTTCACATGTCAGCTGTTATTGTAGTTATTGTCATAATTATTTTTACTGCTGCCTCTGTTTCAAAAATTGCTTGATCTTTCTGCCATGCTTTATATAGAAAAGGAATCCTTGTCTGAGGAAACAAGAGAAAACAAATAGAGACCCTTACATACTATCTATTAGAATGAAATATCCTAGGAATCCTTTTCCTAAACTGTAGGAAAGGTCTTTGCCCAATGACCTACCATTACCTATGCCTGGATCACTCTCTAAAACAAATTTTCAGGTCTAAGTTATTTTCTATAGCACCATAAATTCAATCCTTCGATGAATCTATGCTCTAATTGATTGTCTCACCAGTACATATTTGAGTTCAGTCATGCTTCCTCTTCTTGTGTGGTTCTTGCCCATGTCCTACCATAAATCCTCCAAGGGATTTACATTTAGAAGGCATTATTATTCTTGAGCATTTATAGGAGTCAAATTTATCTGAGTACAAACCATGTAATCGGAGACACCTGAAACTGAAACTTGGCTTCAGTACTAATTACCTGGACAACTGTAGTTTCATCAGGTTTCCTCTATGGACCTCAGTTTTTTCACCTTTAGATCTAGGGGATTGGTTTTCATCTGTCAATCAACAAACATTCATTAAGGTCTGAGTGTAAGAAACAGAGAGAGGACCAGTTTGACTGAATTGCTAATATATGAGAGAGAAATGTCCATTGAACCTTGAAAAATAGGTTGGGACCAGGTTGTAAAGGATTTAAAAAACTAAATGTAGAAGTCTATATTTTATCCTAGAGGGATCAAGAAGCCAGTAGAGCTGACTGAATCAAACGTGGTCCTTGTATTGTCAGATCTAAGCTTAAAGGAAATTTCTTTGGCTTTGGAATACAGGATATACTGAAGTAATGAGAGACCTGAGGCAGATTCTAGCAATATTCTAGGTGAGTTGTGATAAGGTCCTGAACTAGCTGAGTGATCATAAAGAATGGATTGGATGCAAGATATTTGTAGAGGGAGAATCAGCAAGATTGAGTAGCCATTGGTTATGTTTGTTTGTTTGTTCTCATGGCTGTAATATAATACAAGCCTCAACACTGGTGAACCACTTAGGTCAAGGTGCATATCTGCAAAGCTCCTCAAGAGACTTCAAGTGGTCTGTGTAGACTTGAATCAAGATGGTGTCCTAAATGCCACAGACTGGCATAGAGATTGAATTTTTTTTATCAGTCTATTTGAACAACCATAAATTTTATCTAGGTAAATTCCCCAGTGAGCTTTATTTTTCTATGTTGGATCTGAATGGACAGCTATATACATAAATATATATGTATAACACAAGCATCTACAGGTTGATGCAAATTTGAATTATTTTACCTAGATTTTAGACTCCAATTGGCTTGCACTGTGTTCAGTCACCCAATATGAACATTATGGATCTTATTTCCTTCATCTACTTGCATTTAAAGTAGGAAATATTAATTGGGTCATTCCTGTGAGAAACAAAACAGAAGTTACCTGCAGTGGCATTTTCAATTCACAGTCTCTAGGACAGTCCCAAAATTCTGCTTGCCCCCCCCCTTCCAGATTATTGGACAAAAGTGATAATGAAAGGTCAGAGTATTTCTAGCAAATATTCAATGGTTAGCTGAAGAAAAGAGGAAGGAGAAAGTAATTTCACTTTCCATGTTGTAAATTCTACTCCCCAAATCTTACAGAAATGAGTTAGATGACTTGTTATCAATTCTGGAAGATCATAGGGTTTTTGGATGGTTGTTTCTTTTTTTTTCTTTTTTCCAAGACCAGACAAGGTGATATTTTCAACCCCCTTCTCAGCTTGACAGTAACTCTGCCATCTCTCATTCTCCTTACTTTTCTGTCCCCTGGACCTGTTTTATATTTATTTATTTATTTATTTTTGCTGCTCCCCATCACAACTCTGCCAGGCATTTCTGGCTTGCACCCAACCTGCTCCTTTGAGGGCCTCACTTAATTTCTTTTCTGTGAAGTGGGGTTTTCACAGTTCAGAAGGACTGGGAAAAAATGCTCATTTAGTGCTTTATGAAGCCTGACCTTTAAATGTCTCCTGAGATGATATCTCATCATCTCCCTTGGGGAGACCATTTCACAATTTGGCAGTTCTCCTTATTGGAGACATTAAGGTAAATTTCTTTGTCCTTAATCTCACCTCAATTTATTCTTTATACTAGGCTAAGTTCAAACTCTTAGTATTGCTTACTCTCTGCAGATATTTTCCTAAGGTGAGCATGTCCCTTCTCAATTGCACTGGTCAGACTGGGCATGACTGGTCCTTTCATGACCGGTCCTGTTGCTTCATGGTAAATTCTTTCTAATTGGGGAGACAGACCACTTGAGGCAGGGAGATTGTAGCAGTATTCTAGGTGAGTTGTGATAAGGTCCTGAACTAGTTGGGTGAGTAGAAAGAATGAGTTGGATGCAAGAAATATTTAGAGGGAGAATCAGTAAGATTGAGTAGTCATTGGTTCCTCTAATTGGTAGCCATTGGTCTTTCTAATTGTACCTTTTATGTTGCATGATGGGAAATTGGATTAGCATATTATTGGTAGGAGTGACTCTCAACCTAGGTTTTTGGAATAGGTTAAGAGTAAGGCTTCAAAAATGTGAGAAGACCTAAAGTTCTCCCTACCAATACCCTAGTGGGATGCAATGTAAAAAAAATTGGATTTTTAGTCAGAAGATTGTGATTCAATTTGTTACTGTCACTTATTATCTGTGTGACCTTGAAGTTACTACTTCTCTGGAGCTCAGTTTACTCATCTGTCAACTGAAGGGTTTGGACTAGATGACTTCAAAGGGTCCCTCCAGTTTTAAGTCAATAACAATTAGTATTGACACAGATTTTCAAAGTACTTTACAAATATTTCTCTCTCTCTCTCTCTTTGTCTCTCTCACTTCTTTGTCTCTGTCTGTCTGTCTATCTGTCTCTCTCTCTCATATATACACACACATATATGCCCATACCTACACACACCCACAGTCCCCCATCAACATACACACAAACATTAAATAATTTTTCCAAGTTCATATTATCAGTAAGTCTATCAAGCAGGATTTGAATTTCAGCTTTTATAACCTCAGGTCTAGCACTCGATCCTCTATGTAGATTGTATTTTAAAACTATTGTAAACATCAAAGAATATAACAGGAGATGAGTAATCAGCAGTCATTTATTAAGCAACCACTCTATGCAGTAGACATTGTGTGGGATACTGAGTATACAAAGATAAAATGAAATAAGCCCTCCCTTCAAGAAACTTCCTTTCTAGTGCAATTGGTAATAAGTGCATATATGAGTATTTGTTGTTGTTTTTTAGTTATTTTCAGTCATGGTCAACTCTTTGTGACCCTATTTGGGATTTTCTTGGCAAAGACACTGAACTAGTTTGCCATTTCCTTCTCTAGTCGATTTTACAGATGAGGAAACAGATAGGGTTAAGTGACTTGGCCAGTGTCACACAACAAGTAAGTTTCTGAATGGATGCACTTATAAATATATCCAAGATTAATACAAAATAAATAAAAGACATTTTTGAGAGGGGGGAAACACTAATGATTTAAGGAATCAGGAAAGATTTCATTTGTATAGTAGTTTTTAAACTATATCAAATGGAAATGTAGAGGAAGCCTAGAATATGGAGGGGAGAAGGGCCAGTATATGTCACTCTTGAGGCTTTGACAAGAGCTAGATCACAGGAAACTAAGTGTTGTAGGTGAGAAACAGCAGGAAGGCCAGTTATAGCAATGTATAAAAAATAGGAAAAGTAGGTTGGTGTGGAGTCAGCTTGTTAAGTCTCTTAACTCCAAGAAGGAATTTTGCATTTTCTCTGAGAGATTGGAGAATTAGGGTTGGGGGAGGATGCCTTGGTCAGATCTGTTCAAGGAAAATGTCTTCCTTGACTGTGTGGGAGGTTGGTTTGGAGAGGAGAGAGGCTGGGTACAAGGAGATGGATTAGGGGATGATGGTATCAGTCTGTGTGACAAGGATGAGGGGCCTGAATTAGAGTTAAGAGGAGGGGACAGATTCAAGGTCAAGGTGCTGTAAAGGTAGAGTTGACCAATAAATCGTCTGCCATCTTGCCATGCTCCTGTTTAGGCTACTGTCCCAGCCTTAGCATGAAGAGTTGAATCCATAAGTTATATTGAGACTTACTTTGACATTCTTTCAGTAATCATCCCTTTCCACACTGAGTAGTTCTCTTGCTGGGGGTATCTCCTTTGGTCTTAATAACTCTCCCAGCTCCTCAGGGAGCTCATGTTAATTCTTGCAGCTGTCTTGTTTCTCCAGTAGCCCACTTTGTTTTTGTTTTAAGGCAAGTCAGTCACATGGGGATATTTATCAAGGCCTGCATGGTTTAACTGTCTGTAAAGATTAGGCCATGACTATTTACTTATTAGATTCATTAAAGCTGGCAATTCAGGTAATAGGTTTCCAGGCTCACTTGCTGATATTATTCTGCTGGTTGAAGATTGTCAGTGAATTATTTAATAGGAATTGAGTGTCTCCAAAACATCTGAAGCCTATGAATGAATACTATTGACTTATGTAAACCTAACTATGGCCCCTTCTGCCCTTAGTAACCCAGACAACTCTCATCAGTCACCCCAGTAGCAGTAGAAAGAATAATAGCTTCCCATCCTGATGTCTCTCTGCTGCTTGTGGATACTCAGTGTGATGAAGCCTTCCATTCCTCCTCCCCTGACTCCCATCCCCATCCCTTTGCAGGCTCCAAGTAATTGCCTGCTATTGTTCATAGAAAGAAGGATCTCATTGCAAAGATCACATATTCTTCCTCAGTAGAGAGGATTGATGAGAATAGGTGGTGAGAGGAGATACCTGGGGAGTCTTAATCCACTCCCTTCAGTTGTCTGAAATTTAGATTCTCTTTCCTTCCTTTCTCCTTCCCTTTCTTTTTTTCCTGTATTGAGTATGTACAAAGCACTGTGCTAGCTACTAGGAAACAAAGCTACAAAAATGACACCGTCCCCATCCTCAAGAAACTTAATATTCTCCTGGGGAGGCTATGAAATAGATAGACAAGAATAATACAATGGTGTGTATAATGTATACAATATAATTAAGCATAATACGTAGGGCAGAGGAAAAATCCAGAATAAGTGCTCTAAGAAAATTTAAAGAGAGAACATTTTCAGGGGGTAATGAGGGAAGGCTAGTTCTATTGGCACCTGAATTGAACCTTGAAAGAGAGGCTTCTGAAAAGTGAGAAGTCGATCAATTAACAAACTTTTATAAAGCACAGGCACTGTGCTAATTTCTATGATACAAACACATGGAGAGAGTGGTTTTGCAGCCTGGAAGGTAATCTTTGTAAATACACCAAGGCAGGAGAGGCTATGATGAATTCAGGGTATAAATCATGGATCAATTTGACTGGAAGCTCAAATGCTTGAGGGGAAGTAACAGGAAATAAGTTTGGGAAGATAATTGGTGAAAGACTGTAGGGTCCTTTAATGCTGGCCTAAGGAATTAGTTTTTATTCTCCAAAAAAAAAAAAAAAAGGGAACCACTGAAGGCTTTTGGATAGAGGAGTGAGGGAGTCAGACTAAAGTCTCAGGGACAAGTATATTGTGAGGCTCTATATGCATCCAGAGGAAGAACTGATAAATAAAAGTATGTCTAGAATGATTTCACACAAACTCACACACACATATACACACTTTTATTTGTGTCATGGTGGGGGGAGAGAAAAAAAAGGGAAAAAGGGAAATTTATATGATAACTATTATATATTTAAAAGGAATAGCAAGTTTTACATTACAAATTTGCAGTCTCATATGCAATCATATTTTTAAAAGTTTATTATATTATGAAAATGCTTATTTATTCCACTAATTAAACTGAGATAAATAAAAATTTAAAAAAATGAGATAAGGATGTAAAAGTCTTTACAAATCTTAAAGTTATGGATAAAATCATTTACCACTTTCTTAAGTCTGTATAGTCAACAAAACAATAAATCAATTCCTTACTTGTTATGACTGACTTCAAAAAATTTAACAATGGACTCTAGCAACCCCCTTTAAAGCTGGTTCTACCACATCCTCCTCAGGAAAATTGTTTTATTAAGTATCTGAAGAATAAAGTGGAGAGGGAGAGCCTGAAATCAAGCAAGAATTTGGGAAGTGAATAAAATTGTCACATTGAGCAGTAGTGAGAGAAATAATGAGAGAAGGAGATTAAATTGGAGATTAAATTGACAGTACTTAGAAGTCAATTGGATAAGGGAAGAAGGAAGAATTAAAGGTGAACCTTTTTGACGGTCAAGTTTTTGAACTTAGATAATTGATCAGAAATAGAGGAGTTTGAAGGGAAGCACTGAGTTCAATTTTGAACATGCTGAGTTTGAGATGCTTGTGAAATATTTACAGTAGGTAGGTGGTGATGTGGCACTAGAATTTAGGTGAGAACTACAGCTGATGGCAGAGGATGAATCAACAGGGGTGAAAGGAGAATGCCTAGAATGGAGGTTTTGGAAAAACCTGCTTAGATAGTGGGACAAGGACATTGAGTCACCAAGAGGAATCTAAGAAAGAACAATTGCCTAGATCACAGAATTGGGTTTGGCATAGGGTTATGGAAGCCAAGAATGGAGAACACACAGGAATTGGGATGGCCACCAATGTCAAATGCTGCAGAATGACCAGGGAGGATTAGGACTAAGGAAAGGTAATCAGATTTAACAATAAAGAACAATTTCAATACTGTGGTAGGGTCAGAGACTAGAATAGTATAGGGATGATGAGGAAGTGAGATCTCAGTGTATATGGACTACTCTTTCTAAGGAATTTAGCTTTGAAAGGGAGAAGCAATAAAGGACATCAGCTTGAATCAATGACAAGGTCAAAGGAAAGTTATTTAAGCTTAGGGAAGACTTCAGGCAATAGGGAAAGGAGTAAGGCAATAGGAAGAGATAGAAGAGGAAAGTGAAATTGGATGATTGATGGGACCAGTTTTGAAATTAAAGGCAGAAAAGCAGAGAGCTCAGTTTTGGCAGGGAGAAGACAGTGACATTCTTTGCACCATTTCATGCCTTATTGTAACAGCTTTCAGGGGTTTTTGAGTATGGACAGAGAAGATGGATGGTGGGGGTGATATAGGGTTGAAAATTAATAAGGCATGAACAAGAGAAAGACAATGGGGCAGGAGGGTTCAATTACAGACAATAGTTCCTTGTTCAAGGAGTTAACTATAAGGTCAAAACAGTGAAAGGAGAAAAATGAGGTCAAAACAGGGGTTATAGACTAGAGAAGAATGAAGTTTTACAAGATTGGATGCTCTAGTAATGGTGTAACTCAATTTTAGAAGGCAAGAGGCAGAAGAAATGAAAGAGTAGGAGATTATGGTAAGAGGGAGATTTCAGATTTCAAGATCTTAGAGGTGGGTTACTTTTGGGATTACTCAAAGGGGTTAATCATCCCTCTGGGTATCTGAGGATAAAATGGAACTAGAGATCACTAATGAACTGGGAAACCAGGATCTTTGAAAGAGTATCAATAATACTATTTAAGTTGTCAAGGTTGAAGGTAGGTATTGAAGTTGAGGAAAAGACTGAGGCAGGTAATGTATTCATTGAAGAAATAGAGAGTACAAATTGGTGGATGGGTCTGGACTTAGAGACAAATGCCAGGGACTTCAGGGAAATTTAGGAATGGCAGCATCTATGTATGAAGAGCGTTAGTATCAGTGCTGTCTACTTGTTAGCTGCCAAGAATGTGCTGATGGGAGCTAAGAAAGATGAGTTCCTAAGATAAATGAAGTGGCAAAAAATGGCAGAGGTAGTGAGTCAATTCTGTTGCTGCTTGAGCTATCTTTCCATACCTTGATCCAGTTGTATAAAAGTCATTTGTCATGCTCATGTCTTAGAGTATAGCAATTTCCTAATTATTTGCTTGGGGAAGGTGTACAAAGAGTGTTTTACTATTTCTTTAATAATTGTTTTAATCCTGATTAAATCCTTTACATTTTGGGGTAATTTTTGACAGTATTGATGTTTTTTGCTTTTATGTCACCTTCACTCCCACATCTATCCCTTTCTACTCAGTTGTGCCATTCATCATGAAAGAATAAAATAAAAAAAGAAGAGATCAACAAAACTAATACATAAATGGAGTCACACAGTTTATGTGCATACAAATATACATACAATGTATATTTCATACTCGTAGTCATCCATCTCTACACAGATGGTGGGAGTGGGGGGAAGATACCACAAATAGGGGCATGACTGGGTATGGGAAAAGTTGGGCAGTCACTGGGCCCACCTTCTTGGATTTCTTATCTTTGTTATTCAGCTTCAAGTGCTAAGGTCAAGTTTCTCTATAGCAGACTGGTCTGAAGAGAGTATTGATCAAAATATATACTACACTCCTAATGTGTGATCATTTTGAAGGATTTTTCTCTCTCTCATTTCTCATCTTTTACCTCTCATCTCTCCTTGTTCTCCTCCCTTCCCCTTTCCTTCTCTCCTCCTCCTCTTCCTTCTCTCTCTCTCTCTCTCTCTCTCTCTCTCTCTCTCTCTCTCTCTCTCTCTCTCTCTCTCTCCCTCCCTCCCTCCCTCCCCCCTTCCCTTCAGCTTCCTTTTGTCTACTTTGGCAAAAAATTGCTCAGATTCCATTCCAGCTTTATACTGGAATGAATTTGTAATTCATAAATATATACTCTATATACTTATGTGAAGATATATAATCTCAGTGAAATTTAGAATCAGAGTGAAAGACCTTATTATAAACCTCATTTAGATATAGAGTTGAATTTTGGGGGAAATGCAGTCCATATTTGCATCAATGTGTTATCTGGATGAAAGACAAAGGGAAGATGCTCTCTATATCAGAGAGGGTGTTTTGCCCTTGTCCTTTTTATCAAATGAGCTAATGTATGTAAAATGCTTTATAAACCTTATAGCACTGCATAAATGTCAGTTATTACTATAAAGGTCAGAATTGAAGATTTTTTTATTCTATAAAAGCAGAATACTCTTTCTCCCTCCCCTTATCCCTTTCTCCCTCCCTCTCATTTTCTCATCTTTTTGTTTCCTTCAGTATAAAAGTAGGGTAGGGTCCATGTAAGTTTTTTTCTGAGATAGACAAAAGAGTCTAGAACCTTCCACAAAATACATCATTCTAAGGTGGGCAGACCCCAGGCACTTTGAATAGATCAATCAAAAGTAGGTCAGATAAGGATAAGTATAGTGGTTGCTAGCATTCCTTGTGTATCAGGAACTACACTTATGGACTCATCAGTCATCCTGCTGTTTCTGTCTACATGTCTCTCTAGGGGAGGCTTGGTCTAACTAAACTGCATTAATAAGCCTTGCCAAAAGGAAGGCAAACTATTTCTATTGCATTTTCTGTCTTGTCACCTTTGACAGAAAAGGTTGGTTGGACAACATGGCCTGTTCTTTTGTGATCAGTGCTTCCCTTATTAGATGCTCACTACTAACTTTTTAATATGCCTAGAATTTTTCTTGGAATTAAAGCCAAATAATGGCCTATTTATATATAGTAGATTTCCTTTGCTTAAAATCAGGATATTTTTCTTCTAATCCTGAGTTATTTCCCACATTTTCCATAAAATTCTCGATATTACTGACAGTGGCGCAATGATGGCATCCATCAGTTCTATTAATATCCTGGGATAGCGTTAATCTGGACCTAGTAAGTTACCTCATCAGGAGGCAGTGAGATATCCTTTTATCTCTTTTCTACTAATCTTGGTTATTAATTCTATTAGTCATTTCTTTGTGCTGACCTTTCTAGTTCTAAGCAAGAAAAACAAAACAAAACCCTGAAGCAAAATAAAAATTAAATAATTACTTCTGCCTCCTGTCATTTGTATGTTTTTAAAAGAAGCACTATTTATTTTTAACATTCTTAAAAAAAATTTTTTTTTGGAGTTTCAAGTTTTCTCTCTCCTACCTGTCCCTTCCTCTCCCACTGAGAAGGTAAGCCATATATCAATTATACATTTGAAATCATGCAAACCATATTTCTATGTTAGACATATGGCAAAAAACTAAGAAAAATAAAGTGAGAAAATTATGATCCAATTTGTACACAAAGTTCATCAGTTCTCCAAAAGCGGACGGCATATTTTTCATCATATATCTTTTGGAATTGTCTTGGATCGTTGCATTCATCAGAGCAGCTACATCTTTTACACTTGGTCATCTTCTGTTACTGTGTACAATGATGTTCTGGTTCTGCTTACTTCTCATTGTAGCAGTTCATATAGGTCTTATATTTCTCTGAAATTATCCCCCTTGTCATTTCAAATAGCAAGATATTAGTCACCTTAATCACATGCCACAGTTTGTTAAGCCATTCCTAAATTGATGAGCCTCCTTTCAATTTACAATTCTTTTTTTTTTTTTTTTTAGGTTTTTGCAAGGCAAATGGAGTTCAATGGCTTGCCCAAGGCCATACAGCTAGGTAATTATTAAATGTTTGAGGCCTGGTTTGAACTCAGGTACTCCTGACTCCAGGGCCAGTGCTCTATCCACTGCACCCCCAATTTACAATTCTTTGCTATCTGAAAAAGAGCTGCTATAATTTTTTTCACAATAGGTCTTTTTACTTTTTCTCTGATCATGGAGCTATAGACCTAGTAGTAATATTGTTGAGTCAAGGGTTTTGCAAAGTTTTATAGCCCGTTGGGCATTGTTACCACTTTTTCCAGAATAGTTGGACCAATTCGTGATTCTACCAACAATTCATTAATATACCTGTCTTCCCTATCTTCCCCCAAATTTGCCATTTCTGATGTATGTGCGGAAGTACCTCAGAATTAATTTACACTTATTCAATAATGTTTTAAAACATTGTTTTCATATGACTAAAACTTACTTTGATTACTTCTTCTGAAAACTACCTGTTCATATCCTTTGATAATTCCTCTTATTTTTATAAATTTGATGGTCCATATTGTTGTGGCTGTTTATGCTTTGTTTTCAAAGAGGACCAATGACATGACAAAGTAATATCTTGAAGTGTGAGAGAATTGGATTTAAGTGAGTCAGAATAACACAAAGTTGTTAATCTCATTTTCTCTTTCTGAGTCAAAGAAGGCCAGTAGCAAGACAAAAATCCAAATGACTGTCAATGACCAGGGTTGTTGTATATGATGTTGGCATCTTTGATGTCTGACCAAATTCCAGTTGTTTCAGTGTTCACATTGTTTCAGCTGCCTTCATGGTTGTTGGACTTAATTGTTCTCGTGGAGCCATCCAAAACAGGAAGTCTTGTCACACTTGGGGTAGAAATCCCCCTTAATCACAGATGGGTTTGAGGCCTTTTGGTCATCCTCATCCTGGTTTAGCCCATCTGTCATTAAAGTTTTACCAGGATATGTCTTCTGTAAATACTATGCTTTATTGGAAATGAAGCTTTTGTAAGGAAATTTGCAGTAAAAAAAATTTGATATTATCATTTTGTCTATCAAACTCTTTAGCAAAAAGAAATTTCCCTGTTTATCTCTTTTAATTAGGTCTATTTTTATTATTGCCTTGTCTGAGATCATGATTGCTTACCCCTGTCTTTTTTTACTTCAGCTGAAGCATAATAAATTCTGCTCCAGTCCCTTATTTTAACTTTGTCTCTCTTTCTATTTCAAATGTGTCTTTTGTAAACAACAAATTATTGGTTTTTACTTTCTAATTCATTTTGCTATCCACTTGTTGCATAGGTGAGCTCATCCCATGCTCATTCACAGTTTTGATTACTGTGTATTTCCCTCCTTCCTATTTTCTTCTCTTCATCCTTCTCTCTTTTGATCCTGGTCTTCCTCAAAAGTTTGTTTTCCTTCTGACCATTTTCTTCCTTAATCTGCTCTTATCATCATCTTCCTCCTTTCTCTTATCCCCTTCTTCTAATTTCTCTGTTGGATAAAAATGATTTCCAGACTCAACTAAGACTGTCTGTCTGTCTGTCTGTCTGTCTGTCTCTCTCTCTCTCTCTCTCTCTTTTATGTTCTTCCTTTTTTGAACCAATTCTTATGAGAGTGAAGTTCAAGCATTACCATCCTTTATTTTCCTTTCTAAATGTAAAAACTTTTTATTATGTACTGTTTTTATTTGAGAAAAAATTTCCTCATTCTACTCCTCTTCTCCCCTTTCTCTTGGTGTATCCTTCTTTCTCACCTCTTCATTTTTTATGATCATTACAATATAATTGACTCACACCTATGTCCTCTCTCTATGTAGACTCTTTCTGATTGTCTTACATGTATCATATTCCTGTATAGGAATGTAAATAGTTTAATTTTTATAAGTCTCTTATGATTTCTCTTTCATGTTTAACTTTTTATGCTTCTTTTGAATCTTGTCTTTGAATGTCAAAATGTCCATTTAGTTCTGATCATTTCATCAGGAATCTATTTCATTAAATATACATTCCCTCTCAACCAATTTTTTAGTTGGGTTGGCAAATTTTGGTTTAATCTAGCTCCTTTGCCTTATGGAATATCATATTTAAAGCCCTTTGGTTCTTTTTTGGTGGAACTTGCTAAATCTTATCAAATTCTGACTGTGGCTTGAAGATATCTGAATTTTATTTCTGGTTTTTTGGCAATATTTTCTCCTTGACCTGGGAATTCGGCTATTATATTCTAGGATCTTTTTAGGAGGTGATTGGTGAATTCTTTTCATTTATGTTTTACTCTCTGCATCTAAGATTTCAGGGCAGCTTTCCTTTATTATTTCTTGAAATATGTAGGATTTATTTTAATCATCCCTTTCAGGTAGTCCCACAATTCTTAAATTATCTTATCTCTTCTTAATCTATTTTTCAGGTTAGTTGTCTTTCTGATGAGATATTGCACATTTTTCTTCTATTTTTTTCATTCTTTTTGGATATCTTCTTGGATGTCTTGATGTCTCATGGAGTTACAAGCTTTTACTTGTTCAATTCTAATTTTGAAGTGAACGTTTGCCCTTTTTTTCCATTTGGTCTTATATGACTTTTTTTTGTTTTTTTGGCAAGGCAGTTGGGGATAAGTGACTTGCCCAGGGTCAAACAGCTAGTAAGTTTCTAGTATTGAAGGCCAAATTTGAACTCAGGTCCTTCTAATTCCAGGGCTGATGTTCTATTGATTGCACCAATAGCTGTATCCTCCTTATACATTTAAAAATCATAGAGGACTATCCTCTTCATCTGCCGCCTATTTAAGGGGATGTTTTTTAAAAAAGAATTTTTGTACTTCCTTTTCCATTTAACCTATTCTGCTTTTGAAAAGTGCTTTTCTTCAGTGGATTTATGTGCTTTTTAATTTTTTTTAAAGATTTTATTTATTTTGAGTCTTACAATTTCCCCCCTAATCTTACTTCCCTCCCCCTACCCCCACAGAAGGCAATTTGACAGTCTTTACATTGTTTCCATGGTATACATTGATCCAAATTGAATGTGATGAGAGAGAAATCATATCCTTAAGGAAGAAATATAAAGTAAAAGAGATAGCAAGATCAGACATTAAGATATCCATTTTTTTCTTAATTAAAGGTAATAGTCCTTGGTCTTTGTTCAAACTCCACAGTTCTTTCTCTGGATACAGATGGTATTCTTCATCGAAGACAGCCCAAAATTATCCCTGATTGTTGCACTGATGGAATGAGTGAGTCCATCAAGGTTGATGTTGCTGTTATGGTGTACAGTGTTTTTCTAGTTCTGCTCATCTCACTCAGCATCACTTCATGCAAATCCCTCCAGACTTCCCTGAAATCCTGTCCCTCTTGGTTTCTAATAGAACAATAGTGTTACATGACATACATATACCACAGTTTGCTAAGCCATTCCCCAACTGAAGGACATTTATTTGATTTCCAATTCTTTGCCACCACAAACAAGGCTGCTATGAATATTTTTGCGAGTGATGTTTTTTACCCTTTTATATCATCTCTTCAGGGTATAGACCCAGTAGTTATATTGCTGGATCAAAGGGTATGCATCATTTTGTTGCCCTTTGGGCTGCTCTCCAGAAAGGTTGGATGAGTTTACAGCTCCACCAACAATGTGTTAGTGTCCCAGATTTCCCACAGCCTTTCCAACATTGATCATTGTCCTTTCTGGCCATATTGGCCAGTCTGAGAGGTGTGAGGTGGTACCCCAGAGAAGCTTTAAGTTGCATTTCTCTAATAAGTAATGATTTAGAGCAATTCTTCATATAACTATGGATCACTTTGATTTCCTCATCTGTAAATTGCCTTTGCATATCCTTTGAACATTTGTAAATTGGGGAATGGCTTTTTTCTTTTCAAATTTGACTCTTTTCTCTGTATATTTTAGAAATGAGTCCTTTGTCAGAAATACCAGTTGTAAAAATTGTTTCCCAATTTACTACATTTCTTTTGAACTTAGTTACAATGGTTTTCTCTGTGCAAAAACTTTTTAATTTAATACAATCAAAATTATCTAGTTTGTTTTTAATGATGTTCTCCATCTCTTCCTTAGTCATAAACTACTCCCCTTTCCATAGATCTGACAGGTAAACTACTCCTTGTTCTTCTAGTTTGCTTATAGTATTTTTTATGTCTAAATCCTGTATCCATTTTGATCTTATCTTGGTATAGGGTGTGAGGTGTTGGTCTAATCTAAGTTTCTTCCATACTAACTTCCCATTTTCCCAGCAGTTTTTATCAAAGAGAGAGTTTTTAATCCCAATAGCTGGACTCTTTGGGTTTATCAAATAACAGATTACTGTAATTATTTCCTGCTATTTTGTGTGCTTTTTTTAACAACCTAAGACCAATTTTATTTTTTAAGATTTTTTATTTAATATCTTTTTTGTTCCTCTTTTTCCAAGTGTCAATTCTTTTTCATAATTTTCTTGCATTTCTTTCCCCATTTTTTCTTCTATCACTCTTTTTTATTTTAGGTTTTTTTTTTTGCAAGGCAAATGGGGTTAAGTAGCTTGCCCAAGGCCATGCAGCTAGGTAACTATTAAGCATTTGAGACCAGATTTGAACCCAGGTTCTCCTGACTCCAGGGCTGGTGCTTTATCCACTGCACCACCTAGCCACCCCTCTTCTATCACTCTTAGTACTTTCTTGAATGCTTCCAAAAATACTTGTTGGACTCATGTCCAATTAGCATTTTTCTTTGAGATTTTGATTTAGCAATTTTCACATCGTTGTTTTCTTCTGAATTTGTTCTTTATCTTCCCTGCTGTATAGTCACTTTTTATGGTTCTTCTTTGCTTGTTTACTCATTTTTTCCAACCCATTTCTTTACTTTGAACTTTATGTTAAAGTTGAATTGGTGCGACACCACCCCAAGATTTAGGCTGCTGTTTTCAGAGCTAATTCTGGGAGTCTATATATTTTTCACATTTACAGGATTCTACATGGCACAGTGGGTAGAATGAAAGCCCTGAAATCGAGAGGATCTAAGTTCAATTCTGTCTTAGACTTACTAGCTGTGTGACCTTGCATAAGTCATTTAACTGTGATTGCCTGGCATCCTGATTCATATCTAGTTACTAGACCCAGATGGCTCTGGAGAAGAAAGTGAGGCTGGTGATTTAGCACAGCACCCCCTCACTCAAACCCAATTTATATGCTTGTCATGGCATCACTTTCCTGATGTCATGTCTTCTTTGAGAATGAAGGACAAATATTATGATCCTAGAGGGGCTATGGTCACCACTTTCTAGGATTGTGTTTAGTTTTTACCCAAGTAGAGTTTCTGCTTCTCTGCAAGTACAAGTGCTACTGCTCTGGCTCTTTTGTCAGTGACCATCAGTGCTAGTGCTTCTCTCTGCCTCGGGATTATGACCAGAAGCCCTGCTCCCCTGCAGCCACAAATGTTAGTTTTCTTCTTGACCCTGGGACTGTGACCAGGTCACCTGTTCTCCTATAACTTCAAATGCTAATTCTTGCCTCTGCTTTGGGCCTGGGACCAGGGCTCCTGCTCTCTGTGACTGACCACAAATGTTCTTCTCTGCCTTGGAACTGCAATTCATAATTATGGAAGGTAATAGAATTGCCCTTAGTGCCAGCTGCAGTGATTGCCAACAGAGGGTCTCCTGATTGAACAGTTGTCTGATCCCCTTACTTTTTCTGGGCTGAGAGCTCCCAAAGCTGTTCCTGCTACTCTGAGAGACCCCTCCAAGGTCCACTGTTGGTGTTGGTGCAGTCTGGCCTAGGCTACTGACTGGCTTCACACCTCTCCTGCTGTTGTCTTAGGCTGGAGAAATGTCTTACACTCACCTTTGGTTAACTCTGCTCCCAAATGTAATTATTTTAAAGTTGTTTGGAGAGGAATATTGGAAGAGTTCAACTAGACTGCTGCCTCTTCTCTACCATCTTTCTATTTTATCATTACCTCCACCTTAAGCAATACTGTCTTTATTCCTTCTTTCCCCAATATAGCTAAAACACTCACCTTGATCTCCTTAGCTTTCCTTGTTAGTCTTATCTTCATTCTAAGCATTGTGCTCTTGATATGATTTTTACAGACCAGGATTTATATTGACATTTAATTTTATAGGATTTTTATTCATTTTTTCATCCTCTGTTACTTGATCTTTTTTCTGCTTTTTTAAACATGTTTCCTGTACATTTAAGGTCAATGAAGTGGCACAGAGGATGTTCAGTTCAAATCTGATCTCAGACATTTACTAGCTATGTGTTGTCTCCCCCATTAAAATGTAAGCTCCTTAAAGGCAGAGACTATCTCTCTTTTGACTTTTATTTTTATTGAAAAATAACCATGCAAGACTCTTTTGAGACCCTGTAATTGGAATGAGTACACTTTAAGTCCTTTAAGAAGGCTCCATTGGAAGGCAAGTCTGGTGCCAGCAGCCATGGTCATTCCATCTCCAATAGCCTCTATAAAAGTTGCTGAAGTTAAAAAGCTCATAATTGGATCTTGGGATCGATTGGTGGTCCTGTCTCTCAGTGACCCTTTCATTTCTCTGAGTCACCTGGATACCCCAGCTAAGAATAATGGACTAGGACCCTGGCTCTATTTTATAGGTTTTTGGAAGTGGGGTCATAAGAGGAACTGCTGGGGACATTTGTATTGTGCTGCTAGAGGTGAAATTCTTGGACTGGTACAAGAAGGAGCAGAGCAAAAGGATTTGCCAAGAATGTTTCCAATAATCAAGAATTAAAATCGGGGCTCCTTCCAGGAAACCAGAGTCTTTGGATTCTGGCGGGAATATGATTGTAGAACTGAGTAGAACAATTCAATCACCTTACTGATGATAGAACATCCAGAGAGAGGTTAGATATACTATGGTAATATAAGGTGGTCTCTAAAATCCCCACCCTGGTGTTAAGCTGCTATTGTTGGGGTGGCATGGTGCCTCACTCAGGACTCCTGTAGCCTCCAGATATCACCAATAGTCCTGTTTCTTATCACATCTGACCAAAAAGTGATATGGTTTTGGAAAAGGCAGTGAGAGGGATGTCTTTGCACAGCATTCCCCTATAATAAGCTATAATTGTGTGTCATGTCATCATATATGTGATGTATTCTATTACAAAGGATGAACATCATCATGTCTTTGTATTTGTGACCTGAATGTTGTACACATAGTAAGCCTTCCTGCCAAGTCATTGAACAGTTGTTAGCTATGGAGTAATCAGGGAGGACTAGCACATTTTGGGGTTGTACATTGGTCTTTGGGGCTTACTTTCATCTAACTCTCAGCTGAAACTCCAAGAAGTAGTTGCATGGGCATTGGTGATAGCCTGGTGAACCATCTCAACAGATGGGCTAAACCAGGTTGAGGGCAACTGACAGATCTCAGACTAGTTGGTGAACTGGGGGGATGTCCATGCCAAGTATGTGAAGGCTTCCCCCAGTGGAATGGGTGAATGAGAACAGCTTATTAAAACTGCCATGAAGGCTGATGAAACAGATTCTTAGAACTTGGTGAGACATCAGAGATGCCAAGGTCATTTGCACCCCTGATTCCAACTTTGATGACTGTAAAAGAGAACGAGGTTGACAACTTTGTGCAATTCTGCCTCACTTAAATCCATTACATGACCCACTGATATCATTGGTCTTCCAAAATGAAACATGAACAATATTGTTTGGCCTTGGGCAAGTTATTTAACACTGTTTACCTCAGTTTCCCCATTTGTAAAATGGGGTGAAGAAGAGAATGACAAAGTTCTACAGTATCTTGACCAAGAAAATCTCAAGAAGAGTTATGAAGAATTGGATGTGACTGATATGACTAAACAACAACTTAAACCTCTAAAGTAGTTAAAAAGTTCCTCACAATTACCCATCAGTATCAGCTTTATCTTCTCAAAATAATTATTTCTCATTTTGTCATCAGAAATTCTTGAGAGCTTCCCGTATCTCTAGGTAGAGATAAAACCAGAACAAATTCTGTCACTGGAATAAATTCCATTTAGTGAGGGAAGTTGAGATGATAATGTATGACCTCTCCTTTGTGTGGTTGAAATAAACTGGGGACAGAGGTCATGAGTGTTGAGGAGATTCAAAACCAGAACCCTCAAAGGAAGCTAGACTTGGAGTGGAGAAATAATGAACTTATTGAGAAGGATTATGACCTAGAGGTTCATATATAAAAGGAACAGGAAGAGGTATGAATTTTTTTCCAAGTGATTAGGGGCTAAGACTAAGACAACATCTATCAACCACAAAAAGAGAACAGGCAAAAGGAGAGAATTCTTGTAGCCAGTCTTCTGAGAGCTGTAGCCAGCTTCACATGCACCCTGAAAAGTGCATGACTTTAAGGAATGAACATGTGACTGACAGTACTTGATCTTTACTCTTGAATAGAATAAGTCAATGGATCCAAAGCATTCCCTGATGGTTATAATTATAGTTAAAATGACAAAATTTGGGAAGGATGGTATGGACTTTAAAAGGAGGAGAGATAGTTGCTGAGTAATGGTGGTGGAAAAAGGGGTTTGAAAGTAGCAAACATTACTTTTCTTCTAGGGTGTGTGTGTGTGTGTGTGTGTGTGTGTGTGTGTTAGAAGAGAGAGGGAGTGAGGCAGAGTGATAGAGAGAGAAATAAGGGCAGGTGGGGGTGGTGTGGGTTGAGAAGCATTTAGCCTTGGAGAGGATGCCAAGAGATGTAATGAATTCATGAGAAGGCTAGTTTCAGTGAGAATCAAAATATGGAAGGAATTGGAGAGGAAAAGTTCTAGGAAGAAGGGGAATTTAATAACAGAGGAAGATTCTAAAGGACATAGTGCAGAGTCGATGAGAGAATGTGAATGGCTAGGGCTAAGGCTAAGCAAGGTGTCTCTCTGTCAAGAAGCAGTATTTCCCTTATACTCATACCTGTGGCAATGGTTTAACTACCTTGTGTTAGGTCAAATGCTGTTCCTCCCATCCTCCCAACACTCCCCCCACCCCAGGTTTGACTTACTTATGGGAGACTAATTTTGATGTCTCTAAACCCTTAATATTCTTTCCTCTCGAAATGCAAGGCATGAACCAGAAGATGGGATTCTTTTTATTTTTTGCTTTGTTTTCTTTTCCTGCCCCTGTCCCTTTCCCTGCCATTTTCTGCCTTTCTAAAAAAGTTAATGGGCAATCATTTTTTCCCTCTCTTCCCACTTCCTTATCTACATTTGGAAAAAAAAGGGGAAAAATGAGAAAAAAAAAGAAAAATAAGCCTTGTTTCAGGTAAAGTATGATTATGTTCCTCAGTGTGACCCAGAAGTTATAAACACAGTGAAACAAAGTTTATAGGTATGAAAAATTAGTGGTGTTTACTAGAATTCAATAGTACTCAAGGTTATGGGATTGGGGGGGTGTCTTATCCTTTCAGTTTCAGGCATTTATTAATTAGTAAATTATTTAGTTGCCACTAATTTAGAATTTTTTCCAATTTAAGTTTCAGCTCACGAAAGGACAACTATAAATGCAGTTTCTGATTTTTCTACTTTAACTCAGGATCTGCCATTCATTGTCTATTGTGCAGTACTGGTTATTTAGTACAGTAGAAAAGGTACTGGCAGCAATGTGATAGATGGTTGGAGTTGGAGTCCAGGAGTTTGACTCCTGCCTCAAGGCAAGGGGCAAGCTGTTTAGCTTTTGTGGATCTCAGTTTCCTCATCTGTAAAGTGAAGATAATAATTGCACCACCTTCCTATGATTGTTATGAGGATGAAGTGAAATAACTTTTAAATGTTTTGTAAATACTTTAGGTGATAGATATTATATAATTATATGTAATAATACCTATATTATGTATATATGAATTTATAAATATTAGGCATTATTATAATTTGAATATAGAGAATTTGAATTTTATAGGAAAGCCATTGAATTTCTTTGGCCAGTTTTCTTCTTTGTCAAATCAGTGGGAGTTAGCATTCCAGTTCTGAATCTATGATCCTTTCTCTCCAAGGACTATGGGTTGTCCTGGAAGCATTGTAGGATATGATTCTCTATAAGCAATTTATTTTGGTCAATGATTTCTTTTTTGTAATTTAAAATGGTGGTTTTCATCAAAAGAACTTTCAATCAAAGGTCTCTATTTCTTACATGTTTCCATTTTAAAAATGGAAAACAAATAAAAGTTGAACATGTAGAGTTAAGGTTCATAGGGTAATTGTTTTCTGATCTGGACTTGTTTGCTACTTCCCTTCTTTATTTTATGTCCTTTTGAAATATGAGAAGATGCCTGGAAAAAACAGCAATTTCTGTCAGTCAATAAATGTTTAGTACCTACCAGGCATCAGTCATTGGACTAAACTATAGAGATGCAAAATATAATCCCTGCTATCAAAAAGCTCACAATCTAATAAGATAATGTATATTTTAACAAAGTACTTGTTGTTGTCTTTGTTTTCTTTTGGTTGCAGGGGAAAATCCTGTCTTCCTATCAGTTAGAGCTTTCCAAACTGAAGTATGGAGATGAATGAAGATTGTAAATATTCTGCCACTGGATATCTTCCAGTTCAGACAACAATACCCTTAAAATGGTAGGGGAAGCCTTATGACATGGCAGACTGGCTGTGGGCTTCCAGAAGAATCTGTTTCAGGGTCTTGTCTCTAGTACTTTTTAGTGGTATGATCTTGAGTGAGGTACTTTGACTTTATCAAATTGAATCTCAATCTCATCTATGAAATGGGAATTATAAATTACTTTAAAAGGTGGCTATATGGAAGTCACTTTGCAATTCCTAGAACCATAAGTATAAGTAATTGTTCTTATAGGAGACCTTCAAAAATCAAAGTTTATAATTTCCTTCACATCATCTCTTTTTCCAAGATTTGTTCTAAGGAGATGTTTCTATATAGTTTACAAATTAATTTAGCTGAGTCTAATAAATGCTCATTGACTAAGCAAAATACCCAGTCATAGGTTTATGAAATGTATACCTAACAAGGACAAAATAATGGAGAAGTGATCTCCTCAGATATTTAATTGGAAGAGTTCAGTGATATTTTCCATATGATACCTTATAAATGTATATACATATATCTGAACCTTTTAAGAATGAGTTCATAAAATGCAGGAGAAGGAGGAGGAAGAGAGAGGAGAAGGAGGAGGAGGAGCAAAAAAGGAAACTGGTTAAAATAGTGTTATTTCTTTGAAAAGAAAATAATTCAAAAACTTCCGAATGTGGAACATTCATATTGATATTCCTTAATGAAGAACATTGCTATGGAAAGTTGGAAAGAGAAAAATTTATTTTAAGATGAAGTGATTAACATTTGAAAAAAATGGAAATTATGCACTCAAAATGCCAGTGTAAACACCATTGCCTTAAATTATGATTTATTCAATGTCTTTCCAAGGTCTATTTAAAAAAATGACTTTCTTGGAATGGGGTTAGGTTTGTAGGTTTTGGAAATTAGAGAATAATGAGAAAATAGGAAGGCAAAGACTAAGAAAGGAAAAAAGTGAATCTTGTTTTGTAATTAGAATGATTGAGTTCTAGTGTTAAAAGATGGAGAGAAAGTATGGAACTAGAATGAGGATAGAGAAGAAAAAAGGCAATGTATTTTTTTAAAAAATGTTGGTTTGATGATATAAATTTTAGTGATAGAAATGTTTACAAATGTGTATACAGTGTTTTTATCTTAGTGGGAGAGTACAATGCAAAAATTGACAGCCCCTTTCTGACACTGTTACTTAGTCTAGCTCTTGAGGTTTGCATAAAAGGAAAAATGACAAGAATTTCCTTAACACCTTTCACCAATTTCTTTTTCTGTGTTTGCTGCCAAGTGGGAATGATTTGTTAGGGCCATGGGCATGGTAGAAGCTTAGAGGAAATTTTTGACCATAATTCATATAAGAGTAAGACAAAGTGTCGACCACAGTAAAGCATAGGGGGCAGTTCAAAAGCTAGACTACAGTGCCCAAGTGTTTTATCCAGCTTGTTGACGAGGTGATGCAGACTAGATCAACATCTCAAAAGTGCTATCTTTCCCTTTGCACTATGTTCCCCCCCACCACCAAAAATCCCAAATTTGGAACTATTTAGAGGCTACCCATACAAGTTTAATTAAGAATACATAGCACACTGAAGACCTGTAGATAGCAACAGCGATTCATTGGTCATTATGTAGAATTAGAAGTATGAGTAGTTGTGACTGTCTATGTCTCTCCATGTCTTGGGCCCACATTCACTACATATGTCTTTTCCCCAGAGTGGTGCAGTAGATACCTACTTCTGTGTGTATCTGGGGGGAGGGAAATGAATCTCACTTTTCTCTGATGCTTGTTTAATTTTTTTTTTTCTTGAAGCTAATGTGTCCTCTGGTCTAGTGAAAGAAGCACATTGATAGGTTTTTGGGATGTGGTTTTTGAGTACATGCCCACCCACAAAGTACCTTCTTCCTGGATTAGATTTTTGGGCATCTAGGAATTATGGGGAGGTGAGAGAGAGAGAGAGATGGGAGGGAGTTTATGCAAGCTCAAAGTGAGAGGAGAAAAATCAGATTGTTGATGTGGCAGAAATATTTTATTTGAATTTGTTTAAAAAGTCAATAACATCACATCCTGTATGAAGTAATATTTATAATAAACAGTACTGTGATTAGGTTGGCGTGGGAAATCATAAGAAATACACGTAGAACAGCTAAGCCTAAAATTCAGTTTTGACCCAGATTAAGAATCATTTAAAGAAATCTGTATCTATTTCCTTTCAATTATTTTCTTTTTCAAACTCTTTGTAGTAATGAAAAATGAAAAAGACATGAGAGTGTGGGTGAGGCAGTATATTTTGGTTGTTATTTTTCTAGGTGTTTACAATAAAAAAAAAAGGATATGTCACCATATCTACCAAACAACTCAGTTGACTGACATATTTTGTGTTTTAAAACAGGAACATCTTTATTTTCCTTTCTTTTTTTCTCCTTCTCTTCTTTCCTTCCTCCCTTCTCCTGTCTTCCTTTCCCTTCCTTCCTCCCTTCCTCTCCTTTCTCTCATCTCTAAAAAGATCATGAGAATTTTTTTCATAGCCTAGATTTTCTCTTCTCCATTTCCAAGGTAGTCTAGGAATGACTGAGCAAGTTCTTGGAGAAGCATGTTTTCTCTGTTGATTCCTATTTGGGGAGGGGGGAGGCATTGTTATGATACCTATTATGTGTGTTAAATCTGTTTAAAAAAGACAAACAGTTGACCTTCCTCATTTCTCTGCTGTTCTTCAGGGGAAATAGCTCCATTCCATTACAGCAGTTCCCCAGTGCTGGTTGTCTCCAGCCTCAATAGAATTAAACTAACAGGGCTATTCCGTGTGTGGGAAATTGGGTCCATTTGTCAGGTGAGTCTAGTAGACATTATGATTATACTTTCTGAGAAGAATTACCTCTGGCACAATGTAAAACCAAGGGAGAGTAAATTAGCAATAAAAACCAAATATCTTCCTTATTCTTTTACTTTATTATCATGTTCTCCCCTAGCAGCCTTTATCCCAGATCTCCTCTAGGACATACATAGATATTTCTAATGATAATATGTGGAAGGCAAATTAAATTTAAACAATAATTTGAATATTGCTTTTTGAGGCATTAATTATTGAAAATATCTTTTTGGTAATCTATGTTTCTGTTTTTCTTTGCTTTTGATCCATAATCTGTACTGTATTCTCACATACCAAAACAGAAGGCTAAAAGCAAATACTTGATTTCTACTTTGAGAACTTCTTTTATGAGATTTTTTAAAAATGTACATGTTATATTTGAATATATAATTCAAGTAAGCTCACACTAAACCTTTGATCATCATGATGTTATTTTGAACTGTTCATTAGATGGAGGTTAAAATAAAGGTTAGGGGCATTATCAAGGACTAGATAAATGTCTAAATTATGGATAATATATGTAAACTATTTTAGTTGAGGTTACATCTTGAACCTTGAATCCCAGAATCTAAGATTTGGAAGGGGTCATTCAGGTTAGAGGGTTTGAACATTTCTGAATGTGTTACAGATCCCTCTGGTAGTCTAGGGAAATCTATGAACTTTCTCAGAATCAAGTTTTTAATTATATAAATTAAAGTAGGACTATAGGAAAAATAAATTATAATTATCCCTTCCATATCACTGAGAGGAGGGGGCAGTTGGGGCTCAAAGGCCCTTAGAATCTTGAGTAAATTTTTTTTTTGGCTTTTGCAAGGCAGGGGAATTAAGTGACTTGCCCAAGGTCACACAGTTAGGTAATTATTAAGTGTCTGATTCTGGATTTGAACTCAGGCCCTCCTGATTCCAGGACCAGTGCTCTATTCACTGTACCACCTAGCTGAACCATAGAGTAAAATTTTTTTTGCCCTTAATACCAAAATAGAAGTTTAAATTGTTTTGGCATTAAAAGACAAAATAAACTGATATTATACAATGCTATTCATATATTTTATACATTTCTGAGTTTCTAAACTTTTTTTCTGTATCATCTGCTGGCCCTGTGAGTTCCACAAAACTGCCCCCCAAATTCCCATTTTATTTTTTATGCCCACCCAAGATATACTGAAACTGTGATGGAGAAAATTGTGATGTGAAAAAAAAATCTCCATACATTGAAAGAGTTATTAAAATGTAATAAATAACACGTCCACAGACCTTAGGTTAGGAACCCCTGACAATGCCTTTGTTTAGGGATAAGGGAAATGTGATTCAGACAAAATGACTTATTCAGGTTCAGATTGAGTTAATGGCAGACAGCAATAGAATCTCTTTTCTCCTGACTCCTCTATACTACATGAGTGTGCTTAGAGACCTTTGCCCTGAACAATTAGATAATCTAGTGTCATTTTAGTCAAAATACCCATTTTGTTGGCATTCTTTTAAAATAATCAGAAATACTTCTTCATAATATAACTATTGGGGGAAAAAAAGTGGAGAAGGTTATGTTATATGCATATTTCATGTTTGAAATAATTTAAGCAAAAAAAAGATCACTATTGTATTATATGAGTCCTAGAGAGCATATAATTTAAGATCTAGAATAGATCTTAACTTAATTCCTCCCATTTTTAGAAGAGAAAACTTAGATTTAGAGAGTGAAATGATTTTTACAAGGTCACACAGCAAATTAAGTCCTATATTGTTTAGGAGAAAAGTGGTATTAGATTCTAAAAACTTTTACTTGTTTTTGGTTTATTTGCTTTATATTATTACAATGATCTTGTTGTGAGAGTAAACATGAACCCCCCTCCCCCCAAAAAACCTTTACTGGTGGAGCTCAAGCTATGCTGGGCTCTCCTGATCTGTAAAAGGTAATCTTACCCTTCTTTCCTTCCCTCCTTCCTGCCTCCCTCAGCCTCTGTCTATCAGAATCCATTAAACTGGGTGTAGAAAGGCTGTTAAATAGATAATTGTGAGTGTTTTCATCTGAAAAAACTATAAATCAGATATGATTTATTATTGTAGTGATTGTCTACATTAGGAAAGTATAAAATTTGAAAGTATATCCTTCTTACATTTTCTTCTCCCGAGAGCTGGTTGTTAAACATCTGTCTGCCCAATCCTACCTTCCTAATTTCCTGACCTTTCCTTTTTCTTCCCCCTTTCACCCTGGCTGCCTTGTTGCCCACAAACCTTGAATGAAATGGGAGTCAACTATCTCCATTCTTTTTAATGAGATGAAGGCCTTGCCACTTGTCCTTCTAAAGTCTTCCAGGCCTTGTTGTTTTGCCCCAAAGTGTCCTGAGACTGTTGTTTGATCTATTTATGTACCTTAAGAACCTTTCCACGGGTCTTGCCATTCTCCCCCCAAATCGCCCTTAGACTTTCAAGTCTTTCTCTTACCTGCACCCTGAATTTTCTCTTCTGAGTTATTTCTAAATTAGTGTGCAAGTTCCTTGAACGCAAGGAATAACTTATTCTTTATGTGTGTAGCCTAACCTATAATAACCTATAATAAAGGCTCATTCTTTCAAGTACACCCCCAGAGATGACCTCTGTATGTTTTGGCTGTATGGCATGGAGGTATAGTGTATGATAAACTAGCACCTTCTCTGAAGGAAGAATTAAATTAATCTGGAAATTCAGCAGTGACACCAGAAGAATGCCAGTTTTCAATGTGACTCCAAACAACAGGATGAGGAGAAAATCCAAGGATGAAAATCAGGTTAGACTTTTTTGGAAGGAATTTTGTATTGATTGGCTGTGTCCCTTGCTCATGATCTCCATGTGTTTGTTTAATTTACCACTTTGCTTAGGTTATGTAGAGTTGACCTTGACAACAACTTTCTTCTTCCTTGCTTCCTTATTATGGTTGAAGGCACTACCCAGTCTCTCAAGTACACAACCTGGGTGTCATCCTCAATTCTCTCTCTCTCTCTCTCTCTCTCTCTCTGTCTCTCTCTGTCTCTCTCTGTCTCTCTCTGTCTCTCTCTGTCTCTTTGTATCTCTGTCTGTCTGTCTGTCTGTCTGTCTGTCTGTCTCTCTCCCCAGCCCCCTCTTTCTACTTTTCTGTTAGAGAGTATCTGGCAAAAGATACTGGAGTGGTTTCCATTTTCTTTTATTACTTATTTACCTCAGGAAACTAGTTAAATGAATTGCCCAGAGTCACACAGCTGGGAAGTCTCTGAGATCAGATTTGAACTCAGGAAGATGAACCTTTCTTACTCCAGGGCCTAGACTCTATTATGCCACCTCAATTGGTCTGAGTCAGAGGACTTTAATTTAAATCCTGGCTCAGCCCCTCTCTCCTTGAGTATTTTAGGGTAAATCACTATACCAATCTGGGCCTCAGTTTCCTTACCTGTAAAGCCTGGTAGACACTTTATTAGCACCCTCTATTTTTTTCCTGAACTGCATTTCTTTTTTGTTTTGGATTTTAAATATATCTTTCTTTTCCCATATGATTCTCATTTAATTTTCACCTCCCCAGCAACTCCCTTAAACCTTCTCACTTTCAGTCAATCAACCAATAAACAACTATTAAGCATTTACTATCTTCCAGGCACTGTAACACATCTCTGCTCTCAAGGCACTCATAGTCTAATGGGGGAGACAATATGTAAATAATTATGTACACTACATCATAAACAGGATATACTTGAAATGATCAACAGAGGGGGAAAATATGAGAATTAAGGGAGACCAGAAAAGGCTTCCCACAGAAGATAAGATTTTAACTTGGTCTTTAAAGAAGCCATGGAAACCAGAAGAGAAAGATGAAGAAGACAAGAACAGCCTTCTGAGTGTGGGGGGACATTCTCTACTTCATTATATAATATAATCCGAATCCTCAGAATGCTAGTGGAGTCCTAGGAACAACCTATTCTCTTATTCTATATAGGGAAGAAAGGGGTTTCGGAGAGGAAAAAATTGACCTACCCAAAGTCACATAAGCTAGTAGCTGAGAGAGCTAGGACATAGACCCAGATGTTTTGACTCTGAATTTATCACTCTTTCTAATTACATAACTTGCTACATTTTGAATTGAAGTCAGGCTGACTGGTTTGGATCCGTTGTTAGGTTCAGGATGACTGGAGATGACACTGGAAACAAGGCAATCAGTGACTTGCCAAAGGTCACACAGCAAGTGTCAAGTGTCTGAGTTCACATTTGAACTCAAGTCCTCCTGACTTTTAGGGAGGACCATCCACTTCATCACCTAGCTGGATCAGGTCACTGAACTCAGATGGCTCTGGAGGTGAAACTGAGGATGCTAACTTAGTACAGTCCTCCCTCACTTACATCCAATTCATTTGCTTGTCATGGTATCTCCTTCTTTATGTCATAGTCTTCAAGAATGAAGGACAAATATCAACTTTCTCCATTCAGCTGACTGAAACTTTCTGCCTAGACCAGTGATCTCCAAAGAAGGGAATGTGGCATTATCCCAGGTGCCTGTGATTCTGATCAATCAAGGGGAGCTGGGAAGATAGGTAATGTTCAACTATAACCATCAATAGCTAGTGTTGTAGCGTGTCTCAATACAACCATACATACCTATCCCAGGACTTTAACACAACCTAGCTTCCTTCTTGGATCTGCTGTGAAGACTCCTTAAGTTTAAGTCTGATGATGGCCTCTCAGAGCAGTTATATCCTAAATTGACTGCTCTTTATAGAAGCATCACTGGGAAAAAGCTGCCATTCCTTTCCTCTTCCTCCCCCACCCTTCTTGCTGTCCATATCATGTTTTTCTTTGTGGCAGGTGCTATTTGAAAGCTCTGTGCTGGGGCAGTGATTGGTGAGGAAGAGCTTTGCTGCCTCCTTTTTCATTGTGAGTATGACTGATCTGGTTACCCAGAATGAATAGACATGAAAGGATGGTGATTTCTGATATCATTATGTTCTCTTTCTCCTCAAACCCACCCACATTTCAAATTTTCCTGTTATTGTCAAGGGAACTACCCTCCTTCCAGTCACCCTGGTTTTATAATCACAGTGCCATCTTTATCATCTCACTTTCCTTTACTTTACAGGCACATATCCATTAAGTTGTCAAATCTTATCAAATCTGCATTCACATCTTTCACATTTGTCCCTTGCTCACAACTCGCACAACCACCACTCTAGTTCAGACCCCATCACCTGATCAATCAATCATTATTTATTGATCACTTACTTTGTCCTAGGCAGTGTGTGGAAACACTGATGATATAAAGAAAGGGAAGACAGTTCCTGTTCTCAAGGACCTCACAATCCAGTGTAAAAGACAGTAGGCAAACAAGTATGCACACACAAGCTAGCATCAGAAGGAAGGGACTAAAATTAAAAGGATTAGAAAAGGCTTCCTATCAAAGGAGGGATTTAACTGGTACTTAAAAGAAGTTATGAGACAAGTAAAGAGGGAAAGCATTCTAGACCTGAAGGGCAGTAAGTGAAATGTTGGGACTCAGTAGCTGTGTGAGGGTAACAGTGTCATGAAAACACAGAGCACATGGTGAGTTGAAAAGAGTAAGACTAGAAAGGTAGTGGTGGGGGCAGATTATGAAGAGTTTTGAATATTAAACAGAGAATTTTATATTTGATCTGGAAGGTGGCAGGGAGCCACTAAAGTTTGAGAGAGAGAGAGAGAGAGAGAGAGAGAGAGAGAGAGAGAGAGAGAGAGAGAGTGAGTGTGTGTGTGTATTTTAAGGAAGATCGATTTTACAGCTGACCAGGAGAATCTTGTGGAAGACTAATAAAAAATCAGGCATTAGATGATTTGAGGATTAAGTGTTATTTCATTTTTATCTTATCCTTCTTAGATGTGTATTTCTATGTTTTACTATATATAATTATAAGTACAATAGCATATAAATAGTACAACATAGTTGAATATAGCACACAGATAAGTATACAAATAAATATATCTAGAAGGAGTATGCTTGAACATTTATAACTACTAGAACATGTGATTAAAAAAAGTTTGGAGCCCACAATTATTAGACTACTGAATAAGCTCCTAATTGATCTACAATCTTCTAATTCATTTCCCATGCTGCTGTCAAAATAATCTTTTTAAAACACAAATTGGACCTTGTCACTCCTCTACTTGCAGATCTGGAGTGCTCATCAATGTAGGACAAAATATAAGCTCAAACTGAAATTTAAAACCCCTCAATAATATCATTCTCACCTATTTTTAACTATATTTTTAACACAATTTTCAACCATATTTCATACTACTCCCCTCCATGAATTTTATATTCAATGAAAGTGTACTCTTAGCTATTTCCCCAAATTTGATACTCCATTTCTTGCCTCTTAATTTTTGCCTCTTCTTTTCCTCTGTCTTCCTACAGGCTCAACTAAAATTGTCACACTTTGTCCCTCTCCGTTTAGTGTTCCATTCTTTCTCTTGTACTATCCTTATCTGAACTCAGAGTATATATTCCTAACAATATGTCATCTCCTTGAAGCTGGGACAGTTTCCCTTTTGCCTTTGTTTCTACCATCTGGAAATGAATCAGACTGGCTAACAAAATGACTGGTCTGAGTACAGACTCACATCATTGAAGGCACCTAGGATATCTATCCTCTGCTTATTTGATGTCTTTTCTAATTCAAGATCAAAATAAATATTTAATTGATTGTATTTAATATTAATTCAAGTTAACAGGCAAGAATGACAAGGAGCAGGTCACCCAGACCAAAGAAATACTAGGCCAAGTAAATTGCCATTAATTTCTGTGTGGTGCTAAAGTCATTGTGTAGGTTTACACATGATAATTTGATATTGATTTTATTTTATTTCCACTGGGACACAGGAAAACATCTCAAAAACATGGCAACAAGATTTCATCAATGTCTTTGGTTGTTAATATTGCCCATCCCCTAGAAAACTAGAAATATTTTCAGTTCTTTTTCTCCATAAGACTGAGAATGCCTTTAAATTTAATTTGAGTTCATTCAATTAAAAAAAAAAAACTTGTTGATCTCCTATTATTTGCAAAGCACTGTCTTATGATGAATGAAAATCCCTGAGAGATAGAGATTCTGGGTAATTAATAATCAATTTACTAATTAGGCTAGTCAGCAATCAATAAATTGATGGTTAGTGGTTTCTCTTGGTAGACAATGAAAACCCATGGAGAGCCTGGAAACCTTAAATACTTTTTGAAAAGCAATGTCCTTGACAAGTGAGAATCAACCCTGACTGGTAGACATTTACTGAGGAAGTAGGCTAGGAATCTTTTGCTGAGGATGTGACTTGATCATGAGACTCAACCACCTCCAGAACTCTGGACAGGGAAATCTCTGTCCAGACCATTCTCATTGGTTTCTCCTTTATGAACTGGGTCAGGCTGACTGTAAATGGAGGGATACAAGGACAGGGAATCCTTTCCCAGGAGTAAGAACTAGTCCAGACTGGATTCTGCTTGTGCCCTAAACAGAAGTTAGATCTCCTAGTCCAGTGGGGTTCCCCCTCAACAATGATTGAAGAGCCTATTTCTTTGAGGGTGAGGGGATAATCTCATCAATCATTTATCTTTCAGAGACTGACTTTTTATAGGAGCTGAGCCTTAGTGAGGAAAGTGCAAAGAAAATTGAGACTGGATCCCACTTTAATAATTAGTTATTCATATAAAATTATAATTTCTCTCTAGATCCTTGGGAAATAATAGAACACTTTTTTCCTCCAGTGAACTTGCATTCCATTAGAGGGGTACAATGTGTTTACAGATAAATAAATACAAGATAATATTGTCTATTTCTATAGTCTTCTAGTTGGTTTCTCTTCCTCAAGTCCTTCCTTACACCAGTCCATCCTCCACATATCTGCTAAAACTATTTTCCTGAAGCTTAGGACTGACCATATCACTCCTATTTCCATCTCCTCATTAAATTCCAGTAGTTCTCTCTCACCATCAGGATCAACCATAAAATCCTTTAATTGTCTTTAAGATTTTTTACACTAACTCTCATCTTTTTATATTCCTATACTTTACTCCACATTCTCTATGGCTGTTATCCAGTGACTGTCCTCATTGCTATTACTCATAAACAACATTCCATTTTTTATCTCCAGCCTTTTCCTTTAGCGGCATCTCATGTCTGGAATGTTCTCCCTCCTTACCTCAACCTTCTTACTTCCTTGTCTAACTTCAGACCCAGGTTTTTCCTTCTCCCCCAAATTAATTTTGCCTTTCCTCGGATATTACTTTCTCTTTATACAGTATCTTGCATGCATGCATATATATATATATATATATATATATATATATATATATATATATACACATATATATTGCCTGTTGTTTCCTCATTAGATTGTAAACTTCTTGAAGGCTGAGATTGTATCCCATGTGTTTTGATCATAGTAATAATAATACATAAAAAACAACAATAATAGTAAATAATAAAAATGCTTCTTGAGTAATCAAAGGGGAACTCAGGCAAAGTTTTCTTAAGTAGATACCAAGTATGAAGTAGATAAGGAAGGAAGAACAAGGATCTTGAAGGAAGATAAAGATTCTGGAAAGTGGAAAGCAGAAGGAGGATTCCAGGCATGGGGGCCAATCAAAGAAAAAGGTTTAGATGGAGTGGTGTGTGTGTCTGTGTGTGTGTGTGTGTGTGTGTGTGTGTGTGATAATGAGTCACTGAATTAGAGAATAAGGTGAGGGGGAATAATGTGAAAGAAAATTGTAAAGGGAATCTGGAGTCAGCGAATTGAGACTTTCAATGTGAATTTATGACCTTTATGTCTTTGCATTTCTTCTGCCTTGCAAAAGACCATGTAAAGAGCAGGTGTCTCAAAATGTTGATTGAAAGAATGAATATATAATATAGAGATATCATGATGTGAACTTTGCTTTAATGTCTGAATAAACTTCAGTCAGAGCCAAGGAAAAAATGTAAATGTCTGACTTCATCTCTGCTGAGATTTTTAAGTGAAGAAAGGCTTATCTGCTCAAGATTCAGTTCAAAATCCTACTTTTTCAAGATGGTCTTACCCAGTCCTCCTTCTCCCGCTCCCCAATTTTTTCACTGTCCTTCTAGGATTGCCTCCAATTTACACTGCATTTGTCATGTATGTGTAGAACTATTAATATATCATATTTCCTGAGTTCCTTGAGGACAGGGCTGTGATTTTTACCTTTCTTTATTACCATATTGTAATCATAGTGACTGACTAATAGTAGACTCTTAATGCTTGCTGACTTGTATGGCAGGTAATTCCTAAGAAATGTTCTATCTTTTTAGGTCTGATGCAATAGCAACTTATAAAAAAATTAAGAGAATGAGAGAGTCAGTGGTAATAAGAATGAACTCATCTCATTGACTTCAATGCTTAAGGGCATTCACGATACTATTGTTAATAATACCATGAGTAGCTAGATGGTACCCGTATTATCCACTGATAGAGCACTGACCCTGGAGTCAGGAAGACCTAAATTTAAATCTGGCCTCAAACACTTGACACTTACTAGCTGTGTGACCTTGGGCTGATTGCCTCCCATCTAGGGTCATCTCCAGTGTCCCTGATTCATATTTGGCCACTGAACCTAGATGCCCCAGTGGAGAAAGTAACGCTGGTGACTTCACACAACATCCCTTCATTCAAATCTAATTCAGTTAATTGCTATGGCTTCACTTCCCTGATGACATGGTCCTCCTTGAGAAAAGGGACAAATATCATTAATAATAATGATTATAACAATAATAATGATAATAGCGACTGTCATTTATATAATACTTAAGGTTAGCAAGTTAGTTATTATCTCCTTTTATTTCCATATTTGTAGAGGGTAGGTATGATTATTATTTATCTATTTTATAGGTGAGGTATCTGAGACAGAAATTAAAAGACCTCTCAGGGTTCCCTGACAAGAAAGTATCTCAGGTTGAATTTGAGCTCTCATCTTCCTTACTCCAGGTCCCACTGCTCTATGAGGTTTCTCTTTCTAATGTTGCAGTTTATGACCCAACATGCCTTGACATCCTGTGCAATGCTTATACCTTTCTTTCTGTAAATCCTTAATAGATGATCACTTTGGAGATCTTCTCCTAGGTCCAGAATTCTTAATGTGGGGGCCCTGGACTCACAATGGGAATGCAGTTATATTTCAGAGGGTCTTTGAAGTTGGATGGGAAAATTTTACCATCTTTATTTCAATATAATTGATTTCTTTTATAATTTTATGTTTTTTATACATTTAAAAACATTCCTCTGACAAGGGGTCTAGAGGTTTTATCATGTGATCTAAGGGACTTTACGCTACAAAAAAAGGTAGAGAGTGCATTTTGAGTCTTTCAACATTCTAGGTTATAGACATCCTTGGGCTGTCCAATTACTATCCTTGCCTTTCCAATAGGATTAGCCTACCTCTTTTTATGAACACATATCTCTTGAATGATGTCTTTTTTCATTTTCATTTTTTTAAATTTTTGTAAGGCATTGGGGTTGCCCAAGGTCTCACACTAAGTATTAAGTGTCTGAGGTTGGATTTTAACTCAGGATCTCCTGACTCCAGGGCTGGTGCTTTATCCACTGTACCACCAAACTTCCCCCTGAATGATGTCTTTTATTTGTTCATGTACAAGTCATTATGGGCAACATACTATAATTTTTTTTGCGCCCTCCTAGTAGCTCTCCATGGTTCTTTATATCATTCCCCCTCTTCCTCCCAACCCCACTTTTCAATTCTTGATCTTACAGTGACAGTGGTGATGGATGAATGAATGAAAAAGAGTTTATTTAAGTGCTTACTATGTGCCAGTCACTATGCTAAGCCTTTAGGGTATCAGAATAGGAGCCAAGACAGTTCCTGCCTTCAAGGAGCTTATATTCTAATGTGGAACACAATACACCTAGGAGAGGGGCAGCCAAGGACAAAAGTGGAACAGTTGGGCAGTTCACTGGCAGACTATTTTCAAAGGCTTTGGTAGTATTGATTTGGATTTGGGATTCAGAGCAAAAGGTGGAAAGATGGGTAGGTGAAGGTTGTACTGCACTCTCACAACATAGAAAAATGCCCTAAATGAGCATAGGGATAGAGGGTTTGAGGGAGTTTGTAGCAAAGTGATTTGGCTTCTCTCCATTTTGATCCACAGTGATCTGATTTAATATGGGAGCAGTGATGGTATGTGGCAGGTAAATGGGGTGAGAGGGGTATGGCTCCAAGAAAATTCAAAACTGATTATTTCCATGATCTGCAACCATACAGAATCATGAGTGAGTACTCTGATCTCTATAATTCAGAGTCCTGGAGAAGTCTTTTCAGATTGGTCTTTTGAAAAAAAAATATTATCCATTCTTGCCTCATGGGTATAGGTTTTAAAGTATAGGTTTTAAAAGTAGACATCTGTGTGTGTGGGGGGGGCATTGTAGCAGAGGACACAAACAAGAGAGGGAGCAAGTTAAAGAGATGACTATTGGAACTAAAGGATCTTCTCCATTTTTAGATAGCCGACCTCAGTAGAATGATCCCTTAGAGAAGTCTTGAGGTGCTTTAAGTTTGGCAAAGTCACTCTCCCTTTTAAATCATTAGAACAGAATAGAAATTGATGTGTCTCCCTTCTAACTGCATTAGCAGTCTGACTGATCAGAGATTGAAGGTCTGGAAGACCTTTACCTAAGATGGAAAGACTAGGAAGAGGATAGGCAGGGAATAAGAGAGGGTGAAACCTAGAAAAAGGGATTTAAAAAGTAGTCTATTTTGAGGGTATATAGTATAGCCTGAGGAGGGACATGCTGATGAACAGTCCATCCACTAGCTGCCTTTCTTTTTGGATGACAGATTTCATCAGCATCTTCAGAAGCTGCCACTGCAGCTTTGACTCATAGCTTGTCATGTATTCTTGCCTACATGGTTTTTTCTCTGCCTTTTAAAACTGTAGATAGTTTAAATTTTATTTTTCTCCTGACAACCAAATGATGCTTCTAGAATGTCCCTGGCTATGTCAAGCTACGCCTGGTTCTCACAATGAAAGAATTTTAAATATATATTCTGTTTCTACTCTCAGAAAAATTTTTGCTCTTCACTCCCCTCCTTCTCCTTTATGAATAGCCCCAAAGTCAGTTGTATTTTCAATATTTCCAGGGAGCTCTGCAAGGTAGACTTTGTAGGTGTTTCAGCTGTCATCTTCAAATACCTTTGCCTTCTCATTGATGGCTGTGTGTGTGTGTGTGTGTGTGTGTGTGTGTGTGTGTATGCATGCATATATGACCATCTATTAAATAGGAAGTAGACAACTTGCTTCATATGCAAGCATTTCCATAATGGGATTATTTCTTTGATATCTCAGTCACTCTGATATCTTCCTGTTGCTGCTTCAAGGATGTTTTAGGGAAAAAACAAATAAACCAATATTCTCTTGAGGAAAGACAACTGTTGATATCCCCTCTTCTTTCTCTCCCTTTCCTTTTCAGCTTCTCTATACCCCAAACCCCTCATTTCTTCTTTCTGAATGAATAGGCTAGAAGAGGATCTCTGTTCCTTAGCTTCTTGCAAGCTTTAACAAGGAACAGGCACTCTGGGGATGGTATTTGGTCCTTTTGATATGTATTATACTCATCTGGATATAGATTTAGGCCCTAAAGCAAAATAATTTGCATCTGGTAACCTGGCCTCCTTCTTAGGTTTTGATCACAGGTTGCTGCTGCCACTGCACTGTGTAATTGTTCCTATATGGTCTGGTGTCTGGGGGTGCATCTTAAATTCCAGTAGCCAGTTCTCATATTCAGAGGGAAATGAGAAACACACAATAATCATGCACAAAGACCTCCTCAGGCATTCTTAGTGCTAATAAAAATAGCAGGAGAGAAATTGGGGTAGGATGGGGATTATTTAGGAAGAACTAGGTGGGACTTCAGAGGTTACCTAGCTCTGCCCCCCATGTTATAGATGGGGAAGTGGAGACCCAGGAAGGTTAAGGTATAAGATGATTTTTTCCCCTCCCTCTTCAAAGATGCTGAATTACTTTAAGTAAATTGAAACATGGACTTCAGAATATATTTCAGAATCATAAAACCTGTTAAGGAATCATCACCTCTGCTCCTTTTATTTTAGAGATGATGGAACTGACATTTAAAGAACTTGGGTGACTTGCCCAAAGTCACATAAGAGGCTTGTTACACTGCATGATATTATTTTTTTTTAAAAATAGGTTTATGGGGTGGCTAGGTGGTACAGTGAATAGAGCACCAGTCCTGGAGTCAGGTGTACCTGAGTTCAAATCTGGCCTCAGACACTTAATAATTACCTAGCTGTGTGGCCTATATATATAGGGAGTCAAAGAAAACTTTTTAGGATTCTTTGCAGTCCTTTTCTGTGCTGAGAAGGTTGTAAATTCCAGGGATTTCAATGCTAGAAGAGGGGAAGTATTCAGTTGCCAGTATGGACAGTGGAAATGGGCAATGATCGGGGTCTGGAATTGAACAGGAAAGGGTGAGCTGGTGTCTTTGGGAAATGACAAAGCTCTGATAACATAAGGACTTTGCCCTTAAACACAAGTCCAGGCTTTAAAAAACAAAAACAAAAATTAAAAAAATTCAAACAAAAATACTGACATCATGGAATACTATAGTCTTTGAAAAATTAAAATTGAGGTCACCCAAAGATAAATGAAGAGGCAAATGGCAGGCAAGAAAACACTTCATTATACATTAGGAATCATCCATGGGGAATGGTGGAAAGGATATTGTTGGAGAAATATCAACCAAAGAAAAGATGGGCAACTTGTGTAGCAAGAGAAAGGGGTAACAAATGAATCATTCTTGTACTTGACTGGCTTCACACTATGTCAAGAAAATACAATAAAGATTCCTGGGACATGGGGTGGATGCCCTGTGGTGAAATTATGGAAAGTCATGAATGAGAACAACATGGAACAGGTACTCAAGACTAAGTGGATATCTGCATCATTGTAGGGAGGATCCACATTAAGAAGATCCCCAATATGTAGTGCTAGAGGAAAATCAATCATATCTCATAAATTCTGAGATCATTTTTTCCCATCTTTTGGAGAATATATTTGGAAATTATATTTGCTAGTTATATGCTGCCAGAAATTAATGTTTTGTTTCTTAATAAAAGTTAGCCTGGTTTTGTTTGGGGAGTAGCCAGCCCACTGCCCTTGGTTCCTAGCCCTAGTTTAGTAGCTGAATTGTTCCATCCAACTTCAGATGCCTTCCCCGCATTTTGCATCTCATATTCTTCTAAAGTGTTCAATAATAACTGACTAACATTTCTTAGGGAATTTGAGAGTATTACATAAGAATGAAATGACTATGACTATGTGGTACTAAAAGTCTGGAGGGCACAAGATAGGAGAAGCAGTAAGGTCATGCTGAATGAAAGATTGAGGTTTGTTGTATGGAGTGTGCTTTGAGAAGAAGATGTGATTAAACAGGTGTTTATTCACATGCCCACATGGTATAGGGGAAAGAGAGCTGACTTTGAAGCTGGGAGGACTTGGGTTTAAGTCTGACCTCTGTTACCCTGAACATCTTATTCATCCCCATAGTATTCTGGGTAGCTCTCTAAGATAATTGCAGAGAAGGTAACAGCTGCTTTAATAGGAGAGGTTTCTTCCCCTGAAGTTCTCATACTAGAGAAATTCTAGATCTAGTCCCTGATTACTTACTAACACACACACAAACATACACACAATATTTCAGAGTAAGAGTCTCAGAATTTTAGTGTTGTAATTTACAGCTCATCTAATTCAATCTTCTTAATTTATAGATCAGAAAAATGAGACTCAAAGAGATCAATTACTGAAGGTTACATGACTAATGTAGGACCAGAATCTATTTTTTCTGAACTGTAGATATTGGGTCCTTTAGCAGTCACTCACATGCCATTGTAAAGTAATCTATGGATTGTGAATTTGGTTCACATCATGGTGTTGGTTAAAGATAAGGATCTAAGAGATAGAAGAATTTAGTCTAATCCCGGTTCTGTCACTAGCTATCTGACCTTCTATTTATCGCTTGCCATTCCTGTTCCTCAATTTCCTTATCTGTCAAATATAAATAATGATCTTTCACTGACCTACCTCATATGGGGGAATAAAAATGATAAATGTAGAAATGTTTTGAAAATTTCAGAACCTTTTATAAATTTAATCAATTAATGAATATAGTTTCACTAAAATATGGAATAATTGAAATGGTGATAATTTGGTTTGTCTCCTCAGAGCCTTAGGTCATAAAACCTTCACAGAGGTTTAGAACTGGAAGGGGCCTTAGAGATTTCATCTAGTCTGAACTATATCTAATCTAAGATGCCAATCAATAAGCTCCTTGAGGGTAGGAATTGTTAATTGTTGTATCCCTAGTGCTTGACATGGTAACTGGTATAGCCTTTTGTTGTGGTTTGTCCTTTTTTCTTGAAGATATCACATCAGGGATGTCTTTAGGAATATGATACCATGACATTCAAGTGAATTGGATTTGAGTGCAGGATGGCTGTGCAAAGTGTCCTTCAGACCCATCTGGTCCAGTGGCCAGATATGGATCAGGATGATCAGAGATGTCCTTGAAGGCCTTAGGATACCTTGCCCTTTTTAAATTGGGGTTTTTACCAGCTCTCAATGTGACCAAGGCACCCCCCATTCAGTGATTAAGGCTTGGTTAGAAACTAATAAGGTGGAGGCAGACCTTTTTTAACCTAGTGCAAAACAAAAAAAATCAACATGGGAGGTGAAGACTCTAGGGTTTCTGACCAAAACAGAAACAATTGCTATTTACATTCACTTTTAACTGAGTAAGTGGGGGGCCTAAAATCATGTTGAAGGAATGAGTTCCTTCACATTCCTAAAATGTGGTCATACAACCTCCACTTGCCCATCTCCAGTTAAAGGGAACTCTCTATCTCCTTTACCAACCATTTCCACTGGGGACAACTCTTAACTGTTTGACTGAAACTTGACTTTTGACAACTTCTGTTGTTCCTAGTTCTGCCCTCAGAGGCTAAGTGGATTGCCTCCAATCGCCTATCATCATCTCCCTTTTTCTTTTCTTCTTTAGACTGAATTTCCTTCCAGAATTCAATCTATTCAATTTTGTTCTCTTCAAATAAGAACTATTATGAGAAAAACTGAGCTAGAAGAAATCAACTTAAAAGAATACAGACAAGAAAAAGAAAATCCTGGACAAGAAGAAAATTTTATTTTTTTAGATACCAGAAAAGGGAATTTGTAGAGATCATAGGATCACAAAGATGAAATTAGAACTGAAAGGGACCTTAGATCTGGACCACCATAATAACTAGCCATTTTGGAGTTACCAGCAGATAACCATCATTTTTGTTAGCTGGGCTTGGCTAGTCCTGCTTGTAGGAAGGGGGCTGAATTTGATGTCTTCTTGAGCATTCTAGAAATGTTAAAGTTAGAAACATTTTGCCTTTTTCTAGAAGTGAAGTCAGTAGGTGGGGGTAGGGGGCAAACAAGGTAGCCGACAGATGGGCTCATACCCCTGCAGGCCAGAGTAAGTGGCTGGATAGTTAACAACAATGAGGCCCCAGAATGTAACCAGGCCTCCAGGGTTCAAGCTGAGCCCCTCTGCTGGGCTGGACATGTGTGGAGAACAGATCCCAGCAGGATGCACAGACAGCCTTTGTATGGGGAGTTGAAGGGGAACAATTTTCAAGGTAAGGGGAAAGAATTATTTGATGGACGCTCAGTGTCAAACAATATGGCATCTCTCTGAATGGTTGGCAAATAACAGTGGCAGTCTGGCATCAAGCAATGGGGAGGGGGGTGGGAAGTTTCTGAACAAAGGCCAACCTTGAGACTAGCCAGCTGAGTTGCAAATAGCTCCTTGTCTATGTGCTTGCGTGGCCATAAATCCAAGATCTTTTCTTACATGCATGCAGAGAGATGCTCAGAGACATCACAAGGTGATGTCCCTGCCAAAAGAAGCAGTTTAGGACTTCCCCATAATGAGCTCCTGGAGATGGATCGGGGTTCTCGGTGTCATGCTGCCAGGATGGCCTTAATTCTTAGTACTCTAGCCAAGCAGTAATTGGGATCAGAGGCAATACTTATCCTAAAGAAAAAGATCATCATACTATATAGCCTGTAACACTTGAAATGTATTTCAGAGAAACAAGAGGTTTAACAGATCTGAAGCTAGCAATTTTTAATCCTGGGATACAAACTGTGCCATGGTCAAGTTGTGGAGAGGCGTTGTTAACTCTGGGATACAACAAGACACTGGCTGGGGGACTCTCTGGGTGGTGAGAGTGGAGGATAGAGGAGTCATCTGCTAGGGAAGATGTCACCTGGATTGTAGCTACTTCCCATTCTGCCTGAGACTAACTAGTTGCGAGACTCGGTTGTTTCTATATTATTGCCAGACTGAAAATGTTATCAGTTCTCCCCTCTAAATTTTGCCAGCCTGGATCAAAATCTGGGTTGCATCACCAAAATTATAGCTTGTGAGGTCCACCATTCCTCTATCATTTCAGTTTTATTCAAATGCCCCTAAGCTGTCATGACCCAGACTGGATATATTATAGAACAGCACAAATATCTCTTCTGGAACTGGAAAGAGGCAGGTCACACAGAATCAGGAAGATGCTCAAGATAAGCCTTTGACTTTCTCCTGGTTGGGTGAACCTAGCTAGATAAGCCATTTAACCCCTAATGTCCCAGGGAAAGCCTTAAAACTTTGGTCACAGGACAGGTATAGATTTACATTGATAAAGGGAGTTTCCTCAGTGAAATCTGTCCCTCATCCCACCCTAGTCCACTCCGAGTTGCTCTGTCTTGTACATAGTATTGTGGACTCTGCCCTCTATCGTAGGATTATAGATTTAGAAGTGGTTGGAACCTTCAAGGTCATTTGATTCAACCCTTTCATTTTACAAGTGATAAAACTTGAGACCCAATGTATTAATCATGAAAATAGGATTTAATCCTAGGGCCTTTGATTTGGAATTCAGTGTTTTTCACTCTTCATCTTATTTTTGTTTCCTCTTATTGTTGGTAAAATTTTGAAATATAACTGCCCATTTGATTAGTAAGACTCTTAGAGAATTTCTTCCATCACTTATTACCCAGTTCACATATCAAGGCTCTTAGAATGTCTCAATGCCAGCCTAAAGAGGCTGTATTGGGTACAAGGGGCAGGCTTATTATTATTATTATTATTTTAAGCATGACATGCATAGAAATTCATTCACAGGCTGTTAGGTTTGGAACACTTTCAATCTCTTCATTGTTTAAAGACCCCAAAGTCCAATGAGGGGTGTTAGGTTTCTATGTTAGTAACCTCAAGCTTTGCATTCCTCACTGAAACCTCAGATTAATGGATAGATAGGAAAGTGAATCTGTAGTCAGATTATACTTATCAATTACATAGCAGAAGGCAGTGAAGCCAGATAACTTCTAACCCTGGCATTCATGCTATTGGACAATTTTTTTTTTTAAATATCAGTTCACTTTTTTCCCTCTGCCTACCAAGTTCAAAGTCTGTTATGGAAGTATATAAAAAGATATAATTTTTAAAAATCAGCATTCTTCTCTACCTCTCTGGACAAAATTATAGTTTACCATTACTTTATCAAATGTTGAGAATTTGCAAATTACATTAATTCATTTAAAATAACTCAAAATTGATACTTTTTTTTCTTTTCTCAGTTATTTTACATTTTGGTGGTAGGAAAGCTTAGTGTCTTAAGCTCCTCATTTTAAATTATACTCTTTTTTAGAAAGAAAACTCTTTTGGGGCAACCTTTTGGATTCCTTCATCATAAAAGTATAAATAAAGTATTTAGATTAACTGAAAGACAGAATATATAATGGAGAGGATTGGTCTTAGAGACAGAAAGACCTGGGTACAAATACTCCCTTTACTACTTGGTTGGCTTTATGACCCTGGGCAACCTCTAAATGTCTCCAATCAACTCATTAAGACTATAAATTATAGCCTTGTGTTGCAGATATTCAGAGATGGAAAGAGTTTTCATATGAGGAGTTCCTGATACAGGCAAAATTCTAAATTTAACTTTCTCTTTTGTTCCAAAATACAGGCCTACTATTTTCAACAACAATAGTAGTAGATATTCAATCAGTGCAGAGACTGCTCCACTATGATTGTATAGATTTCACTGTTACTATAGCCAATTTTTTTCTGACTGTTGGGCCCTTCCAAGGAGGCTCATTTTTTTCACCCTTCTTTTTATCATTCTTTTTTTCACCCTTCACCTTTTATTTTTTTTCTCCATCTGAAAATTCCCCTACTTGCCAATATGGAGAGGTAACTTGATAAGTCTGATTTGACAGCTTTATATTATTAATATTGGCTTTTCTGTTTCATGATTCCATTTTCTCTAGGTTCAGGATCCTCTTAATCATAGACAACCATCATTCTGTCTGATTGTTGCAATATCTTCGGCAGACTAATGAATTTCTCTAAGATTGGAAGGCTAGTCCATCTTTGTGGATACTCAAAATGCTTGCTTTTTCAAAGAAGAGTAGCCCATAGGTGGTGATAAGTTTCACATGGAAATAACCCAAAGGATCAGTTCACACCCAGATCTTCCACTGTATTAGAACCTAGGGAGTGACCCCTCAACCTCAATATAAATAGTACCCAACAATTTAATGACATAATGTGAATTTTTATGGGGCTCATCTAATTCTAAAGCCAGATTGCTCTTTGAACACTCTGTGATAAATCTCCACTCACTCTTTGGAGTTGTTCAACACACAGGTTAATTTCCCACTATTGATTTTTTCAGCTATGCATCTTGAATGCTTCAAGATCCCTTGACCTACACAAAATCTCTTGGTGACTGTCAGTTTCAGAAGAAAAGCTCTTCACAAGTGTACATGAAAATTTGGTGAGGAAAACTAAATGAATCAGTCCCCATTCTTAGGCAGGACAGTTTAACTGGACATTATAGTTAGCTGTCAAAGATGGAGGAAATGTTCCAAATATATAAGCTGGTTTGTACATTAATTAAACATTCCAAAAGTGAATTCTGATGAGAGAGAGAGAGAGAGAGAGAGAGAGAGAGAGAGAGAGACAGACAGACAGACAGACAGACAGACAGACAAGGAACTATAGTGGGGAAAGTACAGCTTCTGAAATCAGATCTGGGTTCAAATATCACTTCAAATGTTTCTTGGTCAAATCAATTTTTCTCTTGGGCTTCAGTTTCTTTATCTCTAAAATGAAGAGATTGAACTAGATGAGCTTTACCCAACTATATGATAATGTGTTGAAATCATGCTCAAAGGAAGCAGCATGGGACTGGTTATTAATTAAGAAGCCAGGATTCTAGACCTGGTTCTATCATCAATTGTGACCTTACAATATTGGATTTGAGTCAAAAGAACCAGGTGTACCCTAATCTATGTGACCTTTATTCAGACATGTAGCTTCTTTGGGACTCATTTTCTTCATTTGTAAAATGAGGGAATTGGAAGAGAGAACTTCTTAGATTTCTTCTGGTTCTAAGTCTATGATTATATGAATCTTAGGCAAATTACTTCACATCTCCAACCTCAGTTAACAATGTATAAACTGGATGGGAATTGACCTAAAAGAATCTCTATGAAAGCTTATAACTTTCGGGGCAGCTAGGTGGCACAGTGGATAGAGCGCCAGTCCTGGAATCAGGAGTACCTGAGTTCAAATCTGACCTCAGACACTTACTAATTACCTAGCTGTGTGGCCTTGGGCAAGCCACTTAACCTTAATGCCTTGCAAAAACCTAAAAAACAAAACAAAACAACCTTATAACTTTCAAATTCTCTTTTGGGATCCAACATGATATATTAAATTGTGCAAGAGCTGAAAAATAGGGGTCCCTGGAAAAGAAAGGAAAAAAGGAAGAAAGGAAACAATCTTCCCATCTACCTAAAGAGACTGAGCAATGCACCATTTGTACAATTTTGACAGGTGAAAAGGTACTTGAATGTTTGTTTTTCCCTAGAGCCAATAAAAATGGCCTCAGTTTTGAAATACTATGCCATTAGCTTAAGGTGGTGTCAGAACTCTGTTATTAATAGAAATTTCCACTTACTTAGTCCTAAATGTAACAAACACAAACAAAATAACTCTTTTCCTAAGCTCCTATTATTGTGTGAACTGAACTATAGGAACCTAGTCATTTCATTTAATAACTGGGAACCAGGACTTATTCTAGTTTAAGCATCTCCTCATGGATACTAAAGAAATTATACCATAGCAATCTTACCCCCATTTCCTGCTTTAGTAGATGTTATGATTAAATAAGAATCAAACGATTCAAGTCTCTTTATAAAATGGAAAAGTAAATATAGACTTCCTGAGGAAATCCTTTTCCAAAGTGCCATATTGTTTTGCATCTCCTGTGATATAGTTCTCGCTGGCCTTGTCCTGGATTATAGATTTGAAAGTTGGTTGAGTTAAGTAATATAAAACCATGACATATTCCAGCTGCTCTAAAAATAAGAAAAAAAAATGACAAGAGAATGAACTTTATTTCCTCAATTTGTAAAATAAGTGGATTGGGTAGGGTATCCCATGCCTCCAGTTCTTAATGCTAGGGAGACTGAGGCTTGATTAAGTTTGGTCTAAAGTCAATCACACATCCATATAAAGTTTGGCCCAAAAATTATGGGCCCCTGGGAGTGGAGGGCTGCCAGACTCTAAAAGCAGCAGGGCAGTGCTTCCCTACTAGGTAGTATTGGAATTGAGCCCATATACTTTTCAGCCTGGGTGAGACAGTCAGATACTCAAAAAGTAAAATGAAATAAGGGAGTTAGCTTAGATGGCCTCCAAGTTCCCTTCTAGCTTTAGATCTAAGATCCTAGGAACCTCTAAAATTAAAATGATTGCTTCAGCTATGAGTACTGTGTAGACTGCACGTCTGTTTTATCAGGACCAGTTAGTTTAGCTGAGCTTAATAGAGGCTCAAAAAGGGCAACTAGACATAGTGAGTAGAATGCTGGCTTTGAACTCAGGAGGACCTGAGTTCAAATCTAGACTCAGAAACTTATTAGCTGTGTAACCTTGGGTAATCACTTAACCCTGATTGCCTTACATCCAAGGCTATCTACAGTTGCCGGGATTCATATCTAGCCACTGGACCCAGATGGCTCTGGAGGTTCAGAAAGTGAGACTTAGTATCACAACCTCTTCACTCAAATACGATTCCTGTGCTGGTCATGGCATCACCTCCCAGATGTCATGGTCTTCTTCAAAAACAAAGGACAAACCTCAGAAGAGACTCATCAATCATCAGACTGGTTTCATGATGATCAATTTTTTTGGCCAGAGCTATTCTATTTTTCCCCTTCCATTCAGTTACAGGGGAGTTTTGAGCTACACTGGGGAGATGGAGTATGCACACCAATGGGATGATAACTCCCAAAAGCATGGACATTAAAAAATAAAGTCCAAATTCTAAGACCTTGAACTCTCCCACTCCCCCCCTCCATTTTAGCCACACACAGATAGGAGGTCTCTAAAGTCAGCTGCAGCAGTCTAAGGGTTAAACCTGCTTAACCCATTTTTATTAAGAGAATGGCACCAAAGTATAGTTTGTCCACTTGCGGGGATATCCTACAATCCCTGAAGTGGGGCTAATTCTAAACCTGGGATAACTTCAGGTTTTCCATAGCAGTCATGCACTCAGATTTTTTCCCCCTCCCTTGCCCACCCATCCCCCAATTAATAGCATCCATTCATAGCTACTCACTACTGCAGGATTTGACCTGAGAAATGCTAGGATTTTGTTTCACTTTATTAACTCAGAAGTTGTTTTGAAAAGTCCTTAATAAAGTTTGCCCTTGACCAGCAAGGGAAATGCCAGTCTGTAGTTCTCTGAAGCAGCTGGTGAGGTTCTCAGCCAAGTTGTTCAGATGCAGAAAGTCCATGGTGGCAGCTTACTGGGCTCTGCCATGGCATCTCCTTAATCCTTTAAATAGGCTTCCTGGATCTAGGAAATTTAATTCCTGACTCCTTCGACCCAGATGCCGCCGGCCAAAATTTCATTTGTAATTTGCACGTCACTGTCCCCTCTGTCCTCCTTTCTTTCTAGGAGCTGATGTTGCTATTCACTTTTTCTAAAATAGTCATGTTAATGTGTTCAAAAATCCACTGCTGAGTCTCCGAGAGAGGGTCACATCTGTTCATGAAAATCTTTTTCTCTGATGGGTTGCAATCAATGCAGCTGTTGCTCACTGGATGGAATAAAGTTTTGTCCTAGAGAGACCAGAAAGAAAAAAAAAAGAGACTGGAGTAAGTAATGACATATTCTGGGATTCTTGGATCAAGTAGAATTAGAGAACACAACCGGACAGATTTTTTTTCCTTTTGTATCTTAGTTTTCAGGATATGGCTACTTTTGTTAAAATAGGAGACAAACCACAAAACTGAAGGCTGAGTTTTTAAAAGGGTTTCCTTTCAGGGCACTGTATCATTGTTTGGAACTTTTCTGAAGGATCATAGATAGGAAACTCAAAGAGACCTGAGACTAGAGGTCTTGGGAAAAAAAACAAAACTCAGAGATTAAATGACAGAGCTGTGATTTGCATTCATATCCCATGACTCCAAATCCAGTACCCTTGCTACTCTGCCATAACTGTCTCACTCCCTGGAGTCTGGAGGAAGGTTCCACACTCAAATGATGAAAGGATATGCCACTTATTTTCCTGACAAAATGCAGCAGGTATGCATATATATATATATATATATATATATATATATATATATATATGTATATACATACAAATCTGTTATCTTGAGTTGACTCTAATTGTTTTCTTTTAAAAAATTTATCTTGTAAATAAGGAAAAAGGAAGTTGGTATTGAAAGGGAAAGATTTTATCTTGATTAAATAAGATAATAAAGCTTATTCCAAGTCTTAAAATCCTAGATGTGACTGTCAGCTGTTAGAGATCTGGCAGAAATAGGACTTTTCTAGAGCTAGAGAGGTAGAATGTGACATAATGAAAAGAGGGCTGGCTTTTCAGTTGGGAAGACTTGGTTTCAAGTATCCCCCTTTCACATTTACTAGCTCTGTGATTTTGGGCAGCTCCCCTAAAACTAAAAAGTTCTAGAATATCTGCAACTGATGAGGGGGTCTTCCTCTCATTGATTGATTCTTTTGAGAAGGCAAACCAGACTATCTTTTGTCTCTATTCTTACATTATTAAATTGCTGTTGACTCAGACAAACTGAGACCTAGGAAAGACCTTAGCTTAAAAAGGTCTCCCACTGCGTTGGGGGGTCATTGCTAGTAGTCCTGACTTTTGTTTTGCTACTGGACTGAAAAGCATCTGGAGGAGAGAGTGGGGCTGGTGACTTTGAGCAGCCCTTCCTCATTCAAATCCAATTTACTTGCAAGTCAAGACATCATCCTCCTGATATCTTAGTCCTCTTTAAAACAAAGAACAAACCACAACAACAATGTCATGAGAAACTAGTTATTGAAGCTTCCAACACCTAACAAATTATAGGTCTGAACCAAAAAATAAAACAACTATACTTGTATATAATGAAACCCCAAAGTGGTGATTAACCTCAAGTATGGGATATTGAAAAATAAATACTTTATGTTGCTTTAGCACTTTACAAGAAGAAAGGAAACAAATACTAAATACCTAACCATGTGTCAAAATTGTGTTAAGGATTTTACAGATATTATCTTATTTGGAGTAGTTGAATTTTTTTTTTAAGATTTTATTTAAGTTTTACAATTTCCCCCTCCCCCAATCTTCCCCCCCCTCCCCAGAAGACAGTCTGTTAGTCTTTACAATGTTTCCATGGTATACATTGATCTAAGTTGAATGTGATGAGAGAGAAAACATATCCTTCTATTCACTTGCATTTTAAGGGAGAGTTCATCCCATGCACATGCTGTCTTCCCTCTGTTTGTATTTTCCTCCTTTTTTCCCTTTATCCATATTTCCCAGTATTTTGCTTCTGGATACCACCACCACTTTCAGTGTGTTTGCCCTCCTATGTCGACACCCTCTCCCCTTTCCTTCTCCTTTCCCCTTTCCCCTTCTTCCCTCCCTTCCTTCTCTTAGTTCCCTTTTTTCTCCCCCTCCCCATCTCCTCCCTCCCCTTTTCCCCTTTTAATATTTGAAAGGTAAGATAAGTTTCTTAATTTAACTGGGTGTTTGTGTGAATTAAGGAAGATTAAGCCAAGTCTGATGAGAGGAAGATTCAGGTGGTTCTCAGCTTCTCCCTTCTTCCCCTCTATTACAATAGATCTTTTATACCTCTTAATGTAATGAGATTTACCCCCATTCAATCACCTTCCTCTTCCCATCTCCTCACTGCCCCCCCTTTTTAAGGAGGTTTTGTTTTTAAATCATTCTATCTGAGTCACAGAAAAGTCATGAGTGTCCATCACTTCCTATTCTCTCTAATAGAGTTACAATTCTCAAGAGTTATGAGAACTTTTCTCCCAAGTGGGTTTATAGCAGTTTCATCCTATTGGATAGCAGTTTTTTTCCTTTACCCCCCCCCTTTTTTAAACCTTTTCATGTGTCTCTTGAGCCTCCTGTTTGATGTCCAAATTTTCTAGTAAGCTCTGATCTTTTTATCAGGAAATGTTGGAAGTCTCCCATTTCATTAAATGTTTGTCTTTTTCCCTAGAAGATAAGGCTTAGCTTTTGCTGGATAGTGGATTCTTGGCTACATTCCAAGCTCCCTTTCTCTTCAGAATATCTCATTCCAGGCCCTTCCATCCCTTAATGTTGATGCAGTCAGATCCTGTGTAATACTTACTGTGGCTCTTTGGTATCTAAATTGTTTCTTTCTGGCTGCTTTCAGGATTTTCTCTTTTATCTGATAGTTCTGGAATTTGACCACAACATTCCTTGATATTTTCATTTTAGGATCTCTTTCCAGAGGGGATCGATGTATTCTTTCAATAACTATTTTGCCCTCTGGTTCCATGATAGGGTAGTTTTCTATCACTAATCCTGTAATATTAAGCCCAGGTTTCTTTTTTCTCTTCAATGTTTTCAGGAAGATCTATATTCTCAGGTTGCCCCTTCTCCATTGGTTCTCAAGGTCAGTGGTTTTGCTGATGAGGTATTTTACATTTTCTTCTATTTTTTGGTTTTGTTTAATAGGCTTTTGCTGTCTCATGAAGTCATTAGTTTCCACAGACTCCATTCTTTTTTTTAGAGAAGAATTTTCTTCATTTACCTTTTGCAATTCCTTTTCCAATTGATCAGTTCTATTTTTGAAACAGTTTTCCATTAGACCAATTGAGGTTTTGAGATAATTATTTGCTTTTTGCATTTGTCCAATTGTATTTTCCAATGATTTGTTTTCTTGTTGCAAGGTGTTGTCGCTCCCAAATTTTCCATTTGATTTTTAAACTCCTTCCTGATTTCTACAAGGAAGTCTTTCTGTGCTTGAGACCAGATCATATTCTCCTCAGAAATTCTAGGTGTCTCTGAGTTAGGGTCTTTTCCTTCCAGGAACTTTTCTATGGACTCCCTTTCTTCATTTTACTAAGACTTGGCAAGGGGCTGGTTCACGGAGGTTTGGTGTTGAGATCCCTAGGGGCTTTATTCACTGGGTTTAGTGGGTTGGCCAGAAGGCTGTGTTGGTTGCATTCTCTGGAGTATCTGTGACCTTGATTTGAGGCCCTCTCCCTTAACTTGGAGTGGGTGGATGAAGCTGTTGAGTATTTTTATCTTTGATCAATGGTGGATGCCCTAGGGCAAGGTAATTGCCCTCCCTATTCACAGCTGGGCTGGATCTATTGCTCACATGCCTGGGGCAGAGGTGATTGTAATTGTGTTTGTTCTGGGAAGAGGCTTCAGCTGAAATGTAGTGCTGGCACTCTCCCTTCAGCTTTACTGGCAAACTCCAGACTTCATTGCCACAACCAATACCTCTGCTCCCTAGTTGGCAGATCAGGCTTGCCCCGCTTTTAGGCTTTCAGGCTCTAGTCCACCCTGCTGATCAGGCTAGTGGAGCTCTCAGAGTCTCACCCACCTCATCTATCAGACTGGTTGCACTTTCAGGGTCTCAGGATCTCGCCCACCTCATTGATCAGGCTAGTCGAGTCCTCAGGCTCTGATCCTGTCCTATGCCCCTGGCAGAGTTAGCCCTCTGAGCCCAGCTCACCCATGCTCCCAGAGGAGAAATCTTGAGGTAGATCTTCTAGTTTCACTTTCTGGGTTTTGTGGATTGGATTTCTGTTAAGAGGTTTATTTCATATTATTTGTGAGGGAAGAACAGGAGATTAGCACTGTGCCTGTCTTCTCTACTGCCATCTTGGCTGGAAGTCCAGAGCAGTTGACTTTTACAGTTGAGGAAATTGAAGTTAAGTGACTTGTCCAGGGTCAAACAGGTAGTGTCTGAGGTATAATTTGAATTCAGGCCTACATTGCCACCAAATTGCCTTTTGATAAACTACAAAGAACTTTCCTCAAGTCTATCCCTAGAGCGGTGATGTCAAACTCAAACAGAAAGAAGATCAGTAAACCACAGGTAAGGATCCCTGCAGGCTGCAGAGTGACATAGTGACCACATATTTATGTTACTTACATTCTATTATGTTTTTATTTATTATTGCATTTTTCCTAAATTGCAACCTATTTTCTTTCATTGTGTGGAGTGTGTGTGTGTGTGTGTGTGTTGGGGTGGTGGTGGTGGTGAATATTGGCTATTTCCTTTGACCATGGAACATGACCCTTAAAAGACCCTGCCCTACCTCCTCTGGGATGGAGAACTTTTCAGGTACTCTATTAAAACATTTCCAGTTGGTTTTTTATTTTCAAGAATCTCTTTGTCAACATTGATACCCATTATCCTCCAGACTTTTATGTGGTCAACATATGAAGGAAACGAGGAACAAACAAGAGCTTATGAGAAAGGAAAAGACTGAAAATCACAGGCATAGTCTTCTCCCCATTCTATCTAAAGTGCAATCTGAGCCAGGGTTTCCTGAGTTGTTTCACTTATAGCTATTTATAAGTTTCTAACACTTAATTCTGGTTTTTTTCTTTACAGTTTTCCTTCTCCTACCTGTACGTAGTATAAAGGGACTCTGGAGTAGAGAATGCCATCTATCACCAGAGGGAAGAAGTAAATGGAATGATTTAAGGTAGGAGAAAAAGAATGTGGCCTATATCCACATTAGGGGGTCTTCTTCTGCAATAGTCAGTTTAGTCCTTGGGCCAGGGTTTTATGGACCTGTTTTTCCTTTGAATCAGACGAGTTCCAATGTGATTTTCTTTTCTCTACAATTTGAACCATGAGTTGCAGCAAGCAACTCTGATAAAGATCTTATTTTAAGAACTTATATTTATAAGAACAAGAGCCATTCCCTAAATGATAAGTGATCTCAAGTAGTTAGTTCTCAGGAGAAGAAGCTCAGGCTTCCTATAACTTAAAATTTAGGTCCTGAATCACTAATAATTGGAGAAATGCAGATTAAAGCACTGCTGAGGTTCTACCACTCACCAGACTGGCAAAGATGGTGAATGTTTGGAGAGGCTATGGGAAAACAGGAATATTGTTGAATCACAAAATGGCTTTAATAATATTGTAAAGCAAAAGCAATTTGGAATTATACAGGAAAAACAGGGCAAGCCTATTGACTTAGCTATACCACTGCTGGGCCTTTGCACCCAAAAGAGATCAGAGAAAGAGAAAAGGTGCCATATATATAAAAATATTTATGGCATCTTTTTGATATGGCCCAAAACTTTCTGTAAAATAAGAGATTGTCTATCAGTTGAGAAACTGTGAACAAATTGTGATTTATGAATATGATAAAATATTATTATTCTGTAAGAAATGAGGAGTTAGATGATTTCAGAAAGACATGGGAAGACATACAGAATTATGCAATGTGAAATAAGTAGACCTATAAAAGCAATTTACATAATAAAATAATAACATTGGAAAGAGAAATGACTTTAACAGTCGTCAGAGTTATGATCAACAAAATGCTCACTTATGATTCTATAGGATTGACAGAGAGGTGATGGATTCTGTTTTATTTTACTATCTGGATTTGTTTTTCTTTTTCTTTCTAATGGATGGGGGAGAAGGTGGGAGAAAAAGAAAATAGATTGGGAGCAGATTGGTGGTGCAGTGGCTAAAGCACTGGCCCTGGAGTCAGGAGTACTTGAGTTCAAATCTGACCTCAGACAATTAATAATTACTTAGTTGTGTGACCTTGGGCAAGTCTCTTAACCCCATTGCCTTGCCCCCAAAATACATTTTTGTTAATTAAAAAATGAGGTAATCCTGATCAATTACACTTATTATACAACTGAGAAAAGAGAATCCCAGTGACTTAGTCAAGGTCCCATAAGTGTTTAGATGCAGAGACAAGTTTTCTATGACACTCCAAGTTCAGCTCTTTTCTCAGTTATTAGGGTCCTAGTAATTTAGCCTATTAGATTAGGAAAGATTAGTGACATTTTGACATTTACCATTCTGTTCCTCCTTAAGAGGGAGTCTTATTAATAGAACTTCCAATAAACACCAAAAATAAGGTGAAGCTAGGAGAAAGCTACATTAAGCTACCTACATGGAACAGGAGATAGAGTGCTTATCCAGGAGTCAGGAGTATATGGGTTCATATCCTACTGCAGAAACCTAATAGCTGTATGATCTTGGGTAAATCACATCACATATATCCTCATTTGTTTTCTCATCTGGAAAAATCATCAGTTCCCAGGGTTATTGTGAAGATCATTAGAGATAACTTATGTAATAACACTTTGTAAACCTTGAATCACTTTTTGAGTGCTAGTTAATATTATTATTATTATTACATCTCTAAACTCTTGTCTGCCTCCTGCTCCTTTCTCAGGGATATTTTCTGAGAAAAGTGCTTTATGTTTTTACTAAGGATAACAACAGTACACAAGTTTGGATTTCAATTTCCTCTGCTATAAAATAATGGGATTGAATTGGATGATCTCTAGGGTTCATTACAGTTCTAACATTCTCTGATTCTACAAAGATTTTATTCAAAGAGAGTGAATGACAAAAACAAATGATAACATGTCAAATTAAAGATCGCCAGGCACACTGAGTAGAGATGGATGATGGCAGCCCTTGTTACAGAGTCAGCTCTTCATCCTCATCATCTGAGCACATAGCTGAGTCCCTGGGGCAATGACCAAGGACAGGCATCATTAGACTTCACCAAGGCAGACATTTTTCACTTCTGACCTTGAGGTTTGCAAAACTACAATCTTTATGTTTCTACTCAGCTGATTTTTTTTGATTACCAAGTGTCTTGACTCCAGGCTATATCCTTCTGGGATTAAATCAGGGATCAAGTAATTGTCCTTTGAATAGGGCCTCTGCTTATAAGCAGTCTTTTTACCTCCATGTCTTTACACACATTTGTCATGATGGTGATACCTGTCAGTGATGAGATTGGATATAGCTTTTTCCCCCCTTTTTGGTATAGACTTCTGGGCAGTCTGACAAGTTTGCCATCCCATAACAAAGAGAGAAGGGAGACATTATTTCAATGCCTTTAAAGTAAGTTGATCTGTGATCAGTCCTCTGGGAGTCTATATGATATCCTACTACTGTTGAAAAGAAAACATATTAAACTATGTCTTTTCCTCCTAAAATAGCAAAAGAAATTTCTTCCTCCTCCCCCCCTCCCCCTCCAGTCAAACTGGCAGCCAGGTGACTAAGCCAGAGTTCTGAGGACAGAGAATTCAAAAGCCTTAGATATTTGGCCAGAACTACCTCTTTCCCCTTATAAATGACATAAAGTATCCATCAAACACTTTAACCTTGACTCCAGGTGCTAGCCAATCAAAATAAGCTGTAACTTGGATAGTAATTTTTCAAGCAGTTACTTCTCATTCAAAGTGGAGGTTCCTTGAATCAAGCCCATAGCCTAGAGCACCATTTGTATGGTCTTTTCTCTGGTATTCCCAGGAAATCTATTTCTAAAAAGATAACCCTTTCTTCAAAGTCAGATCAATTTCCTTGGTTATAAAATCAGACAATTGGACCAGGATGCCTCTAAAATCCTTCCTATACAATGCACAAAATGAAGCAGTTAGAGGGTAGAGTCAAGATGACAGAGTTAAAGGAAGCAGTAAAAGCTTAGTTCTCAGCCATATCTTTCATTTTTCTTTTGAACCTGAAAATGTTCAAACATCAACATTTTTTCCAGACTCATCCCCAGAAAAGTCAATGGCTAATAGGACCCCTATGAGCACTCCCATCATTTGATATACACAAAATCTAATATTCCAAGTTACACACTATTCCAATAGCAGTAACAGATTACATATTAGTCTTCTTGGAATATTTATTGTGGGGAAAAATAAAACAAAAAAGCTTTATATTTATTTTTCAAAGAACACTTAAAATCACCAGTTAATGATTTTAATCTAAAATGTCTACCGCATTTGTAAGAACTGCAGTAAACAATTTTTTTGTGTTATTTCTGGTCTGATGAGTGGTTTGAACTTGGCAAATTGGTATAAAAGCAGGTATTAAAATGATATTCCCAAACCCAATAAATAAATGAGTAAGATAACTTTCTTTTAATTGACCAAGTTGGTAAATAATCAATTTACAATAAGATATGACAATAAGAAAACTTAACTTTCATCTTTAGGGTTCAAATAAAAGTTACTTCTTCCCAGTTACAGCCACTTCCTAAAAGCAAGTTTTCCCTTCCCTACCCATTCCAAAACACTCTTCAAAAGTGAAAAATCACATACTACCATGGGTTTCCAAGCGGTACTTGACAAAGATCAAAACACAATCCCCCCCTCCTCACAAATGAAGCTGTTGCAAGGCATGTTTGATATCATAGGCACAATGAGCCACTGAGATTTTTATCTTTGCCCCAATTAAGGCAACCAAAAAATTATAGTTACTTATTTGGTAGATATTTCACAAACACAGGTATCAAAAATGCCATAAATCTACCCCCAAACATCCTGACTTTGACATAGTTACAAAAAACTATCTGAAAATTTTTCAAAAAAGACATTGGGGCAGACTTGTAGCAGGAAACTATTTATAATATTGCAGGTAGGTATGTCTGTCAAAAATACACATACAAGGGGCAGCTAGGTGGCGCAGTGGATAGAGCGCTGGCCTTGGAGTCAGGAGTACCTGAGTTCAAATCTGGCCTCAGACACTTAATAATTACCTAGCCGTGCGACCTTGGGCAAGCCACTTAACCCCCTTGCCTTGCAAAAAAAAAATACACATCCATACTCACACAGACTATAAAACAGAATTATTTAGCCTGACTTTTTTGAAAGAACTAAGTGCTAAAGAAGCCAGGTGTTTGAAAGAAACAGTTTTAACTTAGGAGTTTACCTGGAGATCTAGAGACTAGATATTTCATTATCCTAGGTCTTTATCACGTGATTACTCTCTGCAGTTGAAAGCTCTGATGAAGGCAAGTGTAATGAAAGCCTCCCCTCTTCTCCTAATTCTACTCTTATCCCATCTTCCCCATTAGATAGATTTTCTCAGTCACAGAATGATCTCCATTTTTGGAACAGGATCTTCTCACATCTGGATATCTTACAGATTATCAGAAAGAGCTACTGAAGTATTACTAGAAAATTCTTTGGTTAGCAATCACAGACTTTTAAATTGAGTACAAGTTGAATTTTCTAGAGGTAGGAGAGACAAGTTAGTACACTGTGTTCCAGAAGCTGACTTTAAAGTTATTAGATTGTGATCAAGGTGAGATTGAATTATAAAATAACTATTATGGGACATTATGGTGCTCAGGGAGCATAAGAAAGTGGATTATTATTGGTCTCAGTAGTTTTCAAAATTACAGAAGGAAGAAGGCACATGCAACTTTTCACAGCATGACTTTGTTTTAAAAAAAATGAAATTGGTTGTATTACAAAAGGCATGGAAACACTCCATGATGGAAGAAAATGAAAGGCAGCTCTCAGTTCTCTCTGCCTCAGTGGGCACTGGATGAGGTCACGGACAATTCTCTATGAGAAAAATAAACTTTGCTATTTTGGATTTCATGAGTTTTGCTACTGCTGCTGTTAAGCAGAAAAAAAATGCTTGCTTGTTCAAACATCCATGAGCTATTTTTTTTAGGGTTTTTTTTTTTTTTTGGCAAGGCAAATGGGGTTAAGTGACTGGCCCAAGGCTGCACGGCTAGGTAATTATTAAGTGTCTGAGACCAGATTTGAACCCAGGTACTCCTGACTCCAGGGCCGCTGCTTTATCCACTGCACCACCTAGCCACCCCCATGAGCTATTTTGTATGAAAGTAATATATTAGGTGAACCCACACTCTCTGATAACCAAAAGATTCAGTCATGAACAGTATGCTACTTATTTGGGGGCAACGACCAATTTCTCCAAGAGACCCAAGTGGCATTGATAAATCAAGCTGAAAATTTAGGGTGAGAAGTTCTTGATGACTACAAAGTGACAGAGACCAGCCTGAGTTAAAATTCTGACCTGGAGGATCTTCATACCAACGGGAGCTTCATAAATGAAAGCTGACCTAGCTAAAGTCTGATTGTGGAACATGATGCAATCATATTTTTTTAAACACCTAAACATTTCAGAAAAAAAGTCTCATGTATGCTATTTTTAGAAACAAGGAAAATAAAGAAAAATGTGCTTAAAATCTTATTGAAAATAAAGTTTTATAAATGTTCTTTCCAAATCTTGGTTCTTGTTGAAGTAACACCCTAATGAAGGTAATTATATTAGTTTTTAATCCCAAAGTCATTTTGATGGTATATCAAAAGATATGATGTCAGCAAGAGTCTCAGAGTAAATGAACATTTACAACAAACAAATTGAGTAGGACACATAATTTCTGCTGCTAATTGCCTCTGAGGTCCTAATGTCAAGGTCACTACAAACAGTTCAAAATGACATCACTATTATAGAAAATGTTACTAAACTACTGAGTCATTTCTCTAGACATCAAAAGGGAAGGGAGGAATAGAGAATGATGAGGAGCATAAAGTACAATCTGGCATCTGAATTCCATTTGGTCAAGTGCCAAGTTCACCAATAGCCAAGGCAAGGAATTTTTATTTCATTTTAGCTTGTGCCAACACTGGGAATCTAGGAGCACTGTCTTCTGAAAAAAAGTCTCTTCTGGTAGTTGTTCCATAAGCTACAGCTGAATTGGCAAGAGAAAATAATCCCGAATTTTATGTGGTAGTGCACCTATCACTGATTATACCATTGCTTTTTTGTCTCCTTTACCTGTTACTTGTAGACGACTCAATTAGCTTAAGACTGTACTATGCACCAGTCTTCATCTATTTGGGATTAGAGAAAAATATACTAACTAGACAGCCTTCTCTTAAGGATTTTTTTTTGGTCCAAATATTAAAAACAAAAAAAAAAATGTGCACATACCTTGGATTAGCCAAAGGTGCCTGAATACACTATACACATTGAATGTGATTTAAAAGATGGTAACATCAGCATGCAATGGATTCTTTTTTTTTTTTTAGGTTTTTGCAAGGCAAATGGGGTTAAGTGGCTTGCCCAAGGCCACACAACTAGGTAATTATTAAGTGTCTGAGACCAGATTTGAACCCAGGTACTCCTGACTCCAGGGCCGGTGCTTTATCCACTGTGCCACCTCACCACCCCCATGCTATGGATTCTTAATTTCTTCCAGGGCAACTGGAATCTTGGGAAAATCTTTCAGTTGTTCATCCAGTGGAATTGTTAACATATGCCAGATGTTACAGACAATATTTCACAATGGCAACTGAGAACAAGGAGAATTCATCTCCTGCTTAGACCTCTGCCCCAGGCTGCTGGAGAAATAGCAAATCTAGCTCTTGATCTGGGGCAAGGCTGTGAGACTTAACATGAATCATATTCAAAACATTGAACTATAAAAAATGCAAATGCTTCCCCCCAGTCTGCCTTCTACTTTTAAAAATATAAAGAATTAATACCTCAGAGTAAAATAATTTCTCTCTCTTCCCTCTGAATGTAACAAAGTTTCAAGGTGAAGTATGGAAGAGATCAAGGGGTTGGTTGTATGGAAGAGTCAAAAACTAATCCAAGGAATATATGGTCAATCATAAAAGTGGCTGTAGGATCTGTAACACTTTCCGAGATGGAGTCGATATTATTCCCTGAAAGTTTAGTTTCTCCTAAAAATCAACTCCAAAAACCACTGGAGGAAAAGCCACAGTGGTAGAAGGGAGGAAACTAGCCCTAAGGATCACAAAGAGCCCTCAAAGGAGCCACAAGTAGCTTCTCATCTTCATGATGTTGCTCCTCTTCCATTCCTTGATCTCAATGGCATAAACAGAATGGATCACACAGATGATCTTGTTATCTTTTGACTCCAGATAAATAGCATGGATCTTGTGGTACCATCTTTTATCATAGTATAGAGTTTGTCATCTTCTATCCAAGCTTCAAACTGTTGGGCAGGAGACTCTGCAGATGTGGAAAGAAGATGCTCTGAAGAAGAGGAACATGCTGGTTCCTTGGGTGATTTAAGTTTATTGACTGTCTTACTATCCTCCATGGTCTGTTCATGTTAGCAAATAGTTCAGCTGAGCAGGAGCAGGCTTCTACCTCTTGTCTCAGATTGGCATTGGATCATTCAGTCATGACCTCAATTTTCTTGTTAAGATGGACTTCGCTTCCACGGAATCTCCTGTCAGCTTCATGGTCAGCTTCTCATTTTCAATCATTTTCTTCTCCTCAAGCTCCACAATTAGATTTTCCTTCAACTCCACCTTCTAATCCAGAGCAGCCTTCCCCCCCCCCCCCCAATGCAATTCCTTTCCACCTGTTCTGTTAACAGCTGAAGGAAAAGTTCTGCATTTTGTATTCTTTTTCTGTACTACTGGCCCGATTTTTTCTTCCTTTTCTGATATTCTTATAGTGTACCTTCCTGTAGTTGCTGTAATTTCCTGATAAGCCTGTTCCTTCATCGATATGATCCCTCTCATTGGGCTTTGCCACATCGGTTTCACTAGCACCTTGGGTATCTTTGTCAGATTCATGGCTGGGCTGCAGCAGCTCCATTTGTTGACTTCTGTGCTTTCCAATTCCTCCTCCTCTCTTCCTCCAGATAGTACTCTGGCATGGGTGGCACTCTGAAATGTAACCTCAAGGATTAAGGGCTTGGAGGGAGCTACCTCCTCAGTTGTCTTTCATAAATCAGAAACTCACCAGACCAAATTCTGATTAGAAAGCCAAGAAAAGCCAAATTGAGTCTCCTCCCCATTATCACCCCCCCCCCCAACTGGTTTAGAGTGGCTTGGGAGGCAGAGATTTGCCATCATTCCAAGGACTGAAAATAGATCTGGAAGTTCCCTAAACTAGCAAGTATGGGGTACCATTAGGCTGCTCTCTTGTACACTATTTATTCCTAATTATAATCCAAAGAAGAGAGAAGCAGTATCAATTGGAGGTTCTAATTGTGAATCTCTAATTTTGGGAGCAGAGTGGACACTCAGTTCAAGCGTCCAGACCAGTGAGGAAAACTTCAGTATAACATTCAAGCTTGAAGTTTGGTTGCTATGAACTCCCAACTAGGAATAAACTGATGGCTCCAAACCTGGATCAGGACCTTGCAGACCTCACTGAAAGCAACAGAAGGACATAAGTGAACAGAACATCCCCTTCAGAAGCATATATAGAAGTCCACAAAAGTAAAAAATAGACTAGAGGAATGAGCAAACAAAAAAGGAATCTCGTCATAAAGAGTTATTATGGTGTCAATGAAGGTCAAGACACAAAGCTTCCAAGTCCAAGAAGAATTCCTAGAAGACCTTACAGAAAAATGAACTTTTGTGAATATAGTTGAAAAAATAAATTAATTAAAAACATGCCTAGAAGAGTTAAAGAGAGAGTTAAAATTATTTTTAACAAAGCAAATGAGAGCAATAGAGAAAATTAGGAAAGAAGTGAGAGCTAGGGAAGAAAGATATGACAACAGAATATCTTGAAAAGAGCTACAAAATCTTACTGAAGAAAATAATTATTTGAAGATTTGATTTGACCAAATAAAAGCTAGTAATTTTTCAAAATAACAAGAAATAATAAAATCAAAAGACTGAAAAAATGAAGGAAATTAAAAATATCTTATCAGAAAAATCAAGTGACTTGGAAAATAGAGGAGAGATGATTTAAGAATCACTTAAAGAACCTAGACAATATTTCTGAAAATCATCAAAGAAAATTGACAATGTATCTTAGAACCAGAAGGAAAAATTGAAATTGAAAGAAAATATTGGTCATTGCCTAAAAAAAAACTCAAATGAAAATTCCTAGGTTATCTCTTATTTTCCTCACTCTTACTCTTGGCATATTCCTCTTCCATATATAGTCCATTTTCTTATTAAGATTATTAAAACATAACAAAATCACTCCCACACCTGTCTAATTAGAGTTCCTAATTAGATGTCCCCTAATAATAGAATTTTAAGAGACTCTTATTAACTAACAGTAATAGAGCTCCTGGGACAAAATATTGCAAACCACCAGAAAGAAAGAGTTCAAGTACTGAAAAGCTGCAATCATGATTACACAAGATTTAGCAGCCACCACAGTTAAGGAAGCAGAGAGCTTAGAATGGTATTCTAGAAGGCTAAGGATTTAAGTTCACAACTAAGAATTTTTTAAAAAATGAATTTTTAACAGAATAGAAGATTTCCCGGTATTCCTGTTGAAAAGACTAGAGATGACAAAAATTAAGAGAAGCCTGAAAAGAATTGAACGTGTACAAGTAAAAAAATGAAGGATTGAACTAAATCAACTTTTTGCATTCTTTTATGGTAAGATAATATAGAAGTACTTTAGACTTTATTATTGTTAGTTTATAAGAGTCTCTTAGAACGCTATTATTATTAGGGGACATCTAATTAGGGAATCTAATTAGACAGAAGATCTGGGAGTGATTTTGTTATGTTTTGATGAACTTAATAAGAAAATGGACAGAGTAGGGAAGAGGAATGCCCCAAGAATAAGAGTGAGGAAAATTTTTTCACAAAATATGAGAAATGCAAGCTTACAACACAACACTTGACTATTACTCTTATCTGAACTAACCAAGGGAAAGAAGAAATACAAACAAACACAGTTAGATACAGAAATACATTTTATTCAACAGGGAAAGAAGTTAACTTAAAGACAGGATAGGAGAAAGAGAAGGAAAAGTATAGGTGAATATAATGTTGGAAAATGTACAGTTAATCATAACTGAATGTGAATAAGATAAATTCATCCATAAAATGGAAGATAATAGCAGAATGGATTAAATATGTGTTTGCTTAAAGGAAATACAATTGAAATAGTAAAATACAGAGTTAAATAAAGAACTGGAACAGAATCAAATATACTTCAGCTGAAGTAAAAAAATGTAGGAATAGCAATTGTGACCTTAGATAAAAACAGCAGAAAGAAATTTAGTGAAAAGAGAATCAGGGAAAACTAAATTTCATTAAAGTATGCCATAGACAATTAATGTCAGTAATAAAAATACATGCATCTGAAATGAGATAGCATCTAAATTCTTACAGGAAAGCTTACATGAGTTACAGAAATAGACAATAAAACTCTAATAATAAGAGACCTTAACTAATCTCTCTTTCTCAGACCTAGATAAATCTAATAAAAAATAAGCAAAACAGAATGAAGGACATGAAGAGAATTTTGGAAAAGTTAGATATGATAGACATCTGAAGGGTTCTGCATGGGAACAAAAAGGAATATATCCATATTTCTCATGTGTCCATAGCATCTTCCCAAAACTTGATCTTATATTAGGGCATAAAATTTCATAAAAGCAGAAAAATAGAAACATAAAAATATATTTTCCAATAAAAAATATATTTAATAAAGGACCTATCACTAATGGGTCAAAGACTAAAAATTAGTTGGAAACGAATTTAATCCTAAAGAATGGATTGGTCATAGAAAAACAATCATAGAAAATATCAATGGTTTAATTAAAGATAATGACAAGACACAAAATACCAGAATTTTGGAGGTACGGCTAAAGCTTTAGTACAAATTGGCAAATTTATCTCCAAATGCTTTCATCAATATCAGGGTCAAGGAGAAGGTAAACAAAATTGTCATATTGCTAAAAATCAACAACACTAGAATAAACAACAAATTAAAACAACTCAAAAATCAAAATAGAAACCCTGATTAACAAAACTGAATGCAAAAAAATAAAAAATCAAAAACAAAACCTCAACAAGATAAGTCAATTTGATGATTAAAAAAAGAAAACCAAATTACCAGTATAAAAAAATGAAAAAAATTACAACTACTGAAGAAGAAATAATAGCAAGCTTTAGAAAGTATTTTGTCCACTTATATATACATAAGTAACAATTTAAGTGAAATAGATGAACACTTAATAATCTCACAGATGAGCAGAACAGTAAATAAAGTGCCTTAATAATCCCATCTTAGAAAAAAAATTGAACAAGCTATCAAATGAACTTACACTCTTCTCACTGTCTCCTTCTCCCCCCAAACTCCAGATAAACTCAGGACTAGGTGTACTTAAAACTGTAGTCTACCAAACATTTAAAGAACTAATTCAAATACTTCATTATCTTTTTGGGGAAAAAATAGGTAAGAAAGAGATCCTACCAAATTCTATTTATGACACAAATATTGTCTTTGTACCTAAAGCAAGGAAAGTCAAAACAGAGAAAGAAAACTCTAGAACAATATCCCTAATGAAAATTTATGTAAATTTTTAATATTGAGACTATAGCAATATATCACAAAGATCATATGCGATGACTAGGTTTGATTTCTATCAGGATGCAAGGTATGAGAAAAATTGTAAACTTAATGGATCACATTAATAACAAAACAAAAATAATATCATTATTTCAATAGATAAAAAGAAAGCTTTTGATACAATACAACACTCATTCTTGTTTTAAAAAATAATACAGGGTGGCTAGGTGGTGCAATGGATAGAGCACAGGCCCTGGAGTCAGGAGTACCTGAGTTCAAATCCGGCCTCAGACATTTAATAATTACCTAGCTGTGTGGCCTTGGGCAAGCCACTTAACCTTGTTGCCTTGCAAAAACTGAAAATAATAATAATAGTAATAATAGTGATGATAATAATAATAATAATAATAATAATAATAATAATAATAATAATAATACAATACTGGAAAGCTTAGTAACAAACAGAACTTTCCTTAAAATAAGTAGCATCTATCTAAAATTTTCTATAGTGATGATAGGGTAACAATTTTTCAACAATATCAGAGATAAAGCAAGGATGTCAATTATTACCATAACTATTTAATATTGTACTAAATATGATAATTATAGAGAAGGCAAGAAAAATGAAATTGAAGCAATAAGCTGGGTAAAGATGACCAAAAATTTATCTCTTTTTGCAGATGATATGATTTATTTAGAAAATCCAGAGAATCGACTAACAAAACTAATTGAAACATTGATAAAGTCAGCAAAATTGCAGGATATATAAATACATACTATAAAATCATCAGTATTTATATATTATATATATATTACTAATAAAAATCCAGCAGGAACATACAGAAAAAGAAATTCCACTTTAAATACCAACAAATATCATAAAATACCTGCAAAAACACACATGCAGTAACTATATGAACACAATTATAAATTTAGATCTGAAGACAGATCTAAATAAATGGAGAAATGTTAATTGCTCATGAATAGGCCAAACTAATACAATAAAAATAATCATATTTACCTAAGTAAATTTGCTTATCCAGTGCCATACCTATCAAACTACCAAAGGATTACTCATAGAGCTATAAAAAGAATAACTAAAATCATCTGAAGAAACAAAAGGTCAAGAATATCAAGGGAATCAATCAAAAACTGTTGGAAGGAAGCTTAGAAAGTACCACATTTCAAACTATACTACAAAATCATAATCATTAAAACAATTTGATAATGGATAAGAAACAGAGGTTGATCAATAAAACAAATCAGATTCACAACCTACAGAGGCAGAAAAGCATAGTAATCTAGTATTTGATAAATCCATGATCCTAGTTACTGAGGCAGTAATTTACTATTTGACAAAAAACTGTGGGGGGGAAACTACAATGTAGGCTGATAGAAACTAGGTTTATACCAATATTTCACACTATACATAATTAGCTCTAAATTGGTATACAATTTAGACATAAATGTTGACATCAAAAGCAAACTGGAGGAGTGGGGCATGGAAGAAATTACCTGTCAGATCTATGGATAGGGTAAACAAGTAAGAGAGAGGATCACAGGAAATGAAATTGGCAATATAGATTACACAAAATTAAATTTTTTTCACCAGCAAAACCAAGGTAACTAAAGTTAGGAGAAACAGGAAATTGGAAAAAATCTTTGCAGCAATGGTGAGTCATTTCTAAGATATATAGGGAATTAATTAAAATGGACACGAATCAGAATCATTTTAATTATTTAATTATATATTAAATATATATAAATAATATATTTAATTAATATATTATATTTAATTAATATATAAATAATATATTTAATAAATGGTCAAAGATCTGAATAGTCAGGGTTCACATATCAATAACCAAAAAAAAAAAAAAAATCCAAACATGCTCTAAACCACTAGCAATTAGAGAAGTGCAACATCCAGAATACTGGTCAAATTGACAAAAGAGAGAAAAGATAAATATTGGAGGGAATGGTAATGCCCTGTTGGTGGAGCTGTGAACTGGTCCAGTTACTCTGGAAAGCAATTTGGGACTATGCCCCCAAAGCTATGAAGCTGTGAATGGTCTTTAACTTAGTGGTTCTGCTACTTAGCCTATACAACAAAAAGATCAAGGAAAGAAGAAAAGGATTCATAGGTACAAAAATACTTGGCAGTTCTTATTATGGTAGTAAAGAACTGGAAACTGAGGAAATGCTCATCAGTTGGGGGGGAACAAGTTATTGTAAAAGAACTTGATGGAATATATTATGCTATAAGAAATGGGAATAGTAAGGATATGACTTCATAAAAAAACCTGGGAAGACTTCTTTGAAGTCTTCACTTTTCAAAGTGAAGTGAACAGAACCAGAACTATTTATACAATTTAAACAAATTGGAACTAACAGCAATACAACAACCTGCCACAATTCCAAAAGACTCATGATGATACTTGCTACCTACCTCCAAATAGAGAAAGTGATACAGAATTCAGATTGAAGCATTTTTTTTGTTTCTTTTGATTTCCTTTTTGGATATGACTAATAAGGAAATTTGTTTTGATATGTCTATTTATAATGAATTTTGCTTTGCTTTGCTTTCCTTCTCAATGGATAAGAGAGAGAGAGTAGGTGAGAGGAGAAAATTTGGAACTGAAAATTTTTTTGATTTTTAAAAAAAAGTGAGGCAGCTGAATGTGGACAGATTCATTATTAATTTAATGGCTGTGGCCTACAGTCCTACAATCTAACCCATAATTCTATACTCTAAATATGGGTAGCCTTGCCTTTTTCTCTACACTGTTCTACATGTTTAGACATTTTGACCTGGTAATATGAGTCCAGCTATTCCAGAGCAGGCTGTCATAGTATTTGGGCTACTGTGTAACTGAAAGAAATAATTTTTGAATATCTTTTTCAGTCTGGATTTAGAGTCTGAATATTTGGTTTTAACTCTTCTACTTGCTAGCTGTGACTTTGGACAAATCATTTTCCTTCTCTCTGGCTCTGTATTCTCATCCCTATCACCTAGATCAGTGGTATCAAATAGTGGTATCACATATTGACTTAGAAAAACCATCTATTTAGATTTCTTCTTTTAAAAAATTGATCAATACATTAAAACAGATAAATACTATACTTTAATCCATTTCAAGCCTCACTTAAGAGTGTTGTGGATTATGCATTTGACACCTCTAACTTGGAAGACCAATTCAAAATCTATGATCCTAAGACTTTGAAGTTTATCTTGGGGGGCTTATTTATTTTATATTATTACAATAATCTTGTGATGAGAGTGAACATAAATCCCACTTCCCCACAAAAAACGTTAGAGAAACCTTAATAATAGTGAGAGTGAAAGAAAAGTGCACTTCATTCTGTGTTCAGATTCCAACTGCTCTGTCTCTGGGGTGAGTTGCCTTCTTTATCATAAGTCCACCAGAGAAATTACTTCAATATTTTTCCCACAGTTGCTTTCACTAGCTGTATTTCCCTCCACTCTATTCCTCCCCACTCTCATTTATTCCATTCTCTCTCTCTCTCCTTTCACCCTATCCCTGCTCAGAAGTGTGTTGTATCCAAGTACCGTTTGCCATGATATTCCCTCTCCCCGTTCCCCTTTATCCCATCCCTTTCCTCTCATTTTCCTCTAGTGTAAGATAGATTTCTATACCTTATTAACTGTGTATGTTATTTCCTCTCTGAACTATTTCTGATGAGAGTGAAGACTCACTCATTCCCCCTCACCTTCCTCACTTTCACTCTATTACAAAAGCTTTTTCTTGACTCTTATGTGAAATATCTTAGCCCCTTCTTCCTCTCATTTCCCTTCCTCCTCGTATTTTCCTTTATCACCCATTGACTCCATCTTTTTACTATATTATACTATTATATTCAACTCCTTCCTGTGCCTTGTCTATATATGCTCCTTCTAACTGATCTTATAAATGAGAAAGTTTTTAGGAGTTATCAGTATCTTCTTCCCATGCAGGAATACAAACAATTCAACATCATTAAGCGCCTCATAGTTAGTCCTCATCCACCCCCTGTTTGGTTCACCAGAGTCTTGTATTTGGACCTCTGAACAGAAATAGATAAGTTTCAATAGGAAAGTTTGAAAGTGCCCTGTTTCATTGAAAGTCCATCTTTTCCGCTAAAAGAGAATGTTCAGTTTTTCTGGGTAGTTGATTTTCGGTTGTATACCAAGATCTTTTGCTTTCCAGAATATTATATTCCAAGCCCTATGAGCCCTTAATGTAGATATTGCCAAATCCTGTGTAATCCTGACTATAGAGCCATGTTAGTTGAATTGCTTGTTTCTGGCATCTTTTAGTATTTTCTCTTTCTATTTTACCCTTTACTTCTAGGATCTCAGGGTAATTTTGCTGCATTATTATTTTTTTGTCAAGGCAACGTGGGGCTAAGTGACTTACTCAAGGTCACACAGCTGGGAAATCATTAAGTGTCTAAGGCTGGATTTGAACTCAGGTCCTCCTGACTCCAGGGCTGGTGCTCTATTCACTGTGCCACCTTGCTGCCCCTTACTGCATTATTTCTTGAAAAATGAAGTCTAGGCTCTTTTCCTGCTTGTGACTTTCAAGTAGCCCAATAATTTTTAAATTATCTCTTCTGGATCTGTTTTTGAGGTCAGTTGTTTTCCCAATGAGATATTTCACATTTTCTTCTAATTTTTGGTTCTTTTGTTATTGTTTTATTGTTTCTTGATTTTTCACAAAGTCATTAGCTTCCTTTAGTTCCATTCTGCATTTGAAAGAGTTATTTTCTTAAGAGAGAGCTTTTTTTTATCTTTGTTTCCAACTGGCCAATTATGCTTTTTTAAGGCATTCTTCTCCTCATTTGCCTTTTGTGTTGCTTTTTCCATTTGGCCTAAACTGGTTTTCAACATATTATTTTCTTCAGTATGTTTTTGTATTTTACCAAGCTGCTGACTCAATTTTCATGATTTATCTGCATTGCTCTCAACTCTCCTCCCAATTTTTCCCTCTACCTCCCTTAATTATTTTTCAAAGTCTCCTTTTTTGAGCTCTTCTATTGTCTGAGCCCATTTCCTATTTCTCTTGGATTCTTTGGATACAGAAGCTTCAATTTCATCATCTTGTGAGTGTATATTTTGATTCTCCATGGGGCCAAAGCAATTTTCTATGGTCAGATTCTTCTTTTTCTGTTATTTGCTCATTTCCTCAGCCTATGACTGTTTTCCACACTTCTAAGGCTTTAATGGGGTTTGGGAGACAACCCACAGGGACCCTAATATATAAGACCAAGGTCTTATAAGAGGCTGCAACTGCTCTCTTGACTGTGCTTTCATATGTGGATGACCATAGGCCCTCCCCTCTGTCCTGGAGCAGTGAGGAGGATCCCTGATACTCTATGGTGGTATGCGGGCCCAGACTGCAACCTGGATCTGAGTGTGGACAAACAGCTGAGTCCTGCTCCAGGGAGAGCAGAGAGACCTCTGTAGTCTCCCCTGACTCCCTTACCATCTGTGGGCTGGGTGCTCTGGGAGTGCTGGATGACTTTGCTGACTCCTGCTGTAGGTTCTCACCATAGGGCTGCTCTGAGGTTGGCACTCCACACTTACTCTGGTGTGACAGAGTTCTCTCACTGACCCTTCAAACTGTCTCCAGTGATCTCTGCACCAAGAGGTCTGGAAACCACCCCCTCTGCCATGGACCCAAGTGCCCCCCCCCCAGGGACCCAGGCTGTTCCTAGAAGGCTGGAGTTCTGGCCTAGCTGTGCTGCAGCTGCACTGTGTGGCTCTTTCCAATCCCTGATCCTGGTAAAACAGACCTTTCCTGTGGATATTCTAAGTTATCTTGGACTGGGAAATTGTATCACTCAGTCTTTCTGTGAGTTCTGTCCCTCTAAATTTTGGCTAGAGTCATAATTTGATGAGTTTTGGAGGTTTTGGGGATTGAGTTCCTGAATTCTTGACTTCATGCTGCCATCTTGGCTCTGCCCCCTTTGAAAGTATTTTTATATTCAATGCTCAGGATTCAGTTCCAAATGGTATGAATCCTGGAAATCACATCTTTGGACTTGGCGATCAAGGACAGTCAATCTCAGTCACAGTGAATTAGGTTTGTATCTCATCTTTCTGCTCAGGTCATTGGGGAATGGTGGGGGGTTTTGGGGATGACAGTGTTCTGTGATGATAATGAACTTGTGTATAGATACATAGCTAACATATGTCAGAAGCAGAACTTGAACCTTAATCATAAGTCCATAGTTTTTGGTATTGGATAGCTCACTACTGGCTATACCTCTACATATATATGTGACTGTTTCTAAAAGTCTGAAGCAGGAACCATTCCTTCTCAGATGAGATGGGAGGGAACCTTAGTTCCATATCTATGTCCATCTTGACTAATGCACTCTCTAACACATTCATTTATCATGCTGTGAGTCTACATAATTGGGCCAGTCATTGGTTTTTTAACTGTCTACATGCAGACTAGGCTGTAAGTTTGTGGTGCAGAGCCATGGCCCCTGTGGGTGTTCAATAAAAGGTAATTGAATTATACTGTCTTCTTCATTGCATGCTTTACTCAATCTTGGTGCTCAATCAATACTAAATAAGAAAGATTTAAAGGAATGGTGGTGTGGCAATGTCTGGCATCTTTATGGTTTCTAGTGTTTTGAGCAGGACTCTTCAAAGCAATATTGTCCATGCCTTTATGTGACTTAGAAGACACTATGATCTCTAGTTTCAGAGATTAAAAGGTCAGATATGGACAAATACCAACTATTTCATCCACTTAACTTTGATTATTATATTGCCATCAAATGACTCCAACATGTGAGATCTTATCAACTCTTCTAGTTTGATGTTATTTTTGAGATGTTCTAGGACAGTAATCCTGGAAAGTCATTGAATAATAATGGTACTTTATTCTAACCCTTTCCCACTTGAACTTTGTGGCTCTACACTTATAATAGACTTTTGGTGATAGAAGGGCACTTTAAATATTAGAATGATAATCTCACTGCTATGTGGTAGGACATTAAAGGAAACTTGTAAATGCAAATTGGCAAAAATATTGATGCTTCTTGACTTTGGCTCTATGGTTTAATTAGATCTCTAACTAGGGCAGAGAAAATGAGACCTTGTCTAAGAGAAAAATTTAGGGGGTGTTGACAACTCTTATAACTCCTTCAATAGTTCAGAAGTATTTGAGATTAACAGTTTGTTAGGAAACTATTGACTGATTTATTTCATGGCTATGGTCATGGAAATCTTTTTTTTTCTCTTCCATGGATGGTCTTTCCAGAAAGCATTTGCTGTATCCTGTCTCTCGTCCATGGGGCATTGGGTTCCAGGTCTCTTTCATTTTGGGTTCCATCAACAAATCAATGCTACTATGACTAAGATATTCTGATATACAGGAGAAATTCAACTGTGTGAACTCCAAACCCTAGTTCTGGGATCCCTTTTTGTGAGTTCCACATGCATAGGTAAAGGTTGTTTACAAGGATATATTAAAAAAAAGACTCCTAATCTTTTTCACTCCTCTGTTCCTGTACCTATAGATCAATTAAGAAAAAAAGGAAGAAGAAAGATGATGACAGACTGAAGTTTAATTATCACAAAAAAAAGTCCCTGTTGGTAAACTGTTTTTCAAGTTTAGTAGCTTTATATTATGCTTAAGATCACATATTTAAAGCTGAGAGAGACCTTAGTGGTCATCTTGTGCTGCCTTTTCATTTTTCACATGAGGAAACTGAGGTTTTGTCTAAGGTTAGGTGACTTGCCCAAGATCACACAGCTAAAAAGTGGCAGTCAAGAATTCAACTCCAAATTCATCGAAGTTGCATATTAAGAGCTGGAAGGGTCATCTAATCCAGGCCTCTGACTTAAAAGCTAAGAAAATTGAGGCCTAGGGAAGTCCATTGGTTTGTACACGGTCACACACAGTTGTAAAATTCCAAGAGATGCAACTTGAACCCAAGTCTTCTAATTCCAAAGACATGATATCTTCTGTCAGAATATATCAAAAGGGGTTCCTGAGGTGAGCAAACTTATTCTATCATGAGATGCTATACCCTTGAGTCAGCAAAACTCCTCAGTGCCACAGATTCATGTGTAATTGGGAAATGTTGAAATAAAAATAAAATGCAATGTAAATAATGTTAATTTCTGTTTTTCTAAGTCAATATACAGCAGTCAGGGATCATTTCTATTTGAGTTTGATACTTTGGGGTTCAAAGCAGAGATTGCCAATGTCCATTAGAAGTACAGTCTTATGCAAAGAATTTTTAAAAAATCTTTTAATACAAAAGGATACTTTATTTTAAAAATATTCTTAGTTCAAGGATCACATAAAATTAAGTGGGGTCCTCAGGTTCCAGTTTGCTGATTTTGATCCAGAATAAATGAACCAAAGCTATTTTACAAACTTCCCTGAATTTTCTATGTGAATACTATTATTATTCTCCTTATCATAAATGTCACCATTTAATATTATATATTAACAAAATTATATATAATTAACTAGCAATATAAGTGAAATAATAATCATAACAAAATAGTATGTCAAAGAATTTTGACTTTAAACCTGACTTTACCACATATCACCCATATGACATTTGATATTTTACCTCAAATTGCTAGGATCCAGTTTCCTTATATGTACAATGAGAAAGTTGGCATTGATGGCCTCCGATATCCAAGATTCCACTACATTCCTATGATCCTACCTTTCCAATTGCCATAGAAGTGATTTTCTTTTTAAATGTGAATATTTCAGTAACATAAACCTTGGATGATGGCTAATAGACCAATACTTATCTCTGTCAAAGAAAAATTTTAAGACAAGAACTACAGCAGAAGTACTTCTTTTAGTGCTATTTCATGTAATCCTAGAGATTCCAGAAGGACCCAAAGAAGGAGAGATTTTAAAATGCAAAACCCAGCAGAGAGCTACAACTCCCAGGGGAACTCTTTATGCCCACACATTTGTTTGTCTCATCCATTTCTAAGTGTCTATAAGCTCCTCCATGAAAATTATAGCATTTTCTTGGTCTACTGGAATAGCATAAAATACCACACTGTCATTTTTTGCTATAAATGGACATTAATGGTTCTGATGAGAAGTGGACTTATTCCTGGGGTCTTTTTCCTACACACAAGATCAGCTGCTATTCAGGTGCCTTGCTGATGTTCCCGGAAAGTTAGTACATTACCATTTGCAAAAATGATACCTAATTCCACCACTACCCAGGTTATAGAAAGTCAAACTGCAAATGATTTGACACATCCAGTCACTTACCACTATACAATTCACCCGAAAAACCTGCCCTATTTTTTCAATGCTGTGAAGCTATTTTTCCCAGTATCAGGGACTGGATGTCATTTCTTTCATTATCGTTTTTCAGTTACCTTATTAGGTGAATATATAGAACAAACAAATATATGGTCCTTGTACACATATGTATTCACAAGGTGAAGATGTTAGGAGGAAAAACAGGGTTAATGAAACCCCTCCATCTTCACAACCCACTTCTCTGAGGTGGTTTGCTCCTTTCTAGAATGAGGGGGGTCACACTAGATGTTTTTTCAGGTCCTTTCAAATTCTGTGATCTTTTTTTGGTGGGGGGAACTAGGACTTAGGCACAAGTAAAGGCCTTATAAACAATGCTGATGGGTTTAGGTGTCTCGTCCTTGATGGAGACAGCTATTTTTAAACTCAAGGGAATTGGCTCTGGTTCTAGCTACTGTTTAGACAAGTGACTAGAACATTCTCCTAGCAACTTGGATAAATTAGAAAATGTTGAAGCAAACCTTAGGTGAACTCTTTAATTTCCCCCCATCTTTAAAATCAAAGATCCTTTATTAGAAATTTCCTGCCTGAGAAGGAGATAATTGAGACCCAAATCCAGAGGCAAAGTGGTAGTAGGTCTTATAGCCCAAGGAAAGAGAGAGCCTGAATTTAAGGCTTAAAAATAATAAAATTAAAAAAAACCACAAAACATGCTTCCAGGGAGTCCAAAAAAGTTAATAAAAGTTTTACTATTATTTGAACTCAGTGAAAGTGCTTTTAAAAAAATCAATTTTATTGTTTTTTTTCTTTTTATTGTTTACTCAATGAAGCATTGTTTTTCATTTGTTTTGAATTTGCTGTTTGTAGTGCATTTAAAAAATTACCTTCATTTTCTCAGTCCCTAAGGAAAGCTTTTTTTTCTCAGTTAAGTTGTAGTTGCCAATTTGCAAAGGATCCAATTTCTGTATCTTGACTAGAGTAACATCAAGGAAAGGGATTATCAGGAAGAGGTGACAATGGCAGACAAAGAGAAGATAGATAGCTTTAAGTGGTAACATTAATTCTTTTTTTTTTTTGTAATACTAATATTAAAAGTTCTAGAGAAAGTCCTTTGTAGGATTTGTGAGAGGACTTGGTCAAGAATCACCAGCAATGAGAAGGTGTAAAATGGTTCTTATCAGCACTACAGGAGAGGATATTTCTGTCAGTAACTTTCACAGATCTGTTCAAATGTTGCAGTATCAGACTCAAGTCTACAAGTGTAATAATTAGCTTTGAAGACTAACTGACCAGTAAATGGAGTGGTTGAAAATTCTCTGGCTTTGCTCTGCAGGGAAGAGTCCTACTAATCACAGGATCACCCAGTAGATGGTGAGCAAAGTATTGGTGACTCCAAAGATAGCTCCAACTGGAGTGAAGTTGTGATGTGTCACTGGTGGAGTATGGTGGAGATGCAATTCCCAAGTGGGAGCAATGGAGAAAGATACCATTTTTTGAAGCATAGCAGGGAGAAGCCCAAAAGAAATGAAGGCATCAACAACATCAAAGCAATGAGTTGTCTTTCCCTGTATATGCATGAGAACACATGTATTCCTCATATATGTGCCTCTCTATTTGGATGTCCTGGCCACATGTGTATCCTCCAACATTATTATGGGAAACTAAGTTCTAATTTGGTGTAGGAAATGTACTGTTGTTATTTTTTTTACTGTGGTATTTCATTAAAAGACCTTCTGTAACTAAAATTCTTTTGACTGTTACAAATGAACATACTTGTTGAGGGTTCATAGATTATGATTCTGACCCACAAAATATCTTAAATCTAGAGAAGTTCTTTAGAGGAACATTGAGGAGAGTGGCCCTGGGTACTTATATTATAAATGCATTCCATATATATGTTTGCTAAGCAATGCAATATGTAAATGAGATAGTTTCCATTTGGCAAGAATGTCAGAAAGAACTGATATCAACAAAAGTAATTATTGAGAATCTACTTTCTATAATCCATTCTTTTAAAAAAATTTAGTTGATTTCTAACACATACTACAAGCAATTCAGTTTAATGTTGTTTTCTGAATTAAACTGATTCATGACACCCTTAAGTATGATATCCAGATAATATTAAAGACTGTTAGAAATGTTCAGCAATGGGATTAAACCTGATGTATTTAAAATATGGCATTAATATGACTAATCTATATAATAGTAACAATAAAAACAATACTCAATTTCCAAACTACATGTGATGAAAAAGCTCTCGAGATATCTTAAACCTAGGGGAAGAAATTAAAGTAATGTGGGAGCAAAAAAGGGTAAATATGTCATCCCTGCTCTCTTGTCTATTATTGGATTTGTGTGCCTAAGGAACTTTCAGTGTACACACAAGATGAGCTTATAGCTTGAAATTTCTGTCTAATTACAAAAATTGGTCATTTTAACCCACTGCACATAAAATCATGAAACTTTGATAACTAGAACCATTACAAATTTTCCATATAACCTCAATTGGCCTGTCACTGCTACAAAGCTATCCTTTTGACACTTCCCTAGTTAATTCACCATTGTATTTTCCTTTGTGGCTCTTCTAAACCTTTCATCCCTCCTCATATCACCCCTAAATCTGTTCTTCACCATCTCAGCTTAGAGTCTTGCCTTATATTTTACTGAAAAAAATAATTGAGGTCATCCACCAAGAACTCCCTCTTCTTTCTTCTCCTCACATTATCTAGATGACTTCTGTCACCATTTCTTCCTTTTATCTCTCTCTGTCCATATGAAGAGGAGACCCTTCTCTTTGCAAAAACACACAAGTGATCCCATTTCATCCAGTCTCTTTCAAAAGATTGCCCTAATCTTTCATTCACCTTCTCTCCTGCCTACAAATATACCTGGGTCTCTCCTATCCTCATTCATCCCCACTTAATCCACCATCTCTCCTCTTCTTGGTTAAATTCTTTGAGAAGCTCATTGACGACAGGGACTTCTCACTCTCACTTAACTTCCTCTAACTCACTTCCTAAATCTCTACACTCTGGTTTCTGACTTCATCATTCACCAAAAAGTACTCCCTCCAAAATTACTAAAGATCTTTTAACAGCCAAATTTAATGATATTTTCTCAATCCTCATCCTCCCTGTACTCTCTGCAGCATTGGAAAGAATTATTCTCTTTTCCTTAATAATCTCTTTTTTCTCCTAGGTTTTCATGACAACTACTCTCTCCCAGTTCTTCTACTGATCTGATTTCTCAGTCTCCTCCATCCAGGTCATGTTCACTAACTATATATCCCATAGGGTCATCCTGGGCTCTCTTCTCTTTTTCTTTCTCTATATTCTTTTCCTTGTTGATCTTACAGCTCTCTTGGATTCAAATGTCATCTCTAGGTTGATGATTCTCAAATGTACTATCTCTGGCCCTGGCTCCACACATGTAACTCTAACTGCTTATTGGACATATTGAACTAGTTATCTTATAGAAAACTTAACCTTAACAGATCCAAAATTATCTTTTTCTCCCAAATCATTTTCTCTTCCAAGTTTCCTTAGTACTATTGATGGTAGCAAAACTGAGACCCAGAGAGCTTGCTCTGTACCATGCTAGTAATGAAGAAGTGAGATTTAAACCCAAGACCTGGATCTCCAAATACATTTTCCTCTATCATCCTAAGTTATATTCCCTCAGCAGAATATAAACTTCTTAAGGTGGGGGGCAATTTTTTCTGTCTTTGTATTCCTGATGGCTAACAGCTAGTGCAGAGTAGGAATTGGATGAATGTTTTCTGAATTGAAGGGAAAGGGACTGTTCTAGATGATCTTTAAGATCTCAAGGGGTGGAAATCCAAGGAGGAAGGAAGGAAGGGAAGGGAGGAAGGAAAGAAACATTTTTTTTCCATATCCACTATATGTGAGGACCTGGACCAAGCACTTTTAATATCTCACTTGAAATTCACATCAAGCTTTGGAGGCAGGTGCTAGTATTATTCCCATCTTACAGTTGAGGCTGAAACTTGCCCAGGATCCCACAAAAAGGAAGTATCTGAATCTGGATTTGAACTCAGATTTTTCTGATTCCATGTCCAGAGTTCTTTTTACTACATCCCTTATCTACCTCTCTGAGCCTGTGATGGGGACTTACCTTCCGATAACCCCAGTGTTGGTTCCCTTTCATTCCATGACAGTCATATAGGGTGACAGGGCTACTGTGGGAAATGGCATCAAAGCAAAACTTCCGGGTGTGCAGTGGTTCTCCAGGACGTACATCTTCCCGCCAGCCAAAGGTGAAGAGCTAGAAAAATGAAATAATTTGTTTCAAATGAGTTTGAATTTTTCTTGGCAGGTATGGCACTGGGGAGAATATTTCTTTTCTCAGTCTAAAACACCTTCCTTTGTGATCAGCCTTAGAAAAAGCAATTTCATCATTTCCAGTGACTTAAGGATGTTGATAAAAGTAGGCATCAGAAAACACCTACACCACTGGCACCCAGGAGAGAGAGAGAGAAGATGCAAATGGTAGTTGATGTTGGACTGGGAAGCTAATACTACCTAAGGACAAGCCTTTCAAAGTTTCACATGATCTTATCCTCAGATACTGTTCAGTCTGTCTCATGAAAATTCATTTCAATTCAACAAATATTATTCAGCACTTACTATAAGCCATATACCATAGGAGGGGACATAAAGATGGAAATCAAACAGTTCCTCACCTCAAAGAGTATATATTAAATTGGGAGGAAACAATATGTATGAAAATGAGTAAATATAAAATAAAATGAAAGAAATATAAAGTAATTATTTTGTGAGAAGTATCAAGAAAAGGAGAAACAGAAAATCTTTCAAATAGAAAATAGCACTTGATGTGATTCTTGGAGGAAACTAGAGATTCCAAAAGACTGATGTGAGCAGGGAAGGTATTACAGGTATGAGGAATAGTATGCGCAAAGGTGCAGATGCTGGAGATTTAATATTAAGTATGGGTAACAACAATCAGAACAGGTTGGGTGGATTGTAGTATGCCCAGTTTTGTAGAATAAGTCTAGAAAGATGAATTAGAGCTGATGGCATGTGAAGGATCTAGCTCTACATGCCAGATGAGTTTGTATTTTATCCACAGAGGCAAAAGAGAGATACTAGCACTTTTTGAGCAGGAGAATGTAGGGGTCAGACATGTGCTTTAGGAAAATAAACATGGCAGCCTATGGAGAATGAGCTGGAGAGGGGATAGACTAACTTCTGGGGAACCAATCTGGAAGTCATTGAAGTTGTCAAGGTGGTCAGTTATGAGGGATGAAACTTGGCCTGTGGTGGTATGAGCAGAAGGAAGAGAATTCTAATTAAAATTTAAAAAAAAACTAGCTTGATACAGTCTAAAAGAGCAAAAACAGGCAGGAAGGAGCTGAGAAGTGCAGGGAGATGTACCAGGGAGGCATATTGCTGTCTCTGAAGATATTAAGAACAGGCTGGGTAGTCATCTTTCAGGAATATAGCAGGGAGCAAGAGTGCAGCATGGACTAAGAGTTTGGGGTCTAGGACCTCTAGGAGCCTTTCCCAAGCCCAAGATTCTATCATTTCAAATGTAGTTAAAGAAGAAGAAAGATGAAGGGAAAAAAAGCAAAAGAAACAGAAGAGGAAAAAGAAGCAGAAGCAGAAGAGAAGAAAAAATAAGCAGAATTAGAATCAGAAGAAGCAGGAGGAGGGGAAAAAAGAAGAAAGAAAGAAGAAGAAGAAGATGGAAAAGAAAAAGAAAAAATGAGGAAGGGTTGTCATTAAGCAAGTAAAATGGAAATAAGCCTGGGACCAGAAGTAAATACAAAGCTAGAATGTGACACGATGAACTTTTTTTTTTTTTGTGGAGGGTTGAGAGCACACACAATACACTTAGCACAGTTCCTTAATATAGTGCTAGGGACAGTTTTAGACCCTGAAAAGGAAATGGCAAAGTAGGGAAGTTGGCATGATTCCAGAGGATGATAATAACAACAAAAAAATGATTAAATAGTCTGTGTGAAGAAAAGCAAAGGAATTGGGCTTGAGTGACCTGAAGAAAAGAAGAATGGAAGGTCTAGGTCTAAATACAGGCCCGCAGCATTAAAAAAAAGAACATTGTCTAGGTGATTGGGGAGTAGCTATTTGCAGTCTCCATGAAGCCAGGACAAAAAAAGGGACACATGTAGGATAAAAGCTTTTTTTAGCTGAGATATTTGAAAGAATTTTCTGAAGGGAGATGGTGGACTCTCTTTTCTGAGACATTAAAAAAAGAATGTAGAGATGGTTCCATTTCTTGATTAGAGTTAATTTCTTCCAGGAGGTAAGAGGAAAGACCTCTCAAGGACCTTGTCAGTTCTAGAATATTATGTTTATCTTAACTTTTAGGTCCAAGTTATCTCCACAGGTTCTTGAGCAGAAAATTCACAAGAATTCATTCTAAATATGGGTAAATATCCTCACACAATAATACATACATTCACAAACATATATGTGCATATGTACATAGTCAATATGATGTTTTCCTTCATTCTCAACGAAGACCATGATGTCAGGGAGGTGATGACATGACCAGCAGATGAATTGGATTTGAGTGAGGGATGCTGTGCTAAGTCACCTGTCTCACTTTCTCCTCCAGAGTCATCTGGGTCCAGTGACCAGATATGAATCAGGATGACTGGAGATGGCTCTCCTCACAGACAGGGTTAAATGACTAGCCTAAGGTCACACAGCTTGTTAAGTGTTGGTGATTGGATCCAAACTCAGGTTCTCCTGATCTCAGGACTGTGCTCTACCAGTGTCGGGAGGATGGAAGTACAAATCTAGCCTCAGACACTTGATACTTATTGGCTGTGTGATCTTAAATAAGTCACTGCCTCCCATCCAAGGTCATCTCCAGCCATCCTGATTTATATCTGACCTCTGGTGACATAAAACTGCACCCTTTCACTCAAATTCAATTCACGTGTGTGTTGTGGCATCACCTCCCTGATAAACAATATAGAATTCAGTGTTTGCAAAGACACTTAGATATAATTTCTCCTTTGAATGCTATCCAGTGAGGTATATGTACAGGTATTCATTTTACTGATGAGCCAATTGGTTCAAAGAAAGCATAAGGCTCTTGCCTATAGTCACAAGTGGCTGAGGTGGGATTTGAACCCTGGTCTTACAGACTTCACACCCAGTATTTTATCTGCTAGGCTTGGCTGACTTATTTCAGTTGCCCAGTTGACTCTTTGTTAGCGCATTAGGGGTTTTCTTGGAGTAGTTTGTCCTTTCCTTCTCTAACTCATTTTACAGATGGGGAAATGGAGACAGAAGATTAATGACTTGTCTAAGGTCAAATAGAGAATTATTGAGTGTTTGAGGTCAGATTTGAACTCAGGTCTTCCTAACTCCAGGGCCAGTGCTCTATTATAATTTTCATAGATTAAGTGTAACATTTACCAAATAATATTTGTAATCACCTTTTATGCTTATTTTCCAAACTTAGGTGAAATTGGATCAATTTACTTTAGGAGAACAAGCCATATTACCAAGTCCATTATTGACTTGGATAGAGAAATCTCCTAGAGTCTAAAGAACCATTTCTCTTGCTGCTGCATTAGAAGAATTCCCCTTTCCATGACTCATGTTGCAACAAGCCTCTGAGATAACTGGCGCTTCTTGATTTATAGTATTCAATCATCACATATGCTTTAGTTCTGTACTGGAAAATGCATTTGATTTGTAGTCAGAATTCAAAGCCTGGCCTGCTGCCTTATTACCTATGTGACTTTGAGAAAGTTATTTCCTTTCTTTGGTTCTCATCAAGACCACAAGGGAGTTGGTCTCCAAGCTCCTTTACAACTCTGGTCCCTGTGATAGCATCTTTGGTCTTTATTGATTTTTGTGAGCTTTCTACTTATTTGGACAGCTTTATCACTGTATAGATTTTATCAAATAGCAGAATTGTACAGTTGGCCAAGGCTTGTGTCTGCCAAGGTAGGGTAAGAGACAAATCATTAAAAGTGGGTAGTTTAAGTTACAGCCAAGGCTGAGAATTTCAAATATTATCTCAAGCTACCAACCATAGGAGAGAAGTGAAATTTAAGTGGGAACCCTGGGAAGGTTTGGAAAATGGCAAATCCAGAAGGATGAATAGAGTGGAAGCCAGACAGACATAGTGTTGGTCAGGATGGGAAGCAGCCCAAACCAGTCGATAGTCAGCCAACTGTCAGTCAATAAGTGCATATTAACCTCTTATGCTACAATGGGCAGGGAGCTGTGTTCTGGGAATACAAATAAAGGCGAAAACACAGTTCTGACTTTCAAGAAGCTAATATTGTAATGAGAAAGACAACAAGGTAAATGAGTATTTATGCACAAAATAAACACCCTGCAAATGGAAAGTAATCATCCAGTAGGAAAGCAAATAGATAGGAAAACCAGGCAGGAAAGTCTAGGAGCCAACCCCTTAACAATGAGAATCTCAGGGATGTTGGACCTACAGATCTTTGGCCTCTGTTTGACAAAGTGCTGGAAGAGCTACCCCTGTGTTTGTACCAGTTGGAATTCTGATGCCTTCAAGGACTGGCAACATGGTGCTGTGGAAGAATAGCTGACCAAAAGACTTTTGAGTTCTGTACTTTTCTGCTATCTGAATAAGTTTGGATGAGTGACTTCATGCCTTTGAATCTCAGTTTTCTAAACAATGAAATGAAGATGAAAGGTTGGATGAAGAGATGGTCTCAGAGTTAGAGAAGATTTGGGTTCAAGTCTTGCCTCTGAAACTTTGGGGAAGTCACTTGTTTTAACTCCCTAAGACTCAAAAGTTACAGATGAATTGCTCCTCTTTATTGGTAAAGTGAGATTTTACTCCTTCATTTCCCTTCTACTAATGAAAATCAAATTTCTGAACCAAGAGGAACAATGACCACAGTCATATTTGGAGGGGCACTTGGTATAGCAGCGGGTAGAGTGCCCAGCCTGGCGTCAGGAAGACTCGTCTTCTTGAGTTCAGATATAACCTCAGAAACTTACTAGATGTGTTTGACCCTGGGCAAATCACTTAACCCTTTTTGTCTAAGTTTCTGCATTTGTAAAATGAACTGGAGAAGGAAATGGCAAACCACTCCAATGTCTTTGCCAAGAAAACCACAAAAGGAGTCATGAAGAGTCAGACATGACTGAACAATTATAAAGCAATATTTGGGTTGTCTTTATTTTGAGGGCAGTGTTTCGTAAACCATAAAGTACTATACATAAGTGGACTTATATTGTAAAAGCTTAATATTCATTATTGTAGATGTCTACTAGAGTCCTTTCAGGGGGCAGCAAGGTGGCCTAGAGTGTGTGTTGCGTGTGTGTATGTGTGTATATGTGTGTGTATGTATATAGAGGATCAGGCCTAAAAGTCATAAAAATTTATCTTCTTGAACTCATATCTGACCTCTGACACTTACTAGTTGTGTGACCCAGGGCAAGTCACTTAACCTTATTTGCCTCAGTTTCCTCATCTGCAAAATGAGCTTAAGAAGGAAATGGCAAAACCATTTCAGTTGCTATGCCAAAAAACCCCAAAAAGGATCAAGAAGAATTGGAAACAACTGCAAATGATTAAACAACTACAACCTGAAATGGCTTGTGGGTCTGAGGACCAGCCTGGCTTAAACTCAGGGTAGTTTTTTTTGGTGAGGTGAGACTATATTTTTCTACCTTTTAAGCACATTAGTAGACAGTTCTTAATGGCTGACTAATTTATCTGGCTTCTGTCTGCCTTTCTATACAAACAGTCCTTCAGTTTTGAATCAGGATGTTAATTATTCCTACCATTGGAATGGAATGGCTGTGCATATTGTATTTTATCGGGGGAGGGAACTCTTGGTGTGTAAACTCCCTCTACCAAAGTAGATCAAGACTGGTTCTAAAATTTATGGGGAACTGAGGCATTAACTAATTTTTTTTCCCAGGTTGGAATCTAGTATGTATCAGAGATAAGTCTCAAACTCATCTCTTCCAAGGTCCTCTATACACTACACCAAACAACACAGTGATTCATTTCCATTTCATTAATGCCAAAGATGTATGCAGTATCTTCAATCTGTTTTATGACATTCTGATGTAGTAATTACAGTAAAGCTGGCAGTGCAGAAACATGTATTGCTTTAATATTGTCAATTGGATTGAGCAATATTTATTTTTTAATATGAAAATGAGTGTTTTCTTCAACTTTTTAAAATATTATGTCTAATTCCCAATAACTACAGCCTTCCAAAGGGCTGATTCATCTTTATGTTGAATTTCAGATAATTTCATTGTTAAACTCAATCCGTTTATCACAGTAAGTTGTCCTTTCACCAATTCTGTTGACTTCAATTTATCTTGATGTTGACACGGTCACTAAAACTCTTGGGATGGGAGAATGCTCAGCTTCCATGAGAAAAGTAGATAGTGAATACATAACTATTTCCCTTTCATGGACTCAATGTTTTGCCAAGTTCTCATTGAAGAACAAGAATAGGCAAATTAGGAAAAGTATTCCTACTCCCACCTTATTACCAGAGGTCCTAAATTTTATTTTGAGATTAATGACTCTGTGTCATTAGACTTTTGATTTAAAAATATAAGCAAAAGCAATAAAAACTTTTTTTTGTCTCTAAAGGAAAATTTAAAAATCCTAGCATGCTAATACCACAGCAAAGACCTAAATAGATGGGACGAGCAGTACATATCTTCCTTTCTTTGTTGATGCCTGGTTAGTTCTTCACCAAACATATGACTCAATAGATAAAACGAAGGAGCCTTAAATCTTCACTATTCTCCTGGGAAACATTCCCCACACCCTTTTTACATTTGTCTTTTTGGGAAAAGATCCTTTCAGCTGTGAAAGGGCTTTCATTCTTGTTCCTCGAATTAGAAAATTAAATAATCCCTGCTCTGATGCTTCCTGTCTCATTTGGCAATTGAAATCCTCAAGTAAAAACACTAGGTTGCATTGGACACAGGAGTGAATCCGGCCTTCAGTTCATTACTGCAAAATAAAACAGATTGTACTATTTTAACCTCAGAATCAATTTACTGCGATCTGTATTTCAAATATGATTAATTCTTTCCCTCCTGTCAGCCTAGCTTAATCTCCGAAAAGCTCCATCTTCTGGGTCTCTGGGGACTGGAAATCTCTGTGTTAAAAAGCCATTAACCTTTTTTTTTTTACTTCTTAGTTTGCTCAAATGGTTTTTTTTCTCCTATCTAGTGCTGCCCTCTGCTGACACTCTTTTGAAATGCAGACCGGCCAAAGAAAATAAAAAAGGATGTTAGTGTTTGAATTGGATTTTTAAAGTTATTTTTACACAATTAATTTTGCATGTACTTAGGAGCCCCCCTAAAACAGCAACTCTGCTCTCAGTAACTGAGTGTTACTTGCAAGTGGGAAGTAATAGCTTCTCATAAAGTTACTCAGCAGAGAAAATTCAAGCCATCATCTATCTCAATCTAGCTTCAGATGAAATTTGGCTGAGAGAGTTGCCTGACTGCTCTAATAATGCTATGTTTGTGTTCAGAGACAAAGGAAGAGTTCATAGTTTTTTTCTCTCTCAAACACACACACACACACACACACACACACACACACACACACACACGACTTCACCATAACCTTCAGAGAATGCCAGTTTCCTAACATCTTGTCACAATTTTGTGAGACCATAGCTTTAGAGTTGGAAGGATTCTTAGGGCTCATTTTGTCCAACAACTTATTTGGAGAAAATTACGCCTTGGAATGAAGTGAAGAAAGTCCAGAATTTGAGAGGTGGGCAGGATTTCCCCTGCCATTTAATTTAACCCAAACCCCAAAGGAATTGCCAGCTTAATGTATCTTCTTGAAGACCCACAAAAGGGGGTGCTCAGCAGCTGATTCCACTTTTGGACAGCTCTCCTGGGGAGGAAGTTTTTTCCCTTAAAGCAACTGTATTTGCCTTTTGGCAAATTCCATCCATTGCTCTGGACCCCGGTCCAAGAGAACAGAAGTCCAATTTCTCTTCTACAAGAAAGTCTTTCCTATACTTGAAGACCAGTTAGGTATTCCCTGAGTCCTTTGCCAGGCTAAATATCCTCATTACCACTAGCTGATACTCATGGAACCTAATAGATCAATAGTTAACCCATTTTTGTAGCACCACAGTTGCATTAACCAGTTGGATTATCTTACTATCACAATACTACAGCTATATTAACCAGACCCTCATAAAAAGCTGGAATAATAATAATTAATAATAATGCAATAATTTGACATTCTTCAAATAGAGTAAGTGGGCAATATGTGCTGCCTTGAATGTGTTCTTTGAATTGCTGATCTTCAAGAGATGTCCATACAATTACTTTCACCAAAAACTGAATTTTTTTTTTCAAGGCAACAATAAATTCGAATGAAATATTCCTCTTCTCTACTTGCATGGCCTAAAGCTGTTGTCTTGCTCAACTGATGTCTTAAATACAATTTAAAGTTGACTGTGACAGTTAAGGAAGGGGTCAGCCACTCATAGTCCTATGGTAAGAGATTTAAAGAGATAGCTTGTAGAGCTATCTACAAAGATAGCTACAAAGAGATCCCTTTCCTGTAGAAGAGATGAGTATGATAATTAGGGGCAAATAACAGGGTCTCTGGGAGAGGACTCTGCTGGGAAAACGGTATTTCCAGGTCATGTTCCAGAAGTCAAACAGGATGTTGTCCCAGATCAAACTTGAATTTATGGGGTTATCTAATCCAGGAACTAATCAAGAGTCCAGGATTTGCTTGCATGAGCTCATAGCAATACCAATCCAATGGAATATGGTGGGGATGTGGATAAAACTACTCTCCCCCAATACTTCTTCCCCCATAAAAGAATGCTAGAAATTCATCTAATTGCCTCACTAAGGTCTACTGTTCTGACACTCCCTCTTAACCTTCTCTAGTTAATGTGAATATCTAGAGAGTGAAGAATGAATTTCATTTTTTTCCTTCTGGTGTCATTGGTTCTCACAGGTCCTAGCATGTATTTAATGAATGTTGTTGAATTGAATTTGCATATGTTAGATTCATATCAAGTCAGAGACTAATAAAAGCTATTAATAAAACCCCAAAGAACAAAATCTAAATCCTGGTTGGTAGGAAACATCTCAAAGACTTATCTGGGTTTTGTTAATCTATAGGATCAGAACTAGAGAGGGGATAGAAATTTTGCTTCCTTTTATTGGGTCTGTAGAGCACCTTATGATTAATTTTTTTAAAATGTTGAACTTAATCATCACCATATTTCAATAAGCACTCCCATAACAAAAGTACTTTCATACATATTATCTCTAAGCCTCAGTTTCCCCATTTGTACAAAATGAAATGGTTAGACCAGACAATTCTGTGTCAGCTCTTGTTATTATCTTTTCCTCACTGTGTCAAGTTGACACAGATAAATAAAGTAAACTGCCTAAAATAACAAATTTAGATAAGAATTAGGATTAAGACTCAGGACTTCTGACTCCTTCCTGGCATCAAGACTTTTCCCACCATGTCTCCCTCTGTGTCTCTGTCTCTCTCATAAATAAATATATATATAATATATATTTATGCATGTATATAGATAAGCTATAGATAGATATGTATATGATTATCTATACATACATACACACATATATATTTATGTGTATATATGTTATATATATATATATATAATATATATATATTTATGTGTGTGTGACTGAAGTACCTGTTCATGGGACCATGTCCTTTCAGAGCCATCCTTCACACAGATGTCCAGTCTTAATTCAGTCCCCGTGGCACCATGTTTACTGTCTACACAGAGGTTGGCAGCCACATTTCGAATCTGCAGAAATAAGAACAAACATTGGTTACTAGGCTTTGAGACAGATGTAATATGATGAATGAAAAAGAAAAGAGAATAAAAATAATATGCTATAACAATAATATAGTCATAAAAATGAAAATAAATCTCCCCATTAGATGTTATCTCTTTGAGAGCCAGAGCTGTTTTTTGCCTCTCATAGCATTTCTGGTACTTAGCACTTGGTCAACATCTGACAAGTTTTTTGTGGGAAAAAAGGAATGATGTAGTATTCCTAGAGGTATTAGAGTGCCATGATGGGGAACTAGGTTAGGCTCACTCATCTTTTTCCAGTGAGCCCAAGGACTTAGCTTCGTAGCGCCACCTTCTGGTTATTTATTTATTTTATTTCATTCCTTTATTTACTTTGTATAATTTATTTTGCCTCTGCCTCTCCTCTGCATACCTAGATTCTTTCATCCCTAGACTGCAGGAGGGATTGTCTTTCTTGCCCCAGTCTAATCTTTTGTCTTTTTTAGCTACTCCTTAAAAATAGCACAACCATGTGGGTATTTTCAAAAACTTTATTATCAAACATTATAGGAATTTATACATTGAGTTAAAATAGTGGCAAAGGGAAACATCTTGAGACTTTCCTAACTAAAAGCCAGATTTTGTTGTCTCTTTATTACTTTGCTTTTTCTTTATTTACCTTCCCTCTCTACTCATCTTCTCATTCTTGAAATCACTGGGGCTTGGTAGTTTTCGCTAGGTAATTGCTGGAGCAAATCCTATTATCTCCAGCTGATGAATTTAGTTTGACAAAACTAAATTCTGCCTTCCCCATTTTTATTTGTAAAGTTGGAATCTCTCAGTCTATATCCAAAGAGTTTTGATCCTGGACTTCAGACCCTCAAGGAATTTATTGATGTCTTCCTTACTTTAGGCTTTCTGGTGATAGATTCATCAAAGTCCAGTGTTGTTTTCATGGCTCTCTGAATGAAAAAAAAAACCTCATCTCTATATGATGTCAGGATCTAAGTCTTTTGAAAAATTAAGTCTTCTGAAAAAAAGATATTTCCAAAAGAATAGGAAAGGGCTCTGAAGGTATTGTCCAGTACTCCAGGTACTGAAGTGGGGCCACTTTGTAAAGCCCTCCAGTAATTTTTTTGTGCTCAAGACCTCAGCCACTTCACAGTACAGTTCAGTACATAAGACATTTTCGGGGACATGCATAATACATGGACACCAAGGCCCCTTAGACCATATTGAGACACTTATTTGGCTTTCTTTCCAAATTTCACTGCTCCACATTGTGGTATGATGTACCTGCCTAAACTCAGAGCTGCTGAGTTTCCCTGCTTCTAAATTACTTATGGAAAATCCCAGAGGAGGAAGAAAGTTGGTGTTCTCATTAGGGCTATTGCCAGCAACTCTGCCTTCCTGTGCTCACTGATAAATTGACTAGCCTCTTCACAGATAAGTATCATTCCTTTACATTTTATTCTCTCTCGTCTGTTGAGAATGGGGTTGACCTTATCTTTTTTATGCACGTCCTATGGCTAGTAAACAGTGAACATGTAAAATTAAATAAAGTGATTTTTTTCATGTCTCAATTGATTACATTTATCTCCCTCCAATGACTCAAGTTCAGCTATCCTACCACACAGGTTACCATGGAAAGACCTAATTCTCAAAAATAGAAAGATGTATACATTTATAAATTGTCCAAAATCTTGTATGTTTTAGTCTTGGAGTGGTGTATCATTTTGGTCTTCTTCGATAATGAAGGACAAGAGCCAACTAACCAACCAACAAATTGGGGAGTGGGAATAGGAGTGGAAAAGAGATGTAGGAAAGTTATTTCACATTTTGCCTACTGACTACAGGATATTCTCTACTCAGTTTGATTTTATAAGTGAAATTACATCAGCTATTGGAGAGTCAAATAGGGTGGGTAAAAGTCATATTTATTGAAGGAAATATAGTAACTAAGTAGATTTAGGTAAAGAGTATGGAATAAGCTGGAAGGACCTTTGAAGACCTCCAATCCAGCCCTTCATATATACAGATAAGGAAATCAAATCTCCAAGAAGCGAATTATCTTGTTGTTATTTTGGGTTTTGCAAGGCAATAGGGTTAAAGTGACTTGCCCAAGGTCACATAGCTAGGTCTAAGTTCACATTTGAACTCAGGGCCTCCTGACTCCAGGGTCGGTGCTCTTTCCACTTTGCCACCTCTAATTATCTTGTAAGATCACAAATGTAGCAATTGGTAAAAGCTGAGATTTGAAAATACGATAGCTTATTCCAAATCAATGATATTTCCCTAACCCTACGATCTCACTCCTAGATAGTTGTTCCTAAGGACTTTGGTGAAGTCAGTGAGGTGGCACAGTGATGGATCTGGAGTCAGGAAGACTTATCTTCCTGAGTTTAAATCCAGCCTCAGACACTTACATATTTGGGACCCTGGGCAAATTACTTAGCCCCCATCTGCCCCATCAGTAAGAGAGCTTGAGAAACACATGGCAAAACCCTTCAGTATTTCTGTCAAGAAAGCCATAAATAGGGGCAGCTAGGTGGCGTAGTAGATAAAGCACCGGCCTTGGAGTCAGGAGTACCTAGGTTCAAATCCGGTCTCAGACACTTAATAATTACCTAGCTGTGTGGCCTTGGGCAAGCCACTTAACCCCGTTTGCCTTGCAAAAACCTAAAAAAAAAAAAAAAAAGAAAACCATAAATAGAAGAGTTGGACAGGCCTGAAAATATCTAAATAACAACCACAACAATAGGAGATATGAAGCATATGGAGAATCTTAGTATTTAGAGAATTTCAATTCCCCCTCCCCATCTTTGTTTGCATTTTGTCTCCTTCAAGGATGTTAGTTTTGACCCTTGGCAGCCTGGGGATCTTGGTAAAATTGGGGAGTTAGTCTTTGTGAACAGGTGGTCAGATCGTCCTTGTCTCCTGATCCTCTTCTCTATGTCTCCTAAATCCTCAAATAACTAGGTGACAACTTTGCTAAGGAATTTGGGAAACAAATGAAACCAAATTAACATTTCAAGGAAGAAATGATCTAGTGGGATGGAAATAGAAATTTCTGAAAGGGTAAAAGTTGATTTTGCTGACTTGTTTCTGAGATGGGTCAGTATTCTAGGTGTATGTCTTACCAGAATTTAGAGGCATATTTTTTCTAGGGCTGTCAGTAATTTAAGAGTTGATCATATGCAGAATACAGAGCACTTTTTTGGAAACAGCCATTTTAGTGTTTACAACTCCTCATTAAGAATCAAAAATCAATGCACATTTTTAACCTATACCAAATAAACTTGCTTTCTCAATAAGGGGGAGTGGGATGGGATGAAGGGAGAGAATTCAGCACTCAAAGATTAAACAATGAATGTTGAAACTTGTTTTTACATGTAAATGGGGAAAATAAAATAAAATAAAATAAAAAATAAAAGAATCAAGTCAATTTCTACCAAAAGCTTATGAGATCTGAGAACTTCACCTCTCATTCATTTAGTAACCTCATGGCCACCACTTGACCATAGGAATTCCGACTTCTTATTTTCCAGACAGACATGCTGTTTCAACAGCATAGTCCCTTTTTGGAGAAGAAATCTGTACAAGAGAGAAAGGTCCAAAGAGTCCCAAGGACTACAAGGGGCACTTCACTCCTTGGGCTGGGTCCTGATGGTAGATGCTAGAAGCTAAACCAGTTCATGGCAAAGATGGAAAACCCATTTATTTCTCTGTCTCTAGAAATTGGGTTGATGTCATTCACTTCCCACAGCTCCTACTTGCTTACCCAAATGGCACCTGTGTAGACAATGGGCTGCATGCCCTCAAAGGGTGTCATTACCTCCATCTGTGTAAATGTCAGATAGTGTTTGTGACACAGAAGAAATGCAGGCTGACCAAAGTTAGAACAGGTGGGTGAGGTGGAATGCAAAGGGAAGAGAAAATAGAACCTTAATGGATGGGGGGGGGAGCATCATTAGAATTTATGTTTGCATATAAATTATATATAAAAATTCAGTAAAATTTGCATAATAGCAATAGAGATAGCATGAGGGTAGTGGATACAGAGCTATGGGGATCTGGGTTCAAGTAGAGGGAGTTCTTCTAAAGTAATGAAGTTATAGGTTCAGTCTCTATCCTTAATTAAAAAAATGAAATTTATATAGATTGAAGATTAACAAACGTATACATATGCACACACACATATATTCGAGCCTATCACAGTTCCATGAGGTGAACATTACTTGTCACTTCACAGATAAGAAAACCAAAGATGAGAGAGGCTAAATGACTTATTCATGGTAACATGGATAATAATTGTGAGAGATAAGGTTTGAACCCAGACCTCTTTGGCTTTGGATCCAGCACAACATACTATGTGTAGAACTTGCCTTCCATATATCAACATATTCTATAGCAGCTGCCATAGATGTGGAGATTTTTGCAAATTAATTGATATTTTTTGAGTTGCAATTAATAGTTTGGAGTCAGGAATACTATCTTTCAAAGTTCAAATTCAGCCTTGACTCCTACTAGTTATGTGACCCTGGGCAAGCCACTTAACCTTGTTTGCCTTAGTTTCCTCATCTATAAATTGAGCTGGAGAAGGAAATGGCAAACTACTCTAGTGTTTTTTTTTTTACCAAGAAATTCCCAAAAGGGGCCAAAAAGAGTTGGTCATGACTGAAAAATACCCCAACAATAACAACAAAATATTTCTGTTTTTTTTTTATTGGAGTAGAAGTCATTTCCTATTTTTGACACTTTAGGTCAGAGTCTGGCAGCTTGAAAATGTCAAGGCAAATTTTGAGGGAGATAATCTAATTTTTTTAAAGGTTTTTGTGAGGCAAATGGGGTTAAATGACTTGCCCAAAGCCACACAGCTAGGTAATTATTAAGTGTCTGAGGCCCGATTTGAAATCAGGTACTCCTGACTCCAGAGCCAGTGCTCTATCCACTATACCACATAGCTGCCCCTGAGATAATCTAATTTCAAAAGGATTTTACATAAACTGCAAGAGAGAAAAACTTATATTAATGAACACTTTTGTTTGTTTAAGATGTATTTAGGTAATGAAAGGAAATAAAATGTGGAAGATACATGTTACAGTGGATAGAGTCAGGAATGGATAGATTCCAGTGGCCTGGAGTCAGGAAGACTCATCTTCCTGAGTTCAAATCTGATGTCAGATACTCATTAGCTGTGTGACCCTGGACAAATCACTTAACCCTGTTTGCCTCTGTTTCCTCATCTATAAAATGAGCTTGAGAAGAAAATGACAAACCACTCTAGTATCCTTACCAAGAAAACCCCAAATGGTTCATGAGAGTTTAGCATGACTGAAGAACAACAAAAATACAAATTGATCTAGAAAACCATGTATTAACAAATCTATGTTTGATTATATGATTTGTTTCATAAAATGGTTTCCAAATACATTTTAATCAGGTTCAAGTTGCACTTGAGAATGTTGTGGGTTACATGTGTTGACTGTGTGTTTGATACCTCTGATTTAGTTCTACCCTATCTTTTCTTACGAGGAAACTGAGACCCAAGGAGATTAAGTGATTTGCCTGATCATACAGGTAATAAAATTGGAGATGAGATGTAAAATCAGATCACATAACTCCAGAGCCAGGCTCCTCTTTCCACAGTACAACAGTGAGTATAAATGCTTAAGACTATTGAAAGCAATCATTGTTGCTGTGGAGAGGGACCTTTATAATAGTAATGGTCCATGTTTATACATAATATTTTGCTGTTACCAAAGCATTTTCTTAACAATGATTTTGATTTATGTTAATTCTCAAATGAGAAAACTGAAGAGACTAGCCTAGTATCACACTGCTAGTAGCAGTCAAAGCTGGGAAGTAGGTCCAGGTTTTATCATTTACAGACAAAATTTTTCTACTCACTGTACCATACTCCCTCATGGTGAAAGAGTTACCTAGAACTATCATTCCTTTACAGATGATACTCTTCCTATCTATCTATCTTTTACCACTCCTGCTTCTCTGTCTCTATTTCTATATATCCAGCATCAGTCTCTCTTTGTTGAACTTTGGGCCTGAAGCACCAAGTGTGTATTGAACATTTTGAAATAGATGTATTAGAAATATTTCAAATGTAACCACACGAAATTACAACTTATCATCTTCCCTGCAAATCTTTCCCTTTATAGGAATGTCCCATTTCTGTTAAGGGCACCGTAGTTCTTCTAGACTACCAGATTTGTATCTTTGATATTATTTTACATTACTCACTCTCATCCCACATAGTTAATCATGGCAAATCATGCTTCTTCTTCCTCTACAATAGCTCTCATATTTTCTCCTTTTTCTCTACATACAGAATAGCCAAACTCTTTAGTTCAGGATCTGGTTAACTTTCAATTAGACTATTGCAATGGCTCCTAATTGGTTTCCTTGCCTCAATTATCTCTACATTACATCCTTTGTACAACTGCCAAAGGGATTTTTCATAAGCATAGATCCACCCATGTTAGTTCGCTATTCAATAAGCCAGTGGTTCCCTATTGCCTGAGAAGAAAATGTAAATCCCTCTGTTTTTATGCCCAAAGGGCAACAAAAATGTGCATATCCTTTGACCCAGCAATACCACTACTGGGTCTATACCCTGAAGAGATGATGAAAAAAGGGTAAAAATGTCACTTGTACAAAAATATTCATAGCAGCCCTGTTTGTGGTGGCAAAGAATTGGAAATCAAGTAAATGTCCTTCAATTGGGGAATGGCTTGGCAAACTGTGCTATTTGTATGTCATGGAACACTATTGTTCTATTAGAAACCAGGAGGGACGGGAATTCAGGGAAGCCTGGAGGGATTTGCATGAATTGATGCTGAGCAAGATGAGCAGAACCAGAAAAACACTGTACACCCTAACAGCAACATGGGGGCAATGATCAACCTTGATGGACTCCATCAGTGCAACAATCAGGGACAATTTGGGGCTGTCTGCAATGGAGAATATACCATCTGTATCCAGAGAAAGAACTGTGGAGTTTGAACAAAGTTCAAGGACTATTCCCTTTAATTTAGAAAAAAAACAGATATCTTATTGTCTGATCTTGCTATCTCTTATACTTTTTGTTTCTTCCTTAAGGATATGATTTCTCTCTCATCATGCTCAATTTGGATCAATGTACAACATGGAAACAAAGTAAAGACTGACAGATCGCTTTCCATGGGGGTGGGGTGGGGGGAAGGAAGTAAGATTGAGGGGAAAATTGTAAAACTCAAATAAAATCTTTAATAAATTAAAAAATAAAAATATTCTAAAATGTAAAAAAAACCCTTCTGTTTTACTTCAAAGCCTTTCACAACTTGATTCCAACTTATTTTCCCCCCAGCTTTATGGCTTCTCTTCCCATCCATTATGAGATAGTCAAACTATATTTTTCATGTTGTAATTGACTGTCTCCATTCCTGGAAAGCATGCCCTTCCCATTCACCTCAAAAAATGCCTGCTTCCTTCAATACAAAGTTCAAACATGATCCTCTTCTTGGAGTCTTTCCTAATCCTCTCAGTTACAGTTGCCTTCCCTCTCAGATTATCTTGTATTTAATTACCTCTTTCATTTTCTTCTTATATTTATCTTGTGTATATTTAGTCTTTATATACTTAAGTTATATGCATGGATAGAAAATAAGCTTCTTGAGATCAGAGATTCCTTCCTTTCCCCTCTCTCCCAACCTTTTCCCTCCTCTCCCAGTATCTAGTAAAGTCCCTGGCTCATCCTAGATGCTTCATCAATCCTTTTTGATGATTTTATTTGCACTCGATGAAAAGTTCTGATATTAGAAAGAGTTGAAGTCATGATAAGGCATAGGAACTTAGATGTAGAGTTGGAAGAGACTATGGTGGTCAGTGATTTCAACTCCATAGTTTTAAAGATGAAGAAACTGGGACAAGGAGAGGTTAGATGACTGGATGATTGAAGATAGAAAAATTCAATATCAAAAAGAAAAAGCAAAAGAAAATAAACTCCATAAATGAAGGCCACGGTGAAGTAATCCAGATTGGCTGGGACAACATGTCTCTATATTGATACCGCGCTGAATGGAGGCAAGTGAGTGGCCTCTTTGTATAGGTGGAGATGAATGACTGATATACTCCATGAATCTGTCCTTTGGGAACCTCACAAAGTCATTTCCCCAGATAAAGCCAAACTAGATCTTTACAAACATCTCTAATGCTCTAATTCATGCCTTGACATTTAATATTGTTGTCTTTCTCCTCCCCAGAGTGCTATGTGATGCATACAAATATTCTTAAAGATAGTTGGATGCTTGTATGAATCTCAGAACTGTTCCATTTCTAGTTCAAGGCTGCAAAGAACTTTTAACATCATTTTTTGAAGATAAGGTACAATTTAATAGGCTTAGAAAATAAAGCACCTCTTTAGTTCTTGAAAAACCACTCAAAGTCTTAATAAAATCTTGCCTTAAAAAATAATTTTTCCTTCAAATTCAGGTCAAGTAGTTGAAGGGTGACAGCTTTAAAAACCTGTCTTTCATATAAGTGTGAAGCTCCCAGGTAATACTTGGAACCCTCAGCTAATAAAGATTTTCAATTATAAGAAGCTACTTTATATAAGGTAGAGAATCATAGCTGAGAATCTAACAAGGACTCAGATTTCTGTAGCTCTAGGTAGAATTGTGACTACATTAACTGGAAACATAATAGTCTATGAATTTTTTTAATGTTTCTGGAAAATCCAATGAAACAGCAGTAATTCAGACTAGTGTTTTTTAAATTCTGTAAGATGGTCACCAGTCAGCACTTTATTAAAAAAAAAAAAGTAGAGTGTGCTGCTTGCTTATTCTCTCTTGCACATGGCAAATATGCTCAAATTGACCTTTGGGATGTGTGAGTGATTAAATCCTTCTAAGTGGACATATCCCTTAGGTCAAGGTGGACAGATCCCCTGAATGAAAAGCTCAGGGCCCAAGTAGTTGAGGCTTCTGATGTCATGCTTGTTAAGTTCACTTGTAAATGAGGAACTTCCCTTTATCATTCATCACTTTCTGGTCTTAAGAGACTAGTCCAGAACAGAGACATCAAACATCCCCAAGTGTAGCTGAACCAGATTAAAATGGAAATGGGAAATATTTATAAAAAATAAAGTTAAGTATAGGTAATATCACATATTAAAACCCAGCCAATATGCTCCATTTCTGTTTGACACTATTTGTCTAGATTATTGATAGGTTAAATGACCTGCCCATGTCACCAAGGCAACAAGACTTAAACCTAGGTCTTCCTGCCCTCTAGGTCAGCTAGCTTTCTAGTTCAGTCTTTTTCAGTCATGTCTAACACTTTGTGACACCATTTTGATTTTGATTGTTTTTTTTGGGGGGGGTACAGATACTGCAGTGGTTTGCTTTTTCCTTCTCCAGCTCATTTTACAGATAAGGAAAGTGTGGCAAACAAGGATAACTGACCTTCCCAAGGATCACATAACCGAGACCAGAGTAGTCTTCCTGACTCTTGGGAGCACCACCTCCCTGCCCCTTCCTATTATGCTATTTGGTTAAAACAGGTACAGATATAAGTAAAATAGGTATTTGTTTACCATTGCTAACACAGAGTACTGAGGAGCAAGAACCTGTGAATTCTGAATGCTGGGCCTCAGCCCCAGAGTCATTCTGCCTTAATAAACCACTGCTATTCCCTGGCAGAAGATGTGTTGCTTATAATCATCAGAGCAAGTTGATGCACATTTTCCCAGAAAATAATGTGTTCTTTTCAGTAATGGAGAATAGAAATGCTCTCCAGTAGGGCGTGTTGAGGTGGCTGATGGTGTAATCATTAGCCCTTTTGGCATCCCTGAACCTTAGTCTTCATTCACCTTCTAATTTGAGTAAATCCCTTGCCCTCCTCCATCTCACATTCCTTCACTTTGAAAATAGCTAATCTGTAACCAGGCAGGTTTTAAGGTCTTAGTGGGTGGATGCTTTTGAGAATAAACTTCTTCATTTTGACTGGATGCACTGAGACCCATTAAAGAGGAATACCAGGGAAAGGCCAAATGTTATCATTATTTCCTAGAGAGAGGCAGATTAGTTTTCTCCCTAAACAAGAGTCTAATAAAAAATAGGTCAAAGTCAGCCTAGCCTAATGAGTTACTGGACTCTGGGTGCTGAGATGTGTGAGCGTGCGGCTTGGGCAGTCAGCCCAGGCAGGATCAGGTGGAAGACCGTGATTGTCAAGCAGGTCATGAGATGCACAAACAGATCCTTTCAATTTCAGCATTTCTAGGGGGACAGAGAATTGAGCTCTATTTTTTAATGGTGACTCATAATGTCACCTTGGGCAAGAGATAACCTTTTTGTGTTTCCATTTCTCCATTGGCTGAATGAGAACATTTTTAATGACATTGAATAGACTTCTCCAACCAGTGAATTCCTCAGATGAAAGTTGTTTTAAAGAAATTAATCAGGGTCCCCTATCCCCTTTTTAGTGGTTAACATCTTCTTTTGGGTTCAAAGTCTTTTCCCATCCAATAATTTCCCTGGGGAAATCTCTTTTCCATGTGCTTCTGAATTGCTCACATTCTCTCCTCCCTTCTACCTGGAATAAGTACAGGGAATTATCAAGTCATAGATGAATTTCCAATGAAGGTTTGTGAGATCTGTGTGAACATAGAACAATATGTATGACATTAGAAACCATCTAGTCCAACTATCTCAATTCATAGATAACATAGATTAAGTGATTTTCCCAAGGTAATCTAGGCAACAAGTAACTGGGCTGGCATTTAAACTGAGGTCCCAGTTCAGCATTTTTCCCCCAACTATATGTTATACTATTGTGTTTAAAATGTCTAGTTCAGGGTCATGTAATCAATAAAATAGAGTGCTAGGTTCTCCAGGCTTCACAACCTCTCACAACAACACAGGAACTGGATTCAAGAGATGAAGCAATTTTAGTTGTCTGTGGACCAAGACACCAAGAAACCTAATGAAGTAACAGCCCAATGAGCTATCACATGACTGAGACATATGTATAATAGTTATTGTCCAGAAGGAAGTAAATAACATATATACTCAAGAGTGTCATATCCTCCACAGTTCTGAGACATGTATGTCAACCTACAAATGGCTTCTACTAGTGAAAATCAAATGCCTGCCTATTGCCTTTTCATGTTTTCTCTAAGGATTTATTTGAGAGTATCTCCACAAAGATTTTCTGAAGGAAAAAAAGTAGGCATAAGGGTCATTAGTTTTTGATGCAGTTTTGATCACTTTTTTGAAGAGAAGTATCAAGGACCAGTTGAGTTTTTGTTTTTTGTTTTTTCCCTACATTTTCTTTTGTAAACTTTCCCTCTATGATTATATCTGAAAAATTGACCCTTATATGCCTTTGAATTTGAAGTTGTTGATTATCCAGGATCATGGTGACTTATTCTGGAGGATGTTAACATGATTCTCATAAAATTTCTTCATTTTTCTTCTGTAAATGATATTGGTTTAGGAGACTCAATTATCTCCATGATGGTCTACTCATCTTTAGTACTCAAAGGCAAGATATCAATTACCCTAATGAAAAAGTATATCCTGTTAGTATAAGTACATGAAGATATTAAACCCAACCAACTTTTTTTTTTAACTCAGATCTCTCAGGACAACATCCAAATTATCCTTCCAATTAGCTAAAATACTTTGTGTTTTATGATTCTTTTTTATAGGAAGAATTTCAATATGAATGCAATTCATTTTCTCTAATAGGATATCAACTCTTTGGTCTCATTGCAAATATCAGAATCAATTTTCAGACGATCTCAAAACTATTAGGAAGAAAATTCATCCACCTCTCTCAAGGAAATGATGCTAACATTTGGCCTTTAGTGAAGACTAAGGTTCAGGGATGTTTTGAGTAGATCTTTTGACCTCCTTCATCTCACATTCCTTCACTTTGTAACCAGGCAAGTCTCAAGGTCTTAGTGGGTGGATGCTTTGGAGAATAAGCTTCTTCATTTGACTGGATGCATTGAGACCCATTAAAGAGGAATACCAGGGAAAGGCTAAATGTTATCATCATTTCCTAGAGAGAGGCAGATTAGTTTTCTCCCTAAACAAGAGTCTAATAAAAAATAGGTCAAAGTCAGCCTAGCCTAATGAGTTACTGGACTCTGGGTGCTGAGATGTGTGAGTGTGCACCTTGGATAGTCAGCCCAGGTAGGATCAAATGGAAGATCATGATTGCCATGAATGCTATGATTTCCTGCTCTTGCAGGATACAGAAACTAACTTTGCAATACAACTCAACTCTCCATACAACCTTTCTAGAGAGAAATTTGGAACTATACCCAAAGGGCAACAAAAATGTGCATACCCTTTAATCCAGCAATACCACTACTGGGTCTATACCCTGAAGGGATGTTGAAAAAGGGCATAAATATCACTTGTACAAAAATATTCAGAGCAGCCCTGTTTGTGGTGGCAAAGAATTGGAAATCAAGTAAATGTCCTTCAATTGGGGAATGGCTTAGCAAACTGTGGTATATGTATGTCATGGAACACCATTGTTCTATTAGAAACCAGGAGGGATGGGAATTCAGGGAAGCCTAGAGGGATTTGCATGAACCAATGCTGAGTGAGATGAGCAGAACCAGAAGACCATTGTACACCCTAACAGCAACATGGGGATGATGTTCAACCTTGATGGACTCGCTCATTCCATCTGTGCAACAATCAGGGACAATTTAGGGCTCTCTTCAATGGAGAATATCATCTGTATCCAGATAAAGAATTGTGGAGTTTGAGCAAAGACCATGGACTATTCCCTTTAATTTATTAAAAAGCTGATATCTTATTGTCTGATGTTGCTATCTCTTATACTTTATGTTTCTTCTTTAAGGATATGATTTGTCTCTTATCACATTCAATTTGGATCAATGTATACTATGGAAACAATGTAAAGACTGACAAATTGTCTACTGTGAGGGGTGGGGGGAGGGAAGTAAGGTCAGGGAAAAAATTGTAAAACTCAAATAAAATCTTTATTAAAAAAATAGAACTCAAGTCTCCCTGATCCTAAACCAAAAGACAGAGAGAGCAGTGTGACAGTGTTCTTCCAGAGAACCAAGTAATAAAGGAACTATGCATGTGCATAGCTCTACCATGCCTGAAGCAAAGGGAACTGGCATTCTGCTCTAGCTATCCATATGGCCATCCAGGTGTCCCCCCCCAGAGGTCACTTGGGGCAGAAACCAAGGCTAATGAAATATGAATTGCCCAGTGTGAGTACATGTGGAGACAACATTGAAATCCTGTTTCTAGGGAAATTGCCATCTAAGGGGGAGTCAGAAAATGAATAATAGGTGAATATAAGGGGGAAAAGATTGAAAATACCAAAGGTCTCAGCAGGGATAAAACTCAGTTTAAAACTTTGAGCATGAGCCATAAACCCACAGGGAAAATATTGATAACAGGAGAATATGCCTTCCAGATTATCTAAACAAGTCTAGACATCTATAAATAAATATTGCAAGAAAAAAAGGAATCCTTAATGAGGCAGAGGACCTTGTAGATTCCTAAGAGATCATGGAATCCTAAAACAACAAGGAAACATAGTATAGTATAAGAGAGAAATAAGAACTGTGAAAACAGAATTTGTGGCTTATACAGCAGAAATAACTGATGAAAAAGAAAAGTATGAATCCATGATGACAAATCTCACTAAGGAAGCAAAAGAGAAATTATATTGGGTTCTGTAATATCCTTATTACACACTAAACATGTATAAGAAGAGTGAGTTATCAAATCAACTATGAAAACATTCATTAGCTCCATCTCAACTTTAAAAGATGTCCCAGGGAAACGTATATCATAATCTGCTTTTTTTCATGGTTGTAGGAAATATCATCTTAGAAATAATCTCTGACTGATCATGGATTGGGTTTGCCAGAGGTCATACAGGGATTGAGCTATAACAAACAATTCTAGTACCAGAGCATACTACGCAAGTGGGTCTGGATTCAAATCCTGCCTATAAATCCTAGCCATGCAGCTCTGGATAATCTTGTAAAATGAGGAGAGTTGACTAAAGAAGACTTTTCAAGTTCCTTTCATCTCTAAATTCATGATCCTTTCATCCAAATACACTTTTTAAAAAAGACAAATTAAATAAACTACTAAATGGTAGGGAGAGACACTGGGAAATTGTTCCTTTATGGAAGACAGAAACTCTGGGACACTGCAGATTTCTTTTGGGAAGGCTGTAGATTGGGGGGGAAGGTTTATGATGATGCTTGGCCAGGGATGAATTCAACCTGAGACCACTGAGCTGGAGGTGGGAAGAAAGAATAACACCCAGATACTTGCCATTTTAACTTTTATTTTATTTTATTTTTTTTTGCTAGATAATAAGCTCAGTTGTTTCTGTGCTTTTGAAGTATAAATACTGTCAGCATCCTCTATCTAAATTTTGATGCCTTGATCAAAATTCTAATCAAAAAAGATCAGAATTCTGATTCTAAGAACTAATAGTGATTTGATGATGAGGTCTATTATTTACACCTCTCTATTATCTGTTTTTCTTAGATTAAGTCTACTCTGGGTTTATCCATCCCTTGCCCAGTATATTTCTCTTTCAATATTTCCACATCTCTTCTTTCAAAAAAAGTTTTTTACTCAATTACATGTAAACATGTTTAAATATTTATAAAAAACTTTTTTTTCAATTCCGAATTCTCTCCCTCTCTCCCCTTCTCCCTCCTTGAGAAGGTAAGCAATTTAATATAGATTATACATGTGTAGTCATTTCCATATCTCTTCTCCAGGAACCAGGAATACTTTCAACCCTTTCCCCTGGTTAAGCTTTTCAGGATGCACTGCCAGCAATTTGCCAATGATGTGGGCAGTTCAAATAGTTGCTTAAGGCATTGAAACAGAGGCAGTGTTTGAAATTCTGCAAGCAATTTCATGAGTCTTCTAGAGGAAATGAGGAAAGAAAGGAGGGGTGTTTGAAAAATGGGGGAAGGTCTCATTCCTCTGCTCAATTTACCTCAGGTGCAAGAATAGGTATGGATTTGAACTCTTCACCCTCATTTTCACACTCAGCCATGAATGGTGCCCTTCAGCACAGTTGAAACAAATATTTGCTCACAATTTATTACTCTGAGTTTCCCTGTTTTAGAATGTAATGTGCAATCTAATGGAATCCATGCTGGTGTCCCAGGGGCTGCATCTCCATAGGCAGCCTGGGACAGCCGGGAGGCTGGCTTACCCTGCCCCGGGCTACCTGTCTGCAGGATCAGCAACCATAGGATGGTAACTTCCAGCAGAGGGGACAGATTTATTTCTCCTTCTCTTTAGTAGGGCAGAATTTCATGTATGATTTCTCACTGAGGTAGAGGACATGGTAAGACTGTCCTTATTTACCCTGAAGGGATTTTCCTTCCCTATATTTGTGAATTTGTAGTTAATTCACCAGATGGTTAGCACAACTAGGGGCTTTGTGGGTTACTAGGGGTTACTTTTGCTGTCCCTCATTGGTCTGGTCATGTATAGCACTGTTTCACTGTGTAAACCTCATATTAGGCAGTTTTGTCAGGAAGAACAAGCTTTGGTCTTTGAGTCTCTGGAAGAGAACTTATCAATAATCTGGTCCAACTCTCATTTTTCAGATAGTAAAAATGAGGTCTAGAAAAAGAAGGGATTTGTTCAATTTTTCTAGTCATATTCAGAGTTGGAATTTGAACAAAGGACATCTCCAAATCCACTGGACTTTCCTCTTTATTATTTATAAAATAAAATTGCCATATAAAACCCCAGTCTATCTCATGTCAGTCTACCCTATTTTCCAGTCAGAACTAAATAACTGCCGCAAATGCAGTATTGAGCAAAATGTTAGATTATTGGGTCATAGATAATGCCATACCAGAGAATGAGAGTGTGATATGGCCCAAGAGAATAACTTGTATTATATAGGGCACAAATCAAATGAAAATGATGACCTCTTAACTTTCTCAATTGGTTACTTCATTATAAAATGTTGATGATAACACATATCTTTGAAGTTGCTAGATTGCAACGTTAGGAAGTTAGGAAGACCTGAGTTCAAATATGACCTCAGACATTTACTAGTTGTGTGATCTTGGACAAGGCGCTTAACCTCTGTCTGTCTCAGTTTTCTCAACAGTAGAATGAGGATAATTGTAGCATCTACCTCTGTTATTATGTAAAGCAAATAAGATAATATTTGTATAGTGCCTGATATAGTAGGAACTTAAAATTTGTTTTTCTTTTCTTTCACTTCCTCTGAGAATCATGATGTGGATAGAGTTAGGAAGACTAGAGTTTGAAGTAAAACTTGGATTTTAATAAAAACTGTCAAACCACAGAGAAATTGCTTAGTATCTCTGAAACTTTAGTTTTCAAATGAGAGTAATAGTAGCAGTGGTGCCTTCTTCTCTGGGTTGCTGTAATAATCAATATAAGATTTAAAATGGTTTGTAAATTTTAAACCACAATATAAATATCAGCTTCTATTACCTAGTAGTGGGCAGCTATGTGGTATAGTGGATGGAGTACCAGGCCTGGAGTCAGGGAGACTCATCTTCTTGAGTTCAAATCTGACCTCAAATACTTCTTAACTGTGTCATCTTGGGCAATTAACTCAACCCTATTTGCCTCAGTTTCCTTATCTATAAAATAAGTTGGAGAAGGAAATTCCAAACTTCTTCAGTATCTTTGCCAAGAAAACCCTAAATAGAATCAGGAAGAATTGGGCATAACTGAAACATCTGAACAACGACAATTTCTCTGACTTGGGCAAATTTATTTTTAACTTACCCTGTTTGTAAGGCTATGCCATTCATTATGCTTGCAAGAATGTGTATCACAACACAGCTGATCTGATTGCTTAGACCCTCCTATTGATTTCTAGATCCCTGTTTGGATATTATAAATAGGGCAATTAGAATCTGGTCCAAGGATGTCAGCCCATCCCAAACCTGATCAGACTAGTTCAATCAAATGAGATATTTATTTATGTACTTAGTATAAGAAGTGTAACATCAGTGCCTATTCCCTCCCTTTCTTAAAAGACTCAAAGTTCAACATGGGGGAAAAGAAGAAAAACTCAATTATTTTCCATTTCCAATTTGAAAATTTAACTAATTATGGCTGAACTTAAGAAACATGGAGTACTATTTAGTTCTTGTGGAATAGTAGTAGAAATGAAGGAGACAAAAAGTTTACCGATACTGTCTAGTCTAATGCATCAGTCAGAGATGGGTGGATCATCATAAAAAGATTTAGTGATGGAGCAGAGTTCTTGCAGGCAAAGAGCAGTTGCCCTCCATTGCCATATTAAACACTGGCCCATCTCAAGTCATTCTACCCTACTTTCCAGAAAGAACTAAATAACTACTACAAATGCAGTACTGAGCAAAATGTTAGATTATTGGATCATGGATAATGCCATACCAGAGAATGAGAGTGTGATGATATGTCCCAAGAGAATCACTTATATTTTGGGGCACAAGTCAAATGAAAAGGATGACCTCTTAACTCTTCTGAGATATTACTAGATTTCCACAAAAATAATAACAGCAGAGATTTATATAGTCTGAAAGGTTTGGAAAGTTCTTTTCTTACTACAGTACTGTGGTTGTAAGAAATTTCTCCTTTTTTTTTTGGTTTATGATTTCAGTGATGTAGAGAACTATCAATGTCCAAATTCACTTCACAGATAAAGATCTCTAATAGTCTTATTCCTCTGTAGCTTAAAGTCTTAATGGATTATCGGGGGGTGCTGAAAGATCAAGTGACTCAGTCAGTACTGTGTCAAAACTGGAAAGTTTGAGGCCTTTGGGAATCTGAGCTTAGTTCCCAATACATTATGATGCTCTGCCTTTCATCCCCATCTTACAGATGAGGAAACAGACTTTGGGAAGTTCTTGCTCACATTTGCCTGAAACCTAGGTCTTCAGGTGCCCAAATTTAGGGTGCTTTCTACTGTACCACCCTGCCTACTCCTCTTGACCTTGCAGAACCAGTAATGGAACCACACTAGTGAATGGGTGGGAGGTTCCTAACTATTTAAGAGCAGTTTGCTGAGAATTGCAACTTGGGTCAAGTGACTCTTTTATTATAGAGTGAGACTCTAGGAAGAAGTGTGAATTTTGAGATCATCACAGTAGCCCAGTTCTGGAAATAGTCTGTTTTTTTTCTACTGAACAAAGTTCAATTTACCTAGCCTGATGTTTGAATTCAATCCACAATCTGGCACCAGCTAAGCTTTTCAGTCTTATCTCTCCTTATTGTCTTCTGTGGACTCTGTGGTCTAGCCAAACTATACAGCTTATCATCCTCCCAGCACACATTGCCATTCTTCTGTCCCATTATGTGACACCCTCCCACTAATGTCCCTTTTCTCATGCTATTGCCATCCCCTTCTATCTCTGCTGGATTCTCCCCTAGCATAAATGTTAGCTTGACTTTCATGAAGCCTTCATTAATTCCAATTATAAATAATCTTGCCTATTTCAGAATTTACACAGCAAGAGTATACCTTTCACTTTACATATCTATTTATCTATCTATCTATCTATCTATCTATCGATACATACCCACATATATTCACACATACAAATATACACACATATATTTATGTGTATGTAGATGTAGCTAGATAGTTGGGTAGCTGGGTAGAACAGTGGATAGGGTCCTGTACCTGAAGTCAGGAAGATTCATTCTCCTGAGTTCAAATCTAGTCTTAGATATTCGCTAGCTATGTGACCTTGGGCAAGTCATTTAATCCTGTTTACCTCAGTTTCCTCATCTGTTCAATGAGCTGGAGAAGGAAATGGAAAACCATTCCAGTATCTTTGCCAAGAAAACCTCAAAATGGTTCATGAGGAGTAGGATATGACTGAAAATTGACTAAATAATAAAGATAAATGGATATATGGATGATGTATCTATCCACCCATCCATCTCTATCCAACCTCTCTCTCTCTCTCTCTCTCTCTCTCTCTCTCTCTCTCTCTCTCTCTCATCTCCTTTACTAGAACATAAACTACTAGAATACAGAGACTGCTTTATTTTTCATCTTTGGATTCTCATAGTTCTTAGCATTGTATTTTGCACACAGTGAGTATTTAATAAATTGCTGAATTGAATTGTTTTGGTAGTTGTAGTTTTGGGATGGCCCCAGAATAGATTGTACCTTGGCAGTTCTCTCCCCTGAGGCTGATGCTACATTAATTTGATTAGATTTAGCTCTTATATAACTGCCACTCTCCTTCCTCTGATCTTAGCTTCTAAGTTTAGCTTCCATGCTCCATCTCTCTTGATTTGCTCTATGAGACTCCCAGAATCTTTCTATGTAGAGGTTTTTAATCTAGAGGAAGACAGCTGAAATATCAAGGAATGGAGAAGAGAGGCAAGAACAGTCAGTTGACATTTAAGGACATGGAAGAAGAAGATTTTCCACTAGAGAATGGACATAGTTAAGTGTCATAGAGCTAGAAATAGAAGAAAGATCATATAATAAAACCCTTTCATTTATAGATGAGGAAAGTAAGGCACAGAGAGGTTAAATGATTTACTCTAGGTCAAATGGGAATTGGGAGTACATTGGACATGGTGGCAAGTTCAGAGTTAGGAAGAGCAGAGTTCAAATCTATCCTCCAACACAGACCTCTGTTTGCCTCAGCTTCCTCATCTCTTAAGTGGGGATAATAGCATCCTTATCCAAGGATCAAATGAAGTAATAACTGTTAACTGCCTGACAATAATTAAGTACTATATAAATGGGAGCTAGCAAAACAATCCCAAGACAGTAGTCAAACCTCAGTCTTCTGATTCTCAACCTGGTACTTATTCTATTTTACTCTAACAAAATTCATAAAATCAACAAACAATCAACAAATATCCATTGAGTGCTTACTCTGTGCCAGACATTTCACATAGATATATTTAGAGAACTTTCCGAGTTAGGGCAGAAATGATGAAATAATGGCCAAGAGGAAGAGAGGCCCTGGAGCACTGATGCTACATTGCTGCAAGGGAGGATACAGGGTATTCCTCCAAGATGTGTGCTGCAGTGTTTCCACAGATGTGGGTCATTCCTAAAGTGTGGAGCCTGGGGACAAGATTCTGGCAATCTTGATTCACCAAGGATCTACTGTCAACAGACAAACCTTGACTTGGACACCAATTCTGAAATGTTGGAATAAGTTCACTTTATCTCTTGGGGACAGAGAGAGGCAAATTTAGAATACATTAAAAAAAAAGTCCTGTTTTACACAGTGGGTAATGAGTCACTGAAAAGCTGAAAATAAAAATCAACTCCAAAACTTTAGATGAAATTGATGGTTGAGACAAATGTTAGGAATAATTGCAGGAGATGAGGGGCTTTTTGATAGTGGGGAAAGGAAATGATGCTGTTATTGCTGTTAGGAGAGACAAGCATAACTTTAAACATCAGGCCCCTTGGTACTGCTCTCAGAGACAGAATACTGGGATGGATGGATCATGGGTGGGTGGTATTTATGGTTGCTTTGATACACACATACACATACATATTATACATATATATATATATATATATATATATATATATATATACACACACATAATTTTATCCTAAAATAACAGAGTTAGAAGGGACTTTAGAAACTGCTATGTTCCCTCTGCCTTTTTTTCAATGAAAAACCAAAAATAAAACAGTTGAAAATGAGAGACTTATTCAAGATCATACAATTAAGTTAATGTTTTAGAACTGAGACTTCCAACATGCAGACACATTTGTTCTATGCTCTATGTACATTGTTGGTCTCACTATCTTGATTGAGTCCATCATTAGCAGACTTAGATTCTCATTTTCTCATTTCTGAATGGACAGATTGTACCATTAAAACTCTTCTAACAACGAGACCAGAAACTTTGAGAAGGGGTTCTTAGCATTTTTTCTGTCAAAGACCTTATGGCAGCATAGGACAAATATTTTAAAATTCATAAGATAGGCTACAGTATCACAAAGAAAATCAATTACATTGAAATGCAGTTATCGAAACATTAAAAATACAAATTAATAAACCTCAGGTTAAAAACTTGTGACTTAAAATGTGCTTCAAGGGACCTATCAAAACTATAAGGAGAAAATATTTTGAATGGAAAAGGGAAAGGCCTAGTTTATCCAAATCCTACTGGACAACTTATTAGATAGATCAATCAGAATATCTTGCTTTTAAAAATAAAAGTTTCAGAAATTCATAATGGCAAAAACCATCCAATCAATAGGAAGAATTATAGAGATGTGTCATGAAGGAGAAAAGGATGATATTTATGAGCAAATGGAAGGCAGAGAAAGAGACTATTGATGAGAGTAGAAGCAGAACAGGATAATGTTGTCTTATTAAAAATTAGATGGGGCTAGTCATATTACAGCATGGGTATAAACTCCAAGCTTCTGGATGATGACCTTTTGGTTGGGAAAAATAAAAAACCTCTGCTGTGAATATTAAAGACATATTTACCTTTCAGCCTGGGAACAGCTTTACTTCCTGAAGGCTGGACTTGGGCCAGGCCTAGTCCACAGCCAACTGAATGGCTCAATAAATAGCAAGGTCATTTAGAGGATCTTTGGCTTTTGGCTTTAACTCTTGACTGCCTGAAAATAATTAAAATAAAAACCTGGGCCTACTTGTGCAAACTGCTATACCTCGATATAGTGGCACCCTTCTTGTTTTATACTCTTGTTTATTCTTGGCTTGTAAGAGATCTGAGAAGTCTTAACACCCTTTTTTATTTTTTGGACTTTTTTTCTCCATTAAAAATACAAATTTTTCTTCCTAGCATTGTGGGAAAATTTGCTTTGGGAAATGTCACTAGTACCTAGGTTTGGTACTAGTCTATTCAATAAAGAGTGTCTAAGAAAATACTTCCTCCTGGAGGATGGGAGGATACTGCCATTTCCCCAGGATTTGCAGTTGTGGTTACCTTTTGATATTCTTGATTTAGTGCTTAACTGATTCTACACCTTTCCATAACTGATTCTATCCTCTATTCCCTGAGTTTTATGGCTATCTTGGAATTAGTAAGCTACAGATTTTTATTTATAATTAAATAGGTACAGGAACTCTTTACCCAATTCTTCCATTGATGCCTTATCATAAAAGTGACCCTAGATTCTTAAAGGCTATTTTTGAGGTCAGAGCTTTGATAATGTTGTTTTGGTCAGGTCTTCTAATAAGCTGGAAAGGCTTTTGGCTACAGACTTGGTAATGGATTGGGTGTCTGTGTCTAACATACTTTGGCAAGGTTCACAGCAATTCAAAATGACAACTTATTATGGCTAGGAGAGGTTGGAATATGAGTTAATGGAGTGAAAATCAACACTGATGTGTCAGCCCTTGAGCTTGGCACTGGAGGACTCTTCTGTTATGTAAAAGCAAAACAAACCCTGTCTGGGAGTTTTCATTGATTTGGTAGAAAACTTTTAAGCCTTATCTGAGGTCACTCTTTCCCTTTAGGGAGATGAGTTTGATGATCATTAGAGATAATCAACAATAGCCATAGAAGAATGGTAAATGATTGGTGATTGATAAGGTCATGGCAAAGCAACACATATTCAGCTCATGAACCATCTGTCTACTCCTGTGTGAAGATTGTATAATAATACTATATAATACTAAACTGCAGAAAGTTGGAAGACAGAAATGTATGTGATAGGATCCTTTATCAGGTACTATATACTTCCCTTCCAACTCTGCAATTCTGTGGGTGGAGATTGCTCCAGAAGGAATGTTTCAAGGAGTGAATGCATGAATGAAAATTTTTTTGAGTGTTTTGTATGTGTTAAATACTGTGCAAAGTGCTGCTGGGGAAAGAATTTATAAAAGCAGGATGGTTTCTGACCTGGTAAAGCTTTTATCCTAACAGAAAGAGGTGACACATATAGGGGAATCATGGCCAGGAAAAGGATGTTGGGTGTGGGAATTCACAAAGCTGGTGAATGGAACAACATGTCAGTGCATTGACAACTCCTTTCTACAAAAAAGCCTTGCATCTACATAAAAGATGACTGAGTCATCAATACATAGTCTTTTCTTCTAGGTTCTGAGCATAGGAGCATAGTAGATGTTCTATGCATCAATATATGACTTTCATGAATAGAAAAGAAATCATTATGTGGTGGTCAGATTTATATTGAACAATAGTTTATCATCAGACCCTAACATGGTACTTTTCCAGACTGGTAGAAATTTTAAGAATGTGTTCCACTGCCAGGATGAGGCAGCCTTTCCACAGAATATTGAGAAAAATGATTATTAATAACCAGTTGTCTGCTCTTTCTAAAGTACTGATTTTAAAAGTTCATTCTCTTGAAGGACAGTACTGATAATAAGATTAGACTTTTTTGTTCAGACCCAACCCAGGTGGGGTAAGCTCTTGTTTTCTACTCAGGTTTGAATCCCGATAAATTCTTTGAACAGATTGCCCAAGATTGAGGGTAATTTAGAAGAAAGTGACTTAATTCAGGTCCAGCCCCCATTGTAATGTTCATTCTTTCACTAATTGTTAACCATTCTGAGTTGGTTGTTACCTTTGGGAACACCTCTATTCCAATGGATATTATAAGCCTTGAGCCCACCTCCATGATTTCCTTTTCTTTGACAGAGAGAGACTATCCTCTTATTAAAATGTTGGCATTATTAGTAAAATGACTAAATTACCCAGAAGTTATGTCTCTTGAACCTTTTGATTTTTTCATTTTAAAATTTTTTTATTTTTAGGTTTTTGCAAGGCAAATGGGGTTAAGTGGCTTGCCTAAGGCCACACAGCTAGGTAATTTCTCGAACCTTTTTTAAATGCCACAGTTAGGTATAGTAGAAATATCAAAGGTTCTGGGTTCAGATCCTATTTTTGGCATGCAATAGCTATGTGACCTTGGGCAAGCCACAACCTCTGTTGGTCTCAAGTTCCTCTTCTGTAAAAAAAAGGGGGGTTACTAAATGGTCTTGTTATATCCCTTCCAGCTCTCATTCATGATCCTTTGAGCCTGATTAGTTATGATGCTCACTGAGACCTTGCAGACATTCTGCTGAGTATCTGTGTTTGAACTTTCTTTCATTATAACTGAGGTGGAGCAATTATAAAGCTCATTGAGTTATAGGAACAAGAAAGCAGTCAAGCAAAACCTGAAGCATTCTAAGAAAGTTGAGTCTCCTTAGCTTGATGGTCCCTGAATTCTCTGCAATTCTAATCTTGATGAGGGGATTTCAGTGGCACTGACTAAATAGGAAATGAAATTTTTTTTTTCTTAATATTTTGCTTTTGTTTGATGGGAATGTGACAACTGATGGACCAAGATTGGAACATTAAGGAGAGGAAGCTGACAATGTTTTAAAAAGAATTCCTGGCCCTTGTTGGCAAAAGAGTGCTTGCTTCTTCTGAATTTTCCATCTGTTTTCACATCAAGTTATTTAATTTACTGCAGAATTTTCTTCCCCACCCCATATTTTGAATTTTCAAAGGAGTATCTAAATGGCTTTATCAAATGCCTGAACCCCAGAAGGGACGGAGGAAGAAAGGGGATAACAGATTTTGAATTAATTTCTTATGGAATGCTACGACAGTCAGAGAAAGGTTTACTAAACTCCTAGGGAGTACAAATGTATATTTTACATTTGTCCTTATGACAACTCCATCTAACAAGGAATTTCTTGAAATATACACACATACATAATACATAAAACCTACATATGCTCCCCCCAATGATTTACATTTGAATTATGATTCAGGATATCTAACCTGGCATATAGCCTGCTTGCTTGAATATTTCAATCTTACAGTGTTTCTTTCCTCTTAAACTCAGTTCTGGAGAAGAATGACAGCTGAGAGCAGCAGGGACAAGTCATTTACTTAAGTTTCTCCTACCAGCATTTGTTTGAAAAAATAGGGATTATTCTTTTCCTCTTCTAGGAGAGAGGGTTTGGCAACTGGTGGGATCTCTCCAGTAGCCTAGGGCCAGTATGTTAAGGACTTGTGGTTTGGTTGTCTTGGAAATTCCCAATGTGGGAAACCATCTGTCATTTGTAGTCTTTAATAGATGGCTGAAGTTCAGTGAGGTTAAATCATTGTCCTGGTCATTCAGTTACAGTATACGTGTGTGTATACATACATACATACATACATACATACATACATACATATACATGTTTACACATTATATACATATATGCACATATATCCCACAAATATGCAGCTCCAAAAATATTGATGCTTATGTATGAATGTAAAAAAAGGATACACATACACATATATACACATTTTAAGGTTTCTGAAGAATTTTCTACAACAACTCTATGAGGAAGAAAGTAGGAATATGAGTGATTAGTTCATAGTCACATGGAGAGTGAGAGGAAAAACTCTGACTTTCAAAGTCCAGTGATTTTTTTTTGTCTTTAAAAAAACAAAATGAATTTTTTTTTGTAATGGACAAAACCTATCTTTTTTCTTTACACATCCTCATCAAAAAAAGGAAAAAAAAACAAAATGTTTGTATTAAATATACACAGACAAGAAAAATAAAATCCTATATTGGTCGTGATCAAAAAGTCTATCTCAATCTGTAGTGATTCTGTTACCTCACTGTTAGGAAGTTGGTTGCATGTGCACAAGGTCCTTCTATTCATAAAGTAGAAATGGTGATAACCCATACAGATCCCCAGTAAGTGGCATGATAAAAGGCCAGATCTATGGAATTTAAATGTGGGAGAAACCTGAGTAATGAGTCCAACCTCTTTTTATATAGATACAAAGAATGAGGTCAAGTGAGATCAAAAGACTCACATAGGGTCCCACAATGACTTAGCAACACAGTTGGTGCTAAACCTTATTCTTTTAACTGTTCATAACATAGATCCTGCCATTAAATTACTCTGAGAAAGATGAGACCTAGGAAGTCTCTGAAGTAGATAGTACTACCTTATTATACCATTCTCTATTCAAGTCTCACTCTCATACCTCATCCTGACATGGGGGCTTTTCTAGAGAAATATAAAACCTCTAGTTTATGGGGCAGCTAGGTAACATAGTGCCCAACCTGAAGTCAGGAAGGATCTGAGTTCAAATTTGACCTCAGATGCTTCTAACTGTGTGGCTCTGGGTAAGTTACTTAACCCTATTTGCCTCATTTTCCTTATCTGTAAAATGAGCTGGAAAAGGAAATGGGAAACCAGTTTAGTATTCTTTCTCTCCCTCTCAGCCTCCACTGCTTTTGACCTTTTTATTGCCAGTTTCATCTAATTTTACCGTCTTGAACTTCTTTCAACCATCTTGGAAACTTTATCTAGAACAATAATAACATTTTAGTACCTTGGCTAGGAAAACCCCCAAAAGGGTCAGGAAGAGCTGGTCATGACTAAAACAACGCAACAGCAACAACAATAACAAAAGCATGATCTCCGGTTGGTCCTACTAAGCTGGAAAGCTTTTGAGAATAGATTTGATGACAGGTTGCATATCCATCATCTGAGGAATTAACGTGGCAGACTTTGAAGAACCTTATTTGGAGTGTTGCCATCAGAGTACTTGGAGGCAAGGGGAACTCTCATTATAAAGATGTGGTAGACAAACTAACACTTTCTTTGGAGAGTGCAGAGGTTTTTATCTTTGGGGATCCCCCCCCTTGTTCCTGAACTTCCTCTAGAGGGGATAAAGAAGACTCATTTCTGAAATAAAAAAATGAGTCATGTCAGTTGTTTTTGTGGGGAGCACACTTTGAGGGATTAGGGAACAGAAGATGGGAAGTAATTGATTACAAAGGAATGATTGCCCATTTTGATTGCCAAAAAAGACTTCTAGTTTTTCTTTTTTTTTCTTCTTTTGGCTATCTGGATACCAATTAAGATGGATCTCGGCCAATCCATTCTAAGGAGAAGTCAAATTCTCATACCTCTCCTACCTAACATAAAACTAGTTTTGGTTCCCCATGAAATATAGGCTGGAGCAGAAGATCTCCTCTCACAACTGGAAGAAGATAAGATTATAAATCTGGAGCTAGAAGAGAACTCTGAGGCCATCTTGTCCGAACCTATCATTTCATATATTGGAAGAGAGGTGACAAGACCAAAGTCATACATCAGAGAGTACTTTGAAACTTGTCCTCTAATACTAGAACCTATTCTTTCCAATCTACTATGCTGGTTCCATGAAGTCCGATGAGAAATTGAGCAACATGTTCAGTTGTCAAGGATCTGAGATCATGTTTCTGTGAACCTCTGGCTGGTTTCCATTGGCTAAAACATGGCATCTCATTTCACTGCCTGGTAAAATGGAAGTGAGGATGTAAATTTATGGGAAAGGAATGGAAGTTTAGTGGTTGTAAAATGCTTTGTAAATTCAGAAGGCTATATAAATTTGAGGTGTTACTGTTTTCAACTTGACTTTTTCCATCTGTCACTTTGCACTTTGTTTTAGGTGGAAGCAAATTGGGGTATAGCATATATTCACTAGGTTTTTGTGACATTTAGACAGAATGGCTAGGGGATAATATCCCTTAAATAGGACATACATTTTTTTATTTCATGGTAGTGTTGTTGAAGATGCAGTATTTATTTTCTCTCTATTTGTTTCTTCCCCCTCCTTCTCTGCTTTCCTCTTTTTTTCTGTCTCTTTCTCTTCTCTCCCTTCCCCCCCCTCTCTCCCCCTCTTTCCCTCCCTCTCTTTCTCTGTCTCTGTCTCTGTCTCTCTGTGTCTGTCTCTCTCAGTCTCTGTTTCTCTCTCTCTCTCTCTCTCTCTCTCTGTGTCTCTCTCTCTTCTAAATTCCTATAGACATATTCTGACAGGAAATTTAAAAGTCAAATATTTAGCAGCTGTATTTGGAAAGGAAGGAAAAAAAAAGAAAAGCATCAGTTTATAGGCTGTTTATAGGCTATGCACATCATTTACTCCTGAGGTCTCAAGATACTGGAGCCAGAAACTGCTTGAGTACCTCATTGTTTACCCAGAATTAGACTGGCACAGACAAGCAGTCAGAAAACTGTGCCAAGTGGGTGCAGAAGAGGGTGAATGGCACCCGCCATCTTGGCATACATGTCCCATAAAGGAGCCTTGGTGTTTACAGCTCACAGGTTCTTTGTGTCTCCTTCCCATCATTCTTTTTTTAAAAAATCCACCAGGTTGTACTTTTCTCTCTCTCTCTTTTTTAATCCCTTTAAGAACAAATAATCTTTTAGATTTATTTGGGAGTTTTGCCTAAACTAACAAATTAATTTCAAATTTATAGGATCTTAAAAATTTTCTCAAGAAAAAATACGCATAATAAAAAAATTACAATCATTAAAGCTCTTTTTAGAGGTGGAAATATTTCCAAAGTAGAGAGCAAACAAGTATATATTTTTCCACATTGGAAGAGAAAGGGTCCATGGGTTGGGATCTAGAAGGTGCAGTGGAGAGAGCACAGGCCCTGGAGTCAGGAGGATCTGAGTTCAAATACAGCCTCAGACACTTAATAATTACCTAGCTGTGTGACCTTGGGCAACCCACTTAACCCCATTGCCTTGCAAAAAACCAAAAAAAAAACAACAACAGAAAAAGAATGAAGGTCAAGCACCATCATCATCATCATCATCATCAACAACAACAACCCCATTGAAGAGATCACAGATTTATGTTGTATTTCTAAATAGAATTTATAAGGTCCTTGAAGGCAGGGATTTTTTTTTTCTGAGTTTTTATCATCAGCACAATGTTGTACATTTTTGCATATTTCTGACAGAATGTATGGTTTTATTAGTGTAATTTGTATATAGTAATACACTCTTGATGAGGAACTTCTACCAAAGCAGATGAGTAAGTACATTCTCTGTTCAACTTATAGTCTTAGAGAGAAATAATTGACTTGTCCTGTGTCATCTAGCCAGAAATGTCCTTATTTCAAGGTTGGTTCTCTTGTCACTCTATCATAATTCATTATGTCATTATGTCATGGTAGTGGTAGATAACAAAGCATGGAAAAATAGATTGAATGAATGCTTTTGGACTTTTTAAATACAATGTGAGCTCCTTGGGGGCAGGAGCTGTTTTTTAAAAATAAAATTTGTCTTTGCATCCCAATTGCCTAGCACATTGACTTGCATACAACAGACTCTTAATAAATACTTTGTGAATTAGTCTAGGTTTAAATACCTTACCTTCAGCTAAAAATTTTAATCTTCTCTTCTATTATGGAAAGTAGATTGGAACTCAGTTTCATTCCATTCACTTGCCTGTGGTATTGAAGGTCCTGCCTTTTTCTTATACTCAGAACTAGATCCACTTTGCCCTGGAAACAATTCTAATTTTATTCTCTCATTCAGAACCCCATTATTGGTTTTAGGTGGCATAATTGATATCCTTTCCCCCCCTTTCTTGTCGTGGAAGCATGTTTTTTTTCCCTCCTAAGTACTATACACATCCTCTTTTGCTTTTTCTAAATCCTATTTGTCATGGGCTCTTGCTTATGCCAGAAAAACTCTTCACTTTTCTCAAACCTTCCAGAGAGTAAGGAAGATTGACCTCCTTATTACACAGTAAAACAACTCAGTTCTTTGAGTCAGGTTTTAGAGCATTCCATAAACTTGAATAGAGAAAATCTCTTCTCTAGGTTTGTGTAGGGGTATGAAAATTTGGTTGCCTCTTAATAAAGAGGTAAATAGATGATTTTCTAAGCCATGTTTCCTCCTCTCCCATTCCCTCTTGAAGAGCATACTATGATCTACAGAATGGACTGGATTATTTGTAGTCAATACAGTCAACATTCTATTTTCAATGTCTTCACACAGGTTATTATCCAGGTTTAGAATGCATTCCTGGGAGTCTAACTTTACCTTCTAATAATCTGGTTTTTTTTGGAACTTATTTATTTGTTTGTTTGTTTGTTTGTTTATTAATTAATTCATTTATTTATGTATCCTTTGTTTGTTTTGGTTCAGACCTATCATTTCCTTGGTAGAGAGAGTTCCCAGTGAGGCTGCATCCTCTCCCAAAGCAGGCAGATTAGTCTTTATTTCCAAGCCCTTTCCCCTTATACTGAAATTAATTTATTTCTTCCTATTCTTCAGGGGTGGGCTAGTGCAACTTTTAGTCTTAGAGAGTTCCCTTGGACTTTGAGAGGGTCAAGGACGTTCACAGGGTTCACAAAACTAAAGTGTATCAGAAGGTGAGACTTGAACCCAGGTCTTCGAGATTCTGAAGTCTATTCTCTGGCCATTAAGCTAAGCTGGTTCTGATGCAGCCTCTTGGGGAAAACATTACCTAATTTCCAACATTTTCAACATGCCCACAAGTGGTATTTCTTTCCTCCTTAAATTTTCATTAATTTGCTGTTTATATGTTAAACACCCCTATTAGAATGTAAGCTTCTTGAATAGCCTGGTTTTGTTTTTCCTTTTTGATTTTTGAGTCCCTCAGCACTGTATTTTTTTTGTATTGTGGGTGTCTAACAAATGTTGGTCTGGACTGGCATAGTAAAGATGTGACTAGATGCCAGGAGATATCTGAATTCAATTTTTCCCCCTCTGGTGCCTATTTGTTTTGTGATCTTTGATAAGAATTTTATTTCTCTGAATCTCAGAGTTCTCATATACCAAAGGGGATAATACTGTCTGTAGTATTTATGTTAGAGGCTTATTAGGTGGCTCAAATGAGATCTATATGTAAAATGCTCAATAAACTTTATAACCCATATTACTATCAGCTATTATTCTTAGAGAAAAATTAGGCTATAGCTATTTATAACCTGCTAAATTTAAAGACAATAGCTAAATTTGAAACTGGGAAGTCTTGAGTTTAAATCCTCTTTTGACATATCCTTGGGTGTGTGATCCTGGGCTCAATTGAAATCATCTTTCTGTTTTATAATTGCTAATAATAATAATAATATAATAATAACAATAATAACAACAACAATAATGATAGATAAATAGCTTCTATAATGCTTTTACAAAGAGCTCTGCAAATATTTTCTCATTTTATCCTTTCTACAATACTTTTAAGGAGGTACTTTTATCATCCTCATTTTACAGCTGAGGAAACTGAGACTGAAAGAGGTTAAGTGACTTGCCTAGCTAAGATGGTGTTTGAAGTAGGATTTGAACTTCAAAACTACAATTCTAACTTTCTGTTGTTTCTGAGCAACTTTGAAAGACTGTAAGTTGCAGAAAAAGTGCTGACCTGTATCAGGAGATATACCAGAACCCTCACCAGAGGATTCTGTGATAGAAAATAATAGATTCAGTAGCTATCATCATTCTAATGTCACCAGGCCTAGTAGAGATAGGCATGAGTTCTCCCATGAACAAACTAAAAAGACTGGGCCATCATTGACTATCAAGTCTATTTTCCAGTTTTTAATGGAAGATGAGATAACAAATAATTTACAAAGACAAAAATGAAATAGGGGAGAATATAATCCAATAGGAGAGAAGACACCTATCTAGATGAAGACATAGAAGACATATATGAGGTCCTGATGGGGTAGGATGAGGTAAAGAGGTTCTATTTATAGAGACTGAGAAAGGTTCCTTTTGAAAGATGGCTCCTGGGCTGGGACTGGAAAGAAACTACGGGTGTTAGGCTTAGAGGGTAGTCATGGAGAACTGATGAAGAGTCAAGAAAGGAAGCTGGGAAGGAATAGTCTTAACTTTCACTCTCTGCTTTTTCATCAATGATAGGAAAGGGTTCTATAACAAAAAAGCTTTCTTTTAAAGTGACGAACTGATGGGAGAATGTACTATTGATTTTCAATTTCCCTTTCTTTCCTGGGATGATGCTAACAAAGAACTCTTCTAGTCTCAGAAAGGGAAAAGTAGAATCTGTGCCCTAGGATCAATCACTCTCCACCCAAAGGAACCTTCCTGATCATTTAGTCCAAAGTTCTTATTTTACAGATAAGGACCTGAGACCCAGAAAGGAGAAGTGATTTATCCAGAGTCATACAGCAGGGATAGAACTGAGATTTGAAACCACATTTTTAACTTCCAATACCTTGTAGAGTAACTCATACCTATAATGGCAGCTCAATGGCTTCAATTAGAGCAAAGGATTTGGTTGAATCAAATGATTTGTAAGATTTCTTTCATATATTAATATTCTATTATCATTGTTAATATCTAGCATTGAGAATCATCTATCTACACTAAAAGTCTACAGTGGGGTGGCATGAATCACCTATTTTTATCAGAGCTTAGTGATCACAGATGGACACATGTCCTGGACTGTTCCCAGAATGAATGATGAAGATATTTGTCCTTAGCTGGTCCCTGCTACAAGTAACTCTGCAACTCCAGACAGGTCACTCTTCCTCTCTTGGTTTGAATTACTTCATCAGAAAAAGAAAAAGATCGGTGTTCATACTCTCTAAGATCCTGTTCAGTCACTATGATTCAACCTGAGCTTACCCTGTGTAAGGGACTTGGGGGAAGGGATGACTGGACTGATTACTTGTGCTCAGCAATCAGCTGCAGTCTGGACCTCTGTCTGACACAGAGTTGGCAATCTTCTAAATTATTAGGATAAATCCATTCTGTCCAATTTAGTCGATTTCTGGCACACAATTTTCTGAAGGAAGGAAGAAGTCATAGCAATGAAAGGTACTAAACTGGAAGCAATAGTTTTTTTTAATATCCCCATAAATTATATATATATATATATATATGTATATATATACATATATATAACAAGATATAAATAAATGTCATATATGTGTATACATATATACATACATATAGATATGTGTGTATATCTATATCCACATCTATAGATAGCTATCTCTCTATCCAGCTCTCTCTCTCTCTCTCTCTCATTTGGCTACTTGGCTACCTAGCTAGCTACCTATTTAGTTAGCTATTTTTTTCCCCCTAGGGTGATTCAACCCACCCCTTTTTCCCATCAAGAAGTCAAATCAAAAAGAATTATCTCTAGAGACAAAGGTCAGTTTTTGTTCTGAACTTTTCATTGTTATGTATTAGGAGGGGATGCATCTCTTGCTTCCCCTCCACAGGCAGCTTGTTAGAAAGTGGCAAAAACATACTATTGCTAGGGTCTTTTTGAGACCAGACACAAAGAGCTATATCATGGTAGACTCGGGGATCAGTAATTGACTGATAAAATACTTGCTAACAATTAGCATTTCAATACTACTCCAAGATTTGCGAGGCACTTTATACATGTTAACTCACAGTCATCTTATGAAGATCCATTATCTCCATTTAATGGATTAGGAAACTGAGGCAGAGAGATTTAAGTGACTAGCTCAGGATCACACAACTATTAAATGTCTGAGGCAGAATTCAAGCCCATTTTCCTGATTCCAAATCCTGTGCTTTATCTAAATGTAATGACCTTATTATAGGTCATTTGCTGCAAATATCTGAGTAAAATTTTAATCTCTATGTGCCTCAGTTTCTACATATGTAAAAAGTGGAAGTTAAATTAGTTGCCTTCTGAAGTCCCTTGTAGCTGTATAACTATACATCTACTTTGTTCAAGGATCTTTGATTTCACCAGGGTTGGTCATCCCTCCACCAGTGTAGATGGTGAGTTTTTTGGGCTCAGATGTTCTGCCTAAAATTATAGGATCATAGATATCAGCATGGGAGATACTCAGAATGAAACTAATCCAACTCCTTCATTTTTCAGGGGGTCTCCTAAAAACCATCCAGATAGGGAAATAAAGAAGATTCTTATGTTTATAGATAAATCTAAGAATTGACACTCCTTTATCTGATTAGCTCTGGGTGGAGATAGGGGTATAGACTATGTGACCTCTGGAAACCTTCATATGCTGTTGTTCTATGAAAGACATGACTAGTAGAAGGAAGAGCCGGTCTCATGCCCGGTGTGTGCCTCACCTCCCCCCAGGCAGCTGGTGGGGGCTCTATTGGGGGGTAGTACTTTGGGACATCCCAGGCCACAGCCGCCATAAACCATTTGAAGTCCTTGCACTTGAGGTGTTTTCGGAGCTCCTTCTGGGCAGAGATGTCACCGGTGGAAAGATGTCTGTACTCAGGGCGCCGCTGGTAAATGTACTCAGCAAATTCATCCATCCAGGTCTCTGCCACACGCTTTAGGTTCTGTGGAGCAGAAAAGAAGTTCATCAGTCATTTAGTAGTCCAGAATCTGACTGGGGCTCTGGGAAAGTTGAAAAGGGAAAGGAAGCCTGATAATCTTAGCCAGTTTTTGTGGGTGATATGTTAAGAGGAATGATAATTTCCCTCTCATATTATAGCTAATGATTAAAATTAGGAAGACCCCAGATTTTTTTTTTCCTTGCCTATTTTCTTGTCCAATCTCTCAAGGACAGGACTGATGGAAGATAGGTTTAACATTCTCATTTTGGGTATTACTGATGTACCCACTTGTTCAGGGTTGGGTTGGGGGAATATGGATTCTTTGTCTAAATTACTCCAAACTGGGGATGGTCTAGGTACAGTGATATGATGTCACTCCCAACTCATCACAAGAGTGAGTTCACTTCTCTTTGTAAACCCAACCTCTCATTAACTATTAATCAATCAGAGTTCACTGCCACTCTCAGGAACTTTCCTCTCCAAGGGTGTATGAAAGTTGCAAACCTCCTGCCATAATATTCTTTGGAATTTGAGAGTGTCACTGATATCTTATTAAAAATGCTGGCATTTATTAATTCAAGGATTAAATTATCCAGAAAATATGTTTCAAACTTCTTTAATATCACAATATGAAAGATTTAAATCTGTTACCAAAAAGATGCTTTTAAGTATATAGTATAAGCAAAGACCAAAGACATATTTTTTTAAAAAAAGTTGTCTTATTATGTAATTCTGTTATATCTCATACTATATGGTTCGTCCTTAAGGGCATGATTTCTCTCTCGTCACATTCAACTTAGATCAGTGCATACTATGGGAATGATGTAAGGACTAACAAATTGCCTTCTGTGGGGAGTTGGGGGAGGGAAGTGAGATTGGGGGAAAAACTGTAAAACTCAAAATAAATAAAACTTTTTTTTTTAGGTTTTTGCAAGGCCAATGGTGTTAAGTGGATTGCCCAAGGCCACACAGCTAGGTAATTATTAAGTGTCTTATGCTAGATTTGAACTCAGGTACTCCTGACTCCAAGGCCGGTACTTTATCCACTACACTACCTAGCTGCCCCAAAACCTTTCTAAAATTAAAAAAAAAATAATGATGTATATAGGAGACTTCTAGAGAACTCTGGTCTCAGGAATAACTAGGTTCAAACCCAATCATTACCTCATACTAGCTTGGTGACCAAAGACAAGTTATTAAACTTTTCAGTGTTTAGACAACTCTCCAAGACTATCACCTGCAGAGGAAATGTTGACCTCCATTGGAAAAGGGATCAATGAAATCAAAAAAGAAATGGTCCAAAGGGGGGAAAAAACCAAGCAAACATGTTTCACAATAACAGGTTTTCAGGTTTGCAAAGAGGGTACAACTGCCAAGGGGAGAATTCATTAATTCCAGCCAGTAAAGCTTCTAGTTTTGCTCCTTGCAAGCCCATTATGATTTTCCTCTTAGTGCACCAAGTCTGACTTCCCACATTTTTTAAAGTAGCTGACTTTGGAGGATAGGGAGTTTTTTCCAGCCCCCAAATTGTTTAAGCATCCACAGCAAATAGACAGAAATCTGGTAAAGCAGGACTGCAAATAAACTCCCTCAAGGTACACACAGATAACTAGGCATTACTAATATATTCAGAATGCTAGATTCTGACACCTCATTAATGTACAGTACTGATGCCCATAAGGGGTTCAGTCATTTACTGAAAAGCAAGGTGGAACTCGAGAAGATTCCAAAGCAATCAATCTTTGCTTCTAGGGATGTTTGCATTCAGTGATGGTGTTGGGAAACTTGAGGCAAGGGAAGAAAGCAACTCATTTAGAAGAAAGACAAAGTTGGGATCCTGGAAACTAATTCCCATTGCCACTAACTAGATGTGTAACCTTCGGCAAGATTCCTCCCAAGGCAGCCTGGTGGTGCAGTGGAAAGAATATTAGACCCCTAGGCAAGAAATCGTGAGTTCAAATCCTGCTTCAGGCACTTATTAGTTTTGTGATCCTGGGTAAGATATTTAACTTCTCTTGGACTTTGTTCCTCATCTATAAAATGAATGGGCTAGTCTAAATGGTCTTTAAGGTTCTTTTCAGCTCCAGATCTATGATCTGATCCTATGAACTCACTCAACATCTCATGGTCTCAGTTTCCTCATCTGTAAAATAAGAAAGTTGAACTAGATTAGTTCTATTCTCCTTTCTTTCTTCATCTTATCATCCAAATGCTTTCTCCTACTATCTCCTCCAGCCCTTTCTAACCGAAAGAGGAGGGTCCTACTCACCAAGACAAACCCTGCTACCTGTACAAGTAATCCCATTCCATCTTGTCTCTTCTAGCTCCCTCTATCACTCCCATTCTCTTACTAACCTTCAAACTTTCATGGTTATTGACTGCTTCTCTCTTAATTTCAAAAATGTTCATGTCTCTCAAAAAACCTTCACTTCATCCTTCTGTCACCATTATTGTCCATTATTGCCTTTGCTCCTTAGGGCAAAAATCTTTGATAAGACTGTCTACTGGGACAACTAGGTGGTACAGTGGATAGAGTCCTGGAGTCAGGAGGACCTGAGTTCCAAATCAGCCTCAGACATTTAATTGCTTAGCTGTGTGACCTTGGGCAAGACACTTAACTTAAATAAATAAAATCAAATAAATCCTAACAAAAAGAGAAGACTATCTACAAATCCACTCCTCTTTTCATTTCTTAACTTTCTACAATCCAGTTTCAAACTTCATGCTTCCACCAGAATTGCTCTTTCTAAAGTTACCAATGATTCCCTAATTGCCAAATCCAAATCTCAGTCCTCATTCTTTGTGACTTCTCTGCAGTCTTTGAAACTGTTAATCACCCTCTTTTCCTTGACTTTCTTCTTTCTAGGTTTTTGGGGCACTACTCTCTCCTGGTTCTCCTACTGCCCATCTTTCTGTTCTTTTTAGGAATATTTGCATTCAGTGATGGTATTGGGAAGCTTGAGGCAAGGAAAGAAAGCAACTTGTTTAGTAGAATCTGAAGACTAATTCTCACTGCCACTAACTAGATGTATAACCTTGAATTTCTCATCTGGGTCATGCCCACTAATTTCTACAATCACCCAGAGTTCTGTCCTGGACCGTCTTTTCATCCTCCTCTATACCACTTCACTTGATGAACTTCCATGGATTTAATGCCATCTCTATGCTGATGATTCTTTTTTTTTTTTTTTGCAAGGCAAATGGGGTTAAGTGGCTTGCCCAAGGCCACATGGCTAGGTAATTATTAAGTGTCTGAGGCTAGATTTGAACCCAGGTACTCCTGACTCCAGGGCCAGTGCTCTATCCACTGTGGCACCTAGCCGCTGCCCCTATGCTGATGATTCTTGAATTTACTTAATCTGCCCTAGTTTCTCTACTAGCCCACAGATATGCATTTCCAAATACCCTTTGGCTATCTCAAACTACACTTTCGGTAGACATCTTTAAATTCAACTTATTCAAAACTGAACTTTTTATATTTCCCTCAAATCTATCTCTTTTCCAGACTTTTCTTTGTGTTGAGGTTACCATAATCTTCCCACTCCAGGCTCTTAAACCATGATATCTCACTATCATACCCCCTCTTATCCAACCTGTTGCCAAGATCTTGCAAGTCATAATCATGCATGTCTCAACTATTGCTTGCTGATTGTTCTGCCTGTCACAAGTCTTTCTCCATAATCCACCAAAATGATTTTCTTAAAGTTTGGGTCTGACCAAGTTCACTTTCCTACTCAATAAATCCCAGTGGCTCACTACCACCTCCAGCATCAAATATGGAATCCCCATAACTAGCAACCCTCCCACCTTTACAAGCTTTTATACCTATATCTTGTAACTCTCCTTCCCCATATCCAGGAACAGCCTCTTTGCTGTTTCTTGGGCAGGTATTCAAACTCCAGTCTCTGGGCATTTTCATTAGTTGTCCTTAATGTCTGGAATGTTTTCCTTCCTTGTCTCTGCCTCTGGCTTATTCAAATACCAAGTAAAATCCCATCATCTAGGAAGTCTTTCTCTATCCTTTTTAATTCTATTGTCATTTTTTTTTTGTCAATTATTTCCTACCTATGCTGTTTGTATGTGTTTGCTTGCTTGTTGTCTCTCCTGTTTGATTGTGAGACACTTGAGGGTAGGGAATAGCTTTGATCTTTCTTTTTATCTGCAGAACCTAGTACTGTATCTAGCATGTATTAGGCTATTAATGCTCATTGATCACTGAGATGGCCTGTGTGCTCCATATTTCTATCCCACAATCTTATGGTCAAGATCAATCATTCTAAGTAGAAGAGAATATGAGGTGTTCCTTCCAAGCTAACTTTAAGGATCATGAGCTGTCCCTGTCTCATGGGATGGTACTTGTTATTCCACATTCCTAATTTTGTTTTTCCCACTACTAAGCTGATAAAACTACTGACCTCTTCTAGTTTCTCATTTGTATTTGAGAGATGCAGCTCCTAAACAGGGATCTTAAATGGAAACCAGACACAAGCATAGAAATCAATGATATACTGCATATATAAAGTTGTCTTGATTGGTGGTGCTAATTCTGCTGAATAATAATAGGGATGTCAAAAGTTCTAGAAGATGATCTCCCAACATGTTTATAAACCCATTCCTATGGAGGATTTATTGAAAACATGGGCAAGAGAATCACAAGACAATACAGTGTGAATGGGGTGCAACCTGTAACATTGAAGGGAATATTTACATATGGGAAATAGTCATTCATTCATTCATTCAATAAACTAGACATTCTGTTAAGGGCTGAGACAAAAGACAGTCCCTGCCTTTGAGAGCTCACTGGAAATTGCAGGAATTGGGGAACGGACAACATGTGATAACTGAGTGTGTTAGAAAACTACTGTGCTATAAGGAATGATGAGTTCCATGGTCTTAGAAAGCCATGGATAGACTCACATGAAAAAATGAAGAGTGAAATGAAAAGAACCAAGAAAGTATTGTCTATAGTAATACTAATATTGTTTTAAGAACAACTTTGAATGATTAAATAATTTTAACTATAATAAATACACAAATTAAAAATAAAGGACATAGGAAGGAAGATGTTATCTGCAACCAGAGAAAGAAATAATAAATGGAAGTATATTTAGGATCGTTTCCCATAAACACACACACACACACACACACACACACACACACACAAACATATATTCATATCCATATTTGTGTTTAATGATGTCCATCTCTATGATGGGGATGGAAAAAAGAAAAAAAAAAAGAAATTTACATGACAACTTTCTTGTATATTTAAAAGGAATAGCAAGTTGTACATAACAGACTTGCAGATTCATGTGAAATCATCATTTTTATTTTACTATGTCATGGAAATGTTTGTTTTATTCCATAAATTAAAAAGAAAGAAAGCATTTTTTGAAAAGAAAAATAGCACACACAGCTTTATACATATGTAGTTCTTTAAGGTTTACAAAGTGATTTTCTTACAACAACCTGTGAGGCAGTTATTGTTCATGTTATTATTTAAATTTTATAGATGAGGACCTTAAGTCTGAGTTGGAAGCGACTTGTTAAAGGGCATATAGTTAGTAAAAGTTGAAGTCAGAATTTGAGGCTAGGTTTCTGAACTTTAAAAATAAGAATCTTTTCATTTATACTATGCTGTTTTCTACTCTTGACAATGACAATAGAATTTTATTGACCATTCAAAATAAGACATATATGGGTACTGGGTTGGGAAATATACCTTAATCATGAAGCTCTACTAGTTCCCTATTGCTGCTAGGATCGAATACAAACTTTCTTGGAATTTAAAGCTCTTCCCAACTTTGCTCCACTCTACCTTATCAGACTTATTCCACATCATTCCCTTTTACCCCCTTTATGGTCAAGCATTTAGTAAGGACCTACTGTGGACCAGGTATTTTGGTGAGCATCTGAGACCAAAGTTACTTTCTCACTGTTTATCATAATGTTCCATCTTTTGTCTTTGTGTTTTTATTTAGTCTGTGTCCCTGTATTGTGTCCTGTGATGCATCAGTTCCATCTTTATTGGATAGCCATTTTTGGGCTACACAAATGTGTTGGGGAGAGATGTTCACAGGATCATAGATTTATAAACTGGAAGTCAAATGAGCATTTATACAGCCCCTATTAGATCCTAGGGGGTAGCTAGGTGGTGATTAGAGACTTGTTTTGCATTCAGAAGTACAAGAATCTGACCCCCCAGACACTTGCCACTTAACTAGCTGAGTGGCCTTGGGAAAATCACATAAGCTTGATTGTCTAGAATCCAGGGCCATCTCCAGTCATCCTGATCTATATCTGGCCTTTGGACCCAGATGACTCTGGCGTCTGGGCTGGTGACTTTGCATAGCACCTCCTCACTCAAATTCAATTCTTGTGTTTGTCATGGCATCACCTCCCTGATGTCATAGTCTTCTTCAAAAATGAAGGACAAACATTATTATGTCCTTGACACTATGCTAAGAGATTTTTTTCAAATATGATCTCATTTGATCTTCACAACAATCTTTGGAAACTGAGGTAAACAAAGGTTAAAAGACTTGCCAGGGTTGCACAATTAGTGAGTTTCTGAAGTTGGGTTTGAACTCAGGTCTTGCTGACTCTAGCTCAATGCTCTGTCCATTGTGACATCAGCTGCCTCAACTAGGAGTCACTTTTGTTCAAACCTCTCATTTTATAAATGAGAAAACTGAAGTTCAGGGAAGTAAAGTTACTTATCCAAGGTCACATAGACAAGCATCAGAGGTGAGAGATTTGAACTCAGGAACTTTAACTCAGAGGCCGTTGTTTTTTCTATTGTCTTTTCACTCAAAAGTGATTGGCTTAGTTTATCATTCAAGTTGTTTAAATCTTTTCATGGTTGGTGAGATTACTCTACAAATGTTTGCAAATATAGAGTGTGCAATGATGAGAGTGGTAAGAGTTGATTCTCTCTAGTACAATACATCTCAACTTGGCTTGTCTCTGGTTCTTGTTTCTGAAAGAGACTGTCTGGGGTGGGTGAAGTAGGGGAGATATCTGTGTAACTTAATGACTCTGTGATTCTGAAGACCCCATGGGCAGACCAGAAGGCTTAAAGGAGGAGTCCAGTGATGTCTGATCAAATGACCCCTCCTCCCCTCCTAATTCAATAAACTCCAGTGACTCCAGATTAACTCCAGCATCAATATAAATCCCTCTTTTGGGATTTTAAACCCCTTTAGAACCTGACCCCACCCTACCTTTTTTGTATATCTAGTCTTTTTGCTATTCTTCATATAAAAATATTCCATCTCTAGACTCCAGACATTTTTACTGACTGTTCTCCCATGGACAAACCCTCTGCATTTCTATTTCCTGGTCTTCTTCAAGTCTCAGTTAAAATCCCATCTTCTGAAAGAAGTCTTTCCTGGTTCCCTTAATTGTTGTACCTTTCCTCTGTGATTATCTCCAATTTACCCTGTATCTCTCTCTCTCTCTCTCTCTCTGTCTCTCTCTCTCTCTCTCTCTGTCTCTCTGTCCCTGTCTCTGTCTCTCTATCTCTCTGTCTCTCTTTTCTCTCCTTTAGAGTCCAGACATTTTTGTCTTTTCTTTGTTTCTCCACTTAGCATAGATCCTAAACATAGTAGGAACTTAATAATAAACTTAATAATAAAACTTGAACTAACTTGAACTAACTTGAAAATAAGCATACAATTGTAAGTCTAAATTTTAAGCACAACTCTGAGTATGTTCAGACACATTCATCATCAGAACATTGACCAGTGGGTGATCTTGACCACAAGAACAAGCAGGATGTTCTAGTGAGGGGGCGAGTGTTATAGTAGAAAGAGTCCTGATTCTGAAAATAAAGGACCAGGGTTCAAATCCCAGCTCTGATGCTTACTAACTCTTTGGGCAAGGCATTCAATTTCCCTAGGCTTCTGTTTCCTTTTCTAAAATGAGACGAGGAAAATGGGAGAGTGGGTTGTCCTGCATGGCCACTGAGGTCTTTTTTAGCTTTAGGTTTGTGATCTTACAAACTCATAAAACTTTCCTCTTAAAGCAAGAAAGAGTTGTGACCTGGAGGGAGACTATCCACCCTGGTAAAATTAGAGATCCTTGATATATGGACAACATATATTTTCAAGGCAGAAAGATGAACAAGATGACTTCTCATGGTACCTGCCAATTATTTAACTCTCCATTAGTTCCTAAGAAATACTTGGTAACTGATTGATTATCAAGACTATACATGTTAAAATCCGGAAGAAATTCTCATTTTAATATCCTGTCTTTTGTTTCATTCTAAGTCAATTTACACGGGAATAACTGTTGTAATAAAGAAATATAATAAACAGAAACTCTAAATTAGCTGAGGCAACAGGGTACCAGAATAGAACAGATAATTAAAATTCTCAGATAATGGCACACCTCATTTTTAGCAGTAGTTTCAATCTCTTCTCCCCTGAATTGCTGCCATGAATTAAAATAGAAAGATTTAAATGTTAGTTGCTTTATTTGTTCCTCTCTGAGGAAACAAATTAAGGGTAGGAAGGAAAAAAGCCAGCAATGGACTTTGAAAACCAGCAGTGGGTAATTAGAGGGGAAAGTATCTCAAGAATTTGATTGATAGTTAGAAAAGTTGGTCACTAAAAGCATAATAGCACTTTGTCTAAGAAAATAAGCATGGAGGAGTCTTAGAATGCTTTTTTGTAAATAATATGAGATCAGCTCCCAGTTATGATATGTATTCTAGATATAAAGAATTAGAGTAACACTTCCTACAAAACAGACAGGCCTGCCCACCATCCCAAAGAAGTCTGATAAATTTGAGAAAGAGGACTTTGTCAGATGTGCTTTTGAATTTCATTTGAAAATCTCACACCTAGATTTTATCTTTCTGTATTGTACAAATAGCTGAATGAAACTGAAAGTTTGAAAGTTGACTCCTTTTAGACAAAGACCACCTTTGGAATGATGGAGGAATGAAAGGAATGATGGCTGGTCATGTGGAAGCTTCTGAAAGTCAGGGTAAGATTTACTTTGAGTTTCTGAGACATACATATTAATAGTCCTCAAGGACTATTAATCCCCAACTTTGAGTGTATGAATCCAATTTTCTTCTGTTCTATCTGGCAGATAACAGGTGATATTGGAGCTAATATGTTTGAGATTCAGAACCAAAAAACCTCCACAAATGACTATGAATTAAAAGGGAATCTGACCAGATCTTCCTTAGATGAAATAGCTTAAAATAGTAACAAAGTCTAACCTGAAGAAATTTGGAGAAGAAAATCTTTCACTTTACTTTCAGTGAAGGTAGGCATTAAAAAAAATCCCAGGAAATTGGAAATAAGCTTTCTTAGTAAAACCTGGTGATCATGAAGACAAAATCACACAAGAACAGATCAAATCTTGTAATATTTTGGGATTTGTGATCAGTTTGGTTGCTCCCATAAACTTGATGATATAATAGAAATGTCAGAGACACTAAAAATTGAATGAACTGCCATGGGTTCCAAGGCTACAAAGTACCAGAGTCAGGATTTGAATCCAGGCTTTTCTGATTCAAAATTTAGTTCTTTTTATACTGTTTGACATGGTTTCTCAAGAAAGTAGGATGTATGTGATAGTGAGGGCTAGAAGGAAGCTTAGAAACTAACTATTGTGATCAAACCTCTTGTTCTTCTTGTTGGAGAATCATTTTTCAGTCACATCCAATTCTTCACGATTTCATTTGGGATTTTTCTTGATAAAGATACTGGTTTGCCATTTTCTTCTCTAGCTTATTTTATAGATGATGAGATTGAGACAAACAGGATTAAGTGACTTGCCCAGGGTCACCCAGCTAGCAAGGCCAAATCTGAATCCAGAAAGTTAAGTCTGATACTTTATCCACCTGGCTGCCCTAGTCTGTCCATGCAATAGGCACAGCAAGCTTGTGACTGCAAGGGAGAGGGTTAAAATACAGAGAAGATTGAGTGAGTGTGTAAGGGAAGGAGGTATAGTGTGAGTGAATGACTGGAGACTCGAAAGTGTACTCTGACTTGATGAGATTGGCAGTAGGGTAGCAGAGGAAGGAGGCTGTGCTCTGGTCCCAGCTCCCCCTCCTTTCCATATAGCAGCACTACACTGGGGAGTCAATAAGGAAAATAAAACATAGGATCTCATCAGATCCTATATCCAATTGACAAGTTGTTTGAGCTCCTTGTTGTCTCTACAAAGGAAAGGGGTCATAAAAAGGACGTGGAGTGTGGACATGAGGAACCTCAGCATGTCAAAAGATCTTTGATAGAAGTGACAGCAAGTACCATGGAGAGAGCTAGCTAGCTCTTGTCTGATCATCATAGTTCTATAAGCAATAGTGATGGGGACCTTAAAGGAGAATAATATAGGAATTTCAAAGGCTTATTTTTAATCTCATGGAGCATCAAACTTGCCCAGAGCACTTGAACTCTGTTTTTAATTCAGCTGCCCAGTTAGGGAACAGCAATTATCTGCCATTTGGTACCAACTTTGGTGTCAATGAACAAGTGATCTAATTTGGAAAAATTCCATTCTGTTAGCATTTAAGCTTCCTCTATACATAAGTCTCTATGTTAGGCATGGAGTCTAGATTAATAAAAATAATTAATAAAAAATAATTAATAAAATAATTAATAAAATAATAAAATAAAAAAATAATTAATAAAAAACAAATGGTCATTTACAAGTCATTCACATTTTACCAGGAGGATGCAACCTTGGTGACCTTAAAAGTAAATGCAAAGTATATGGAAAGTAATATCATGAAAGAGGGAGTATTTGCAACTGGGGAAATCAGGAAGTCCTTTGAAAGTATCTTTTGCAATGTGAAGGAAGTTAGTAGTTCAAGGATGTCAAGATGAGGAAGTCAATCATTTCAGATACAGTGGACAATTTGCACAAATGCGAGATAGAGGAGATGGATTATCCTATTCAGGGCATAGCTAGTAGGCTTGTTTGACTAGAATGGAGAATGCGTGAAGCAGGGTAATGTGAAATAGTCTATCTTCCTCATTTTTTGTGAGTGACAGCTAGGTGAAAAGTGGTTAAAGAGCTAGACCTGGAATCAGGAAGACTCAAGTTCAAATTTGGCCTTTAGATACTTTGCTTAACCTTGTTTGTCTCAGTTTTTCATCTGAAAAATGAGTTGGAGAAGGAAATTACAAATAATTGTAATATGTTTGCTAAGAAAATCCCAAATGAGGTCATGAAGAGTTGGACACAAAACAACAATAACAACAAAAATGTTTTGTTTTGAGTGAAGCCTAGAGAAGTGATTTACCTAATGTAGATATTAAGTGACAGTCAGTATTAGCATAAAGGTCTTCAGACTCTAAAGTCAATGCCCTTTTTATATCCTACAGGTGCCTGAAAGGTATAAATGAAGTCAATAAATCCAACAACCAACAATGCCTTCTATGTGTTAGTTACTGTACCAATGCTGGTGTCCAAAGGGAAAAAAAAATTCTAATGGAGGAGACAACTTGTACACATAATGTAGTTTTTGGCATGGCTATGTCATAACTTTGTTCTAAGACAGGGCTCCTTCCATAGGTCCTTGGGGTACTGATTTCTTATGTGTTTTGTTTTCCCTATCACTTCGTTTCTCCTATTGAGGAGTCAGGTCTTTATTATGGGAAGAGTCCAAGAACTGTCACCAAGGAAGCACCCAAAATGGCAGCAATTTGGGTTTTGATTCTATATTGGAATATAGCAAAATGTATTTGACCTTTTGTTGATCGCCTAATCATAGCCAGTGAAGATATGCTCTTTTATGTACCTGCAGAGTATTGAAGCAATGCCTTTTGTTTAAAAATACATAGTTTTGACCATATGCATATACCCAGTAAAGTCCTATCAGGAAAATGAGAATAATTTAAAGACATTTGAGTTCTTCCACATTAAACTTTTGCATGATATACTTAGAAAAACCAAAATGAACTCATTTGAATGTCTCTAACCTTCCTTTGGACTGATTACCCACTGGTAGGGGTGCTAATAGACAATGAGACAAGTGTCAAAAAAATAGACATTGACTGTAGAAACAGGAAATACTATGGTCCTTGAAACTGGATAATCCACCTTAAAATAAAAGTTAGTTGTGTGACTACATAGAACCTTCTATAATCTAGCACAAATCTTATTCTCTTGTCTCATCACATTAACCCTCTGGCCAAATCAAAGTGGGCTATGTTTCCACTTCCACATACTTATTCCCTGCTAGTCCCTTGTCTGGAGATCTCTCTGTTCCTCTCTTCTTGTCTAAAACTGTCCTTTCTTAAAAGTCTAGTTCAGTGACTGTCACACAGAAAGTTCTTAATGGATGTTTATTGATTGGTTGACTGACTGACCCAGCCCTAAGCCTTCTATGTGTCCTTGACTACTTCATCTCACAATGATCTTATTGTGAAATGCTGTTTCTATTTTCCAATTATCCTCTGTTTTATTTTTTGTATTTGTCTTTACTGAGGTGGTGTCCTTTTCCCTCTCCAAATATAACTTCTTTATATTTTCCACATCAGCCCAAGCAAAGGGCTTTGCATCATCTAATAGGAGAGTTTCTGCTGTATAGATTAGGACCATCATTTTAGATGTAATTTATTAGTAAAGTTACAAGCCAACTCCAATTTTGAAGATGAGGAAAATGAAGAAGACAGCAGTTAGGTAATTTGCCCAGGATCACACAATTTTAGGCAGACTCTGAACCCAGGTCCTTTTATTCTAAGCTCAGTGTTCTCTCCATCACATTATCTTTTCTGTCTATAAAAGCTGATGGCAACAGATCAATGGACAAAGAAAGAAAGGGTGGACTCATATTGGAGATCAAACCTTAAATTTGCACTTTGACTAGAAAAGGGGGGGCAACGCTATTTAAACAGGATCATTGCTGAAGAACACTGATAATCTAATCTTCAAACTGGTTGACTTTTTGTAGAGATGCAGAGCAGGCTATGTAAGGCTCAGAGGACTAGTGAATAAATCCTCTCTAGTATATGGCTCCTGGGCATTCTTCCCTTTGCATCCCCTTCTGTGTTCTGGCTTCCAAGCCCCTAAGAAAGGATGACAGAAGCATGTATAGTTTGTGGGTATTTCCTGGCCATCTTTGGGGGGAGGTGGCTGTAGTAAGTTCCAAAGTGACTTCAAAGCTCTGACAGAACTCATCAAAGTGAAGAAGTGAATGATAATGACAGGTATTACCTGTTGGGGACTACATTGCTGAGATTCACCTTCTAAACTCACTTATATCTCTAGAAAGGAACAACCCTTGGGATGTGATAAAAATTTTACTAGGAAAGTGCTCATTCCTCCTACAGAAAATCATGTTTCTTACACAACTACCCTATGCACAGGGGCTATCAGTTATCCAGTTATATGTTCCTTGAGACTGTTTATTCTCAACTGGTTAGTGAAGCTCTGTAGTTACCATCTCCAAAGAATGTGGGGGAAAAATCTGTCTTACTAAAGGAAGCAGCAATGCTAATTAGTAGTCACCAGAGAAGGGTGAGCATGATTAGGACCAATAATTTAAAGCTCAGTATTAACATATCTAACATTGAGGAGAAAATAAGAAAGTATAGAAATTCTGTTCCTATTTACTTGTATTGGCATCTATTCTGAGTTTGGATTCCTATCTGGATAAGGGTGGGATCCTATACAGAAACAGTCTAGGAGGTTATGGACTACAGAGAGTCTTCCCAAGGTGGAAAGATAATTTGGAACTTTTTGTTTTGTGATGAGTATGGAGAAGAATTGCCTTTTCTGGGCATTCATAGGAATATGAATGGCTAGAGGAGAAAGGGAACAAATCTCTCCTAGGATTCCAGAGGACAATGAAAAGGATTTCTTCCTTTCTAAAATCTGTGGATATAAAGATTTTATCTGATAAAATCAATCTAATGAATATAAGTCATTTATAACTTTTTTCTATTCTTCCTTCAACCTTGAACAAAATAAGTTTTAGTGTAAAGGATCTGGGTTCAGATTTTTTTTTTTGCAAGGCAAATGGGGTTAAGTGGCTTGCCCAAGGCCACACAGCTAGGTAATTATTAAGTGTCTGAGACCGGATTTGAACCCAGGTGCTCCTGACTCCAAGGCCAGTGCTTTATCCACTGCACCACCTAGCTGCCCCTTGCCATATTATTTTATTTATTTATTCTTTTTCTTTAGGTTTTTGCAAGGCAAACGGGGTTAAGTGGCTTGCCCAAGGCCACACAGCTAGGTAATTATTAAGTGTCTGAGACTGGATTTGAACCCAGGTACTCCTGACTCCAAGGCCGGTGCTTTATCCACTATGCCACCTAGCCTCCCCTGGGTTCAAATCTTGCCTCAGACACTTGCTAGTTATGTAACCAAGGAAAAGTCACTTAACCCTATTTGCTTCAGTTCCTCATCTACAAAACTAACTGGAGAAGGAAATGGCAAACCATTCCATATCTTTGCTAAAAAACCCCAAATAGGGTTATAGATAGATTGAAACAACAATGACAACAAAATCTCTTTATATTGCTATAGAATTTCCTTTGTCTTAATTTGGGAAAGACAGTTTACTAAGTAAATTCTAAGTTTTTTCCCAGATTTTATCTTGATTCTGAGATTTTGCTTGTTTTAAGAAGAGACCATCCCCTGGGTTAGTACTTGGCCTTTCAGAAAGCACAAAACTTTAAAAATGGAAACAGAAGGCTAGGGACTGGACCTGTGATTTCCTTTGTAGAGGGAACTCTCATCGAGGAGAAACTCAATCTACTAAAGCAAATTGACTCCTTCATAATTTAGAGTTTTATAGGGTTGTCTGGAACTGAGCATTTCAATGATTTGACCAGGCTCACATGAAAAGTGTGCACTAGAGGTCAAACTTTAACCCAGATCTGGTAAGTCCCAGGGCTAGTTCCCTATTTGCTACACCTGTCATTGGATAATGGAAATATTAAAAGTGATCAAATAAATTTTAAGGTCAAAATAATTTTCAAACAGCAGCTCTGATCTGATTTAAGAAGAGATTAATTAAATTAATTTTATTTTGATTTTATTAGTTCTAATATTAAAGGATTGTGCTTAGATGCAAATTTCAAAGGTCATTTATTCTAATGCTCTAGGTATACCTTTATCTTTCTCTATACCTTTTCTCTCTTAAACCTTTATGTGACCTCTAGTCCTTCCACTCTCCAGTATTTTCTCAGGCTACCATCCCTTCTCTGATTTAATTTTTATTCCCTTTCAATCCTGACTTTTAATAGGTATTCTAGTTTAAGACCATACTGTCTTTTTCTCTTGAAAACCTTGTCCTCTTATATTCCTTTGCCAGACCAATGTCTTCATGGTGGATTAAGCTCAATCCACTGTTGCCAATTAGCTGGAGGAAGTCATACAACTGAGAGGACTAGGTACACTTCAAATTTATGTTGTTTAACCTATACCAGGTCCTCACTTCAGTAAGGAAATCCTTTCATTTCATCTTTTTTTTATGTGTGTGTGTTTTTTTTTTCAAGGAAATGGGATTAAGTGATTTACCCATGGCCACACAGCTAGGTAATTATTCAGTATCTGAGATGAGACCAGATTTGAACTCAGGTCCTCCTGACTCCAGGGTTGGTGTTCTGTCCACTGTGCCATTTAGCTACGCCTTTAATTTTATCTTGACTCTCCATTCCTCTCTCCCAAATAAACTCTTCTCTCTTCATGTCATTACTGTGAGTTCTTTCTTAATTTGATCTCAAACCTCTTAGACACTATCTCATTCTTTCTCTTTTTCCTTGCTTGATAAATTGACATGACTCTCACCCTTGCCAAATGTAACCCTCAGTATCCTCTAGCAGATCCTCAAAAGCAACCTTTTAATTCTTTAATCTCTTCCTTTCTGCTGGCTCCAACTTGCCACCTACAAATGGACAAGGGTTTTTCTCATCTTTTAACAGATCCAAGCATCCCTGAAAGCAAAGCTTCTTTTACTTTTATCCCTCTGCCAGTCCAACTCTTAGGAAATGTTGCACCTTCTTCTCCTCCTTCCAAACCTTTTGCAAATCAAACTTTTTCCTCCTAAGTTACATACAACACTGTAGATTTCTTATTTGTCAAATCTGATGCTCTTTAAAAAGAAATTGAATCCTTCTTCTTGACTTTTTTACTCTATTTGTCCACAGTGGTTACCTTCTCCTTCTGGATAGTCTCTGTGCTTTGGGTTTTCAGAATTTCAGGATTCAGGATGCTCTCTGATTTTCTTACTGTTTTTTAATTTTCTTTGCTGGCTCATTATCTATAATACAATCCCTTAAATGGAGGTATACCCTGGGTTGTGTCCTGGGCTCTCCTCTTTTCTTTCTTATGCTGTGACCTCATCAGTCCCCATGGGTTAAATGACTTAATTATCTATGTGGATGATTCCTGGGTATAGTCTCATTCTTTCTCTCTTCTCCTCTCCCTTCCTCCCTATCACCTATCAGTCTATCAGTCTATCAATCTTTCTATCCATCCTCCATCTATTTGTTATCCATTCATCTATCCATCTATCTGTCTGTCTGTTTATCCATTCTCCCACCCATTCGCTCTCATCCATCCATCCATCCATCCATATTCATTTTCTTTCTTGAACCCCAGGGGCACATGAATTCAACAAGCATTTGTTAAATGTCTTCCTTCTACCAAACTTCCTTATTTTATTGAAGGTCCCACCAGTCTTCTAATTTCTCAGGTTCAAAACCTAGGCATTAGCCTCCTCACTCTCCCTGTATATCCAATGGTTTGCTAATTCTGTCCCTTCCTACCTCCATGTTACCTTTACACAGAAGTCATCTCAGTTCATGCCCTCATCACCTGTCACACAGACTATTGCAATGACCCAATTGGTCCTTCTGTCGCAAATCCCACTGACACTCTGGTTCACACAGCTACCAGGATGAGTTTTCTTAATTTCAGAGCTATGTCATTCTTTTGATAAATAAATGCTCATATCTCTCCATTGACCCTAAGATAAAATACTAACTTCTCCATTTTTCTAACCTACATTTCCAACCTCCCTCTATGTTAAGGGATTTGGTTAGGACTGAGGCCAGTTGGTGGGGCTGGTGACATAAAGTGTCACATTTGTGTCCCCAACCCCTCCGGCAGGCTGGTGAAACCTATAACCCCCCCGCCCCAGTCACATTTTTATGCGCGCAAAATAAATACAGAAGATTACAGAAGAAACCAGTTCAACTGAAATACAGATAGAAAAATATTTAAAACACAGATCAAAGTTAAGAAATCCTGTACTCTGGGGCCAAATACCATTCTTATTTAGATATTAAGAAAAGAAAGCCAAGGACTTGAAGGAAAATCTTCAAATTGTTATATTTACTCATTTGTGTAATTATCCCCCCCTCCAAATAAAAATAAAAAGTAAAATGTGAGCTCCCTGAGGGTAGGGGTTGTTTTTCTTTTTGTTTTTTGTTTTTGCAAGGCAATGGGATTAAGTGACTAGCCCAAGGTCACACAGCTAGGTGATTATTAAGTGTCTGAGGCCAGGTTTGAACTCAGGTACTCCTGACTCCAGTGCCCATGCTATATATACTATGCCACCAGTTCCCTGATAGTTTTTCAATTTGTCCTTGTAACCCTAATACTAGGGGAATAGGAAAGAGAAGCAAATAACGTTTGCAAAAAACATTTATGCAGTTTCTACTTCAGGTCTGACACTCTACTAAGCACTTTACATTATCTCATTTGATCCTTACAACCATCCTGCAAAGTAGGGGTTGAGATTATCCCCAATTTTACAGTTGAGGAAACTGAGTCAGAGTTAAAGTGTCTTTACAACTAACAAATATCTGAGATTACTTTTGCTCTCAGGTCTTTGAGGTCCAGTGCTCAATCTACTGAGCTACTAGCTGCTTCTATTAAGCTTAATGTCTTATACACCGGAGGAATTTAATAAATGGTTACTGAATGAAATGGAATTTATTTATTTGGAGGACAAATCTGGGTTAAGTGACTTGGTCAGCTAGCAAGTCTGAGGCTGAATCTGAACTCAGGTATTCCTCACTCCAAGACCAGTATTCTACCCATTGTACCACCTCACTTCCTTAAATTGGATTAAATTTAAAAGTATTCTGTCTTCCTAGACCCTGAGTGGCTCTTGATGTTTCATCTGACTTCAGGCTCTGTTCATGATATTCTAGGATCAGAATCTCATAGGCATAAAGCTGAAAAGGAATTTTGAGGTCTTCTAGATTATTACTTCTTTTTACACCTGAGGGAACAGAGGCCCAGGGGCTGATCATGTAATGACTTGTCCAAGGTCTCCTAGATGGGCAGCAGAACCAGGATTCAAACAAAGATCTGCTGATGGTATTGAATATTCTTTCCATGACCAGCCTAGACCTTTCATTCAAATCAGCAATGGGGAAGGGGTCTTCAATAGCTATCTCCCTCTTTTTCCTACAGAGAAGCAATTTTGATAACCATAATCTTCCTAAACATGAATAATCTCCATGTTTTTGTTTGAATTATTCTTTTACCAGGAACATGAACTTTGGTTCTACTCAAAAGGATGTGAAACTGTCTGCCATGATTGATCATTTTGGTTGTGCCCCGAAAGGGAAGTATACATACCAGCTATACCAGTTGACTCATGAAACTGCCTACTTTCCTTTGTTAATTACTTTTTTGCCTGCAGTATTTTTAGACCCTGCTGTTCCATTGTCACAAAAATACAATTTCTGTTTGCAGTTTTTTGATGAGTTATTGGGGATGTCGATCTTTTCCTTTAGCCGTGTTGGAGTCTAATTCATTTGAATGATTTGTACCATTCCATCTCTGTAGCAGGTTTCTATTTCCATGTGTATTTCTATTTCCATAATCATTTCCCATGAACCATCCTGACCCCAATCCGCATGGCTTGCTAATGTCAATATTAAACTATGGTCTTACATTGGGTTCCATAATAACTTTCTGTTTCTATACACATACAGAAACGCACTCACAAATATGTTTTTCTAGCAGCTTGGCAGTAACTAGTAAAACCAATCTCATTCCAAAACAGCTTCTTTTCTGCCCTAGTTTCTCCTTCAGTCAGCAATCACATTGCTATCCATCTCTTTATTCCTTTTCTGGTGTGAAGGTGTTTCTCTAGCCTCTCTCAAGATTAAGGATTCTGCAATGGCTTTTTGGCCCCAATGAGGCAAATTCTGATTGCTAAAATTATCTTGGATTATGTCATGGAAGAGAAACTCTTCAGGAGATTCTAGAGCTCTTCAATCATGCCCCTTGATGTTGTCTTTTATATTTGAACTTAAGACCTCCTTTTAGTGTTTGTGGGAAGCTTTTGGCATGAGGAGAGTGGATAGCTCGCTGGTGAAAAGGAATGCTTCTTAGCAGGCAACTTCTTTTTTTCTTCCTAAAGGCTAAGTGTGCTATTTACAGAAGCTTGTCCTTAAATTCAGGGGTAGAGCTTTTTGTGATTAGGCAGACAATACATCTTTTGGTTCTCTCATCAATTAGCATCATGTATTTTTTAGGCATTTAGGCATTTAGGCATAGGTAGGATGATGTCTAGAGTAAAACCTCAATTCAGGAGAAAAAAATAATGATACATACATTTTTTTACTGACTTACCCTGAGTTAACGTGGTCTGTGAACTTTTTAAAAATAAGTATTTCAATTTAATTTGTAACCTTTGTAAGAATAACAATAACTAGCTTCCATATTGTGCTTTAACATTTTCAAAAGGATATACATTTTTATTTTATGAATTTAAAAACATTCCGAGGAGTTCATAGATTTCAGATTGCTAAAGAGGAACATGACAAAAAAACTGAGAACCTTGCCATTTCTTACATGATCCTTGCCATCCTCTAGGCAAGTGGTTAATAGAAAGGCCATTCTGTTTTAAAAAAAAATTTAAAAATTTCATGTTTTCTATGTTTAGCAATGAAATCAATACAATAAACATTGATTCAACACACTGTGTGCTTTGTTAGGCTCCAGGGGCACAAAAAAATATGACAAACAGTCCCTTACTTTGGAATTCTTAAATTTAAGAACATCCTAACTTATAATACTTAGTTGAACCCCTTAACATATATATGTATACATACTCACAGACCCCTCCATTCCTACCCAAATGCAAACATGTTCACATACACACATACATACATATACACACATATATGTATTTCATGTTGTCATTTTGGCAAAAGGCCTTTGGGGGGAAAATCAATTATTGATATAGAATAGCCTAGTGGATAGAATGCTAGCTAGGAGTAAAGTAGTCCTGGGTTCATATTCTGTCTCAGAAAATTACTAGAGGTGTGACTTTGGGGAAGTTAATTGAACTCTCTGGGTCTTTGCTTTATTAGAACTCAAGAAGTTTAGATGGGATGACTCAGATCTAGGTCTATGGGAAGCTAGTATCCGTCTTAGAGATTAATCAACCCTTCATTTGAACTTGGTGAAGCTGAAGTCCAGAGAGATAAAGGCAATAGAGAACTGATTTCCTCAAATGAGTATCCTTCCATCACTACTGATGGCAATCCATCCATACCTTGTAATTCTCTTGTCTATACCCTCTACCAAATCTTCCATGAGATGTTCACCCCACGTGCTAGGGACCTTCCCAGAAAGCTAGAGATTTCTTGACATTGCAAGGATACAAATGGAACAAATGCACTATTGATGGGCTCTCCTTTGTTCTGACTGGATGACAGGTCCACCTCCTTGGTCCCTCTTTCAATAAATTAGATCTGGAAAGCTAGCATTAAAATGTTTTATAATAAAGGCCCTCTTTCAGCTATTGTTAATAGATTTTTCAGTCTCCAGATTGGAAATTAAAAAAAAAAGAGATGTGGAGTACATAGATAGAAATATCATTAGTCTACAGTTTTCCTATAAAATTTCACTTCATAAAGTGTTTTCTGAGCTAAGTGCCAAAAGTATTCAGACACAACCAAGCTGTTATTTATTTTCTAACTCTTTCTTGGCTTGTGAAACAGAAATTGGATCTATCTTCTACATCTTAAATAGCATAAAAAGAAAACATATCAAAAACAAACAACCCCTCCCCCCCAAAAAACAAAAAGGGGAAATAAATTGTTATCTGTACTTGTAGTTTGAAAGGAAATTTTTCCATGAGAAAAACTGCTATTAGAAAGCAAGGAAATTTAATAGCATATGCCTTTAAGCTAGGATTACTATGTCTAGGCAGACAACTTTTGTTAAGAAGGTAAAGTCATGCAGGACTTCATTCAGTGATGGCAGCTATGAGGGCATTGTTTATATTGTCGGTTCTGTCTAGAGTTGCTTTTTGTTTTTGTGACTGGGTGATTAGGTAGTGCCAGTTTGCCAGGATCAATGGACCTAAAATCAGGAAGGTCAGAGGTCAAATATGATCTCTGACATTTACTAATTGAATGACCTTGACCAAGTCACCTAACCCTGGTTTTCTCACTTTGCTCACTATAAAATGGGGATAATGACAGCAACTGTCTTCTAGGGTTGTTGTGAGGAGCAAATGAAATGATAATTGTAAAGTGCTTTGCCCAGGGTCTGGTACATTATAGGTCCTATATGTGGTAGTTATTATTTTGGATTAACTAGTGACTTCATTGCTTTAAGGAATTCTCTGTATAATTACAGATTGTAATTTGCTCTCAAACTTAGAATCATCATAGTAACTTTAGTCAGTAAGAGGCAAAACGATATTCTGAGGTTGATATAGCAAGTGTCAGAGATGGTACTTGAACCCAAGCGTGCTGTACTTCAAGACTAGTTGGCCATCCACTATACCATATCTCCTCTAATTTCTGAGACTTTATAATATCAAAAATAGAAGAATGACTTGAATTTGACTCACAGTTCTGTAGCTATAGGAACTTGACTTGCTCTAATCAATGATTTTCTTTATTCTTGTGAATTCAGGAAAAAAAAGGTATGACTATCCAAATGGTAGAAATGATAAAAAAAAAAACACATTTCCAAAAGTCCCAAAATGTTGTTCTTCATATTTTTATTTCTGTTTATTTTTTGGCAAGGCAAATGGGGTTAAGTCCTGCCCAAGATCACACAGCTAAGTAATTATTAAGTGTCTGAGATCAGATTTGAACTCAGGTTCTCCTGAATCCAGGGCTAGTGCTCTATTTGCTGAGCCGCCTCTCCACCTCCCCATACTTTGATTTCTTAAGTACTTTAAGTAACAAAATAAGAAGGTAACAGTGTCCTGTTATCCCTACACTAAACTTGGAATCAAAGACCCCCATATTTGAGTCCTGGGTCTTTCAATTAACTGAATGAATTTGGGCTTGTCATTTTTCTTGTCTAAGTCACAATTTTTTTTAACTTCTTTGATGATCACTAAGGCTCTTTTCAGCTCCAGAATTCTGAGATTCATATGAAATAATATAAAATTATGGTTGTTATTGTTATTTTTATTAGTAGTAGTAATAATAATAGTAGTAGTAGTACTAGTAGTAATAGTGGAAGTGGTGGTAGTGGTAGTAGGGGGGAAAGATAAGGAGGAAGAAGAGGAAATAATATTCTAAATAATAACAAAATAAAGTCCCAGTTGGGAAACTAACAAAAAAATTGAAAGAATATCATAGAAATTCTAGCAGACATCCTACCATTATAATAATTTCTACTCCTATGACACTTTAAGACTTTTTCTAATAATAATTCTATGAAGTAGCTAGTGGAGGGATTATTTTCCTTCCTTTACACATAAGGAAGATTAGGACCAGAGAAGTTAGTTGATCAGCGCTTGATCACACAGTTAGTGCTTGTTAAAAGTTAGGATGGTTTGCTAGAAGAGGGATGACTTTTTATAGACTGTCTCTCTACCTCATCTTTTGGCCATGGCAGACAATTGAACTTAACTAATACTTTATTTTTCTCAATGTGAAATAAAAATAAAAGATTCAGCCTTCATTCAAAAGACCCAACTGAATAATTATTGGTCTACCTGGTTTAATATTACATTTTAATTCCCTGACTACCAGATTATCTTGAAAATGATAACAAAAAAGTGCTGCTTAATAATGAAATGCCAAGAGAATACAAATTCTTACTCCAGCTTTATAAAATCTGTTAGCAGATTTTCTTGAATACAAAATACTATTTTAAACCCCTCTTTCCATTCAGTGCTCATCTACGTGGGATACTGAATTGCTATTGGCATAGTTTGGAAATTGCTTGAATCATATATGAAAGTAAGCAAGTTATATACTCTGCTTCATACACTGGAAAATACCAAAAAGCTGCAGTATAGTCCCAATCCATTTTACCAGGTGATTAACCCAAAAGTCATGGCAGGCCTGAAACTAACACAAAGAGAAAAAACACTGAAAAACTTGAAACAATTAATATGGCAAAAATGATCCCAAGTCTTCCCAGAGGAGTTAAAGTATCTTTAGTAATATTTTCAAGTTGGACAAATACACCGAAGGAACACAAACTAAGTGACTGGTTCTAGGATTTTGAGGGAGTTTATAAGAATTCTAATATTGGTGGATCTATTGGGGGGGGAACTTGTGGTCTGGGGTAGCTTTTGATGTGGCAACACCTTCCTCTATGAGTCAATGGGTAGGCTCTAAGGAGCTGATTGAGACAAAAAGAGGTTGATTTGCCAATCCTAACATATCTAGTTTTAACCAACGTGGAGCAGGATTTGAAGGCAGCTCTTGTGTTGGTTGGTAGGTTTATTTTAGATTCAAAGCTCAGCCTACTTTTCACCATGCATTCTTTCTATTTACAGGAGACTGCTGGGTTTGGATCACATAGCCATGATCTATTGTGGAGGAACACATTAAATACAGTAACCCACTTATATTTTACAAGAATTTCCGTTCCCACACCATTACTTGAGTTGTTGCATCCAATGGTTATGTTGTACAACTATTTGATTTTCAATTTGCTAGTATCTGTATTTTTAGTGAGATAATTTATTAATCTATCATTTATATCCATGTTTTTCACACTACCTTCTTGTGTAACATAACAAATCTCTATGCTGTGCCTTGTCAAGGAAGGGAATTGTTTTGGATTTTTTTTGGCAGCAGATGGTGTCAGGGGTGGGACTTTAGGGAGCAAAGACAGAACAAGAAGATGGATGGCTGACTTGTGTAAGTTGTTTTGTTATCTCTTCTTTATGTGACCTTGGGAGACTATTTCACTTTACCAAAACTTTATTTTTCTCTTGTGTAAGATAAGGATAAAAGACCCAGACCTTATATAAAAGATACAAGTTGTTAGTCTAGTTCTTGTTAGTCTAGTCTATCTGGTATTGAACAACATTTCAGTTGAATAGGAGGCATCCCAAGTTGGCCTTCCCATCTTCCATGAATTTGTGGAGTGTGTTCTACAAAGGCTTTGTAGGTCATACAAAGTGGCCACTGGTGACATCTGCCACCGATCAGTCAGTCTCCTTATCTTCTCTAGATAGCTAGGCTTTTGAAAGACTATCAACTTAGAGTTGGAATGGATGAAAGACACAGAATTTATTAAAATCTTAAGAGTGCCAAATAATTATTAAATGCTGAGGTTACAGTTAGAAAATACCTGTCAGTTCCTGCTCTGAAGGAATTCATATTCTTAATTTGGAAAAATCTCTCACATAGGGATAGTTTAACTTCAAGGCAGAGAGCAAGTAGCAGGTATCTTTAGGGTACATCAGCAGGACAATTGTCAGTGCCTAAGGATCTAAAGAATGCGTGAGTAGGACATGTGGACCATAGGGCCCTGGTGATTGGAATTAATTGGATCATTTAGACCAAACGTCTAATTTTATAATTAAAGAAACAGACCCAATGTGGCAGTAATGGAAAGGGAGTTGAGTTTGGCATCAGAGAGCCTGGACTGAGCCCTAGTTTCATAACTTCTATAACCTCTATAACCTCATGTAACTTCTCTGGGACTCAGTTATCTTATCTATAAAATGGAAGAGTTAGATTTTAAAGATTCTATTCCATTTTAAATCTCTTATTTTACAATCTTAAAAGCTTGTCCAAACTTACCCAGAGAATAACTTCTTCTGCTGACCTCCCTCTTGAGGCCCCTCTTTGGTGGCATCTAAGCCTGATTCTCTCAAAGGTCATCATGGTCACTTAACACTGACTTGGGGTTGGGTGGAGGGCAGGAATGGGACCTAGCCTATTTAATTAAATGGAAATTTTCCAGTGTTTGTCAGGGATCCTGTAGCTAATACTATAAAAATGGAAGCCTTCACTATCTGGAATATGTCATTCTGGCCCTCTCAGTAAAGCACCTATTTTTTTCTACTTATAACATGGGAAAGTATGGAAAATTTACCATATTTATCTTTAATATAGCACAATGTGACTCCATATATGGAACTATTTCCCTTATTATTTCTACCTCCTGGACTCTCTGGCTTCCTTCAAGACTCATCTTAGAGTCCTATCTTTTGGTAAGAAGCTTTTCCTAGTCTCCTTTAATCCTACTGCCTCCCCTTTGAGATGATTTTTATTTTGTATATTTGCATATTATTTCCCCCCCTTAAGATGATGAGCTGTTTGAGAATAGGTATATATATATATATATATACACACACACATATATATATGTGTGTGTGTGTGTGTGTGTGTGTATTTATAAATGTTTTTATTTTTCTTTGAATCCCCCTTGCTTACCATAGTTCCTATATATAATAGATCCTTAATAAATGCAGATTGACTTTATTCAACTTGAAGTAATCCTCCTATTTTGACCACCCAAAGGATGATCTTTGATCACACAATAAAATTATCATTTTAAACACCCAATAAATTATCTTTAATTTCACATACACACACAAATTTTCCTTGCTTCTGAGGGAGTATGCCTTAGCGAATAATGATGTAATTTTACAGAGGACTTCAATTTTCTGTGATAAAGACCTCCATGAAAAACAAGATGCTATTAATGCTCAGAGACATGGCCAAAAGAAAAGAGAAGAGCCCACACAGGTATAAACCAGCATCAGGGATCAGTTTAGCAATTACCTCCAAGATTCAAGGTTGCCCATCCTTCTATCCTGTTCATTATGTTATAAGGGAAATCAGGTCCTTAAGCCATTACTGTTTTCAAAAAGCCAGCCCTTTAAATAGGACACATCCTCGGGGAAGTGTTTATCATTGCCTGTTTCCTCAGGGTGGACCCTGGAGTTGGCCCCCCATGTCTGGGAGGTGAATGATAGTTTCCAATAAAAAAGAGCAGTTTCCTGCTCTCAGTGAAGGCCAGTGCTGTAGTCCTCTGGCAGCTGGCGCTGCCTTGAGCCTTGTCTAGGCTTTCCTTTGCCAAGCAGCTTTATGAGACACAACTGATTTACAATCCATTCAGGGGGAAAAGGTCAATATGGTAGAGTGTGGATTCCTCATTCATCATCATACTTTATAGCTTTGATGGCCATTTTATTTTTGGATGGCAAGCTTCTTGCTTTGGCTCAGCTAATTCTTCTCCTTGACTGACAGGTGCTTTCCTGACAGGCCCAGAAGGGTTAGCTAAAGAATCCCTGACAAACACTGGGGAATTACCACTTAGACAGGTAGGCCAAGTCCCATTCCTGTTAAAGTCCCACTCCCTCCACCCAGTCTCAGGTTGGTGTTAAGTGTCTATGATGACCTTGGCTTGGCTGCCACCAGAGATGGGGCACCGGAGGGAGGGCAGCTGGGGACGTCCCTGTTGCCAAGGGATTCTGTTGCTGCCAAAGGGAAGTAAAACAACCTTCTCCCTCGAAAGTCAGGTTTAAATCCTCCAAGCCCAAGTTTCCCATGGGCCACAGGAAGCTTTCCAAGAAGATTAATTACTACCAATAAATGATAAAGTAATACTGCAAATGGACAGAGGAAGCCTTTCAATCTTGTGTGCTGTACAAATTTTAATGAAATTTTTAGTATTAGATTTTTTTTTCACTCCATCTAAAGATCTGGGAAAAACACTTAAACTGAGAAGTTTGACTTTCATCTTGACTTCAATTCTCTTTGCTTATTGGATTTAGAATTAGATTAAAAATCATCTTGGCCAACTACCTCATTTTTACAGATGAGGAAAGTAAGACTAGAAAGCAGAAATAGCTTGCTCATGTTTACCCAAAAACAAGTGGCAGAGGCAGACTTTAGACTCTAACTTCAAATCCAGTCTTTTCATCTACCACACACTAGGCTGAATTTTTTGCAACAATGTTCCTCTTTCCATATATATATATATATATATATATATATATATATACATATATATGTATATATATATTTTTTTTTTCAGAAGGCTAAGGAAAAGATGGGCAGTTACTTCACTTATGGATGGAAAGTTGGGTCTGGAATCAGGAAGACTCTTCTTCATTAGTTCAATCTGTGTGACTGGGATAGATAGTGAGATAGATAGATTGATGGATTGATGGATAGAGACAGAGAGAGAAAAAGACAGAATTATTGAGAGAAGAAAAGAAAGTCATAGAGAGAAAAATCAGAGAGGGAAAGAAAGAAGAGAGGGAAAGGAAGAGAGAGGGAAAGGGGGAGGAGAGAGAGAGAAGAGGAGAGAGAGTAAAGATATAGAGAAAGAATAAGAGGGATTGGGAGAGAAAGAGGGGGAAATGGTGAGAGAGAAGAAGAGGGAGAAGAGGAAGAAGGAAATGGACAGAGAGAAAATTCTAGTATTCTCTGGACACAAGACTTCCTGTCTCTCCTTTGGGGTTACACTGGATGTATACTGGTACATTATCTGGAATGCAGACAAGCAGAGAAAGACAATCCTTTCCATATGGTAGAACTGCAGAATTTCATGTTCCAATTCTCTCTCTCTCTCTCTCTCTCTCTCTCTCTCTCTCTCTCTCTCTCTCTCTCTCTCTCCCTCTTTGCCTTTAGCATGCATCTCTCTCTCTCCTCCCTCCTGTTTTGGACTAGTATTTAGAAAAAACAAACTGGGCAGAGTGAATTTATATAATAAATATATGACAGTTTAACCTTCATCCCAAATATATGACTTAATACTTCTTGAGATCATAGAATTACACTAAAGCCCATTGATTTTAACCCCATTTTACAAAGGAGAAAACTGAGGCACATGGGGTTAAGTGACTTTTCCAGGCTCATAGTGTCTGAGGCAGGATCTTAAATCAGCTCTTCCTCATTCCAAAGCTAGTACTTTATTTACTACCAAGCTTTGGATCTGGCACATAATAAGCACTGAATAAATGCTTTTAGACTACTAAGCTACTGATATTTCCATTTTCTAGTATACTACTAGAAAACTGAAATATTTTTGTGTATATATCACATCTAATTGTTTACTAAAATGTGAATTACAAGGAAAAAATCAAAATATTTTATATTCTAAAAATGGCTCATTATAATATAGGAATGACCTGGAAAGGAAGTCCTGCTTAATCAGTTGGAAAAATGGTGGTGGTGGTGATGCTATGTCAATTTATGTAACACTGGGTCAAAAAACAGATACTTTTAGTGATCATCATGCAAAATTCTCATCTTTCTGATAATCTCTTAAGGGAAGTCAGGTTTAGGAGAGTGGGAGCAAAGCTGAGAATCCAGGAGGAGAGAAAGAGAATGCTTGGAAAGAAATTCCTGCTGCCACTATGACCTTGGTGAATGGGGATAAAGAAGACTGAGTCTTAAGAAAATTATATTGTCCCTGAGATTCATCACTATTTGGCTAAGTAGCTTAGAAGAGGGGTAGCAAGATGGTTCTAGGTCTGGAGTCAAGAAAAGTCATCTTTTTTCAAGTTCAAATATGGCCCTAGACATTTACTAGCTGTGTGGCTCCAGGCAAGTCACTTTTCCTCAGTTTCCTCATCTATAAAATGAGTTGTAGAAGGAAATGGCAAGCCACTCCAATATCTTTACCACAAAGGGGGTCACAGAGAGTTGGGCATGAGTGAAACATGACTGAACAATAAAAATTTATGAGTGTCTCTGCATTTCTCCTTGGGCTAATCTCAAAATTGAGAACATTAATTTCTAAAATGAAACAAATCATTTCCATCCAAATCTCTTCCTTTCTCTCAATATGAGGAAGCACAGCATGCTGTATAAGGTATAGAACCTGTCTCTAATATGTACTGTCAGTGTGACTCTGGACAAGTCTCTTAACTTCTTTGAACCTTAGTTTGCTCATCTGTAAAATGGGGTAATAATGACCAATAGTGTTGCTGGATCAAATGAGATGATTTATTAAAAATACTTTGTAAACATTAAAACTATCTATAAATTACTCAAGTAATAATGGTACAACAAGCAATTAATTATATGACACGATAATGTTTGCAAAGTGCTTACAGGTCTTTCTGACTCCGCATCCAACACTCTATGCACTACACAATCATCATTCTCCTACTTACTCAGGCTCAAAATCTCAGCGGGCACCATTTTTGATTCTTCCCTGTCTTTTGTCCCTCATAGCCAATCAGTAACTAAATCCTCTCTATTTTCTTTCAAAATTTCTCTTTCATTACATATCATGTATTGTAATTATTTTTTAACCACTTAGCTGGTCTCCAGTCCCTGTCCAATCCACTTCTGTCAAATGGCTATTCATGAAATGCTATTTTAACTCAGTTACATAGAGCTCAAAGGGTAGCCATCACCTAAACTTCTTCATTAACAAGAAAACTGAACTTAGGTTTCTACCACTAAAACTCAGTAGTTGAACTGAGAACAAAAACCAAGTTTCCTGACTCCTTTCAAATTCTCCTTCCACTATATGTTTCCCACTGAAGAATATACAAATCCTTTGTGTTACATATGAAAACCTTCCCAATCTGTTTCCAATCTTTCTGTACTTCATTCCCCAATTCCATACATTTACCCACTCACTGTTATTGCTTTTTTTCACTTTTCAGCTGACTTGGAAGAGCCTCCTACTTCCCTCAGCCAATCCACATCCTATCCTTTAAAGTTCATATTTTCTATAATACCTTCCCTTTCCACCATAGCCTCACAGATAGTTCGGGTGGATTACTTCAGATGATGGAGCAGAAGGAATTGGAAAATGCTGAAAATGGAGTCAGGAAGATGCTTATCTGAATCCTTCCTCAGACACTTACTAGCTATATGTAGACTATGTTCACTTGATGTCTCTGATCCAGTATCCTTTATGTAAAATAAGCAATTTGACTTAGCCTTGTAACATCCCTTCCAGGTCTAAATCCAAGATCCTATGATTCACACATTTGGCACATAATATTCACTGCCTTGGACAGGTCATTCCGGAGTCACCGACACCCAGATTTTTGTTTTTGTTTTTTTGAAGAGAGCTGTCCCTATCAATAATTTTTTTTTGTGTAGAACACTCCCCATGTGGAAACCAACAATGCAGATTAGGACCTACTCTGCAACTTATCATCTCATAAAATTTACTAGGACAATGAGAGGCTAAATGATTTGCCCAGAATGGCAAAGCTGGCATAGACCAGAGCACCAGTTTCCACTGGTATGGTCAGCAGTATATGTTGGCTCACTGCTTCTTTTGGCACAGTTACTCCTGTGAGATTTGCTCACTATACTACCCTAAATTGGCTGGGTCATTTTCCTGGAATGGTACCCTTTTCACCTGGGCCATCCCTATCATCCAGGCCACTTCAATAGACTTGGCTCATATATATGGTGCACTGCTAGCAGAGCCATCTTCAGGTTCAATTTACTCCTTTATCCAGAATTATCCACAGCTCCTCCCTTACACACTGGCTCTTAACTGGGAATCTGGGAATTCCCTGCCTAATCAATGAAAACAAAGCTTTGCTTTTTGAGGGGGGTGAAATTCTTGCAACATAGGTGTCACAACAAGATTTGATCAGACTAGGGATTTATTTTCCATTCAAGGCTATCCTTCTAAATACAACTCAGTTATTTTTGAATATGTGGATGATTACTTAGAAGTAGACTCATCATCATGAATCCTCATAAAGAAAAATACCATCACCTTTAAATATTCTAATGGAACTGAACTTCTCTTCTGGGCTTCAGGAGAGTCAATGCCATTGGATTCAAGCTAGGATGCCTAAAGCCTTGATTCAGTACCATCTTCTCCTAAAATCCATACAATAGGATTCATTTCAAGTCAATAAAACATATATAAAGCACCTACTGTATGCACTGTACTTTTCTTTCCCAAGGGATCACTAGTTTGTCCAGTGAAACCACTAGTTATTCCTCCTAACGGACTACTAGTAGAGGTTAGCAAGGCATCTCAATTGTTTCTGGTTTATACATTTTAGGCAAAGGATGGGCATATTCAAATTCCCTAAAGTTGTCAATGGAAAATGTTGTCTACTATATTATCTTATGACCATTTGATGGGTAATGGGGTCAGTAATAGAGGAAGAATTCTCTCTCTCTCTCTCTCTCTTTCTCTGTGTGTATGTGTGTGTGTGTGTGTGTGTGTGTGTGTGTGTGTGTGTGTGTGAAAAATAGCTTAGTTACTGGGATACATAAATAATCTGATTTTATGGATATCAGAATTATGGAAAATCATTTGACTTGTGCCCATTGACTGGTAAGTACCAAATGAGAGTCATAGGAATGGATTCATATTTGGAAGGGATGTTAATAAGGTAAATCAAATCCCCTTATTTTACATTTAGGAAAATCATCAGAACTTGGAAAATCATTTCTAAAACCAGGTCTGACTGGAGATGGATAGTCAGAAACTAGGTCTCTGTGCTGGTGATATGGAATGAATGGGACATGGTTCTGAGAGGCTGGTTTGTAGAACTGGGTCTGGCGCTTGAAAAATTGTCCCTACCTAGCTAACTGCAATTCTCTGACCACAGAATTTGAAAGTTGCTAGGATCCTTTGGAGTCATTAAGTCAAATCTATACACAAATGGAATCCTCTTACATTGCTGATAAGAGACTGGCTAGCTCCTGCTGTAAACAAGGGAAATCCCTTACCCCTAGAGGCAGTGTAGTACAAATTACATTTATCAGTTCTAATTTTAGGTTGTTTTTCTTCTTGCAAGTTTAAATTGACCTCATTAATACTTCCACTCATTCATTGTAGGGATTTAGTTTCTTGACTTTGTACAGCCCTCCCAATGCATTTGAATATTGTCTTATCATGCATGGTCTTCTTCCAGAAAGAAGGAGAAGCAACAATGGTGTCCAGAGCAGAACACAGTACTTCAGTTGAGATCTGATTAATGTAGAGTACAGTGGGACCATCTTCCTATTCCTGGAAGCCAAGCCCCTCTCCACATTGCTCATGATCTGATTTGTTTTTTGATTGTCATGTGACTGAGATTGCAGTTTACTAAACTTCATTGACTTTTGTCAAAACAATTGAAGATGCCACCTTCTTCTTTCCATCCTGTCCTCACTTGTAAAGTTGATTTTTTTGTACCCAATTGTAATATTTTACATTTAAATGAATTGAATTTCATTTTATTAGATTCAACCCAATGTTCTAGAGCAGTGTTGTAAAACTCAAATAGAACTGAGAGCCACTAAACTGTACTCTGAATATGTGATTCCTATGTGCCACATATTGATTTAGTTTTAAAATGTAATATTTGTTGTTCAGTTGTTTCTTTTTTTTTGTTTTGTTTTATTTTTAGGTTTTATTTTTATTTTTTGCAAGGCAAATGGGTTAAGTGGCTTGCCCAAGGCCACACAGCTAGGTAATTATTAAGTGTCTAAGACTGGATTTGAATCCAGGTCCTCCTGACTCTAAGTCCGGTGCTTTATCCACTACGCCACCTAGCCACCCCATTTGTTCAGTTGTTTCAATTGACTCCAACTCTTCATGACTCTATTTGGACTTTCTTGGCAAAGATGGTTTGCCATTTTCTTTTCTGGTTTATTCTACACATGAGGAAATTGTGGCAAACTTATTTGCCCAGGGTCACCCAATTAGTTAGTGTCTAAGGCTGGATTTGAACTCAGGAAGATGAATCATCCTGACTCCAGGCTTGGCACTCTACTGTAGGCGCTCAATGGATTTTTTTTTTAAATTGACTGTCTAATAATTTGACTGTCTAATACATTTTAGTGTTTTTTTATTTGTTGCTTTCTATTGTTTCTCAGGGATGGTGTAGGGGATGGAGTGCTGGGCCTATAGTCAGGAAGACTTCTCTTCTGGAGTTTAAATTCTATTTCAGACCATTACTAGCTATGCGATCCTGATAAAAGCCAGTTAACCCCATTTGCCTCAATTTCTTCGTCTTTCAAATGAGCTAGAAAAAGAAATGGTGAATCACTCCAATATCTCTGCCAAGAGAATCCCAAATGAAGTCATGAAGAACAGGAAATGACTGAAACAAATGAACAACAATTGCCTCTAAACATTCAACTCTTGTTCCCCCCAAATGAATTGCAGGAAAGCTCATATTTTTACTCTTATCCCATAGTACCTGTTATGATTAATAAATGTTCTATAAATATTTTCTTAATTGAAATGTTTATTACCATTATGCCTTCTTGAGGATGGTGGATGAGCTACTTATGCTTTTAAAAATAAGCATATTTTAGTCTTTCTTTTATATAGGAGACAGTGACTAAAGTATCTGTTTTGATGTCAAGAAGATGTTATTTCAAATACTTAGACACATGTGAATTTTGTGACCTTAGACAAATCACTTTGATATCTCTCAATCTCAGTCTTCTAATTTGCAAAATTGATGTGAAAATAGCAACTACTTGCCAGGGTTATTATGAGGATCAACTGTGGAAAAAATTTGTAAAATACTTGACCATTCTTAAGTCTCTATATAAATGATATCAAATAATATTGCAAACATAACAGATACCAATGCTTTACAGTCTATAAAGGCACTTTTATATACATTATTTCATTTGATCCTCAATGTAGAACTGTGAAAAGCATTGTGTAGCTATCATTAATCTATTTTAAGAATCACAGGGCTACAGAATTTCAGAGTTGGGAGTTAGGGAACACATAGTTCAATGAATGTCTGAACGAAAATGTCTTTTAGAAATCCTTGACCCTACCTCATACTGGAGGGTCTCCAGTTTGGATCACTTGCTCCTGTTCAAGGCAAATATTGTTACTAAGAACAAAAACAAAACAAAATAAAAAAAAAAAAACGACTTCCCTTATTGGGACTAATTTTATCCTCCAGGGATGGTTGCTGGATGTCCTCCAGGATTTCTTGGGCAACTGTTCAAAAAGAATCTACCATGATTGGGAGCTGTGTCCCTTGGTATTCAACTCTCCCCTTTGTTTTACTAGCATGCCCTCCTGTAGCCTTGTTTCCCTGTACTGCTGATGGAAGTTCTTACTGTTTCCATGCCCCTTAGGGTAGTACTTCATTCTAGACCTATTTACAGCAATCAGTCTTGATCTTTTTAGTTTTTTGACAGCTTTCATGGTTGTGAAGATTTTTCTTATATTGAGTAAATATGCATAATTTTGTCTTATTGGTTCTAATTCTGCCTTCTAGGATCAAATTTAAGGAGTTTAACTACCCTCCCAAATGACAAGCCTTGAAATACTTGAAAACTGCTATCATGCTTTCCACAGTCATCTTTTCTCTGTTGTTTTACAGATGAAGAAATGGAGATTAAAAGAAATGAAACAATTTGCCTCAGGGCTTATAACTTGCTAAATGGTAGACAATAGATGTTTGACTTCAGTTGAGTCTTTTTTTTTGTAAAATCAACACAAAATAATATTCAAAATATTTGCATAAAGCTGTGACTTCTTCATTTCTTGGCACAAATGGACAGAACATGACCACACATAGACAATCAGGGATGGAGTCCTGGATTTCTGTCTTTTCCAAAGACTAAAGTATCATGTTTGAGACCTGAATAATGATGCAGAGTATTTCAGGGAAGTAAAAAAGAAAAGTTCCTTAAAATATCACTATCATTTTTCATTTTAATATACTTTTTTATTAAAAAAGATTCATGATTCATAAAGCATTCCCTAGAGCGACAGGTGAGCTTCAATATTTATGATTTTCTGATTGCTTTAGCATTTTTGAAAATAAAAATGAGCCCCCAAGTAAAGTTTAAATGGAAAAGATTAAAATTCAGGATTATGGAATTTTTTCCATTTGAATAAATACTGATATATATATATATATATATATATATATATATATATATATTTTTTTTTTTTTTTTTTTTGCCTGGGAGTAAGAGTTCTCAGTCCTAATTTCCAGTCACTTGATGGTTTTTGAATAATTCTTAATTCTTCCCTCAAGAATAAATAAAAGTTTTAATAAAAAAACCCTTCTAGATGAGTACTGGACAGGTTCTAAACCTCTTGCAGTTAGAATCTCTGGATGTTTCATGCTATGTTTTGATACCTTTAACCACATCTTACATCACTGACCTCTTATTAATTACCTTGCAAATATATCACTTTGGTTAAAATGGAACAAGGTGAGAATGTTCATATTCATACACACACACACACACACACACATACACACACACACATATATATATATATATACAGTATATATATATATATCCATGCATCTATCATCTATCTATCTATCTATCTATCTATCTATCTATCTATCTATCTATCTATCATCTCTTTATCAACCACATAATTATACCTCTTTTGTTGTTCATTTTTTTTTCAGTTGTATCTGACTCTTTCTGACCCCAGTTGGGATTTTCTTGGCAGAGATATTGGATTAGTTTGTCATTTCCTTCTCCAGTTCATTTTGCAGAGGAAGAACTGAGACAAACAGGGTTAAGGGACTTGTCCAGGGTCACACAGCTAGTAAGTGTCTGAGGCTGGATTTGACCTTAGGAAGATGAATCTTCCTGACTTCAGGCCTAGCACTTTACCCACTGTGCCACCTTGCTGCCTCAACATCATCTTAAAAATAGATTATGGGAGGCAACCTGGTATAATCTTGGAGCCAGGAAGATATAAATTCTTGCTCTTTTACTAAAATCTGTTGGAACTGAGACAGGTCCCTTAACTTTTCAAAGTCCAAGGCAACTATCTAAAATTTATCATTATAGAGAAGGTATTGACATTCCTTACTTGGAGCTCTGAATCATGGAGATAGTCCCTATCTATGTTCTTTTCTCTGTCCCACCCTAAGCTATCTCAATTATTTCATCACATCTTGAGTATTGTTTATTAATAGTGATATTAGTGTGCATCATAACATTCTGGATTTTCTAATGATTGAAGAATTTTTTTCTGTCAGAGGAATAATATTACTATTTCCAATCTTGTGTTTCAAGTTTCCAAAATCAAAACAAGAACAACTACAAAAACAGTATAACATAACACCCTAGAATACTGTTACTGATCAAATCCTGAAAGATTGGCAATCCTACTCATCTTACATTCATAAGAGTATGTACTCTAAATTCCTTAGTATGGGTACTGTTTCAGTGAAGAGGAATCATTGAAACAATTTTAAAAGGTAAATATTTGTAGGAAATCTCCCACAAAGAGGATGGATAAGGCAAAAGCATGCAATTAATGACAATTTTAGTTCTTCCCAGAAAAATGTTCAGTTCCAATGACCATTTATAATGCCCCAAACTTTTTGATTCCACTAAATTTTGATGAGTAGTAATATTAGAATTTATGTGATCTCTAATTCACAACTGAAAAATTAAGTGGAGGAAGACTATAGATTGTGATGTCATTAGATGATTACTCCATTGAGTTAGCCTAAATCTTGTGCATTAGTACCTAAAACTTAAGCAGGGTTAAATGCAGACAGAAAAGGAACTGAGTTCAGAAGCAAATAGGAGGAGAGTGGATTGTAATAGATCTGGAAAACTACACAGTGCCTGCAGTGGCACTTCTTTTTTTTTTTAAAAGCAATATTCTTTCAGTGATGCTATATGACTATAAATCACTGGACACTGTGACCTGGGAAAAATACGAATTTTGGAAGACCTAAAGGGCAATGGAGAAATAAATGATAGGCATAAAGAGTTTGCAACATATTTCCAACAATGACAGACCCACAATAAGAGATATGAAAAGCATAATATGATTGCATTAGAACTGCAGGGGAGGAATTAAGCTCAGATAACTTAAATCTGACTTACTCAAAGTCAGATAGAATGAGTAGCTGAGATAGGCTATGAACTCATGTTCTCTGATTCCAAATCCAGCTTTATTTTTATTATATCTTATGACCTGCATCACTGTGGACAGATAAGTAGCAGGGTATAGACATTCATGTAGTGTGAACAAGAGATAATAGATGGACAGTTGGTGCTAGACAGATATCCATTAAATATTAAAAGGTCACTTTACCTCAGTAAGTCTCAGTTTCCTCATCTGATTGAGATGGTCTTTTAGATCCATCATGGTTCTAGCTCTATGATCTTAGGGAAGAGAAAAATTAAGGAGGAATATTGAACTTCTGTGGAGAATTTATGGAAAGGTATTAAGAATTCTATTGAATGAGAAAGTTGGGATGGTTACAGTTATCGTTCAATTCTTTATGATCCCATTTTGGATTGTTGGAAGAGATATTGGAGTGATTTGTCCTTTACCGCTCCATCTCATTTAACAGATGAAGAACTAAGGCAAGCAGGGTTAAGGGATTTGCCCAGGGTCACACAACCAGTAAGTTGAGGTTGGATTTGCACTCAAGACTCCTGACTCCAGGGTGGCTGTTCTTTCCACAGTACCACTTAGCTGCCTTACAAATGAGAAAGTGACTAGTCAAAGATTACATAACTATTTAGTAGCAGACTCTGGATTTGAACTCAGTATCTCTGATTAGAAATTCAATATTCTTTGTGGGGCAGGTGAGAGATTCTTCTGACTATCTGAACTAGAACTTTCATTTAAGTCATTAGATTGGGTCAGTGAAGATGTCACTCTGTGGTCCTGTTTGAGAGTTGAGACTTCAAAAAAGTCTATCTCATCAACTCTGTGGCATCAAAAGTTTATTGTTCTAGGTGGCTCCCTTGTGTAGTAGAAAAAGGGATAGAAGGCCAGGGTGGTTGGTATCTGTGAAACCTTAATAGGACACCCCCAATAGTTGCATGAAGTCATTGTTGCTTTTATTATGCCTGAAAGCAAGCCTATGATAAGACAAAAAAAGTCTAAGGATTCTAGGAGAGATCTATGACGTGAACTTGTGATCCTGGTTCTGAATTCAGAGCAGAAGTCAGTAAATAGCAACTTCAGTATCATACCGTGATTTTACCTCTCCTTGAATGATACTTTTATTCCAAAAGGAAACCAAAGAATGGGTTTCTGATATTATCAAATCTTAATAGTAGCAAGAATATTTTGTATCAGAATGAAATAGGGCATAATCCTAATCAAATAGAAGGGTATCTGGAAGGCATTTGGGGAAAACCAAAAGAATATGAAAGTCTTAGGATGGGGGTCACAATTATTGGGATCTCAACTTTGTCACTTAAAATGTTTTTACTATTTGTACACCATTTATGGACCAAAAAAGCCAAGAGCACATGGTTCTGAGGTGAGAAAAACAGCTCTTTAAAAAAGTTACTTAGTGCTAACTCCTTAGAAAAAGGGGGCAACCTGACAGAATTATGACACCAAACAAAATATTTCAATCAGGGCCAGCTCTAAGGCAGTACTATGCAAAAGGACTAGATTTGGTTTTTGGTGTCCTACCTTCTATCTGTCTCCCAACCCCAACTTTCTGGCTATTCTGTCTACCATTCTTTACCAGTTTACTAAAGTGTTTGATGACAGAATGTCATCTGATCCAACTGCCAGTGGTTAAAGTGAATTTCTAAATCCTAAAAAACCCTAATAGTCAAAGGAATAATGGAATGACAAATAAAGGATTGAGATTTTTAATGAGGGAACTGCTACATTTCTATTCATATTACATATGTAGGTGACTGCCTGCTTTTAAGGACATCACTAATTTCAAACCAAAACTGTTCTAGAACCCATTTACTCACTCTTGCCAAGCTGGTCCCAGATGGAACTTTATAAGGGACGTACTTCCTGTAGATATGACCAACTCTAGAACATGGAACGTCAAACATTCCTCCTCCACACATCCAAACCTAAGGTGGGAAAACAAAACAAAACAAAAACACCCAAAAGATAACAATGAATTTCAGAAAGGAAGATGGCCAATAAGAAATAGGATTTATGAAAAATCCCAAAGCATTGTCTCTACAACTACAAATCCTTTGGTGATACATGATTACTTGAAAGAAGGAGATGGGATTTTTATACTAGTCCTGCAAGCACTGAAAAAGAAGTATCAGCACAGTGCTAAAATTCCTAATTCAATAGATCACCAGACAAGTTATCTAAACTTTTCCCCTCATATATTTGTTTTGATGAAAAAACATTTAAAATAATGACAATAACAATAATAATGACTGTTTACCTTGTTCTTGCATAATCATAGTACCATATAATCATCACCTCTAATTTTGAGATTATCTAAATTCTTTTGATCTGATAATGAATACTCTGTCAAGTCATGAATTATTTTACCATTATATTTTGTTGTTAGAAAGCATTTTTATATTCATATTTTCATTTCTTATCATGATAACCCTGTGAAGTAGGAAATGCAAATATTACTATTTTATGAACTGAGACTCAGAGATTTGGCCAAGGTAATACAGCCAGTCTGGATCAGAGCTGAGACTTTAATCCAGGTCTTTTAATTCCAAATGCAATGCTCTATTTTACTAAACTATGCTACCAAACATTTTACTGTGACTTTCCAGTTTTTGGTTTGTGCAGAGATTAGCATCAGAATTATAATTGCCCTCTCAGAATTACATGTGAAAATAGAGAAATTCTAGCCTAGATAGCTGACATAAATAGTACAAATGAACACATTAATACTTAACATAATATTTTCAGAAGCATTCCATTTCACAGTTAAAATATATCTTCCCTCAATCTGACACCAACTCACTTGTTTCTATGCCTCTATTGTCTCATCTGGTAGCTTCCTTCAGTGTCTTGGGCTTCTTTGCCCTGAAAACCCCAAGAAGACCTTCCACAAATTCCTCCCTCCCCTCCTATTGGTGAGTTTCTTTTAGAGCATCCATTTTGTAAGAGGGCCCAGACTACCCTGCCTTCTTCATTCCCTTCCTGGCTATATTTCTAATATTTTAGACTTCAACATCATTTCTTTCCTCCCTTCATTTTCATCAACCTTTTAGGTTGACGTCTTTCCGTATTAGTAATTAAACTCCTTGAGTGCAGAGATTACCTTTCCTTTTGCTTGGATTTGTACTAGTGCTTGGAACCCATTAAATGATTAACAAATGCTTATTTCCTTGTTCCCCTCTCTCCTCCCTCCTTACTTCCTTTTCTGCTTTCTTTTCTTCCTTCCCTCTTCTCTTTCCCTTCCTTCTTTTCTCCCTCTTTCCTTCCTTACTTCTCTCCCCACCCCAACTTCATGAATGGTAAGGTAGGAAATGCTGTTGAACATCCCTGTCTTTTTCCTTTCTCCAGTTGCTGCTACAATTGGAATGATGGAGCTGAGATATAGAAACATTTTAGTAATGAATCCCTGACTTAGCATGTCTGCTATATTTTGATGATCTAGGACAATGATTGCAGCCTACACACCTTCCCTTCACAGCTCAATTCTATTGAATTTGATTCTGATAGAGATAAGTCAATCTTATCCAAAGTTGATCATACCACTCCCTTACTCAAAAATCTTCTATGACTTCCCAATGCTCCTTGAATTAAGTTTAAATTCCTTAGCCTGACATTTAAGGTTCTTTAGATTCTGATCCTAACCTACCTTTGACATTTTGCCTCTGATTATCTCTGACACTACACAGATTAAACCTTCCAGCCCAACCACTAATTCCCAGATGCCCTTTATGTTTTCCTGACTCTTCACTTTCACTATTGCTGTTCCTTCAGTTTAGACTACTCTCCACCTACTCTTATTTGGCATCATCAGCTTTCTGGTCCCTCAGGTTTTATTACCTCAATGGCATGCTCAACTCACCACTTTTTCAAACACCATGGATCAATTACTTACCAATGTCTGTCATTTCTACCTGCAAAATGGTTCTCATGTTTGTCCTTTCTTTTTTCCACCAGTACAGTCAACACCCTAGCTGAGGCTGTCTTCACTATTGAAATCATCTTTTCTTTGGTTCCCTTATCTCAAGTCTTCCCCTACTCCAGTGAGAGGAAACTTTTTTCTGCCAAGGGTCAATTGGATATTTATAAATCATTAGCAGGTCATTAATATAAAAATTATTACCTTAAAAATTAGCCTACTATTTATCAAATATTTAATTAATTCATCCCTTAAAAACTCCTAGATTTTTTGAATTTCAAGACCAATCTGCAGTTGCCTTGGCAGTGCCAGAACAAATAATTTTGAGGGTGGGTTAGATGTTCCCCATGCCCCCTACTGCTATCTATCTTCCACACGTTTGTCAAACATTATTTTTAAACATAGATCTGACTGCATCCTTCTATTACTCAGTTGACTCCAGTGGCTCCATATTACCTTTGAGAGAATTTAAGACCTGCCATTTAAAGCTCTTCATGATCTGCCCCAACTTACCTTTTCAGCCTTATTATAAACTATTACCTTTCAAGTATTAGATGGTCAAGTCATGGTATTCTTATCATTTTCATAAATATTTAATATAAATTTCCCTCCCTGTGCCTTTACATCACTAATCCATTTTTTTAAGGTTTTTTTTTGCAAGGCAAATGGGGTTAAGTGGCTTGCCCAAGGCCACACAGCTAGGTAATTATTAAGTGTCTGAGACTGGATTTGAACCCAGGTACTCCTGACTCCAAGGCTGGTGCTTTATCCACTGTGCCACCTAGCCGCCCAATCCATTTTTGAAATGTGATTACTCTTCTTTATCACCTCTTAGAATTCCTAGTTTATTTCAAAATTTACCCTGAATACCCATCTTCTATATGAAACATCTCCTATCCTTCCTTCCAAGTGCTAGAACTCACCCACTACTCATCACCTTGTTTCTATTTTGTATATACTTCAATATGACCATTGTATTCCCAGCCAAGTACAGTGTCTTGCATATGAGGTATTAATTGTTTAATGAATGACTGAATTCTATCCATTCATCAAGAGCTAACCTGAATACCATTTCCTTCATGAATCTGTCCCTGATTCTCTTAGTTAGATAATAATAGTATTTCATATTTGTATAGTAATTTAAAATTTACAAATTTATTTCTTTACAATAATAAATATTTTAGATGGTATCAATATGATGATCTCTTAATTTGCAGGTTAGTAAAATGAGACTCACAGGTTGAGTGATTTGCTGAAGTCACATAGTTAGGGTATATTGTAGTTGGATTGAAATCCTAATTTTTTTTTTTTGCAAGGCAATGGGATTAGGTGGATTGCCCAAGGCCACACAACTAGGTAATTATTAAGTGTGAGGCTGGATTTGAACTCAGGTACTCCTGACTCCAGGGCCAGTGTTTTATCCACTGTGTCAGCTGCCCTGAAATCCTGATTCTTTAACCTTTGCAGTATTCCATACTTTCTCTCATATCTTTTCAAATATGATTTCTCCTTTCTCCAAATTCCTGAAGCAGCTTTTAAAAGTAATGATTTATTATCTTACTATTAAATTGTATTTAAATTTAATCTTAAACATCAATGTAACCATTAATGTGACTTTGCAACTACTTACAGATGAATGAATTTTAATGCATAAAATGTCATGCTTTCTAAGTCTCTATTTCTGCTTGTCCATTCATTTCCATCAGTTTCCCTTCATATGGTATTAATTAGCATGAACTCTTTTCTTTTTTAAATTTTCACTATTTTACAAATGTTTCATAATTATTGATATTAGCTACATTACAATACTCAATATTGTAATAACATTACAATTGAGATAACTAATTCCCCACTGTTGTACATTTAGATGTCTTTGAATATTTATCATTTTACAATTAGAAATAACTCTGAGTTGGTTTTTTTTGGTGGAAGGCTAGATTTTTTCTCTTTGAGAATAGTTTTAGAATATATTTTAATAATGGAGTTATTGGAATAATATTTTACTTGCCTTTATAACCTCATAGTCTAACTTGGATTACAGTTAAGTAATTCCACTTCTGTTAGACTGCAAACTTTCTGAAGGGAAGGATGTTATCATATTCAAATCTAGGGTGCCTGTAGAGTACCTACCTAGCACAGGGGCTTTGACAATCTGAAATTGTGCTTGAACACTCCAGTAATTTTGACCTATTTGCTATTCATTTTACGCTCACTTCATCTCTAGTATCTTCCACTTGCTATCACTAATGTATGGTAACATTCCTTACCTCCATCTCTTAGCTTCCTTGATTTCTTTCAAGACTCAGGTGAAAGCCATCCTTCTTCAGGAGGCCATACACACACATTCACTATGTGTCTATATCTATATCAAATTTCTCTCTCTGTCTCTGTCTCTCTCTCTCTCTGTCTATCTGTCTGTCTTATTTCTCTCTCTCTCTCTCTCTCTCTCTCTCTCTCTCTCTCTCTCTCTCTCTCCATTTATTACATTCTGTCTTCCTCATTAGACTGTGAAGATGTGGACTTTTTTTTTATATCTGTCCCTCTTAGCACAGAGTCTACCACAAAGGCTTAATAAATGTTTGTTGACTTGACTTTATTTGTTGAGCTGGATTCTGTTGTTAAATGTGACATCTAGAGCAGTCTCTGGAAAGTCTGAACATGTCAGAACCTTTTTGGATGATTGTTACAAATCATCAGTCTCCAAATTCTGTGGGCAGGCTACTTTGAGGGCTACCAGAATCCATATTCCATAATTAGTTCTATGAATGAGTATAGGCATATCCAGATAAGCATAAAGAATACACAGGTGATAGATTATGTTAACTGCTTAAAAATTAAATTGAAATAGGTTATTAAAGATGATTTTGAAAAATTATAAATCTACCCTATAATTCAAACAGACATGGTTTGAATGCTATTTGCATGACAAATAGAATCGAACAACCATGAGTCAACCAAATGTATCTGTGGAGATAATTTATGGGTTTGGCAAAATTGCTTATAACTCTAGTGCTTTATCTGGCTAAGACCATTAATTATTAAGTGTATCATTTCCTTCATAAGGAATTGTTTTTGAAAATATCTGGGCCAACAACAAAAAGGGTGGAGAGCTTGTTTGAATCAATTCCAATGTCATCAGTTTGCAATTCACTGAAAGCATCCAGTATGCTAAATATAACAAAAAAATTGACACCCATTTCTGAATTAATCCAGGCTCATAAATGTTTCATCCCCTCATGGTACTAGATTTTCATTATTCAATGTATACACAAGAAGGTTTGAAATCTGACATCCCACATAAATTACCAGATGCAATTTCTTTGTCAGGGGAATCTCAATGGAATTCAGTAGAATTGTTTTTGGCACTGCTTAGCTGTGGGGTGAACTTCTAAGGTATACCTTAGTACCTTAAAATTATACCTGGCTATAGGTTTGGATAAAGATAATACAAAAGAACTTCTAGCTATGTGACAAACAATAGCTTAGAGGATCTTTGAGGGTGATGGACATAGCAGTATTGCTTTTCTCTGGGGATTAATCTTAAACTCCTCTAAAATCCCTTTAACTAATATGAAAAATCAGACAAGGCCATCCTTAGGTATCATTTAGAAATCTTAGGCTGAATCAAATCTGGAGAGATCTTCCTAAAACTACTTTGGGGATAGACTACATTCCTGAGATTCACATAAGTTATCTTATTTTCTGCATTACTTATACATATAATGAAAAACCTCCTTTGGTTTTGAGAACACTAACCTGGATCCACGGATGACAGGGTTGCTTGCCTTGGTTCATGCCTATCTAATATATAGCCATTAATCTATCCTGATCAGTTCAGAAATTCTTGGGGTATATTCAACTTTTATGGTAGTCCAGAAAACAAAATGAAATGGAAAGAGGATCTTGAAATCAACAAATATTGCCGTAATGTATGGCAAATGGTTCAATAATGTTTATTGGTTTCAAGATACAGAATGACCAACCTGAACATCATGTAACTTATAAACAGGACCATAAGAGGTCATGAAATTCCAGGAATTGTCTGAGAATGTATAACTGATTCAATTCCTACATTGAAGTTTTGTTTTTCCTGGCTTATGTGAGAGTTAATTTCAGTAGAAATGCTTATGTTATTCCTTCCCTTTACAGTTCTCTGAGGCTAAAGAAGTAGTAGCGGGTGGGTTTTATATTTATTTAGAACTGCTAATGTAGCTTTAGCAGGTCTCATTACATTTAGGGGTCAGAATAGCATAAAGGTTCCATATTCTCCTACTTTTGAGATTCATGAATGCTAATTTGAGTCCATCAGTGTGTATAAAAGTACTAGCAATGATATTTATTTGAATTTAATAAGTATTTATCAAATAAAATAATGCTTGTAGAAAATTCTTAGTAAAATGCCCTATGTATACTTGTGGAACTGGTTTTCAGTCATGTCCTCCTCTAAGGGTTTTCTTGGCACACTAGTACTTTTCAACATAAGGAATCCTTTTGATGGGAAGGATAGGATCAGCTCTTTTCCAATCATCTTATTCTTTGATGACATTCTTAATTTTTTCCCTGGTGCATAGTTTGTATTTGGCAAGGAGTTGACAACAATTTTGGGAGACCAAGGCATGCACATAAGATTACAAATGTAGCATAATTTATTGGACATCTAGTTAGTGTCTTTTCATATACCTTTTGGAACCTATTATTGACCCAATCTTGATAGCACTGAACCTCCCTTATAAAGATGAGCAATGCTGTGTGACACTCTTCCTCAAACCTTACTGTATTCCCAACTCCATAGCCTAGGGAGAGATGAAGATTCAGAGATAGGAACCTGGGTAGATCTCCAGCATACACTTGGGTAAACATGACCCTTAGTTGGCTTCCACATAATTCTTGTACCCATCTGTTTTTGAAGAATACTTGGAATGGGTCATACAAGTGAATTAAAGTTAAACAGCATTAAAAAAAGGGAAAAAACCTGAGTGAAAATACTATTTTCAAAAAGTAAAAGAGGCTACAAAGTAGGGTTCTGAATTTTTTTCTTTGTGTCATGGACCCCTTGGCAGTCTAGTGAAGCCTACAGACTCCTTTTCAGAATCATGATTTTAAATGCTTAAACTAAGATTCAGAAAATTACAGAAGGAATATATTTATCCAGATAATAAAAGAGAAAATAAATACATTCCCGAATTCCAGGTTAAGAACTCCTTTTGAAGTATCATAAATTGTTAGAGCTGGAAGGAATTTCATGTTAGCTGGTTGGTTGTTTTCCTTTGTTCTCGAAGAGGACAAAAATGACATCTTTGTGTTAGTCTAGTTATGGGTGTTTTTGACTGTGGCTGATCAGACTTGTATGAGTTCAGAATGCGTTACACCACAGGTCAGGCACAAATAGTCCATGTGAATATTTGGGGTAGATTCTCTAAATTTATGCATTTTGTATTTCTTTTGAGCTGCTTTGGTATTCTTGTTCATAGAGCACAGCAGCTTCTCTGATGAGGGCATGCCATGCTGAACAGTCCTGTGCCAGGGTCACACAATCAATTCCAAAGTTCTTCAAAGAGACTTTGAGAGTGTCCTGTATGACTTCTTTGCCTTGTGTGAGTTCTCCCTAAAATATAATTTTAGGGAAGCATATAAACACTATTTTTGGGCCAAAGATGTCTGATGCATTTTAACAACTTAGTGCTGTTGGAATCACATTCATTAGTGATAAGGACAGATCATGAAGGGATGGTCTGAACACTTCTATAGTGCTCTCAACAGACCATCATCAATCAATTCTGAAACCATTGACTGTTTACCTCAGGTTGCAGTCAGTCCCTCTCTAGCCAAATTTCCAACTGAAGAAAAGGGATTTGATAACAATCATCTTAATTATGCGGTACACATACTTCATCATTTTGGTACTTGTTCAACATAACCCTCCATTTCTTTCCATCTTGTGTGGTACTTGTCCATGTCTTCATACCTGTTGATGCTTCATAGGGAAGTTATCAGTCAAACTTGGATTTTTCCTTTGAATAAATAACATAGATACTAATGGAGCACATGGGTTGTCCTTCAGCTATCTTTTGTTCTCACTTCATGACCCAATCATTTCTTTCCATCTGCCTCTTTAATGACATCCTAATGCTTCCCCTCCTTCACTGTCTATAATTGACAAGATGAGTCAATCTCTTCATGTCCTTCTTACATGTCTCTACTGCCCTTTGGATAGCCCTCAACTTTAATTTGGCTTTCCAGAACTCTCAGTCATGGAACAACAGCAGAAGAGACTGACCTTGGAGTTGGGGAAAACTGGGTTCAAGTCTTGCAAATGCCACATTCTAGCTGTGTAATTCTGGGCAAGTTAAGTGCGTGCATAGTGCTTTGTCACATAATAGGTACGTTATAAATACACCTCTCTGCCTTTTAGGAACCTCTCTAAGACAAGTTATATAGTTTTGTGCCAATGAAAGGAACTACCATACTGATGAAATCACAAATCTAGACCAATAATAAGTGTGTGTGGTGTACATTAATTATTTTCTGGGCTAAATATATTAATATACTTTTTATGTATTTTTAAAAACCCATGAAATTATAGTATCATATACTGTAACCCTAACTTTTTAAGTAGCTTATATTTTAATAATTTCAGAATACTAAGTATCAAAAGATTACCTTAATATTTTATAAAGAGAGAAAGCATCCCTTAATAACTCATTTTAGTATCTTAAAAAAAACTTTCATTGCAAGGAAAGTTTTCCTCAGAGTACACTCAAATCATGTCATTTGAAGTTTGAATTTGAAACTAATTTGTAGCTGGACAACATATTATCACTCTAAGGTAGAGAATCATTCACACTCTTTGAGAATATGATACTTGAAGAAACCTTCTTCTCTTCAGGTCAAGCCATAAGTGCTACTTAGACCATCCATACCATTTCTTAAGTTGTGAGGCTGAAACTGGATCTGGCCTTTTAGGAAATGTCAGACCAAGAAACACATGGTTGCTTAGGCTTCCTTTATCCCATGAGTCTGTTTATGCACCAGCCTCATAAAGGACTTGGGGTTTAAATCTGTGTGACTACAATGTTGACTTGTCAAGTCTCATATTGGAACATAGCCAGGGTTTTCTACCAGTTCACCTATTACAATGAGTGTTCCCTTGAACCCTAACCTAACCTTATTTCTCCAGTAGAAACAACCAAATCATAGCACAGTAGAATGGGAATGTTTGGCTTCTTGGGTGAAAATGTGGGTCTCTGGAAAAGAGTACCTGCTGTTATGCTTGTCAAATAACATGTCTGTTCTGAAAGACTGTGTTCATATTTCTGACACATATTTCCTGACTACCATATGTTGTTCTTCTGAAAGTAGAGCTGACTACAGTGTTGCAATATTTTAAAATATATTTCTTGCTGAAATTTTTAACCTTACCCAAAAAAGCTTTCCTTCTGATAACACAAATATTTTTCAGTACCATTAAAATATATATATGTATATATATATATATATATAAAAATATATATTTAAACATATATTTTGCTTTTGTCACATTCATTTATAAATATATATCTCCCCTTACTTATGAGAAAGAATTAAGAAAAGAAGTATTCTTAGCAAAACTGATCAACATATAAACTGAGTTCTACAGAATATGCAGAGTTCCATACCTGCAGTCCCTTTCCCCTATGAAGAAGGATTATAAAATCATAGATTTAGGACTGCAAGGGATCTGAGAGGTATAGTACAAACTCTCTTACAGATGAGGATTTGTTGAAAGTCAGATGAAATAAGTGGCAAATGTGGGATTTGAACTCAGGCCCTCTGAATCTCCATTGCCAAGAAAACTCCATGGGGTCATGAAATCTGAGATGACTGACTGAACAATCACAACAACCTCTATCTCCTGATTCAGTGCCCTTTCACAGCACTATTATGGCAACAATAATAACAAAAATAAAGCTAGCTTTATAATGGCTTTACAAAATGCTTTACAAATGCCATCTCGTTTTCTTCTCTGGAGGACCCTAGAAGTAAGTGCTTTTATTATTCTCATTTTATAGGTGAGAAAACTGAGACTGAAACAGTTAAGAGATCTTCCTGACTCCAAATTCAACAAGTTCTCCTCTGAACTACCTAGCAGCCTCTCCTAAGAGGTTTATTCTCAAATCAAACTCATCCAGGAATATTATACAATATAAACAATAATGAGTAGTGTCCATTTTGTATACCAGTTTATAATGAAAATGAGTTAAAATTGTATTCTTGCTTTGGGTACATTATTTTTTGTAGCCTATGTCTCATCATCAGCTGCAAACCAGAATATAAATATACAGAATGGTTTGCTGAATCAAATCGCAGTAATCATTTTGACTATAAAATGAACTTCAGTAAGAGATAGTTGTCAGCATAATAACCAAACTGTTCCATAAAATTTAAGATGAATAATTGTAATGCAAGCCGGTGGTCATAATTCCCATAAATTATTGTTGGAAACATTCAGTGCCCAACCAATAATTAATAATCTTTGGCTGGGTGAGTCATCTAAGATGAATTTCAAGCAAGTAAAATGCCTGTTAAAAAAGTCACTACCAGCCATCAGGAATGGAAACTGCTCTGAAAGATATGCAATTCCAATTTAATACTGATCAGCTGGGTTCTAAAACAAAGAAATGACAAACATTTAAAAACCTATCATCCAAAATTTAAATAAGTAAATATAATCTGGAGTTAGAAAAGTCTTGATTTAAATAAATGGTATAATTTTGTGAGATCAACTTCTGTTTTGTCTTTTTTTTTTTTTTTTGCAAGGCAATGGGATTAAGTGGCTTGCCCAAGGCCATACAGCTAGGTAATTATTAAGTGTCTGAGGCTGGATTTGAACTCGGGTACTCCTGGCTCCAAGGCTGGTGCTCTATCTACTGCACCATCTAGCTGCCCCCTTGAGATCAGTTCTTAATGATGGAGAATTTTATATATATCTTTTAGTCCCTATCTTTTTGGGAGTCAGATCAGTTAAGATTAGAAGAGCAATGTGGTTCAGTTAAGACAGTCTTAGGATCAGAGAACCAGGATTCAAAATCAAAATTAGTTCCTTATTACATGTGTGACTTTGGGCAAGTCACTTTACATCCTTAGTTATCAGTTTTCTCATTAGGGTGCTCACTAGAAAGCTGTTCAAATTTCTTTCAACTCTATGAAATCATTAAAGTTTAATTTCAAATCTGAAAAAAAAAAACTTGTAGTGGGATAGTGGTAAGTCAAGGCAGCTATGAATTGGATATAATTTGTATGTCCCCAGTTCAATTTTGACATGTAGGCAAACCACAGTAGTCCAATGGAACAGGAATTAAAGCTTGGTTTCTTGGTTCCTGACTGGGTTTTTTACTGACTGGGTCTTTATTATGGCATAAGGATGATCATGCCTATTCTAGATGTACACAGAAGCACAGACATTTTCTACCAAGACAAAAAGGCATCAGGAATGGGTCCATTGATGGACTCTATATTCACCACTCAGTCACTAATATAGCTATTTTTGAAGAGTTTTCATATCAGGCTAGCTATAAAGTGATACAATATAGGAAGGTCAATTACTATTGCTGACCTTTACTGGGTGGTTTCCATTGGTCATGTGTTTACAAGATCCACCACATGCATCTCCATTACCCTTTGGATGAGTCCCACTTTCAGCTCTTCAGTGATATTTCATTATTTTCATAACTTGAAATTTGGGAATGTCAAGCACTTTTATTTTATATGGAAGTTTCCAGCATGGTGGAAGATGGTAGGATATTCCATATGCACCTATGGATGTTGACTCACTAAACTGAGTTCCAGAACCTTGCAGAGCCCCTGTGAAATTCCCACATACAAAAAAGAATAATATCTATTCTTTCTTTGCCTACTTTTAAGAATATGTGAAGTTTGATTGTTTAGAATCTAATGGATATCTAATATATTTTGTTTTAAAATATAGTAATAAAGAATGCTATAAATATTTGAAAAAGTTACAGTTCAAATCTCATTGTCAGGAATATAGTTTTATAATGAAAACTTTTGACTCTTAAGCTCAATTCAATTCAATAAACATTTATAAAATACCTACTATGTGTTACATACTCTGCTAAGCTCTAGGGATAGAAAAAGAGGCAAAAGATAGTTCTTGCCCTCAAGGAGCTTACAATTGTAATATGAGAGACAATATTCAGTTGAATTTGGAGAATGGCTAAACTCCTTCAAAACTCTCTCTACAACAGATTTATCATTGTACCTGACTTTTAATTTTGCTTTCTAGCTCTCCCTCTTATTACCAAGGTAAGTTTGGACAAGGGCAGCTAGGTGGACATGGTGGATAGAGCTACAGGTCTGGCATTAGGAAAACTCATTCTCCGAGTTCAAATGCAACCTCAGGTATTTATTAACTGTGTGACCCTGGCAAGTCACTTAACTCTGTTTGCCTCAGTTTTCTCATCTGTAAAGTGAGCTGAAGAAGAAAATGGTAAAACAATCCAGTGTCATAAACTGTCAGACATGACTGACAATATAGAACAACAACATCAAAACCTTGAAAAGTTTCAGATCTGAGCTTCAGTTTTCTCAGTTACAAAATGAGGTATTAGGATTAGATGATCTCTAAGATACTTTCAAATTAAAAAACAATCCCAATATTCTAAAGTTGGGTTTCATAGTTTGTACAATGAAAGAATCTGAGTGACATCTGAAACTCATGATGGTATATGACCTACTCTTCTATAAATATATGATATTCTTAGTTTGAGAACTAGACTTGGAGTTAGTAAGAAACGAGTTTAAATTCTGTCTCAAATATTTACTAGTTTTATGACTGTGAGTAAATCACATCCTCTTCAAGTTTCAGGTTTTTCACTGCAAAATAGAGATAATAGTAGCATCTACATCAGAGGTTTGTGGAGGATCAAATTAAATAAGACCAAGCATATAAAGTACTTCACAAATCTTAGAATGATATATAAATTTCACCTATCATTGTACCAGCAATTGTTTTTAAAAGCAGAGGGCCAAAATCATTATGAAAATATAGAGGAAAATAATCAATTTGAAATAGAAAGACAGACTCAAATTTCAGTGCTATAATTTAGCTAAAAAAATAGGTGAATCCCTTAATGTTTTTAAATCCTGTTTCAGAGATCTACTAACTCTGTGACTCTGGGCAAATACTTCTCTTCTAATTTCAGTTTTCTCATATGCAAAATGGAAATAATAATAGTATTTACATTCCTTCTAGCTTTCAATTCTGTGATCTTATGCTCTTCCAAGTTGACTTTTCTTGTTCTTCTGGCATGTTGGAGAAATGAGAAGATAATGGTGACCATAAGCCAACCTCCATAAAGAAAAATGTGTATATATATATATATATATATATATATATATATATATGTATATGTGTGTGTCTTCCTATGTCAAATATCCTTAGACAAGTTCACGATAACATTCAATGTGTTCTACCATTTTATAAGTAGAACTGTGGTGGGAGGATAGGTATTCATTCAAAAGATCAATACAATTATAGGTTTGAATCAGAGGATTTTCAAGTATTGATGAACAACTCAACTTGGATGTTCTCAAGAGATCTCAAACTTCTCATGTTCTGAACTGAGAACTTGCCATTTCCCCCCTTAAACTCACCCCTTCTAACTCTTCTAATTTTGTCAAAGTTAATTACATTCTCTCAACTTTGCAGTTTCATTCACTTCCTATATCTAATCTATGCCAGGTCTTATTAATCCCACCCTTTCAATATTAGTTGAATATGTACCCTTTTCTAGTTATACCAAATCACCTTTAGGCCCTCAGCATTTCTTAACTGAAGTATTGTATTAGACAACTTAACTGGCCTTTCTGAATCCATCTTTCTCCTTACTTCATCACATCTTGCATATAGCTGCCAAATGGATGTTCCTAAAGAAAAGGTCTCACTGTGTTATTCCTCTACTTAAGAAGTTCCAGTGGTTCCCTATTGCCTTAGAATAAATTATAAGTTCATTAGTATGACATTTAAACACCTTTATAATTTAGCTCCAATTAATATTTTCTACAATTATGAATTATCCTCTTGAACCCAGTCTATGTTCCAGTCAAAGTAGGCTGTTATTTTCATGTATGTAACAGTCTGTTTCCTGACTTCACATCTTTTTTCACATCAATCTACATACATTCCTTCCTCACCTATCAGTGAGAAAGGCTTCAAGAAGCCCCCCTTTAAAAAAAAATCCCTAGTTGTTATTCACTCTCCCCTTCTGAAATCACTGTTACTTATTTTGTACTCTCTATATTTACTTATTGTGAGCAAATCCTTCACATTCTACAGTAGAATGTAAACTCCATGAGGGCAGAGGATGTCTTAATTTTAAAAATTCTACCCTTAGGTCCTTGCAAGGTTTCAGGCACATAGGGGATGGGACATTCACTGCTTGTTGATTAACAGGTTCATTGATTTAAAGCTACAAGGGATCTTAGAAATCATGTAGCTCAACTCTTCTTTTAACAGATGAGGAGACTGTAAGCTGGAGAAATCAAATACTCTGTTGAAGGTTATGTGGGTGAAGGTAATAAGGCTAGTGCTTATTTATATGTTATTTTAAGATTTGGTAAGCACACTATCATTATCTCAGGTAGACTGTAGCAGAGCAAGTATTTGAATGGAAGATCTCTGAGGTAGACTTCAAGAATATGAGTTTTCTTTTAATAGAATATTGGAAAACTGAAATAAGGGATGGGGGGAGGTTTTAGGGGTAAAAAATAAACCTCCCAGACAGCAAACATGTCCAAGGATATATAAAGTATGATTATAATGGACTTTCTAATGCAAAGGACCCTAACACTAGCATTGAATACCATATTCTGATTTTTCCTACCTTCTTGATGCTGCCGAATCTCAATAAAAAAGTAAAATAAAATAAAAAAAGGGAATTAGGAAAAATGCCATCATACCCAGAGGCAGCAACAACTGGAAGAAGATCATATTGGCACTTCAGTTTATATCCAACAGACATAAAATGAAACTTGAAAATGTCGTGTTGCACCTGAGGTACCTTTTTCCTAGGTAATTGGAATGAATCTCAGGCTGGCTTGTAAGGCATTTAGCAGCTGTTCCTGTTTATCTTTGAGCTGAATGATTTTAGAGGCATTTTAATATTTTCTTCAGAAAATCAATTCTGGGGCATATTGTCTTCAAATGGATATTTTTATGTCATCTGGGCTAAGTGCTATGGAAAGAACAAATACCAGAGGAATGACTCCCAATCTTTGGTGGTGTGTACTGAGGCCCCTGGGTACCATAAAGCAGAATTCTGTCTCATTTTAGTCTTGAAATTGTCTTCCAGTTGGAGATATTTCTCTGCCTCCAAAGGACTGATTCCATGGGGGGGTCTCTAATCTCTGCCTCACAAAAGCAATGACCAAGTATATAAAGATTATTTAAAAATCCTCCTTAGCACAGAATGGTTTTATAATGAGCACATTTTATGATGCTAATCATGTAATTTATTTTTCCACAAAGTCATGGGTACAAAACATCATCATAACAGTTTACAAAAAAAGGGCTTGTGGGAAAATGAAGCAATGCTGAAAGTAAATCTGAATTAGATTCAGACAAATAAACTACTCCATGGTATGTGCATAAATTAGACACTCCTGGAAGGGATTGTGCTCTTTTTAGACAATTGAAGAAAGGATGAAAATACTGCTTCAGTAAAATTGAGATACTCTGCCTGAGAAGTTTGGCTAAGTAGTCTAGAGAATTGGGAAAGAGGCAAAACTAGAGACTGAAAGAATAGAGGAGTGGCTGTGATGAAGGGAATTGGGATTAAGGAGAAGGGCAATATCATGAAACATTTCTGAAATTCTCTATTGTTGGTTCTGATCATTCCATTCTACTTCCTGGTCATGGTCATCATTATAACTTCTATGCAACAGTTTAGGGGGAAAAAAACAAACAAATTCAAAGAAACCTTGGACAGTAAAACAATGCTAAGAATACATGGAGAATGATTATAAAGGATTTTCCAATGGAAAGGAGCATAACACAAGCATTGAATACCATACATTTCTTTTTTCTCACCTTCTGTTGAGGGTCCATAATGATCCATAATCTTTCCTACTGGCTCAGGAATGCAAAAAGGAGGAAGATGAGAGGATAAACATAGCTGATCTTATCCTTTTGAAGGGAGGTACCTTGTCTTAATAAAGGATTTCTTTTCACTCCTGAATTGGAGTAGTAATTAGTAAATTTTTATTCCTCTTTATGAGTACAAAAACTTTCTAGAGTTTAAAATAAGTAGGACCAGTGTATAGCTGTGTTTAAAAGGAAGATTTAGGGTAGAATCTTAAAGGTTCAAGTGACATATTTCTACCACCCCTGTGGCTGTATGTATATATATATATATATACATATATATATATTTATCTATCTATATCTCTATTATACATATATGTGTGCATGAGTCTGCAATATGCAACTGAGTATAAACATTCCAGATCCAGTTTATTATATGCATTGAGTTTGGTGTGGAATTAAATGGAAAGATATCCATTTGGATTACATTTGGGAACCTCTGATGATTATTAGAACTATAAATAAGGTAGAGTAATAGGATTTTTTAGTTGTTGTTGTTACTATGGTAATGACATCTGGGGCAGTATTGGCAATACTCTGGCCTGTATTCCACTCATTTTACAATGTATTCCATTGATCTGACCTAGGTCTCCATCCTTAGTTGTGTAACTCTTCTGGGGCTTGCCTTTCCTCTATATCCTACCACTTCTCATCCTCTCTGTCTCTTTTGAGGAATTAGGAAGTCTTATTGTCTCCTCTCTTAACTGAATTAGCTAAGGGCACTGTGGCATTGAGAAGATTTAATCTGGGTTTTATCTGTATAAAGAGGTTGATAAAGTAGTTAGTTTAGAATTTTTGTTAAGGACAAAGAGATAAAACTAAAGTTTGTTCCTAAGAATCTCCCAAAGTGGAGTAAGTTTTTCATCCATATGGTTTATTAAGCTTTCATAGTTAACAATGGCCACTTAGTTGGATCATTGGGACTTTTTTTTGCTAAGTAATTAGCCTATTTAATTATATAAAAATTGTCATTAAATAAATATTAAATTTCAAGGATAGTCCAAAAGGAATGTTTAGTAACTTTATGTTGAAGTGCTTAACTAAGTCCCATCTCTTGAAGATTCCTTGTGAAAGTCATCATTCAAAATGAGTTTTCCACTGGAGGACTATGTTTTTCATATTTCCAGTCAATAAAACTTAGCTTAATAGGTTTGAGAGCTATTCTGTCATGAACCATGTAAGTTACTTACAATTCCAATAATTTCTCATTTGGAAAATGGCAATTATCTATTAGATATACTTTAAAACAATATATTGAATATATATTGAAATATAAATTGAATATATTAAGAAATAAATTATAGCTTGGCATGGGGCATACTTATAAGGTTAATTATTATTTATTTATTCTCAAGTAATGAATGAACATGAGCAGAATATCAAGAATGGATTGGATAATGTTTTTGAACTCATGCTGGACAACTTTTGATTTCTTGGTTGATTTTTTTAAAATGGATCTTCCTTCCACATACAGCTGTCCTGTGACCTAACAGAAGTCAGAGGATTGCGGGGTAGAACATTTATCCCACTCTTTTGAGTCTGGTGATGATCCTTTCTGAATTCAAAGAAGCAGTTCCTTGGTCGACAAACATATATTTCACCATCATGCCTGTACTTAAAGACCTTTCAGGTTGGTAGGAATTTCTAGAATTTAGATACTAGAATACTGATAGCAAATATCTTTAGCCAGAAAATTAGCAATAACTTTTTGAGACTCACAAAGGAGTCTTAAGCAGAATATAATAAATAATAAGCAGAAAAAGAAACAGAAGATGAACTCTACTGAATACTGAATACGTGCCTAGGAAAAGTTTCTGTTGTTTATATTTTATGTATTTCTAATATTCATTAGAGACATCATTTTCTTTGTAGTTCCTCACAGTACCTTGCACAAAGCTGAACGGTTTATGAGCATTCAGTAAGAGCTGCTGAATAATAAACACAGCTACCTTCAAGGCAGCTCAGGTATTACCTCCTGTACAAGTCTTTCTTAAGCTTGGTCCATCCTGTATATCTATATAAATATCTATATCTTAATCTATATCTATATCTGTATCTATATCTATCAGTCTGTCTGTCTATCTATCTACTCAGTTATTACTGCTTAGAGTTTCCATTACTTTGCATTTAACTCTCTCTGTAAATGTTGTGTCCACAGTAGAATGTAAATTACTTGGGAGGTTATTTAATTTTTGATTTTGTATTCATGGGATCTAGTTACAGTCCTTTACATACAGCAGGCTCTTAATAAATGATTTGTGATGGATTTTTAAACTATAAAAACCCAAATTGCAATTATAACCTTCCCATAGCAAATATCTTTCTTTTACATTTTAACCATAAATTCATTAGTTTTCTTCTTTACTGAAGTTTATTAAAGTTTATTTTTGAATAACTAGAGAAATCTCCTTTTCCATAAGAAGTTGATCTTCTCTCTCTTCTGCTCCTTCTTCCTTCCTCCCTTCTTCCCTCCTTCCCTCCCTCCCCCTCTATCTTTCCTCTCCTTCCCCCTCAATGTATATTCACACACACACACACACACACACACACACACACACACACACACACACACACGTAATTACTGTTACTGTTATCTTTAAGGGACTTTGGAAAGTAGATTGTCAATTTAATTGTCTAGGAGGAGTGAATCTGGAAAGGGCCTGTTGAAAGTTAAGAGAGAACTTAAGACAACAGAGATAAAGGAAATAAAAAAAAAGATCTTTCCCAGAAGAACTTTTCTTACAAGAAGTCATAAGAATTCTTGAGAAGAGATTTTGATTGGACTGAATTAACTGAATGGTAGAACTGTGTTTTCAGAAGTGATTAGAAATCATCTTCATATATAGAAATTATTTAAGATGACACTGACTAAACCTTGGTAAATAGTTGTCTTTGTTCATTGAAGAGAGCTTTCCTTGAATCCATAAAGATCTAGGTTTAAGTCCCACCTATGATCTATATTAGTTATATGTATATAACTGAGTAAGTTATTTCTCAACGTTGTCAGACTCAAATAGAATAGGGGGTCACTAAACCATATATATATATATATATCTGCAGGTTACATATTGACTTCAAAAACCACATTTTAACACTATGTTTTATTGTATTTTTTATCTATTTTATTCAATATGTCCCAATTACATTATAATCTGGCATACTCAGGTAGCATTTCAGGGCCTGAGGGCATATTCTTGACACTTCTGATCTAGAAAACTTTTTGAGATTATGAATTGTAGAGAAGGTACTGTTTTATATATTGGTAATGGGAGCTTCTTTATCCTTATATTAATGAACATATATAATGATATCTATGTATATATATTCAGAGATTTTCATAGTTTTTAAGGATTAAAAATTTAAGATTTTGATATACAAAAAGATAGGTGTAACTGCTCATGGGAAAAAATAAGTGCTATCTTAAAAACTGCAGTAGAGAAGAGAACTAATGGATAAATTGATGAGAGAGATGTCAAAATTTTAGTAATTGGTGAAGAACTGTCCAATCATGTCCCTGGATTAGCTATGGATTTGGGTTGAATATGGTAATGAATCAAGTAAACCAAATGAGAGTTGACCACTAAATGTGGTTATGGTCAACTCTCACACCTGCTACATAGACAGTGGATAAGAAATGATTGATAAATCAAAAGCCTTTTATTGAACAAAGGGTAGAAATAAATCATTCAAACATGATAGCAAGTGATTTTCTGTTATAAGAGCTTTGGGCTATAAGGATGATAGAGACAACTGAAAATATGTCTGGTGGACCGTGATTGGGAATTTTAATTTGACTTAAGTCATTTACAGCTACTGAGAAGGGGAATTGAATAATCAGAACACTTTCAAAGGAGATGATCTATGTATATGCTTCTATGTATGTATGTATTAGAGAGGTTGGAATGAATAGAAGATAAATCTACACTGCGAAGATTGAGTTCTAGACCAATCTGGAATTATGAGAATGAAAAAAAAAGTAAGTAATATGATAGAAAAAGTGATTGGCATTAGCCAATCAACACAATGGATTTGGACTGAAGGGAAGTATCAGAAGTTTAAGGTGAAAATTAAAGAAAATTAATTGGACCATGGAAAGTGGAAACTTCTAACATTAAAATTATTCCACAAAAGACTATAGTTTTAAAAGTCCTTCATCACATTCCTCCCTCCTCAGATATATTGTTCTAATTCCTATTCTAGTTGATTTCTATTTGGTTAGGCACTTGATAGGCCGTCTGATAAACCATACTTCCTTTATTTCCTCATCCAACTGAAGCTTTAATTGTTCCTGAGAGGCTGTTTAGTAAATAGCTACATTGTCATGGGTTCTTCTTGGTGATACAGAGGATCTCTCCTTTTTAGACAAGTTTATATTTAACTACCTTGAATTTGTTTGTATTTAATTTTTTAATATTTATTCTGTCTTTTCTCCCCTCTTTCTTACTCCTATCTTATGACAAATCAAGTCATTTTATACAATTTGTTTTGTTCTTTTAAACAAAATGAAGGCTCCTAATTCTATGTAAATTCTACCAAAAATACCTGTTCATGCTTTAAAAATATCTATTTTATTAAAGATAATAATGACAAAAGTCTTAAAAATACAAATAAGGAAGTTCAGGAACCCTGAGGTCAGCACATGAGATAATAACATGAATGAAGGGATAGAATGGAGCTACTGTGGATGATGAATTTGTCATTCAAACCAAACAAGCTAGGACACTTTAGTCCTGAACTTGGAGTACCGTTGCCATAGTTTCTACACAAAGACGACAAGGCTGCATTCCAATTATATCTTTCAGAATGACAGATAACAGGAAAATAGGAAATGGGGTAATAAAATAGGTGGTCACCTGATAGGGATGTGACAGATAGAAATGACAGAGATGTGAGAGATACCCATGTATTTTGCCAAAGAAATACCCTTACTATTTGGAATATAAATATATTTGTTTTAGCCTTTCCTTACTTTTTCACCAACAAATTTCTGCTTTTCCTTTTCTTTCCTTTCCAACTTAACCCCTTAGTTTATAGTGTTAACCAAATAACAGTTACCCTTCACTAAATGCAAATTTAATTGCTATAATTCTAAAGTTCTAAGGAAATCAGTTCTTCAGAAATTAGGGGTGGAAGTGTGCCATTTCAATTTTGATATTTTGCTCCAGACATTCTTGCTCTATTTGGCCTCACAGAGTAGAATCAGAAGCAATGAGTTTAAGTTACAAAGAGTCTTATTTTAGGTTTGCTATCAGGAGACACCTTCTAACAATTAGGGCTGTCCAGAAGTTAAATGTCCTACTTTAAGAGGTGGTGGGTCCTTCTTTCTTCAACGTCTTCAGAGACTGGATAAGCACTTGCTGGGTATAATATGATGAGAATTCCTTTAGGGTGTAGTTTAGATTAGATGGAGAATGAAGTCCATTCCAATTCTCAATGATTCTATGGTAAACTAGAGGATTTTATTGACCCAAATGTAAGAAATGTGATAAACTCCAGTAATTAGCTAATGTCTGATAATGAATAATAGCATCCTGAGGTTCAATGAATTCTATTAGGATGATTTCACATGGATAGACCAGCCATGAGTTATCCCAAGAAAACAGAGGTGCTAAAGATTTCTGGCTTTGTCTGTAATCTTCATTCACCTAAAGAACTTAACAAACTAGGGAGCTATCTAGAAGGATACTGCTAAATTCAATGACTGGAAAAAGAAAAAAAGTGGGTATTAGTAAAGAATGAACTGTGATATAATTAGAAGGGTTAGGAAATGGCAAGCAGGCAAGGACTGCTAAGGATTTAGCAGGGACAAGAAATGAGTCAAGTCTGAAATGGGCAATCAGGAGATGCTAAGCTATACTTTCATTTTGAGTATATGACATTCTGTACAACTTTTTTTACTAACATTTTAAAATAGATTTTTATACAGTTTTGTTGGCATAGTGGGTAGAAATCTAAATTTGGGGTCAGAGGGTTTGAGTTCAGTTCCCATGCTCTCTTATTTTATTTTCTATGTGACCATGGGCAAGTAATTTTACCTCTCTTGGATTAATTTTTCTCATCTACGAAATGATTGAATTGTATTAAACAACTTTCAAAATTCCACCCAGCTCTAATTCTGTGATCTTATGTTTCTGATCTGTGTTGGTGGAGGGGATTTGCAAATTGAGATATCCCTATTCTGATCACAGAATATTAAAAGGTTTCATCTATTTTTAAGTGTGGTTTTAATTATATTCAGAAACTCTACATTTTTCCCTAACTATATATATATGTATATATATATATATATATATATATGTATGTATGTATATATGTATGTATGTATGTATCTATCTATATCCGATTTCATAATGGGAATTACTGGGAAAATAGAACTCTACAGCTATTTGCTATATTATACATTTTGCTGGAATTTGTCTATTTTGTTACATGACTGTAACTCAAGAAAGAATCTGTGACTGGGAGAAAGTGTTTTATTGTTACTGAGACTGTCTTTAATGACTCCCCAGTTATTTAGTACATCTTTTAGTTTTGTTTTGCTCTTTGTAGGAAAGCATTTATTTTCAAATAAAATATGGCATTTGAAATCTGGTCTAGGAAAGATTAATGCTAACCAATAAAATACATGGAATATGAAATGTACAGTGTATATATATATATATAGTATATATATATATATATATAGTGTAATGGAGAATTGAAGCAATAGGGAATATTTAAAATTTTTTAAATGTCTTTTAAAATATTTAGCTGTCCAAGTCATAAATAAAGTTTGCTGGAATTCTTCCTTTACCTTTCAAATCTCACCCTAAAACTATTGAAATTTTGTATTAAAAATTGGGAAGATCGAAAAAGGAACTCTTGATTCAGCTGAAAGTTATAAAATCAAACTTATTACTCTATTTTCCCCAGGGAGCAGGATTCTCTTAACTATATATTGAACATTATTAGTCATCATGATTAATATCTCTGCAAGTTAGTAGAGTGAAAAGTTACATTTTCTTTAATTTATAAGTTTCCTTATAAATGGAATCTTGAAAAACTGATTTGCAATGTGAGTATTGGGTATTGCTTATTGAAATATACAGTAGATAGGTTCTTCCAAAGGCCACCAAGGGAAATGTCATGAAATCAGCCTTATGAGATGTTCACAAAGCAGAGTAAAGATGATACCAAAATTCACTATTCCATCTGATAGCAAATATAGGGAAAAGCATCTGGGTGGCTTACCTTGAAAGATATTTCATACTGTTCTCCTCCCCAGATTTCTAAGCCTGGATCATAGCCACCCAATTCCCAAAACCACTTTCGGTCAACAGCAAAGAGCCCTCCAGCCATAACAGGAGACCTGTGGAATAATTAAAATAAGCTGTAAAAGATCAGAATGTTAATCCCCCTCATCATATGCTAGAAAGGTACAAGAAGAATTTTAAAAGTCAAATTGTAATGAGGCTTTAAGCAGTATCTGTTTATTGCTTAGTCTAGTTGAATCTAGGACTTCTGTTTGGTGTATAACTGAAGAGGAAGTAGGAGCAAAAGGAAGATTGCTCCAGTGCTTTAAAGTTTGCTTTTCAGTTTCTAGTGTTTTGAATGCCTGAGCTCCATTTATTTCATTTGCATATCATGGGAGAGAAAGAAGTGAATCTTAGTGATTCATCAATTTGAAAATACTGGGTTTTATAGAACTTTGTCAAAGTAAAGATGGCCAAAATATGGTCAATGGCCAGAAGGAACAACCAACCAACCAACCAACCAACCAACCCTGAAGGTTTATTATTATAGAACATAAGCACTAGGTACTATGAAAGTCACTAGGAACAACAGAAGATACAAACCTCCAGGAGCACAGAGAAGGAACAATTTGACTGTATACATGTGTGAATACACATGCACATATATGCACACTCACATAAAACAGTAGTAAGTAAAAAGACACATTTATCCAGCAATATATCACTGAATGATTGCCATTCATATATATAATGCTACATTTCCAATATGTATATAGTGTTATAAGATTGCAAAAGCACTTTATAGGTGTTATTAGATTCTCACAACAAACTTGTGTTAACTTTTTTACACATAAGGAAATGGGGGGGTGCAGTAACTTTCCCAAAGTCACAATACTAAATAAGTGTTGGAGGCAGGATTCTTCCTGGTTCCTAGTGCAGTCTTCTACCCATTGTGCTGCCTAATATTGGAGCAATAACTTTGGCATAGTGGGTAGATTATTTTCAGGCAGACTTTGCTTCAAATCTTGCTCTGCCAAATACTTGCTACATAAATATGATTATATCACTTAATATCTTGGGGCCTCTGGCAAATCATTAGGACTATGAGTTACAGAGGACTTGCTGATCTTCTTTGGTAGAATATACTCACTGAGGGTTTATACAATGAGATTTTGCCATCAGGGCTGAATCCATTCTCTCACTGGCCCACCCTGCCCCTTACCCTCCAAATAATATTATTTTGTAATTTTTGAATTGTAAAATTATTTATATTTTATTGCCTTTGTTTTATATAAAACATATTTCCAAATGACTAGTACACAAGATGGCAGAGAAGTTTCAAATATTTGACAAAATGTTCACAAGCATATCTTTAAGCACATTACGAGTACTGATTTGAAAAAAAAGCTGATATAGTAACTGCAGAACATTCTAATTTCTTTATTGAAGCAAGTGGTCTAAGGACTTCTATTAGGGAATAGAATCCTTATTTGAGATTCTATATTCTCTTAAAAGATATATTTCTAGATTTCCATTAAAATCCTATAATTCATAGCTTTAATTAGTTCAGACTATTTCTGTCCTAAATCAGCCTAGATGAGTGAGGTTTTTTAATAAGTGTACAAATGATTTATGAGAAGTCTCCAACGATTTAACTCACTATGCATAAACACAAGGTATACAAGTTGAAGAATTGCAATGCTGGAAATCAGTCATAGAGATTTTTTTTCAGTGAAAACAGAAGCATGAAGAAATAGAAAAGTACTCTAGAGAAGTTTTACAGTTTATACATTTCACTTGAAATAATAAGACCCACTTCATTTTAAACTTCTTTACTCTTTCCTTTTCTCCCTTTCCTCTCATCCTCTTCCTTTTCATACCTAATTTGAAAGTAAGATATTTTCTGTTAAAGAACATATAAATGAGCTTGAGGGACATAAGCATGGATTCTGTACTTTCCACTTGACCTTTCACTCAGAGTTAATTTTCTCCAATGATGTAGAGATTAACTAAATTTTGACTTCATTATAGGCTTATAATCATTTGGTGAACTGAAATGAAATTAAAAGATTAATTGAATTGAATTAAAAGTAAAATTAAAAGTATTTTTATGGGCAAAATCAAAGCAGAAAAAATACAAAAAAGAGACTTTTGACTGAAAAAGTAAAATGTCATTTATAAGTCTGATTTCCAAATTGTATAGAGTATTGGCATAAAAATAAAAGTCCAATAATTATTGCTTAAGCGAAAAGTAGTTAAGGAATATGAATTATTTTCCAAAAAATAAATGCCAATTTAAAAGATCAAATGAAAACATTTTCTAAGTTATTAAGGTAAGAGAAATTTAAATTTAAACAATTTTTAAGTTTCACTTTATACTCTAAAAATTGACAAAGATGACAAAAATGGAAATTAGTTCTGAAGAGCCACTGAGATGACTAGCACAATAACATGCTACCATCCCTTGTTCTCACAGTTATGGACATCTATTTGGAATGATGCAAGAACAGTGACTTTTTAAAGTGACTGAACAATTCTCATCCTTTGATCCAGAAATTATTCTACCAGACCTATACTTAAAGGAGGTCAAAGACAGAAGCAAAAGTTAAGTAAATGCTAAAATATTTGCAATGGTAATTTATATTGTAGCAAAGAAATAGAAACCAAGGGAATGACAATCAGTTTGGGGGAATAGCTGAAATGACTGTGGGGAACTCAGATAAATGAAAGATTTGTATATACTGATAGAGAGAAATAAGTAAAACCAAGAAAATGATATTCAGTGACCATAACAATTTAAATTTTTAAAAATTATTAAAAGTAAGTTGAACTTACTTACTGAAAAATCAGACAAATCATCAGAAAAACAGATAGATTTTCATCCATCCTCCCGGCATCTAGGCAGGGATCTATAAGGGATGAATGTTCATACACTGTCAGGCCTGGATGTGGTTAATTTTTTTGGCTCAATTGCCCTTTGAAAACATTTCTAATTTTTATTTTAAATGTTATTTTATTTTTCCAATTGCATGCAAAGGTAGTTTACAACATCCATTTAATTGCAAGTTTATGAGTTTCATAATTTTTCTATTACCTTCCCTTCCCTTCCCCTCCCCATGACAGCAAATAATCTGGTAAAAGTTGTACATGGATAATAGTATTTTACATATTTCCATATTAATCATGATGTGAAATAGGAATTGGAACTAAGGGCAGAAAAATCTATGGAAAAAGAAAAAAAAGATGTTTTAAAAAGTGAACATGGTATGCTTTTGCTGTACATTCAGATTTCATAGTTTTCTCTTTGAATGTGGATAGCATTTTCCATGACAGGTCTCTCAATGTTGTGCTTGATATTTGAACTGCTGAGAGGAGCTGCATCCATCATAGTTAATCATCTCATAATATAGTTTTTAATATGTACGATGTTCTCTTGGTTCTGCTCACTTCATTCAGCATCAGTTTATGCAAGTCTTTCCATGCTGTCCAAAGTCTGTTCACTCATGCTTTCTTATTGAACAATACTACTCCATCATATTCATATACTATAACTTGTTCAGGTATTCCCCAATTTATGGGCATCTCTTCAGTTTCCAATACTTTGCCACTACAAAAAGAGCCACACTAAATATTTTTATACATGTAGGACTTTTCCTATTTTTTTATGATCTCTTTGGGAGATAGATCTATAGTGATATTGCTGAATCAAAGGGTATGCATAATTTTATTACCCTTTGGGGATAGTTCTAAATTATTCTTTAGAATGGCTGAATCAGTTTACAATCAGTTTACAATTCCAACAATGCAATGTTGTTTAAATTTTACCATATCCTCTCCAACAGGTTTAAGGTGATACTTCAAAACTATTTAATTTGCATTTCTTTAATAAATAATGATTTGGAGAATTTTCATATGACTATAAATAGTTTTAATTTCTTCATTTGAAAACTGTCTGTTCATAACCTTTGACCATTCACAAATTGGAAAATGACTTGTAATCTTATAAATCTGATCCAGTTTTCTATAAATTTTAAAAATGAATCCTGATAAGATAATAATGAATTCTGATAAGAAACACTAGATGTGAAAATTCTTTTCCAGCTTTCTGCATGCCTTTTAATTTTGGCTGCATTGGATTTATTTATGCAAAACCTTTTTAATTTAATATATTTGAAATCATCCATTTTGCAATTTATGATGTTCTCTATCTCATTTAGTCATAAACTTCTCCCCTCTCCATAGATCTGTCTTGTCTATCTCCATAGTTTGTCTTGTTCCTTTAATTGGTCTCTGGTATCACATTATATGTCTAAATTATTTACCTATTTTGACATTATCTTAGTATAAAATGTGAGCCTATGTGGGTCTATGCCTAGTTTTTGCTATAGTATTTTCCAGTTTCCCCAGCAGTTTTTGTTGAATAGTGAGTTATTCCAGAAGCTAGTGTCTTTAGGTTTTTCAAGCAGTAGATTACTATAGTCATTTACTACTATTTTTGTACCTAATCTAATCCAATGAAACACTTCTCTATTTCTTAACTAGTACCAGACAGTTGTGATGACTACCATTTAATAATATAGATTAAAATTTGGTATAGTTAGGCCACACTCCTTTGTATTTTTTTCACTAATTTCCTTGAAATTCTTGACCATCTTTTCCTCCAGATGAATTTTGTTACTAATTTTTTTTTTAGTTCTGCAAAATACTCTTTTGGGAGTTTGATAAGTAATTTGATTTTGGTAGAATTTTCATTTTATTATGTTAGCTTGGCCTAAACATGAACAATTAACAGTAACATTTTTCCAGTGGTTTAGATTTGACTTTATTTGTATGAACAGTATTTTATAATTGTGTTCATATACTTTGTGGGTTTGTCTTGAGAGATAGATTCCCAAGTATTTTATGCTATCTATAGTAACTTTATTTTTATTTTTTATTTTTTATTTCTTTAGGTTTTTGCAAGGCAATGGGATTAAGTGGCTTGCCCAAGGCTACACAGCTAGGTAATTATTTAAGTGTCTGAGGCTGGATTTGAACTCAGGTACTCCTGACTCCAGGGCTGGTGCTCTATCCACTGCACCACCTAGCTGCCCCCTATAGTTACTTTAAATGTTATTTCTCTTTCTATCTCTTGCTCTTTGGTTCTATTGGTCATATATAGCAATGCTGATTATTTATGTAGGTTTAGTTTATATCAAGTTTCTTTATTAAAGTCATTTGTTTCAAGTAGTTTTTTTAGTTGATTTTCTAGGGTTCTCTAAGAATACTATCATATCTGCAAAGAATGAAAGTTTTCTTTCCTCATTACCTATTCTAATTCTTTCAATTAGTTTTTTCCTCTCTTATTGCTAGATTTAATATTTTGAATATAATATTGAATACCAGTGGTGATAATAGGAATACTTGTTTCACTCCTGATCTTATTGGAAATGCTGCTAGTTTATCCTCATTACATATAATGCTAGCTCCTGGTTTTAGATGCTGCTTATCATTTTAAAGAAAACTCCATTTATTCCTATGCTTTTTAGTGGTTTTAAAGGAATGAGTGCTGTATTTTGTCCAAGATTTTTTTCAGCATCTATTGAGACAATCATATGGTTTCTACTAATTTTGTTATTGATATGTCAAATATGTTTAATGTTTTACTAGTATTGAATCATCCTTGTATACTTAATATAAATCACATCTGATTATGGTTTATTAGCTTAGAGATAACTTGTGATCTCTTTGCTTTACATCAATATTCAGTAGAAATGTTGGTCTATAATTTTCTTTGCCTATTTTTACTTTCCTGATTTAGATATCAGAACCAAATTGGTGTCATAAAAGGAATTTGGTAGAACGCCTTCACCTTTTTAAAAAATGACTTACATAGAAATGTAATTAATTGTTTCTTAAATATTTGGTAGAATTCATTTGTAAATACATCTAGTCCTGGCAATTTTTTCTTAAGGAGTTTATTGAGGGTTTCATCATTGTTTTCTGAAATTTAAGTATTTTATTTCCTCTTCTGCTAATATGGATAGTTTATATTTTCATAAATATTCATCTGTTTCATTTAAATTGTTAGAATTGTTGGCATACTGTTGGGCAAAATCGCTCTGAATTATTACTTTAATTTCCACTTTATTGGTGGTGAGTTCACCATTTTCTTTTCTGATATTTGTAATTTGTTTTTCTTTTCCTTTTTTGAAGTCAGATAAACCAAAGGTTCATCTATTTTATTGTTTTTTTTTCATAAAACCAATGCAATTTTATGTATTAGTTCAAAAGTTTTCTTACTTTCAGTTTTATCTATTTCTCCTTTAATCTTCAGAATTTCTAATTTGGCATTTAATTGGAGATTTTTAATTTGTTCTTTTTTCTAGTTTTTTAATTGCATGTATAATTCATTGATCTACTCTTTCTCTATTGTATTCATATAAACATTTAGAAATTAAAAAAAAACTCCCCTACAAACTGCTTTGTTTGTATCCCACAAGTTTTGTTATGGTATTTCATCTTTGTCTTGGATGAAATTGTTGATTATTTCTATGATTTGTTGTTTGGTTCACTCATTCTTTACAATTGTTTAGATTCCAATCAATTTTTAATCTATTTTCCCATGGTCCTTTATTGCATGTAATTTTTATTGCATTTTTATCTGAAAAAGATATATTTAATACTAACATGCCTTTCTGCATTTGATTGTGTGATTTTTATGTCTTAGTGCATGGTTAGTTTTTGTGTAAGTGACTTGTCTGGAGAAAATGGTATATTCTTTTCTATTCCCGTTCAATCTTATCCAGTGATCTATCATATCTAAGTTTTCTAAAATTCTTTTGACCTTCTTAACTTCCTTCTTTTAATTTTGTAATTAGATAAATCTAATTCTAAGAGAGAGAGGATAAGGTCCCTCACTATTATAATTTTGTGGTTTATGTCTCCCTGTGACTCTTTTAGCTTCTTAATCTCTAAGAATTTGGAGGCTATACCACTTGGTGTGTATATGTTTAATATTGATAATCTTTCATTGCCTATAGTACCTTTTAAGAAGATGTAGTTTCCTTTCTAGTTACTTTTAATGAGATCAGTTTTTGCTTTTTCTTTTTTGAGTTCAAGATTACTATCCCTGTGTTTTTTTTTAACTTCAACTGAAGTATAATATATTCTGCTCCAGCCTTTTACCTTTACTCTGTGTGTATCTCTCTGCTTCAAATGTGTATCTTGGAAACAACACATTGTGGGATTTTATTTTTTTAATACACTCTACTATCCACTTCTGTTTTATGGAGGGTTCATCCCATTCACATTTACAATTATGATCTCTAACTCTGTATTTCCCTCCATGCTATCTTCCTTCATTTGTACTTTTTCCTTTCCTCTTATCCTTCTTCACTAATGTTTTGCTTCTGACTGTTGCTCAGTCCTTCTTTCTATCAGCACTTCTCCCTTTCTTCAATTATTTTTCTTTTTTTTTACCCTTATCTTTACCTTTCCTTTTACTCCCTTTTATCGGTCCTTTCTTTCGCCTTCCAACCTCTACTTCCCTGTAAGGTAGGATAAAACTTTAAACCCAATTGGGAAGAACGTCTATTATTCCCTTTTTGGGCCAAATATGTTGAAAGTATGATTTAGTCAATGCTCACACCATCCCTTCTTTCTCCCTACTATAATAGATCTTTGTGACTCTTCCTTATTTTTCCTCTAATGTCTCCCTTCTCCTACTATAATATTTCTTTTCATGTGTTAATTGTTTTAAATAGGCCATGTGCCATCAACTTCTGTTAAAATATACTCCTTTTTTCTATCTTGATAGAAGAACAATTCTCAAGGGTTAACTGATTAATTGAATGATTTATTACCTCATATTCACTTCATACCTACAACCTCTGTCCAAATACTCTGTCCTCAATTATCCCATTAGAAATACAATTCTCGAGTCATAAGCATCATTAACTTATATATTTATACCACACCCTCTTTCCAAGTACTCTCTATCGAAATACAATCCTCATGAGATAAAGTATCATGTAAATCAAAATCTCTTGATGATTCATTTATATCCACCCCCCTCTAAGTATACTTCTTCCAACTTTAACTAAAGTATCATGTAAATCAAAGTCACTTCATGATCTATTTATGTCCAGATCCTCCAAGTATGCTCTTTACCACTGTCTCAATAGACATACAACCCGCAGGAACTGAAGTGTCATGTAAATCAAAATCATTTCAAGATACATTTATAACCATACCCTCAAAGTACAGTCCCACCCATGATATTCAGCCCCCATGAGCCAAAGTATCAGCTAAAGCATCATGACCAATATGTATCTGCATTCTCTAAGTATGCTTTTCTTTTAATAATCCTAAGAAAAATGTAATTCTCAAGGGTTACACAGATTGTCTTCCTTTGGAGGGGATGTATACATATGAATCTCTTCATTGTTGTATTTGAAGATAGAATTTTCTGCTCAGTTTTGGTCTATTTATCAGATAAGTTTGAAATTTCTCTATTTATTGAAAACCCATCTTTTCCCTTGAAAAAATATGCTGAATTTTGCTAAGTAGTTGATTCTTGGTTGTAATCTAAGGTCCTATGCACTCCAGAATATCATATCCCAAGTCCTCTGATCCTTTAATATTGAAGCTGATAAGTTCTGCATAATCCTGAATAGGGTTCCTTGGTATTTAAATTGCTTCTTTTTGACTGCTTTCTTTCCTGGATCTATTTTCCAAGTTTGTTTTTCTTAAGAGTTACTTTACATTTTCTTCAATTTTTCAGTCTTTTGGTTTTGTTTGATGGAATCTTGGTGTCTCAGTCAATAATTTCCATTACTTTTTCAGTTAGCTTTTGTATTTCCCTTTATAATTGGTTTATTTTAATTTTTTTTTTTTTTTTTAGTTTTTGCAAAGCAATGGGATTAAGTGGCTTGCCCAAGGCCACACAGCTAGGTAATTATTAAGTGTCTGAAGCAGGATTTGAATTCAGGTACTCCTGACTCCAGGGCTGGTGCTCTATCCACTGCACCACCTCACTGCCCCTATTTTACTTTTAAAGTTGAATTTTTTCAGTCAATTTTTCATAATTCTCCTCCATTGACCCTCATTTCTTTTCTTCATTATTTCTTCATTGTTCTTCTTCTTCTCCTTTGGTTTTTCAGAATCCTTTTTTGAGATCTTCCAAGAAGTCATTTTGAATTTGAGGTTAATTCATAACCCCCTTTGAGGCTTCACATATAGGCATTTTGTCACTATTTTCCTCTTCTGAGATGGTGTTTTTAATCATCCCTATCTGAATAGTAGTTTTTTTATGGTTAGTGCCCTTTTTTGTTTTTATTTTTGTTCATTTTGACATTTGTGCTCTGCTCCTGGGGCACAGGGAATATAATTTCAAGCTTTTTGTGCTGGGTCTGGGGTCTGGTCCCTTGGCTTATGCCTTGCCTCTGACATTGCCAATGTAGAGATTTATTCCCTCCCTTAGAGTAGCCCTGGCTTTCCCTTTGCCTATGATGTTGTCTCTGCAGTGGTATATTTCCTGTGGTAGGATAGTTCAACCTAGTCTCGTCTATTGCATCAGTGTTCTCAGGACTTGAACTTTGTCTTCCAAGTCAGGGATGGGACCTTCACACTAACTTGCTGAGCCTTGACCTGAGCTGCTCTGTGGCTAAGAACCTCCCACTTACACTGGACTCTATTCCCCTTTTACCCAAGTGAGACAGACCTTTCCAAAGTTCCTCCATGATACTTTGAGTCGAGAATTTGTTTCCTTTTTATTTTGTGGGATTTGTAGCTTTAGGATCTATGGTAGAGGATTCATTTAAAGTTGTTTCAGGGAAAAACTCTGGGAGCTTCTTAGCTTTGTGCTGTCATCTTGGCTCAATCCCAGAAACCCTCTCAATTGCCTTTTTTTATTTCAAGGGGAGAGTTTAATCCAAGGGGGAAGGAAAATATGTGCTGAAATGACTATGCTGTAAAAACAGAAATATTTTTTAAAAAATTAAAACTGTGCAAGAAAGGTTTTCTTATTTTGTGTTCTTGCTTTGTATGAACAGATAAGGCATGGAAAGCATTAGTGATGATTGAATGTTAAGATATGGTTCAATTTGCTAAGTCTAAGAAAGACAATGGTAAAACAATGAGTATCTAGAAGAAAGAAGTCAAATTGGCTGGTGCAGAAACCTGAGTTCAGACAAAGATTGGTTGAGTGGGGAGGAGGAACATGCTTTTTGTCTTCAAAGCTTGGCATGTACAAGAGGGATTAGATTTGTTTTCTTTGTCACCAGATAGCAGAATTAAGACAAGTTTGTGAAAGTTGAAGATTTAGGTTTTATTTACATAAGGAAGAACTACCCAACAATAAAAAACCATCCCAAAATGGAATGGGCTGTCTGTAGAGATAACACATAATTTCATTATTTAAGGGTCTGAAACTGGAAAATCCCTTCCTAGAATGATGGAAGAGGGACCTGCTTTCAGATGTAGTTCAGATCAGTTAGCTTGTAAAGTCCCTTTATCCTTTGATTGACTATTTTCTTTCTTTTTAAAGACAAAATTATTGCTTTTTTTCAATTATTGAGCATTTGTTTCTTCTTTTCCCAATACCTCTTTCTACCCACTAAAGGAAGGAAGGAAAGAAGGAAGGAAGGAAGGAAGAAAAGAAGAAAGGAGGGAAGAAAGGACAGAAAAAATGGGAAAAAGAATGAATTAAAGAAGTGAAGGAAAAGGAAGGAAGGAAAGAAGCCCTTTATCACATAAGCATAGTCAAGTTAAGCATTTCCCAAAATACATCTTACTCTTCATATTAATCCATTATCTCTGTTATATTGTGGGTTGTGTTCTTCTCACCATTCCAATCTACATACATAAAAGTCAAGTATTTTGAATTGGAAAGAAAGAATCTCAAAAATAGTAATAATTTTGCAGGAACTCTGATAGATATTGAGTAATAGTTCCCAAGTTTATAAAGGGAAAATAACTCTCTGGGGTACCTTCTTTTCTTCCTCCCACCAACTCCCCCCCCCCCAATATCTCATTCAATTCAACTAAACTGCAATCACATTTAAAAACAAAGAAAGGCTTTTTGATCTTTCTTCTTCAATATTCCTCCCAGATTTTAGTGCCCACTGATGCTCTGTAATTATTTGTTATATATTTTTATTCATATTTCTGTGAACAAATAACCCCATTCCCAACCTGGAGAGTAAAAGATATCTGAGGGTATTTTTTAAAAGCTGTTTCTCCCTCTTTAGCATAATACTTCTTATGTAAGACATGCTAGTAGATGCTATATTTTGTTGCTCCAGATATGATTTTATTTGTGGGGAATATTTGGTGTGGAAATTCCCTCCACCAATGTAAATTGATAACTTACTTATAACTCATAGTCTTGTAGATTTACCCAGGGCACTAAGAATTTCAGTGATTAGCTCATGGTTACAGATCTGTTTAATAGGTAAGATGACCTGAACTTAAGTCTTTTTGCCTATAAAGTTGATCTTATGCTCATTAAACATTTCCTAGATTGATATAATTACCATTTCAATGATAACCTGTACACCAACAGGTCAAGGTAAATACAATGCACTTATTGTTATGGTAATAGTTACTGTAGATATCACTGTATCTAGATTTAGAGCTGAAGGAACCTTAGCAATTATCTGGTACAATGACTTTATTTTACAGATTAAGAAACTGAGGTGGCAGAGAGAGAATAAACCAGTTTCTTAAAGTTACTTAGTTTTTGGCAGAACTGGAATTTGAAATAGTCCCTATCTTCAAATCCAGTGCTTTGTTCTCTGCCATGTGTTTCTAAGGCTTGGTAAAAAGTTGTGAAATTCCTTTTCTTTAAAGATATATACAAGGATACAGTATCATATATATATATATGTTTGTTTATTTATTCATTAGAAAGGATGATGTCCTTTCTATAAATGGTCCCCTGTTGATCACTGATGTTTTGATTTTTTTAGCTTCAATAAAATATTCAGTGTTACTGTACAATAATAAGTAAACAAACATACCTTCTGTGGACTGAATAATTTGTCTCACACATTTATGGACTGCCATTTCCAAATATGCATAGATTTTTGTTGATTAAAAATGCAGATTCATTAAAATGTGTAACTGAATCCAGATTAAACTTCTGTGCTTGTACTCAACAATTTGGGAACCATTGTTTGATATTCTAAAGGTAAGTTTATATCTTCTTCTAGCCTATTTTTCTCTTCTCAATGGAAAAAGAGAACTATTAAATAACATCTTCAGTTATGCACTTCTGATCTCTTTTCTAAGGCAAATATTGCAGTAATCTCAATCTCTTTAAGTCTTTATCTACTTATGCCATTTTCCAATCTGCTATCATCTTGCATTCCCTTTAAAATGATCTTCTAGGTCATCTCTCATTTTCCCAAATGTTACTTACATACCTTGCTTTTTCTTTCCTTCCTTCCTTCCTTCCTTCCTTCCTTCCTTCCTTCCTTCCTTCCTTCCTTCCTTCCTTCCTTCCTTCCTTCCTTCCTTCCTTCCTTCCTTCCTTCCTTCCCCCCTCTCCCTCTCCCTCTCCCTCTCCCCCTCTCCCTCTCCCTCTCCCTCTCCCCTCTCCCTCTCCCTCTCCCTCCCCCTCCCCCTCCCCCTCCCCCTCCCCCTCCCCCCCTCCCCCTCTCCCCCCTCCCCCTCCCCCTCCCTCTCCCTCTCTCTTGCCTTGAGGTCTTGAGGTCTATGGATGCTTTGAGGTATGTCATCTAATAGGGCTGTTATGTTTGCATTATTTTCTGAGGAGCAATGGGAGTTTGCGCATGCTGAGCCACAAGTCCTTAGCCAAGCAGTTGTATGCAATTAAAAATTGCTCTCTAACTGTCTGGTCCATTCTTGTGATTCCCTCTTCTAATATTAATACAAACATGAAATTGATTTGTAACAACAGCTCCTGTTCAAGATTCTTTATTCCCTAGATAGTGGAAATATGGTGGCATTCTGAATGGATAACTAAAATCAATTCTCTACTTTGCATTAGGGGTAATGAACAAGGTGATAAATGGGATTTTCTTCTGGCTTACAGTGGACCAGTTTACTTCGCCATAGTAATTTTATCCTCTAAATTATGTTGCATTTTAAATTAATGAAGCTATAATACAAAAAAGTGCATTGGAAGCTTTTCCTTATTCTGTTGCTACAGAAAAAGACCTTGCACAATCTCATTCAAGTATACATTTTTCAAAGCACACTATTGGTTCTCTTACAGAAAACAAGACATAGAACTTAATGGCTTCAACCACACTCTATAACATTTCCTGAATTTTAATGGGTTTTTATTTTCACTCATGTTCTACCTGACTCTTTACTCTCATACATGTTTTTATTAGACATTTTTTTTTTGGAATTTTCCTTAAACAATCTAATTTTACATTTAATACTGGAATACAAAGATACACAAAGCAAAAGCAGGCCCTATCCTCAAGGAATTTGCATTTTATTAGGGCTAGTAGATGAATAAATATAAACAGGCAAGTGTGTGTTTGAATATATATTTGTATATGTCTGTAGAAGACAAAAATATATTAAGACTTGAAATTTTATTCCTTGTATGAGTATATGGTATATATCCATATATATTGTTATTGCTAAGTCATTTCAGACATGTCTGACTCTTCATGATGGTATAGGGGTTTTTTTTTTGGCAATGATACTGGAGTTGTTTGCCATTTCCTTCTCTAGCTCATTTTTCAGGCAAGGAAAATAAGGCAAACAGACTTAAATGATTTTCCCAGGGTCACACAGCTAGTAAGAGTATGAGGCCAGATTTGAACTCAGTAAGAGAAGTCTTCCCAATTCCTGACTAGCTGTTACCTAGCTGCTGTATATTAGTCTACATGAATGCATATGTAAATAAGGATATGTATGAAATCACGTGTCTATGTAAACCTATACATACCAGCTTGCATTTACATATACATGTATCTGTGTTTTTGTGATACACACATATGTATAATTTAGGGTGAGAGAGAAGACTAATAATGCTATAGATCAGGAAAAATTGTCCTAGGTATTAGACACAGAAACTGAACTTTGAAAGAAGCTGGATATTTTAGTAGGTAAAGAGATGAGGAGACACATAGAAGGTAGGGCTAGAATGCCAATATCAGGAATAATAGGGTCATAGTGGTCTAATAGAGCTTCCCTGGCCTTTTCCTAGTTATAGCAGGTCAGGCAGTTTGACTGGATTTTAGAGTATATGATGGGAAATAATCTGAAATAAGCCTGGAGGTATTTGTGTGTGGGGGTGAGTGAATCTGAAGTGCAAAGAGATTTCAATGTTAAGCTGAAGAATTTATATTTTATGCTGTTGTACTTCTGGATGTTGGGGGGGGTCAAAAATTTTTTTTGCAGGGCAATAGGGTGAAGTGACTTACCTGAGCAAGGTCACACAGCTATGTAATTATTAAGTGTCTGAGGCCACATTTGAACTCAGGTCCTCCTGACTCCAGGGCCTGTGCTTTATTCACTGCTGCCCCTCAAAATATTTTATAAAATGATATCTGGTTATGAAGAAACAATTGTATGAAAAGCTTTAATATATCAATCAGTAGCAATTGAAACTAAGTCCCTGATACCCATGGAACCTTCTATTTTAGTTGCTCTTTCTTTGCACTAGGTTTTGTTGAGAGCTCAGTCCTTTGACAAATTTGTGCCTCTTCCTATCCAGTTATCTTGGATGTGTGAGTGGCATCCCACATTTGGTCAGAACTGTAATGCTTCAGGCTCAATCAAACCAAGTTAGTAAGCTTAGGCAGTAATAGAGTAACCTGTGCAGTAACATCTCACAGACATGTTTAGCTGGCACATAATGGGTGAATGTTCACCATTAAAGATACTCATTTTCAACTTGTATTCAGCTATTGAATTTAAATATCACAGGGCAAAACAACATCATCTACTTTGGAAATGCTTGTTCTTTTAAGTACCAAACGTTTACTGCAATTAGAAAAACTATGGGGGAAAAGTGGCTGAAATAGCAGCTCCTCATGCAGACTAATTTCTGTCATTTACTTAAGAACAAGGACAATTTCATGTAATTTTCCTCCTTTTTATAGCATTTTCATTACAACATCGGTACATTGTAGGGACACTTGACACAGCATACCTGGGACTTATGTCAGTCTCTCAATACCTGAGGAATCCTTGACACAAGAGCATTGTGGAGTGAATTATTCACACTCACACAGCAGACATGTAACACCTGATGCAATGATCTGGGTTTCTCACTCTCATAGTGAACAAGAATCTTTGGAGTGTTTCTTTGTTTGGAAGGATAAATGAATGCTATTGTAGTTGGTGCCTACTGTGTTGTCTCATCTCTGTTAGGAGCCCAAAAAGTCCCCAGAATTTCTAATTGAGGGAAGATAGATTTCTGAGACAAAGGAAAATGGATTACATCCCCCCCACACACATCCCCCCCACATCCCCCCCCCCCCACAAAATTCCAGATGTCCTTTCTTATTCTTTTTTTAAAATCTTTGAGGTATATAGGGTTAGACTGAGGGTCCTACCTATCATGTGGATGTTCAGTGGGAGACCATAAGAGTAAAACTCTTGGCTTTCATGATCCACAGCTGCAGAAGTGAACATATTAGAAGCAGAATCATGAACCACAATTAGAATTGGTTCCTTGGTATAAGAAATTTGGTATCATAAAGTCTTGCAGATTGGTGAACTAGAGACAAAGAGTTAGTCTTCTTTCTTGGTTTAAATTCTGAAGTCCAAGGTCAGGGTTCTGAACAAAAACAGATGCCTGCCTCTTAATTCTGCTCTATGATCTGGAGTGCTCCAGAGTTTTTCCCCAAACATTCCAAAAATCAGGAAGGGCAGTCAGGAGAAGTTTTTGGAGACAGAGCAGTAGAAAGCTGCAAATGGGAAGCACTTATTCATTTTTTTCTTTTATGTTTATGTCTAATTTATTTGACATTATTTGACCACAGGACATAGATTACTGACTGTGAAATAATAAGTCTTTGACAATTCTGAAATGAAACCTGCTATACCAATGCTGTGAATTTTACTGTGTGCTATGAATTCCTTGACACTTAACTTGTATGTGCATGTACAAATTATATAGAGTTTATACTAGCAATTGTATGTGCCTGTTTCCTAGCACTCCAAGAATGTTCCATAATTCCTTGTGGCAAAGATTAATATTATACTGTAAGGGGAAAAAGAACAACAAAAATTTTGAGAACTTTTGATGAGTAGACAGAAAGAAGTTTCTGAGCAATAGTTGGGGATAGTAAAATTGGTTTCCTTCCACACAAGCTCAGCAGTTGGCACACATGAGATGGAGAAGACTCTGTCTGAATAGGCTAAATCAGTAGTAGTCTCAGAGGCTATGATTCTTCCTTTTAAAGTCTTCAATTATCAAACTGTAAGGCAGGATTAGCAGATAAAGAAGCCGGGGGAAATTAATTGGCCAAAGCTGATGGTAGAAATAGATTATCTCCTCTGAATTTACAAAGCCCTTTTTGCTTCTTATGTGGGGTTACATTCAGCTTTGTATCTGGTATGATTTGTATACATTTTATTTCTTACATTAGATTGTAAATTCTTTGAGACTAAAGGCCATTTCTTCTTCATATTATATTTATAACCCCTTACTGACTTGTATATGATAAGTATTGAATCCTGAATAGGAAATCTTTTTTTTTTATGTTTTTGCTAGGCAAATGGGGTTAAGTGGCTTGCCCAAGGCCACACAGCTAGGTAATTATTAAGTTTCTGAGACTGGATTTGAACTCAGGTACTCCTGACTCCAGGGCAGGTGCTCTATCCACTGTGCCACCTAGCTGCCCCGAAAATCTTTCAATAAATGTTAAAAAGTATTCTCTTCCTTTCCTTGTCCCAGCAATAAAGTACATTTTTGCTAGTTTAATTCTGTTGTATTTAACTCTTCATGACTCTATTTGGGATTTTCTTGGCAAAGATACCAGAAAACTTTGGTATTTCATTTCCAAACACATTTTACAGATGAGGAAACTAAGGCAAATTAGGGTTAAGTAACTTGGTCAGGGTCACATAACTAATAAGAGTCTGAGACTGGATTTGAACTCCTGAAGATGAGTTTTCCTGATTGAAGAGGAAATTTGCTGTAATAAAATATAATAAGACTCTAAGAGTTGTTTATTTATCAAGAAGAAAAGTGATCAAGTAGATGAGAGTTATCAAAAAGTTCTGGAGTTCAAGTTCTGCCTCTGAAACATTCTGTCTGTGTGTCATTGGACAAGTCACTTAATTTCTCATGGTCCCAGGCAAATATTGTTCTACAAATTGCAGAACATTTGGTGAGTAGGAGAGAAAGCTCCTTCCAAGAAGGTTCCTACTCTAATGAAATAGCAGCAATGTAGGAAGTAGTCTCAACTTTATGCATAACAAAGGAGGAGTAACTGTAATAAGAGTACCTGGGTTTGGATCCTGGCTTTACCATTTACTACTTGGGTGGTGAAATCACTTCTGTTCTCTTGACTTCTTGTTTCCTTATCAATAAAATTAGGAGTTTGGACCAGTTGACCTCTAAACTCCCTTCTACTCTAAATCTTTGATCTAAACATCTCTTCATTCTAAAGTAAGACTGGGAAGATGCCTTTCTGCAAAAAAGTGGATAGGAAAAAAAAAGATTGTGTATCTGTCAGTACCTACTATGTAATGCTGTCAAGGCAAGTCCCCTTAGATTATAAATTGAACTCAATGACCTTGATCTTATATATGGCAGCTGTTGGGGGGTGGTGAAATTATATAGCATTGGTTTCCTTCCATACAGGCTCAGCAGTTGGCACACATGCTTAACATGAGATGAAAGAAAAGACTTTGGCTGAATAGGCTAAATCAGTAGTAGTCTCAGTGGCTTCAAGAATGGGCCAAAACAACCCAAAGTTCTATTTCTGTATTATCCTTAAAGGGGAAAGAGATGGTATTGCTAAATGAAATAGCTTATTCCATCAATATTCCAGAACATTCAGGAGCTCATGTATAAGAGCAGAGAAGGTAGCCCTTCCTTCTACCCTCTTTTTTTTTGGCTTTGGACATAAAACATCTCTGCTAAAGAAATCAATGTTACTTACAAAAATCCCTAAACCTGCCTAAAATGGGCAGAAAGCCCGTTTATGCTTCATTTATTGAATAAACAGTAGACAGTTGAATCTTATGGGAAAATCACTCTCTTCATGTCCTTCTGAATGTAAAACACAGCATTTTCTGTTCATAAGTGATTGCTATCCAGGGGCAATTTTTGTCTCCACTCCTAACATTTTATATTAAACTGGGATTTAACTTAAGCATGGGACTGAGCTTCATACTAGTCATATTCATTTTGTAATAAATTCACACTCCAGGTGTTTTCTCTTCTCTTCAATAGAATGACTTTATGCTAAGGACGGCTAATTCACTCTGTCACAAGAAGAATAGCTTAGTGATCACTGATCACAAAGTTTGAGATGACTGGAGTCTTTAGTGTAATAAACAGGGTGTATCAATAAAACCTTTTGTGACTTCAGGAAACAATTCACTATTTCAGTGAATCTTAGACATACTTGATGGAGTGGACTTGGAGTTTAAACGACCTGATTCCATACCCTGTCTTCTATACTTAAGAAGGGGTATGACCTTGGGCAAATCACTTACTTGTACAAAGCCTCAGTTTCTTTATCCATAAAATGGAAATTAAAAAGACCTATAATGCCTTCCTTTATAGGACTATAAGGCTCAAATAGATTAATATGTGAGGTCTTTTGCAAACATCAAAGGACTTTATATATACCTGTAATTTTCTAATCAAGCTAAGAACTTCATCCAGGCGATATTGGGCACAATTTAGCCATACCTTCTCAATTTGTCTGATTCTCATGTATGTGTAAATATTCTACAAAATGTACACTCAACTTATATTTTGCAGACACTGTGTGGATACCAATTGAACATTAGGTATGCCCCTTGCATGTATCTATGGTCTCACTGCATGACTGGTCCAACTAATTTCTGATGGTTCCCTTTATGCCATTTATTCTTTCATGATTCTTTGTTAAGATATTGTGGCTTTTTGTCTGACTCATAACTTTAATGTCGATGTACAAAAATTATTGCCATTAGTCAGTCAAGAAGCATTTATCAAGCAAGTACTATGTACTAAGCACTGTGTTAAGCCCTGAGGATACAAAGAAGGTTAAAAAAGTAGTGGAGAATGTAATACATTGGTTAAAGGCTTTCTCAACACTTTTACTATCAAATCTCTTGGAAAGGTGTGCTACTTTATTATTTTTCCTTTTCAAGGAGAGGCAATGGATACAATGGATACCAATGGAACAATGAATAGAGAGTTGGCCTCAGGCCTGAGAAGACCTGGTTTCATGTCAGCCCCTGGCACCTACTGTCCATATACCCTGGGGAAGTAACTTGCCTTTCAGTTCTCTAAGGAAACTCTAACACTAAGGTGCACTGGATTCTGTACCAGGGAAAGCCCACAGTTTGGGTCTGATACTAGTGAAATCATAGATTCAGTCTCTATTCTTTTTTTTTTGTTAGTTTACAGATGACTTTACCTTTGAAAAAATGGAGGTATGAAGAGTTCAGTAATAGATTACAGATAACATATGGAGTAAAACTTAGAGCTTCCTCAGCTCCAGCTCAACTACTATTTATTGAGAATGATTATATACTATCACAGAATATTAGTACTGGAAGAAACTTTAGAAAACACTGAATACTTCAGCAGAAAGAAAACTCAACCTTAAGTATTGTTGGGTTCTTAGATCTCCTTTTTAGCTGTGCCACCTTGGGTAAATAATTTAACATTTCTGATCTCCTTTTCTGTAAAACAGGGATAATAAGGTTGTTGAGGGGAAATTATTTTGTAAGTCATAAGGGTCTCTAGGAAGGAAACTTTTTTCTTTCTTTTTTTTTTTAACCATTTCATGTTAGTACCTTTCTCTGCAATTCATAATCTTAAAGAGTTGGTTAAGAGGCATCTCAGTGATGCAGTGAATAGAGTACTGGCCTATAGTCAGGAGGACCCGAATTCAAATGTGACTTCTGTGTGACCTTAGGCAAATCACTTAACCCCATTGCTTGCAAAAACAAAATACAAAAAACAAACAAAAAAAGAGTCGACTTTCCCTATCTTCAGCTTTCCTATCCTGTCCTTTTCTATTCTGTCTCATCCCACAAAATAATCGAACTATTACTTTGTATAAAGTATTGTGCCTAGCAAAATTAAAACAACAATAATTGCTTCTTGACTTCATGGAATCTATATTCTGGAGTTTGTTAAAAAGATACCTGAAAACATGCATAAATATGTAAATTAAGAGCTCTTATAATGGGAAGAATCAGGAAAGTCCTCATTGTCATTCTTGGTATATGAACAGACCCTAGAAGAAAACTAGTTTCTCTGAGGTGATCATGAGGATAGAGTACATTCCATCCAGAAATTGAGGAATACCTGTATATTGGCAAAAACATAGAAAACAGAATCACATACAGAGAACTATTTTGGAAATCTCTTCTGAGACTGAGTCATGTTTTGAAGCCTTCAATGATAGCAGATATTTGGTGATTTCAATTTGTAGAAATGTTTGGAAATTTTAAATTTCACATTTAAATGTCATTTCCAAGCTAAATATGGACAAAAATGGTGGGTGGTCAAATAAGGTAACACTATTTTTTGCTCACAAACTGCTTAAGTAAGGATGTTTCTTTTCAAAGGGTCCTGACAAAGCTGGAATAAGAAGGGAATCTGGACTTTTGTAGCAATTGGCAGTTAGCCAGTGAGGTCTCAACAGGGGCAAAGAGATGGAAGTCTGAATATGAATGTAACAATTTGGTGACATAGAAATTTTCAGTAGTAAGGAAGGAGGCAGATAAATGAAAGTATCAGAGAAAAAACAAAGCAGTATCAATTTCTGAAATGGACCCAGACAGTTATAAATAGTTGCTTATTCCCAGTTACAATCATGGCTTTTCTCTTTTATGTTGCTCCTGCCCGCCTGGTTTTTACAGATTGATGACAGCTTGTGATATGGCTTTATCCTTCCTCTTAGAAGGTTGTCCCAACTTCTGAATCTGATTATTGAGATGTTGCTGGAGAAAAGTTCCCACCAGACTAAGAGGATTCCTGGAAGGATCATAGGTTCAGTGGATTTCAAACTAGAAGAAATAATGTTGGAAAGATTGTGGAAAGTTAGGTACACTAATAAATGGTTGGTAAATCTATGAATAGGTATAATATTTAGAAATTTTGCAAATGAAGTAAATTAGATGCATATATATATATATATATATATATATATATATATATATATATATTATTTATTCAAGGCAATGGGGTTAAGTGTCTTGCCCAAGGTCACACAGCTAGGCAATTATTAAGTATCTGAGTACAAATTTGAACTCAGGTCCTCCTGACTGCAAGGTTGCTCCAAGAATTTCTTTAGGATACAAACCTAGCAGTGTTATTGCTGGATTAAAGGCTATGGACAGTCTTACTGTCCTTTGGGCAGTATTACAAATTGCTCTCCAGAATGGTTGGATCAGTCTACAACTCCATCAACAGTACATTAGTGTCTCAAATTTCCCACATCTTCTTCAACATTGATGATTTTCCTTTTTTTAATCATTTTAGCCAGTCTGATAGGTGTGGGATAGCACCTCAGACTTGTTTAAATTTGTATTTCTCTAAACAATAATGATTTGGAACATTTTTTCATATGACTGTAGTTAGTTTCAATTTCTTCATCTGAAAAACTGCCTGTTCATATCCTTTGATCATTTATCAGTTGGAGAATTACTTTTATTCTTATAAATTTGACTCAATTCTCTATATATTTTAGAAATGAGGCCTTTATCAGAAATACTAGTTGTGAAAATTGTTTCCTAGCTTTTTTGTGTGTCTTCTTATTTTGGTCACATGGCTTTTGTTTGTGCAAAACCTTTTTAATTTGATATAGTTGAAATTATTCATTTTGCAATTTATGATGTTCTCTATCTCTTGTTTGGTCATAAACTACTCTCTTCTCCAAAGATCCAACAGATAGACTATTTCTTATACTCCTAAATGGCTTCTGGTATTAATCTTTATGTCTAAATTCTATATCCATTTCAATTTTATCTTTTTTTTTTTAGATTTTTTCAAGGCAATGGGGCTAAGTGACTTGCCCAAGGCCACATGGCTAGGTAATTATTAAATGTCTCCAGTTGGATTTGAACCCAGGTACTCCTGACTCCAAGGCTGGTGCTCTATTCACTGCACCACCTAGCCACCCCCAATTTTATCTTGATATAGCATGTGAGATATTGATCTATGCCCCTGTCATATTTTCCAGTTTTCCCAACAGTTTTTTTTAGGTTTTTGCAAGGCAAATGGGGTTAAGTGGCTTGTCCAAGGCCACACAGCTAGGTAATTATTAAGTGTCTGAGGCTGGATTTGAACTTAGGTACTCCTGATTCCAGGGCCAGTACTCGATTTACTGCAGCACCTAGCTGCCCCAAATAATGGAGAAGTTCAAGTCTTTGGGTTTATCAGTTTCTTTTCTACCTAATCTATTCCAGTTTAGTTTTTTTTTTTTTTTTTTTTGGCAAGGCAATGGGGTTAAGTGACTTGCCCAAGGTCACATAGATAGGTAATTATTAAGTGTCTGAGGCTGGATTTGAACGCAGGTCCTCTGGACTGGGCTGGTGCTCTATCCACTGCACCACCTAGCTGCCCCCTACCTAATCTATTCCACTGATCCATTTCTCTTTTTCTTAGGCAGTACCTGCTAGTTTTGATAACTGCCGGTTTATAATACAGTTTTAGTTTTGGTTTGGCTGGGCTACCTTGCTTTGGATCTTTTTTTTTAACTACCCTTGATATTCTTGCATAGCATTTTCTCTTTGGCAAAAAAGGTGATAAAAGATTCCAACCATAAAGTAGTAGTTAAATATGAATGCCTATTACCATTGTACTTCTTCAGAGGTTGGTCAATCTTCTAGAATCTTTGAAAATTTAAAATAATATGGAATAGTCCAAGGTTAGTGCATCCATGATTTTTAAACGTCTTACCAGAAGGGCTTGGATTCAGGGCTAAAAGGGACCTTAGATAAAATCTAGTTTACTGTATTTCCATTTTTTATGCATAATATCTTCTAAGTTTATCAATTTGTACATTTTAAATTATAGTCATCATTTTTAAACCTTTTTTAATCTTAAAATTTTATTCTTAAAACTTACTCTACCAATAAAGTATCTAGGAAAATGCTTATGAAAATTTCAAATTGTCTCTCCCCTCCCCTCTTCTCACAGTCACCCTTATTGGCAGTTAGGTAGAGAAGGGAGGGAGGGAATAAGCATTAATTAAATGCTATATTATACACCAGGCTAAGAGCTTTACAAATATCATCTACCTTGATCCTTAACCCACCCCCCCACTATGGGGAGTGTTATTATTTGCTGTCATTAGGAGGTAGATATTATTATTATTATTATTATTTAACAGTTGAGGAAACTCAGGCAAATAGAAATTAAGTGACTTGCTTAAGATAATCTCATTATTAAGGTTCCAAGGGCAGATTTGAAATGAGTTCTTCCTGATTTCAGATCCAGTACTTGTTTTGCTTCATCAGCTAGGCAGCTAGGTAGTGGATAGAGAATCTGAAATCAGGGTAGATGAGCTAAATTCTGGCCCCTAGTAGCTATGTGTGATACCTGGGCAAATCCTCAGTTTCCTCTTCTGTAAAATGGGCATAACAATAGCCTCTCTTTGTTGTCTTGAGGAGATATCTTTAAAGCATTTCACAAACTACTATCATTATTCTCCTGTATTCTCACTCATTGCCATCCAAGAAATACTTTGAGTCAGGTCGGATCATACCCTCTGTTTCTTGAAGATTGCTCTCCCCACAAAGTCATTCATTGAGCCTTCCACCTTGGAATGATTTCAGACACACTCAGGAAATCAAAAGCCTCCCTGGGGAACCCAAACCACCACTCAATGTCTGTGTTGTCTGCAAAATTCTCAAAGCATTTCCACAAATTAACAGACTGTCATACAGCTTGTCAACTTAATAAGGTGTGATCTACTAAGTGGTGATGGCTGGGAAGCTCCACTCCAAAGATAGCTGCATAGCTACTTCAATTGTTCCATGTCTAGAGACCCCAGAATTCATAAACTGTGTCCTCCCTCTTACTTTCAACTAAATCTAGTTAGTGCGATTAGCACAAACTTCTTACCTCAGACTTCCCAGCCCTGTTTGAAATGATGCTGAAGCCCTGCTTACTGAACTGGCATATTTCTTATAAGCAGATGTTCCCTCCTATAACAAATAGCCTGAATTAACATTCCACACACCTATGGTTTTTCTTTGGCAGTAGATTTTCAGATGACATAGTCATATTATCTTTCTTTGTCATAAAGTGTTGAGCTATTATAATTGCTCCCTTCATGCATGTCCCAGAACTGTTGAGATTACAAGTAAAAAGAAGTCTCTGAGTTCTGTGGAGACAGGTGTGCTTGTGCTTGTAGGATGGTAGAAGTCTGTGGGTCTTGTACTATGATGTTGTGAACTTCACCTTGCTTGAAGAATAATAATAATATGTAATTTATTTATGTTGCATTTGGGTCTGAAAGTTGCTGTTACCAGGTCATCACTGGCTACTAGATATATTCAGTCATGATGGAAAAACTTGAAACTTGAAACTCACTATGTCACTATGTCACTATGTCACCAGCTGTCTTCTGGTTATTCATCTCAGATTTCCAGTAGTTGGGGAGCTCAAATTGAACTTTTTTGGCAAAAAGTCTTCTAAGTTTATCCTTATTAGGTCAGTGAGATTAAGTCAGAATTTAGTTTATGTGAACTCAAGAGATATTCATATAGAGCAGTAGTTACTGATCATTGTTATGTCTTGGATATCTTTGGCAGTCTGACAAAACATAGGAATTCCTTCTCTGAATAATGCTTCTAAGTGTAAAAAAAATACATAGATTTACAAAGATTAGTAAAAATAAAGATGCATTTTTCCCTCATCTTCAGGTTGATGGACCACTTGAATCAGGACATAAATGCCTGCTATGTGGAAAATTAGATATTGGCATGAAAGCCCTGTGAAATCTTGAAAATTCACACTTTTTAAAAAAATTCTAGACTTATGATTTTATTGGTATAGTGATCTTCCAAAGACTCAATTCTCTCTACCAATACAGAACAACAACCATTCTATATTTTATAGTCTTATTTAGGGCAGCTAGTGGTGAATTGCCCAGGGTCATATAGTGACTATCTTATAGGTTGACAATGAATCCATGCATGTCTTTCCGACTCAGTGCCTGGCACTTTTTCTACTGTACTAATAAGATTTTAGAAAGATTTTCTTACATACAATATCTGTGGGGAAAATGAAGAAAGATTATTAAAAGTACATGAGATGGAAGCAAATGTTAAGACTATATCAGATTGCCTTCTGTTGGAGGGAGGGAGAAAAAAATTGTAAAATTCAAAACCTTGCAAAAAATGATTGGTAGAAACTAACATTGTATGTAATTGTATAAGAAATAAAATATTTATATAATAGAAAAAAAAGTGTATTGAGAGCCACAGCAAACGAGATAGTCCTCGATGATTGCCTCTCCCTCTCTCCCAAAAGGATAAAATCAGGGGCAGCATTACAAAATAGACTTCTTAGAATTATACAAGACATTGGACTTGCTGAGCTATATCAAGGGAAAGATATTTCACACTGAGCCTTCCCATCATAAGTCTAGTCAAGTGAAACAAAGAAACAAAGGTAAACCAGTCACTCAAAAAAAAAATGAAAATGTAGATGGATAGTTCTGGTGCTCTATGGGTAGCCTTCAGATAATAAGAGAAAGTGAGGAGGTCTTCAGTTTGTTGAATGACTGAATGCTGTTTTCTTCCAGAAGAAAAAAAAAACAATGTATTTGTTGGAATGAGAAGATGGGCAAAAATAATATAGGATGAGAAGATGTAGAGGAAATTATTATGAGTTCTGATTGAGGGAAAGCAATTAGATATCCATCTAGGTTTCCTGAGCAATTTTGCAGTGAGAAGAATCAATCACTTTGATGATATTACTAATACACTTACTCTACAGTCTTTTCCCTACAGCCACCACCACCACCACAATACCTAGCATTTTTGTTTTAAGATTTATAAATGCTTTACAAATATATTGATTTATTCTCAAAAAAATTCTGAGATTTTTATGCTATTATTATTTCCCACTTTCCCAGATGAGGAAATTGAGTCAGAGAGAAGTTAGGTGACAACCAGGATCACCCAACTAATAAGTATTTGAGGTCACATTTGAACTCAGCTTTTCCTGATTCTAAGTCCTTGCTCAATCACAATCACCTACTTGCCCTATGTCAGTGTATTATTATTCTCAGGATTTAAGAGTCACGACTTGTTACATAGTGAGTATAGGAGTCAGAATTTGAAATCAGATTTCCTGATTCCACATCCAGTGATTTTTCATAGCATATTATTTCTCTTTAATTAAGAGTCTTGCCAATATATATCACTAACATCTAGCCAATTTAAATGAAACCTGTAATTCTAATTGGTTCAAAATTTTTGTCTTCGTAGGAAAGCAACTTTCAATCCTAATTTCTGTAATTGCCCTGAAACCCAAAGCTTGTACCTGAACCCCAAAGCTTGTCCCTGAACTCTCCTGAATTAGACTTCCATGAGTAATACAGTTCCAAACAGGGAGCTTTCTGGATAAGTACATTTTATCTTCATGCTCTCATAACCCTTGTCTTTGGATTAAAGAACATTTTTTGGATTTCCTATAACATGTCAATAAACTCAGATCAAGTCAAATTAAAGTTTTTCTGCTCTTGTATTACAAATTTTTGTTTCGTTGCTTCATAGTTCTCAAATTTTGTCCTTGTCACAAATATTTGGAGGCCTGAAGTCTAAGGATTTGCTGTAATATCTGACTTCATTCCATTGAAAGGCCACAGTACCTCCCTGCCTGCCTTTGTACTCAACGTTTTCAAAGAGTTAATAGTCCTGCTAAAACTCCTTTCCTATTCTGAGGGAAAGTTAATTAAATCCCAATTCTCTTAGGTAAGGAGAGCCAACATTTAATTCCAATAACAGCAGTAACATGATAATAAGAAGATACTAATAGGGATAATGTGTCTATCTAGCACCCCTCTTCTGAGGAGCTAAAAGCATTTTTGTCAACAGTTTTTTTTTTCCCTCATTAGTTCTCAGAATAATACTGTAAAGTAAGTATCTGGCTTACAAGTATTTCACGTGTAAAAAAACCCAGCAAAGTAGAGATGGTGACTTTGCCAAAGTTACACAGATTAATGCATTTTTTTTTTCTCTTTAGGTTTTTGCAGGGCAATGGGGTTAAGTGGCTTACACAAGGCCACACAGCTAGGTAATTATTAAGTGTCTGAGACAGGATTTGAACCCAGGTACTCCTGACTCTAGGGCCAGTGCTTTATCCACTGCATCACCTAGCCGCCCTTACACAGATTAATTTCTGCTGGTATGGTATGGGTGGAGTTGAAAGAACAAAGAGAGCCCAAAGGGTTGAGTTTTACTCCTGTCTCTGTCTATCACATAACTGTGTGGTCTGGGCTAACTTTCCTGAATTTTTTTTTTTACTCCTCTGAAAAATGTGCTTCCAGTTCTGCTTATTTCACTGGTTTATTGTGAGACTAAGTGAGATATGTGAAAGTACTTTGTAAAGCATTATGAAAATAAAGGGTATTTCCTTGTTGCTTTTCATTATATTTTACTTATGCAAGGTTGATTGAAACCTGGTCAATATTTTTAGGCTATTTTGTAATTTGTATATTGATACATACTGGCTACAAGCTTTTGGAGATTTTTCCTAGTTGGGTGGAGGGAGGGTGAAGAGAGAAAATTAATGTTTGCTAATTTAAAATTTTAATTTAAATTAACAAATATTCTTTAAAGATGACATCAGTGCTATTGGCTTAAGATTGGAATTTATCCATGGGTTGAGCTTCTTTGCTAGATGAATGCTATTAGATGGTTTTTGATATAAAGAATGAAAAAAACAACCCTATATTGGAGTTCTGGAAAAAGCAGTTTACTATAGGAAAGATCGTTATCATGTTCCTCTCCCAGTCTCTGGGGTTGACACTTTTTAACAGTGGTTTATATGTCTCATTGATCATTCTGAGTAAAGCAAGCTCCATTTTGGTATGAAAACAGAAAATAATATGCAAATTTCCTTCTAGAGGTTTAAACTGTACTTCTAGCTGTAGATACTAGTTATAATTTTATTAATACTGTTGGTGGACATGATAATTGATATTATATATATTTATGAATATCCATGAAAGGTTTCATAGTAGGTGGAGAACTGGCCTTAGAACCAGGGAGATTTTGTTTTAAGTTCTGTTTCTGCCACATAATTGGCTTTGTGATCCTTGGGCAAGTACTTTATTTCTTGATATTCTCTAAGATTAGAAGATGACATTGGCAAAAGTAGTTTCTTGATCTGAGAGTAATGAAATTTATGGGAAAAATATACATACATATGTACAATATATACAGTATATGACTGATGGGATTATGTACCATATGAAGTAGAGCATTTTCTAACCAAAGGTGACCACAAGCTGCAGTGAATGAAATTTTATTTCCAAGTCTGCAGGTGGCCATTGCTAAGTAATGAAGAAGAAAAGAACAGCTATCAAATATAGTTTAAGCTAACTGCTGTGTATATTCCCAGTGATTCAAACCTCACTAATGTGATTCCACTTTAATTGCTACATTTTAATATCAATTTTAGGCATCATTTCTACATCTCCCATTCTCATAAATATAACCTAGGCAAATCTCCTTTTGGTTCAGCTTATTAAGACACATTTTTTTTTTTAACATTTGGGTTTTAGACACAAATAATGCAGTTTACAACATGGCAATCCTATTCTTGGAAACAGCAGATAGGGTTCTGAGGGATGGAGGCTTATCAGTTTAAAAAGTAAAGCACAATAGCAAACAGAGCTGAAAAAAAACTGAATTGGGAAAAATGTGTCTTCACTGCATCATTGAACTCACCAGACTCAGACCATGGTGGCTGGGAGCAATGCAGTTTCTCACATCACCCTCGGCAGATGTTATGAGGTAGGATGCATTTTTTTTTTTTTGTTGTTGTTGTAGTTTAACAGAAAAGTTCTCAGCAAGGTCCAGTAGTCTTATGACCCAGAAGACCAGGGTTTAAATCTCATCCCTGTACTTACCGACTATGAGACCTCAATTAAGAAATGGTTGACTTTCCAGTCTCAGTTTCCTTGGCTGTGAAATGGAGATAAGATCTGTATGTGCCTCACAGGGTTTTGGGGAGATTGAGGAAGATTATGTAGGTAAATCACTGCAAACTTTCAAGGCTCTCTAAATGATAGCTCTGTGATTTCTGTGCAGTGAGCACTCCCTCTACTGGTGAGGGTCACCATCCCTTCATTCTTTGCCATCTTTTATTTTTTATAACAGATCTATACAAAGGGTTGGAGGACTTCCTCTTTTGTGCTGTTATTCCCCCCCCCCCTTATTGGAATGCCTTAGTCTCTTGTTCTTGTTAGATCACTGGCTCAACTTTTTTCCAGTTACATGAATTTTTTAAAAAATATAATTCAATAATTTATTTTTTCCCAATTATATATATATATATATACATATATATGTATATATATGTATATATATATATAAAGTCACATGACTTTTTAGCAATACATTTGTTCCATTGCCTGAGAATGAATTTTTGACAGGGCAGCCTGCTATTGCTTGCTTATGCTTGCCTATTTTGGAGTTATTAAAATAAAACCAATGCCATTTTATGTTTCTCACTCAAAAACATCATTGAGGGTGCCACCATATTTCTAGTCACCCAGGTTGACAACTTGGAAGTCATTTTTGACACTACTCCCTTGCCCTTCTATAGTAAATTAGTTGCCAATTCTTATTGATGCTATCTCTATGACATCGCTCATCAAACAGAGATCAAGTATAAGTCTGATCATATTTCTTTCCTGCTCAATTTGCTTCAGTGGCTCCCTATTACATTGAGGATAAAATATGCACTTTTCTGTTTGACATATAACAGCCTTCAACAACTTGATCTCAGTTTCTTTTCCAGTTTTATTTAGATTGTTTCACTTCATGAAATCTTTGTTCTAGGCAAATTGACATCCTCATTGTTCCTTATCCGTGACACTCCATCTCCCAACTCCATGCCTTTGTACAAGATGACATCTATATCTCCTAATGCCCTCTTTCCTCATCTCTACCTTGTGGAATTCCTAGTTTCTTTAAAAGTTCATCCCAAGGACCATCCTCTATACAAAACCTTTCATGGAGCCCTGAACATTCTCTGTCCCTTCCCAAAATTTACTCTCATTACTTTGTGTAATATAACAAATAAAACATTTTCTATGTTTTGTATGCATTTTGTGTCTAATTCTATGCGGACACAATATCTCCCCTGGGTAGAATAAGTTTCCTGGGAGTTGAGTTTGTTTCATTTTTTGTCTTTGTATGTTCACAATACCTGGGAATTTTTTTTTTATCATTGGGAATATAGATCCTTAATAAATTGGTTAAATTAATTGGTTAAGGTTATTTTAAATTTCAATACAGTTCCTTCTATTCTTTCCTCCCTTCAATTTGATAATTTTCTTAACTGAACATTTAAAATAAGGTGCCATTGCCAAAAAAAGATTAAAAACTGAAGGATTGTACATGTATAACCTATATTAGATTTCTCACTGTCATGGGGAGAGGTGAAGGAAAGGAGGGAGAAAGAAAAATGTGGAATTCAAAAGCTTTCAAAAAGATGAATGTTGAAGACTATCTTTGCATGCAATTGAAAAAATAAAATAACAATGAAAAAAAAGAACGAAGCCTGGAGAATCATTGGAAAGTCATTGGCTCAGTTCCAAATCTAAACTATCACAGATTAAGGAGAACACTGGCTCATACACACACATATATATCAACACTTTAAGGTTTAAATGTTCTCAGTGCTTTCTGCAGGACAGCTCTTCAGGGAGGTAATGCAAGTGACACTGTGTGCATTTTTCAGATGAGACTCAAGTGAAGTTTGCCTGTATTCACACAGCTAAGAAATGCTGAGGTAAGGGTGGCAACTTGGGTGGCCTGACTTCAGATCAAGAGTTGTATCCACCATATCATGAAAAGACTCCTAAGGAAGAAGTGACTTCATGTAGTTTGGTCTCTATTATTACTCTACTCTGAAGGGAGTGAACTAAGAATTTGCTGTCCAATCTTTGCAACATAAAGTAAAAGTGGGAATTGTCAGGGAAATTCTGGATTCAGACCATCTTAGAATTGGAAGACTAGACAGAGAGTACTGGAGTTAGGAAAACTATGGTTTCAAATTCTAACCTTTATCCCTTAAGCCTTAGTTTTTCTACCTATAAATGGAGATGATACTTACTTCTCTGTATTGTGAGGAATAAGTAAACAAAGTCCAGAAATCACTCCTCTGCCTGCCTCAGTTTCCTCAACTGCAAAACGGGGATAATAGTACCTACTTTACCAGGTTTTGTGAGCAACAAACTTTGTGATCCATAAATACCTGTGCTTTTTCTTTTCTCTCTTTAAAGTACTATATCAACTCTATCATTAAAAAAGGTACATTATAGAATTTTAGTTAGAAAGAAGCTTAGAGATTATTCAATCCAACTTACTCATTTTCCAGATCAGGAAATTTGCTGGTGAAGCAAATTCTTCACTTCTGGTGAAGTGACTTATCCAAGGTCACACAGATGATAAGCAGCAGAGCCAAGACTTTAGCCCAAATCTGCCAACTTTTTGTTTAGGATTTTTTCTGCTATTTCCTAGTCCCCTTGGAGCTATATGATGCTTGATGAATCACAAATTAGATAATACAGAACCAGGTGTGAATTATTTTCAGCTTTATTATGAAGTCTAGTAGTATTCATAAAGTCTCATTTTCCCTAAATTTCATTCCCCACTATGTAAATCTCATTTGTATTGTCACTATTCTGCAAGGTAGGTGCTGTGTTACTAATTTACTTATTTCCTTCTCATTACATACATAGTTTTCTTTTTAATTTTGAAGAGGAAAAAAGACATTTCCTCTTCATTTATTTATATCTATATAATTTTTCCCTTGGAAGGTTGCCATTAGCAGGGCTTCAAACAACATTTTTTTGGAGTGTTTTCTGTGATTTTTTTTCTTTTAAAGATTAGACAAGCACAGTAACAATTTAATTCATCTGTGCCCAATTGAATACATGAAAATCATTTGTTCACTCTAAAAGGATTTTACCGTGGTAAGTAGTGGAAAAAATCATTAAAAAATCCTTAAGGAATAAAAGATGAGTATTGTTCATGACTCTTCAATTGCTCTACAGAGGCTTTGCCCTTCAGGAGGTTGCTATCTAGTTAGTCACAGCAGTCCCAAGGAGGAAAAAAATATATACTTTTTGCTGCTTTTTGTCTGGCAAAAGTTCATCATTCTTTAAGCAATATCATTACAGAATTTCCTCTTCCTCACTCCATATTATCTTTAAAAGATCTTCAAAAAAGTTTGAATTCTGAAAAGATAGTATTGTCATCATGTCATATGACAAGAACATCCACCTTTAGTAAGAGTCAATGACCTAATGTGTATGTTGTGTCTGAGTTAATTTATCTTGTCAATCGAGTTTCTAGACCGAGTTATGGTCAAAATGTTTCTGTTGTTAGTTCTTGAATCCTATTTTTCCATAAATTTTCCTATTCTTTTCCTCTGTCTGTCTCCTCCTTTGTTCTCTCTCTCCTTCAGAATTTCCTTACTTCATCAAGGCTAGAAGAGCAGAGAGGTTGATCATGGCTGGATCCCATGACTGAATTGCTTTTGATTCATGTTTCCAATCCATTTGCCACTCTCTATACAACCTGGTAGCTTCCTACCAACTGAGACCTGATCATCTTATGCTGAACTTAGTATAGAATGAGATGTAGCTGAGAACCTCAGAGTGCAAATTGATCCTCCAGATGGTTGTCACACCACACTCATCTCTTAAATTTTCTTTATGTTCATATTTTCTTAAGGAAATCTTTAACTTCAATCTATAAAGGGTATATGTTCCTAGAACTTCTACTAGGTATGTTAGTTTCTAGGACTTCTGCTCAACATTCCCTGAATTCTTTTTAACTTTCCCCCTCCCTCTGTCTTGGTCTCTATTCTTAATCTCCATCTGTGAAAATTCTATCCTAGAAATCAAGAGCTCTGAATCTGTCTCTTTGGCCAACAGTTGGAAAGTGTGCACCCCTTTGGATCTCATAATAATTACTAGATTGTGGGATATAGAGTTGGGAAGACCTAGGTTTGAATTCTCCTTGAGACATTTGACTCATTATGTGTTTCTGGGCAGGTTATTTAATATGTTTAAATCTTTTTTTTTTTTGTTTGTTTATTTGAAAAGCCACAGCTAGGTAATTATTAAGTGCCTGAGGCCAGATTTGAACTCAGGTACTCCTGACTCCAGGGCTGATGCTCTATCTACTGTACCACCTAGCCACCCCTTTAAATCTTAACTTTCTCATCTTGAAAGACAAAATACTGATAACACCCACCTTGAAGGATTACTGTAAGGAACAGATAGAAAAAAGAAAGGTAAAATACTTTGTCAAGATTAAAGCATAATGGATTCAGAAAATTTGAGATTTAGAAGAATCACAGTAGCCAGCTATGGAATTCCTTGAAAGGAATTTCAGTTCTAATGTCCTTAAAAGCTGGGGAACACATTGCCTTTGTAGCTAGCCCATTTCACTCCCAGATTATGAGATTAATTAGTTGTGATGTTTTTACCATTAACCTCAAGCCTATATTGATTGACCTCTTTGAATCTTCCAGTCATAACCCCCATTTTTTGTGATTTGAGATCAAAAGGTACAAGTTTAATCCTTTCTCCATATTTCCATTATTCATTAAATTAATTTGTATATCAATATGATTTATATTTAAACAATTTTAGGGGAGAGACTAAAGGTTGTATCTAAAAGCACATTTGGGATCAGAAGAGTTGAGAAATTGACTTCTGGCTTTATGGGACTTTGGATGGGAAACCTCAGTTTTCTCTTCTCTAAATACATGATTCATATATAATATATAAAAATATATTTATAATAAATATCATGTTAGATCACATCATTAGTTTGTCATGAGGGAAATGTTCTTCAAAGTAAGAAGTCCTATAAGAATTTGTTATTATTATTCATATTTTGTCCCCCTAGGGCAGATAATAGATATTCTGTAGAAGTTTATTATGCAGTTGAAAAATAAATACAAAAGGACAGACTATTAATTTGCAGTTAGTTATTAGTCTCTCTCTGTCTCCTAGGGTCTCACTGCCCCTGGCATTATTAGTTCCACAATGGCAAGGAATATATCTAATGCCTATCATATTCTCCTTTCCACAGATTTCCAAATGATTGCCAAATGTTGCTAAAGAATAAAATAGTCAATAAAATAAAATCACTGATTCAAAGGCTTATAGATCAAAATCTAAAGGGATTTAAAAATTTTTCTAGCCTACCATCTTTCTTTTACAGATGAAGAAACTGAGGCAAACAAGCTCAAGTGATTTACCTAGTATCATTCAGCTAATAAATTTCTCTTATCAGATTTGAACTTGGGTCTTTCTGATACCATGTTCAGCACTATCCATTTTACTAGTGGCCTCTGAGTTGGGAGTACTGTGTAAATGAAAGGAGTTAGTTTCACAACTATTTGTTGTAAAGTAATATTTGTTGTAAAGACTTTTCCCATTCTGAAATGGTCATAGAATGAATTATTGGCTCATAGATTTAGAGCTGGGAAGAACATCAGAAACCATTGAATCCAAATCCCTCAGATTACAGATGAGGAAACTGAGACACTAGGGCACTACATACAGTACTGAAAGGTAGGGAGGTAGTAAATTGCAGCCAAGATTTGAAATCCACATTTTCTTCCTCCAAATCTGCCACTTTTTCCTGTTAAACCCTGATGTCCTTAGTTTAAATACAAATAAGGCAATCCAAATAATGTCTCAGGCCAGTTGTGCCTTGCTGTCAAAGACATAACAGATAGTCCCAGAGAAAGTTTGGAGTAGCCCCCATGGAGAAAATGATTAGAAATAACCAGCACAAGAACAAAAGCATTACTGAGTCAAATTAAGAGTCCATGGAACTCAGAGAGTTGAGAGCCTAGGTCAGCAGAGTCCTTTGACAATGCTAACTCTATGGATGTGTTTTTAAACTGGAATTGTTGATGATTCTACTTTCCATATTCTCCAGCAGAAGGTAGTCCCAGGATCCTTTAGATATGAGCAATAAAGTAGCTTGGCAAACTCAACATAGTAAATCACACCCATGTAGAATTCTCTTTGCAAATAGGGATGTATATTTTCAAGCATACAGGACCAAATTATACATTAATTACTTTGGGGAAATTTTCCTGCAAAAAGAAATATGCCAGTCTACCAAATAACTTATTCACATGGGTAATTTTAGCTTTAATAGCTAGCAGTTACATAAAATTTTAAGGTTTGCAAAGCAATTTAGAGACATTATCTCATCCAATTTTCTAAAAAACTCTATGGAGTGCTAAGACAGGAACAATTAACTTCCAAACTGATAAGGAAGGCAAGGCTAGGTCGGTATGACTTACTCATGGTCACATAGCTGGTGTGTGCCTGGAGTAGGATTTGAATTCATATGCCTCTAGACTACAAGTTTGTTTCTCTTTCTTTCACATTTTATTGTCTTAATCCTCTCTCTGCATTCATTCAACTATTCATATACAAGGAGATGGAAGTAGATTAGACCATTCCTGATTCCTTTTGAGCCCTCTGGATGATGGATTTAGAGATCAGTAATTCAAAAGTTTCAAACAAAATATAAGATCCAGCAGTCCAATAAAAGAGAAGTCAAGGAGAAACTGAAAATGGCAGAAAATCCCTACATCTTAAACAATATCTCCAGGAAAAAGATAATAGTCCTATTCCTGTTCTATGGTATAAATTCAACTCTTATGAATTAACCAGGGTCTGATCTCCCCCTGCAAGTTTCTGGCCCAGAACATCTAATCCAAAGGTCAGAATTTCTTCTTCCACCTTCGGTCTCACATCTATAAGTGCCTATTGAATTTCCCAAGACATCTTAAACTCAAAATGTTCAAAATTGAACTTATCTTTCTTTTCAAACCTTCCCCTCTTCTGGATTTCCTCCCACTCAACCAGACTGGAATGTAGGCATTGTTTCTCTCTCCTTACTCTTACTCCCTTTATATAATTAGTGGTTGTCTCATCATTTCTACCTTTGTGGTATCAGCTTAAATCTTAAATTTTGACTTGTAAGTCAAGACCTCACTCTCCTATTATCATCAGTCCTACTCAAGAGCAAAGGACAAATAAGTAAATGTAGCTGTCCCACTGAAGATTCAATTGGTCACTTCTGCTCCTTCTTTGCTTGTCTTCCTTCCTCTTTTCCTTCCTCCCTCCTCTCCCTCTGTCCACATGGGGACACTTTATATGTAGATGTTCTACTCAAAAGATAACATTTGATCACTGAAGGCTGGAAAGAAATCTTTTATTCTATCATTAAGAAAAAACTGGGAGAATTAACTCTTCTGGTTTCATTTCTTGAAAAAGAACTCTGGAAAACTAGACTTTGATAAAGCCTCTTGGACTTCAAATGGAGCTATTTTACCATGCCTTAAGCCCAAATCACTCTGACACTCACTGATTGTCCAAAAACAGGTTCCAGTCCAAGTCTCATTTGTTCAGTGTTTCGTTTTGATGGTTCAGAATAAGTATAAATAGCAATTATTTCTGTTCTGGCTAGAAGCTTTAAAGGTCTTCTCTCCCAGTTTGATTTTTTTTTTTTTGAGTAGGAAAATTAGGCAATCTTACATAACTTTAATCACTGAATGAGTGCTACCTCAGACAAATGGAGATCTTGGAAAGACCTTAGTTTAAACAGGTCAAGGTCTCCTATTGTATCTGGGTTCATTTTCAGTTATTTCTTGCCGCTGGATTCTGATGATCTGGAGGATGATGACTTTACATAGCCCTGCATCATTTAAAGCCCAAGTCACTTGCAAATCAAAATATCACCCATCTGATATCATTGGTCCTCTTTAAGAATGAAGGACGAACAACAATAATCAACATGAAGAAGAAGGCAAGGCCTTTTCTTCATTTTCCTTCCCTTCTCTAGATTGTATTTTTCTGTACTTTATGCCATGGATCTGGGATATATTATATTCCCTGAAAGGTTCAACCCAGTGGGAACTAGATTAAATGTGAATTATTTAATAATTTCATTTATATTAATTATTTTAATTAATATATTAAATTTAAATGTGCCTTTTCTCTAGGGCAATCCTACACATTAAGTATCCCATTCTAAAACCTTTACTCTGACTTAATCTGTTCCATTAGATTTAACAAGGCATTAATTAATTCTCTCTTGATGGCATATCATACCTATTAAGAGGCTGCCAACATACTGCTATTTCTTAAGTGACTATTTTAATAAAGTTAAGTATATTCATTATCTGCTAGATGTATTCTAGAACTATTTCTAATTAGAATTCTTGAAAATGTTTAAATATAGGCAGGGAATTCAATACTTTAAAGATTCTTTTGTTATTTTAAAATTTATTAAAAACTTGTTTTTATATCATATTGCATCACCAAATAAATATATCCCTTCCTCTTTGCTACTTAGTTATCATTTCTCATAGCAAAGAATTAAAAAAAGGAATAAAGTACATCAAAACCAATTAACTGTGTCTGATAGCTTCTGCAAAAATCCACATACATAGTTTCCTAGCCATGCAAAAACAAGAGTGTGGTATATGAGTAAAACATTGCATAAAGTGAAGACTTTCTTCTAGAATGTGATTAGAAGTGTAGCACACGCTCTCCAGTAATTATCTAGATTCCCACTTATAAATAGGGATCACAGATTATGGTTATTGGGTCTCCTCAGTACTTTAGGGATAACCTCAAGGGTTAGGATTATCTTCATAATGCTACAAATCTCATGAGTTCCACACATGTACTTTCTGCCATGATTTAATTTAATTATATTATAATTTTATAGATTATATATTATAGTTATAATTATAAATTATATGTTAATGAATTAGTAAATCAGAAATAATTATCTTTAATTAGTATAGTAAGAAAAGTTGGTATAAAACATCTCTCTTCCAAAGTCTGTTGCACACTTTTCCACCAGTTTATGCAGAGTCCAAAAGAAATTGAGATCAAGCAGAGATAGATCACACATGGACAAAGGATAACTTATTATTCCTGATTGTTGGAAGTTCTTTTCTCCCCTGTGTGTGTGCTTCCCTCTTGTTTATAAATATGTCTATGTCTCTCTCATCCTAAAAAACTAAAAAATAAAAAAAAAAGATGCTGCAAAACACTCACTTAATCCAACTATCCCCATTAGCTAGAGTTCTAAAGCTTTCTTTTTTTTCATGACCAAACTCCTCCAAAAAGCTATCTACAGAAATTTCTCCACCTTATTTTTCTCTCATTTCTTTATGTCTGACTTCTGATCTCATCCTTCATTTAAAACTGCTCTCTCTGAAGTTACCAGTAATCATTTAATTGCCAAATCTAGTGGACTTTTATTAACCCTCATCCTTCTGGACCTCTCTGCATCCTCTGGTACTGTCAGTCATCCCTTCTCCTTGATAGTCTCTTATAAACTTTCATGACACTTCTCTTCCTCCATGTCTTTTTGCTGGAAATTCATCCAGGTTCCACCTGCTAAATGTAGATGTAACCACCTTCTTTTTCTGTATTCTTTTGCATGGGGATTTTATCAGCTTCCACATATGAAATTATCATCGTTTCTTTGCAGATAATTGTCACATCTGTTTTCAGAGCAGTAACTTCTCTCTTGATCTCCAGTCTAACATCTACAAGTGCCTATTGAATTTTCCAGGACATATTAAACTCAAAATGTTCAAAATTGAACTCATCTTTCTTTTCAAACCTTCCCCTCTCCTCAATTTCCTCCCACTCAACCAGACTAGAACGTAGGCATTGTTTCTCTCTTCTAATTAGTGGTTGTCTCATCATTTCTACCTTTGTAAAATATATCTCCTATATACATACTTCTGACACTGGCAGCCTAATTCAGACCCTCATCCCCTCACATCTAGGATGATCACATCAAATTTCTAGTTGGTCGTTTTGTCTCTAGTTTCTCTCCGTGCCAGACTATCCTCCATGCAGATGTCAAACTGATCTTCTTAAAGCATAGGTCACTATGTCATTTCCCTATTCAGAGAACTAGACTCTATTTGACTTTTAAAACACATTATCACTTGGTCTCTTTTTACCTTTGTCTCTTTCTTATACCTTACTCTCTTTTTTATATTCTTCAGTCCAAGGACACTGGTCTCCTTATAGTTCTTCACATATTACATTCTATCTTTTCATTCTGAGACAGTAGAAGGAAATGGATACCACTCCAGTATCTTTGTCAAGAAAAACCCAAATGAGGTCATGGAAGATCAGACATGGTTGAAATGCCACAACAATAGCAACAAAAACTTTCTGGTTCTGTGACCAGCTCTCTCTTAACAGTGCCATGCTTGGGGGAAGGTTTGTTAAATTCTTTAGAAAGCTCACGTTCTCTCTTCTCTCCTCCCTCAATCTAGAGGTGATCTGTGGATTCTTTTGATTCCGACTTTGTTTTCTGAGTGCAGAAATTCTAGGCAATTTTTTGTATTATTATTTTTGCATCAAGATATTCAGGCTTTTTGACTTATTTCTGGGAAACCTATAATTCTCAAGTTGTCCCTATGTATCTTGTCTTTGAGACTAATGGATTTCACATATATAGAGGTAATAATGTGAAAAATGGTATTTTTTTTGTAGACAATTCAGGAACATTCTGATGCTTTTCCATAGGCTCCTCTCACTCATCAGGTGTGGGTTCATTTTCCTTTGCCTTGCAATATTTATTCAGAGGTCATCTTTTCTTCTGTTATTTATCTCTTAACTGCTGGATTATCTGCTTCTACTTGAGCTTTCAACTGAGTTTTCTTCCTTTTGAGATCTTTGATAATTTCAACTTTCACCCTTATATTCCTCAGTTGCTCAATTTTTAAATTCTTTCTCCTTTGGTAGCAGTTCCCCCAAGGAAGGAAGGAAGGAACTTAAAATCATCTCAGCCTCTTCTCACACTAGTAAATTCACTTTTTCTAAGCTTTAGTCTCTATTACAAGTAGCATCTGAAAGGGGAGAATTGGTCTCAACTGGAAGCTAGTCCTTGTTCTTTCAGCCCTGGTGGAACCCCACACATTCATACAGGTACTCCACCCCAGTTCCTTTAGTCCTTTAATTCTCCAACAGAATATTGCTGGATATAGGTGATATGATATCACCTCAGACAGAAAGAACTTTTACTTTTCTGTACCTCCACCTTACTCTCACACTGTGGGGGTGAGGAGAATTGGAATCAGTTGCTACTTACCACAGAATGGTGAGATGAGGGCAAAGGCACAGGCAGAAACCATAGCCACAACAAAGGAATTGCTGACTGGATTCCAGAGCATAATTCCATGGATCTCATTATATAGACCTATGAAGGAGAAGGGGCTACTGGGGAAGGGGCATTGTCAGCCATTGAGAGATTGCACATTAGCCTTCTTTAACTGTCTGTCCATCATATTGTTACCTTATTGGAATTCTTGTCATTTCATAGAGAGAGCTGCAATAATTTTATTATATATATACATACATATATATATATATATATATATATGTTTTTTTTAATTTTAGAAAAGTCTGAAAGGACGTGAATATCAGAGAAAAACATCAAATCCTCCATCTTTTTGAACATGTCACCCAGAAGATCTATTTTCCCTCCTGGAACCTCTCCTGCTTTCGTTAACCCATCCCTCAAAACTCAGAACCTATTCTTCTGGGATGCTTTCCTTGATTGTTCAGACAGAAATTAGCTTGTCTTTTGTACTTTGTTTCACTCAGGTAATATCATTATCTTATTTTTTATATATTATTATTTCTGTGAAATTATAATGTATGACATGGTTTCAATCATCAAGTGTTTATTGCTCATTATGTGCAAGATGCAGGAAATATATGATAAAAAAATGAGTATGACCCTCAAGGAACTTACATTTTATTGAAAGGAAGCACATGTACACAAAAGAAATAGAAAGTGGTTTCAGAGGACTGGGGGAGAAGCATTGATGATTAAGAAATTCAGAAAAATCCTCTTGAAGACTGGAACTGAGTTTGGAATAGAGCTGGTGGCTCCAGGAGTGAGAAATGAGGAAGGAGAGCAGCCAAGAACGCAGTTTATTGAAACTGTTCTTTGGCAATTTCCTCTTGTCCCTCAAGTTATAGTGTTCTTAGTAAATGACCAGTGGTAGAGTGTTTTACTTCAAGTAGGAAGATCTGGGTCAGATGGCATCTGTGTCACTGGGCAACCCTGAGCAGGTCACTTAGGTCCTTTATTCTTTCTATGAAATAAAGGGTTGGACCCAATGGCTTCTTAAATTCTTTCTACCTGTAAATTATAAGATCCTTTAAGTGCATTCTCTAAAATAGATCAACATGAATCCACCCCCTGCCTGGCCCCATTTCCTTTCATGATTTACTCCAATTCAGGGACATAAAAAAGAAAGAAAAAAAGAAGTATTCATGTAAAGGCCATCAATAAAGTTTCCTGGGTCCATCTTCAGAATATTCTAGTTTTGAATATTCTGGATAACTTCTTAACACATGAGAAGTTAATTTCATCAGACTAAATGAAGGAATAAAGAAATTTTCCAATTTGGTTTGTGATTAAAATTGCTGTAAATCTGTTCTTACTTGATGCACAGTGTAGTTATCACTTTAAAAGAGAAAAAACAGTTGTTTCTATTTCAAAGGAACCCTTAACTCTAAGAAATACCATCCTTTTCTCATTATGCTTCTTGCTGAGACATTGAAGGATGTACCCTGGGAAATACTATCCAAAGCAGTCATACCACTTGCCATACCACTCCTGCAGAAGGCAACAGAAAATACACTTCTCAAGGACATAACCTCTGTCCCTGGGTAGAAACCTCCAAGAGTGTTACAGAAGTTGAGTGAACTCCCATTTCTTTAGTCTTTTCAGAGAAATGCCTGCAGAGTCATTGGCTACAGAAATTTTGCAAGGATTAATCTCTGGGTTTCTACCCCCCTACAGAGGGTGAATGAAACATGGCCATCAGCTGGCTTCCTTTCTACTTTGGAAAGTGGCTTTACTGGAGGTTATTTGCTACTTCTTAGAGAGTTCTTGAATGGAGTTTAAATTCAGAGAATTGCTTTGATCTTGTTCATTAAAAATAGTTGGATTCCAAGTCCATTTAAAATGGCCTAAAGAAACCTAGTCTTAAATTCCCTTATTTCTGAAAAAATGCAGGTTCATCTTACAGTAGGTATCTGTTTCATAACCCCACTCAAATTATCCTCAAGAGAAGAGCAAAGGGGTTTTTGTATTTGTCCAGTTAGCTTAAAAAATACCTGTTCATACTTTAAGTCTACATAAAGTTATGCTCATCTTCCCCCTTTCTTTTGAGAAATCCTTTCAAATTCTGATGCCTAGTATATCTATATTGAGAGAGGAAGCCTTTTTCTCTAGGGTCCCTCCAATGTCCCACAGTGATACTGATTTGAGCAGACAGGGGCCTTACACTTTGCTAAGCAAATGTGACACATGCTTAATGATGTGGCCTGTGTGCTGCCAAGAAGCTGGAGATGGGCTGAATACTTTTCTTTGATCATGCCATCAGGAGACCCATCAGAGACAGGCCCCCTTTCCCTTTTTACCCCTTTAGAGATACACATTGCCCTAATCTGGGCTTGAGGGAAAAGGGACTAAAAGGTAATTATAATATTTCATTTACTCCCACTCTACAGGGATTAATATGGAAGTCAGATGCAATTATTTGGTGACAGAAATGAAGACTGAAACCAATATAACTTGCATGTCTATGCTTTGTGCAGCCAGTCACCCAGTTACCATTGGACAGCAATTTCCCCCAAACGCTGTAATTAGGTTGTGGAAAGGCAGCAAACAGGATGAACTGAAGAGGTAGATAGTGGCTCAGAGTAATTTGGTCTCCTAAAATGTGCTCCAGCCCACATCCCTTCTATTTATTAAAGTCCTATAATATACTATGTTACACTATTATAGAAGGTAATGGAGAGTCAGGCACTTAACTATAATGAAATTAGATTTCCCCCTTGCCTATACCAGAGGCGCAATGACATTTTCTTGTAAAAGGGGTAGGAGTAGTTTCTCAAAAATGGAATTGACAGAGGAATACAGGAAAACCACTTCACAATAAAGAATGAGGGAGCTGGGAGCCGATGAGGTTGAGCACTTTATTGCCCTTTGTACTGCTTGCTTTTAATTTGATGTTGTTGTAAAGACAGGCAGGTAGAGAGGTAGAAGCCAAAGGAAATGAACCTTCCGGTTTTATCACCTTAGAGGGGAGAAAGAGAGCAAGAGAGGGAGATGGGGAGGGAAAAAGGTAGAGATACAGAGACAGAAATAAAAAGTGGAAGAGGGAGAGAGAAAGGAAAGAGGGAGGGGAGTGGGAGAAAGACATACATATTCAAGGGGTAGAGATACATAGAAAGAGAGACAGACAGACTGACACACACATATACACACAGAGTAAGAGACAGACAGAGACAGAGAGGCAGAGACAGATAGTTTTCCCATTTCTGCCATGCAAATAAGGGGGAAAAATGAACAAATTAAATGAAAACTGTTTTTTCCACACCTTTCCTCATTTCTATCAGTATATAAGTAGACACATTTAAAATTCTAGTTAATTTAATTCACCCATATATATTAAGCATTTACTGTATAATAGATGGAGTAACAAACAAAAAAATAGTAGCTATCCCTAATATCAAAGAGTTTAAGTTTCTGTTGGAAGTTGGATTTTGGGGTAGGGAGGGCATAGAAAACAAGTCTTTTGTATTTGGATATTATTGAATAATGCACAGATATATGATTTATATGTCTAGATCTGGATTTTTTTGCTCTATTTTATGAATATTTAGTGATCTTATTGTTTAATGCTCAATGCTTCAAAAACCCATGATTTCCTTAGTGTGGTTTCTCCTTCCACCCTACACCTTAGTCAGTGCAGTTCCATGACCTCCCTCTTCGCCTTCAAAAAAAAAAAAAAGAAAAGTAATGATCATTTGGTGGTCAACTTTTTGGAGATGAACTTTTCTTCTGTTCTCTTGGCTAATTTCTATTTGACAGATACAGTCCATAATCAACCATTTCTAGTTTAGTGGATCTGAAGGAGTTGGTGCCTTGTTCAACACTATCTAGTCCCTTCTGCACCATGATCAGGAGCTGAAACAAGACTTTATTACAGGTTTCTTTACTGCTGAGTGGGAGGACTCAGTCATGAGCTAGTCTAATCACCCTGTATAAAACATAACTATTTTTCGGAATGATCAGGTTGTCAAAAAGGGAGACTTAGAGGCAGCTGTCTATGTAGGCGAGAGCACCATAGAGAGAGCCAGAAACACTGATTAGGACCCTAGAGAGCAAAGTAGGCAGCAATGGGGTTGATGACGTATGGTCTGCAGTAAACAAAACACAATCTACACAGACACTGTGGAGCACTCAGAGAGAGATATCTTCTGGATCTGGCAGGCTGTGTGACTCACTCCTCTCATGCTGAGGTTGCTGGGCAGTGTACATGCCTGTGAGCTGCCCCACAGAGACTCAGAGTTGAAAACAAGATATCCTATATATTATAGTTGCTCCACAAGTAGTATAATATTGACAGAACATCAAGAGTTCTCTAAGGAAGACCAGAATAGTTCTAATCCCGCAGACTTTCCAAGCTCAGCAGGTGTTTGTAAGCAAAGGCAAGCTATGAGAATAGCAATATTTTCATTTCCAGTCATGCCTTGGAATGGCAGTCAGCCCAATCTGTAAAAAGGGGATACTAATTCTTATCATGTTGTAAGGAAAGCACTTTGTAAAAGGTAAAGCAATGTATTATTATTACTATCCTGTTGTTGGAAAATATATTAAAGTGACAAGTCTTTCATTTAAGTGAAACACAGATAGTATAATTACTAAATGTTTTCCCCCAAGGAAACAAGAAATACAATGGAGAACTGCATGGTGGATATGGGTTGGCTCAGCATGTAAATGAGTTTTGAAGAGGAACTAATAGAAATGATTTTGTCAATGAAATATGTGATAGAAAAGATGGGTTGAGGGTCAGAGATGATGGCTAGACAGTTTGAGAGCTACAATGGTATGAGGAAAGGAGTAATTAATAAGGGCCACCAGGTAGATGACTCCCTGTTGCACTTATTTAGCTCTTACTCTATGCAAATCACTATGCTGAGTATTGGGTATACAAAGAGAACAAGAAGACAGGATCTGCTTCAAGAAGTTCACATTCTAATGGAGAAGAAAACACATATGGGAAACTTTCAAAGATGTAAACGTCTCAAGCTCCTTAGGATGTAGGAGTAAAGCAGATATTGATGCCTCTTCTTTCATAAGCTTAAATAATGTCAGGGTTATGGGCTATTGCTATTTGAATCCAAGGGAAGATGACTTCCAGGGTGGTAGTGGTAATTCTACCTGCCAGGCACACATCTCCTCATCTATCCTTTAGGGTGCTTTGCTGCCTCAGTCAGTCTGGCTTACCAATCACGCTTGTGGCAGTTAGAAGGAATGACTGGCCCCCTCCACAACTGTCATTTTCCTAGAAGAAGGTTGTAGAAGCTGGATTGAAAACAGGAATGATGATCTGAGGTTTACACAACAAGGAATGATGATCTGAGGGTTACTTCTACTCTCAAGAGCTCCTGTCCCTGTGGGTGGTCAATCATTGTATGATAAAGGTGGACTCCTTTTCCACAATGATTTCTTCCCTTGATGATGGCCATGGAATCTGAACTGGAAAGATTCCCTGTGGTGGGGGGTACTGCTATTCTCAAGATTCTTGAATTCAGGGTCCTGAGCCTCCCAATCATGATCTGAAGGTAAAAGTTGGCCAAGATGGTGGTGACTGTTTGATCTGCCTGGATGTACTGTTTTCTCTCCTTTCTTTGGGATAAAGAAAAGCTGGAACTTGTTGCATAAGTGATGCTGGCATGCCTGTCTCATAAGTTCTTTAATATTTGGTGGAGATGGCTGGTCCCTTTTCTAGAGGAGTCACTTTCCTGATGATGTCTATCGGGGCTGGACTGTGATCTGGCTGGTACTGCTTCTCCTAGGGATTCTGTTCCTCTTGGCCCATTGATGGCAGTTAGCTGGTCAACAGTTGTTGCTTAGTGGTGATGAGAAAGGTGGACTCCTCCATAATGATTTCTCTTCATTAAGAGTCACAGAAGAGACAGGCATTGATGAGTTACAAAATGCGTAACTGGAGGGAACTTTCAAATTGAGGAGATAAGAAGCATTTGAGTATTGTTAAGAAGGGTTGACAACATTATCTATATTAGATAGAAAGCAGTAGCCTAAGCACTGGATTAGATCCATAAGACTAATTAATAAGAGTAATTCAGGTGGCTAAATCATTTATGACCTTGGGCCAAAATTAAGTCCTTTCTTTAGCAGAAAGACATTCTCTTTTCTATTCATTAAAATTTAATAGTTTAACTGTTTCTTTAAATTTGAGTAGCAATACATGTTGGAAACATAAAATCAGACTGGAAATTGGAGGACGTAGTTTAGATAGTTGACTGTCTCTGTTCAGTTGTCTAACCTTGGACAGACCACTTGACTTCTTAGTTAACCTTTTAATTTGTGTGTCTAATCCTTGTTAAGAAGTTATTAGAAGAATCAAAAAATTGCTTAAACTTTTTTACACTACATTTTCCTATCAATATGCTGGGGATATTAATGCCTACCATGATTACATTGCAGAGTTCTTATGAAGAATAATTTAGTTAAACAAACATTTGTTAATAATATATTGCTTTGAGTGCAGCTGGTTGGTACAATGGATAAATACCAGCTCTGGAGTCAGGAGGACCTGAGTTCGAATCTAGCATCAAACACTTGATACTAGTTGTGTGAACTTGGGCAAGTCACATAATATCATTGTCTTGAAAAAAATCTAAATCTATATCTATATAAATATACATACACATGATGTTTGTAAGATGTTGTGCTAATATGTCATTCCCTAATTGATAAATTATCAAAGGATATGAACAAGCAGTTTTCAGATAAGAAATTAAAACTATAGTCATATGAAAAATGTTCTAAATCATTATTTATTTAAGAAATTCAAATTAATGTGGTGCTAGATGGCAATCAAAATATTAAAAATCTTCCAAGTTCTCACCCTTAAGAAACTTTCGACTGGTAGAGGGAACAGTGATACAGCAAGTCCATAGATAAATATTTACAAAAATAAGGAGGAGAACTCTATAGAGTTGGAGGAGGGATTTCAAACATTACCCTATAATAAAATGCAAGAAATTTCTTTTTTTTTTGGTAACTAAAAATTGCTATGTTATAGAAGCTAGTTTTGTTCTTATTTTTATTTGTTTTAAAGATTACTGTGAATAGCTTCTGGTTCAGCATTTTGGGCATGAGCACAAACCTCTAACTTGGGTTTGGCAAACACAAGGGCACTTTGCTTTGGGTTTTGTCCCTTTGCTCAAAGGAGTATGTAATTGGATTAGCAAGTCTTTGTGAAGTGTAATCATAATCTTCTCTTTATGATGATTTAAATCCAAATCCAAATTCTCTCTGTTAAGAAAAAAAAATAGAAATCTTTGGATTTGAGAAGCACCAGTGCAAGAAATATAAAACAAACTTGAGATTATGTTTGAGGCTACACAGGGCTAGATAATATGATTTATTCTTTTCTTCTCCTCAGTCTCTAACCTGAATCTGCACTGCCCTATAAACCCCTACCTTTAGGACTTAGAGATGTCAGTCAAGTCAGTCAATAATAATTTATTAAGCATCTGATGTCAGCCAAAGTCTGTACTAAGTTCTGGGGGTTCAAAGAGAGACCAAAAAAAATCTCTATTATAAAGGAATTTACAACTTAATGAGGGAGATATGTATACAATAATATATATATATATATGTATACATATATATATATATATACATATATATAAGGATAAATTGGACATAATCCTGACACAAGATTTAAGGAGGCTTTGAAAGGGGTTCTTGCAAAAACTGAAACTTGAAGGAACCTGGACAAGTCAGGAGAGAGATGAGGACGAATAATTCCAGGTATGGGAGATAACCAATGAGAATGCTTGTAATTGGGAAATAGTGTCCTATGTGAGGAACAGCAAGGACATGATGGGATTACTCTGTATGTATGTGTGTGCATGTATGTTTGTGTTTATATATCTGTGTATGTGTATATATTTATAGGTGAGTAGTGTGATTTAAAGTAGAGAGTTATAAGGTATAGGAAACCTGGAAAGGTAAAAATAAACCAAGTATAAGCAAGGTCAGTGCTTCCTCCCCTACAGAAAGTGATGCATTCTCTTGGGAACATCATGCTACTTCTATGTGTAATGTACTATGGTAAAGGCTCTTTGGCTGAGTCAGTTTATTTATTGAGTACTAAGGCAAGAGCTACATTCTAATATTCAGGAGCCAGACTGAAAGTATCATGTTCAAGTTTTCCCAAATGTTGGTTCTCAATAGTGAGTACAAGCAATAGCAAGTTAAGGGAATCAGTGCCAGAGTGTGGTACAATGCTGTAACTATTCTGGGGTCTTGGGCAAATTCAATTGGTGATTATCAGATCCTCATTGGCAGGAGGGAGCTCCTGAAACCCTCCCAAGTCTTATGAAGTGTCAAAAGGGATGGGAGGAAGTAGGAAGAGAGTATTACTGAGATCTGCTCCTGGATGTTGAACCTGGAGTCAGGAAGACCTGCATTCAGGATCTTGCCTAATATTTATTAGTCATTTGATCATAAGCAAGTCATTAAACCTCTTACAATCTGCTCTATAAAATGGGAATAATACTACCTCTAGGACTTATCTCAGGGTTTCAGCAAGGTCAGATAAAGTCATATGTAGCATTCTTTTTTTTTAAGGTTTTTGCAAGGCATTGGGGTTAAGTGGCCTGCCCAAGGTCACACGGCTAGGTAATTATTAAGTGTCTGAGGCTGGATTTGAACTCAGGTACTCCTGACTCCAGGACCGGTGCTCTATCTACTGTACCACCTAACTGCCCCATAAAGACATATGTAAAGTGCTTTGTAAAAATATATATATATATGTGTGTGTGTGTGTGTGTGTGTGTATCTATATATCTATATACATGTATATGTATGTGTGTATAAGTACATTGATGTATATATACAAATATATCATCTGTTATGACCAAAACATCATATAAGCTAAATCTATGCTGAACACGTAGAAAGAGAATTTGAGTTAGACTTACAGACTCACAGTTCTGCTACTTACTGTATAACTTAGATGTCAGTGAAATTGTTTGGGTCTCAGTTTCCTCATCTGTAAAATGAGAAAATTGGACTAGAGATCTCTAAAGTCCTTTATACGATTCTATTTCAAAATCTGTTTAGACTGGGTCTTCTGTGTTTGGAATTTGAAAAAAAATATTTTTACCCTATCAAAATGAGTTTAATTTTACTTTAGTTCAATTTGTTCTCCTTAGGTATGAGAATAACTGGGCCATCCTCCCGATTTCTGTCTCTCCTTTGCCTAAGTTTACATCTTTCAAAGAAGTCAAATCAATTTGCTTCTCTGATGGGTCATAACAAGTGGTGAGATTCAAATAAATTAACAACTGGTTCTCTACTCTAATGACCATTTTTAATACACAAAAAGATACACAAGAAGTAGTTTAATATTTCATGCATCTAATACTCAAGGAAGAACAAAAAAGAGCTGAATTATGTTATAAAAGAACTAAATTATGTTATATTACTCACAGTGAACAAACATATCCTTCTGGAGCAAAAGCAGTCACATGACCATGATGGTCAATATTGGAACATATGCAGAAACAAAAGTCATTCTATTCTAAATCTTTTTTTCTTCTACTTCCATAGCTTCTGAAATGGGCATTAAGATAACCTTTGAAATCTATATTTCTATGGATTTCCTACTGGAAATTTCCTATTGGTTTCACTGTTTGAATAATACCAATAAACACGCATAATATTTGGGGGGAATTTTGAGCTTACACAAAGTGAAAACAAATGACAGCTTGTCACCCTCTGGTTGTTAGGCATTCTTTCCCCAAGTTATATGTTTGTTTACTGAAATTACAAAAAAGAAGGAATTAGAATGTAGTATTTCATCAAAAATATAATGACTTTTAAGAAAAGAATAAATAAATATTACAAGCATAGTTCCATCAACTAGTTCCGTCAATTTTTTCACCTATAGTCAGAATGAACATTATTACTGGCACTTAGAAAACACTTATGCAGATGTTAAAAAAGTAAGGAATATGAATTTTTTATTTCCACATCGGGTGGATGTCCAGGTACCCACCTTAGAGAGAACCCTGACTACAAGTGCCATTTTAACAACCAGTTAGCCAAACTCAACATAAAATTAGGTATTGGTTCTCCTGAACTGGTCAAACTGTTTGAATCCCACCCACTATTTAGCAGCAAACTCAACTCCACTTTATATGTTTTGTGTTATCAGACACTTTATATAATATAGAAAATTATGCTTTCATTTATAGTTGTATAAATATTATACTTATTATTATGCAAATGATAAAAACAAGGAACATATTCTAGAAAATTCCACATAACATATATGTTTTTGCCCTAACATAAACATTTTAAACTTCAATTCTATTTAATCATGAGCTTTCAGAAAATATATCAATTGTTTTTCATTTTAGTACTTTATAATGCAGCAGATTGTGTTGCTAGCTCTATAGACCTAAGGACACAAGAAAAAAGTATATATCTAAATTGGTCACCAGTAAGTTAGATAATGTCAGAGGCAAAACATGGTATCAACACCTTTTCCCATTTGTGATGGATTGTGCTTTGAGCTCCATGTTCAATTTTTAAAAATGTATATTTGAAAATACAGGAAGGTGGTGTTAAGAGAAGGAGTGCTACAGACCATGGAGCCATAAAGTGGGAATTCTGGAGCCTTTAGCAGATTTGATTATTATATGATCCTGACGCTTTCCAAGTGTTAGGAAGAGGCAGAAGGGATGAGGGGTAGGAAAAAGAGAGCTTGGCAGACGGTGAAGGTATGTAGTGAGAGGAATGCAGCTGTGATAGTATGCTGAAAGGGTCTTGCGGTAGGCAGATGTAGTAGACCATTTATAGTAGGGAGAAATATAAAGGGTATAGTCTGTGTAACCTAAGAATGCTAGGGTTATGTAGCAAAGACCCAGTATTCCTGCCAGGATTACAATTTTGCCCAGATAGCACTTAGTTCTGGAATCTAACATTTGCTCTGTAAAACTATACATGTCAAATCTGTTGATTCCTTTTCACTGACAGTAGATTGTGGTTACTTAACCAACAACAATATTTCATACAGACCAATTGAGTAGCCTGCAACAGCCTGAGACTAAAGGCATCACAGTGGATGTTAGAGAATTAAATTAAATCAGTGTCACTGATATTACCAGCAGGAATTGCTTCATAGGTCTTAAAAAGAGTTAAATTCATCACTTCAAGTGGTCTTGTGATTGAGTCATGTACAAGGGAGTTCAGCTTTTTTATTATAAGTCTTTTACGATAATAGATTATTAACTGTAATCTGTATTTTACACATATACATCCACACACACAGAAGCATGGCCACGGAATTCTGCCAGCTGGCTGGAAAGTCAACTCAACATCCCTCAATTTCCATTGCTTTGGGTCAAACTGTCACTATGCCCACATACCCGTGGCATTGAAGTACAGAATACCAGCATGAAGACTGGGGAGGTCTCTAGAGGGAGGAGCTTTCATAGCATCCATATGTACTTTGTAGAGAATCAGGAACCAGGAGTGGTAGTGGTTCAGTGGAGGTCCATTGTGAACAGAGGACAGGGAAAACTCAAGTTTTGGAAAACAGGAGATAAGGAAAACCCAATATCTTTATCTACTGCGTGGGAGGGCAAGCCTTCAACCTCTTGCAGTTTAATACCTGATCATTAACACCCTATTTCCAATGTCCTTATAGGCTGTTTGAATGACAGATTTAGAAGTTCTTTCTTTCTTTCTTCCTTTATGCTCACTTTGAAGCTCTTTCAACTGTGTTACTTTTTGGCCACAGTAAACCTGAGCTGTTGGCTGTGGTTAGTGAATTTGTGGAAAGATAAAGGAGAGAGCCCTGTTCTCAAAGAGATGGAAGACATTTTGTGCTAAATAAAACTGAGTTGGTTGCAAAGCCAAATTTAACTTCAGAAAAAAAATATTGTTTTTCCCCTGACTTGGCAAAGATACTTTGTGGCTACTTCTTTGATGGTAAATTCCTTATTGTACCATGATACAGAGTTAAAAACCTGATTCCTGGGGAAACCAGGGAATGAGGTTTTGCCTCCATTGTGGAGAGGTCCCCTTTTGCTTGAGATTATGAATATCTGAAACTTCCAGTGCCTTGGAGACAGAGCTCCTCTGTTTTGTTTATAGACTCCCTTGATGGTTATATAATAGATGAAGTATGTTAGCAAAAAGTTTTTAAGGTATAAGTCTCAGAGGCCTAAGATGTGCAATGCATTTGAAGAAAGGAATTAATTCACATTACTATGGACTGGTAGAAAAACAAACCCCAGCTTCATCTAAATGTCTATGCACTACATGAAATCCATTAAAAATGTTATAGTCACAGTTTTTAGTGTAGGGATTGGACTTATCAGGAGACTTTGGTCTTTATATATATCATCAGATATTTACTGAGCATGTTCAGAATATATGATTTTACAATAGGGAAATGGATTAAATGGAATTGATTTCCAAATTCCAACAACTCCCATCTCTATAAACAAAAGTTAGGTTTGCAAATTGATTTTCATTAAAGAAACTGGCTTAAACTGATGATTTCCCACAATAGTTGTTAAAAGAAGTTGAATTAGCACTCTATTGTGTGTGTGTGTATGTGTGTGTGTGTGTGTGTGTATACAATTCTATTGAAAAATCTATTATTCCGACTATTGGATATAGGATCCTTTTGAATAAATTGTGAGTTGCTCAAATTAATTTTATACATTTCAGATCTAGAACCCTTTAACATGGAAATATCATTCCTAAAGTAAAATTTATCATCCCCAAAGTGCCTAATATCTGCTACCTTGGGTAAGTTATATAAACTTATAGTTTCTTTATTTATAAAATGAAATTTTGTATTCAATGACACAGGATTTTTTCTGGGCCTAAGTCTATGTACTAATGTTTTGCTTAAGTACAGGGGTCACTACCCTCCTCTCTCTCTGTGGGTCATAGTTAGGAGGGTAGTGGTAAATTTTTAAAAATTGGTTCATCATTTAAAAAAGAGTGCTTGACAACTTTTAATTTTAATCTGCATTATTGAAAATTTTCCCATTATATTCTTAATATAGATTATCAATGAAATAATAAATCATGCCTTGCTTTGTATCATTTGCTGATTACTGATTACTAATTTCTTTTATTGAAAATTTAACAATTGGTTTTCATGAGCTGGTTAAAGCTGGCTCCAGCACATTTCTGGATATATTCCAAATATTTGTTTGCAGGTAGATTATTTAAAATGAGGGAGACATCTTGATATAAAAATAGCAAAGAGCCTGGTTATTTTTTGAGACAACTCATAAATTCTTTGAGGTAATAACAATATTTTTTAAAGGTTTTTGCAAGGCAAATGGGGTTAACTGGCTTGCCCAAGGCCATACAGCTAGGTAATTATTAAGTGTCTAAGGTTGGATTTGAACTCAGGTACTCCTGACTCCAGGGCTGGTGCTCTATCCACTGCTCCACCTAGCTGCCCCATAATAATAATACTCTTGCATTAAAGTCCTACTGAACTTTTTCATCTTAAAGTATATGTAACTTGGGGTTTGAATGAAAGGTGGATTTATTATAATCATGCACATGTATTGATTCAAACTTGGTCAGTAAAGTATTGTCAGGTAGGGGTATTGTTTTAATGAAAAAAAGAGTGATTACTAATTAACATATTGATCACTTATAGATAAGTGATTTCATTAAAATATTTAGAAATAATTTTACTTATTAGAAATGATTTTTAACTTTCAATCTTATTTATAGATGATTCAATTTAGTAAATCCTTTCCTACTAAATAATTCAAAGATAAATTTGGTCCCACTAATGTCTCCCCATTGTTTTGCCAAAGAGATCTATTCTATAGCTTGACATGGTATTAAGGGCATGTCCTTGGAGTCAGGGAGATCTGGGATTAAATCCTCAGACTCTTAAAGTTGTAAGACTCTGGTCAAATCACTTCACATCTCTGTGCCTCAGTATCATCATCTGTAAAATGAGGGAGTTAAACTCAGTGGCACTTATAGTTCCTTCTAGTTTTAAGTAGGGATTGCAAGGCTACTCAAGCAAACAATTCAAGTTTTAACTGGTGGTAATTTCTCATTATAGTTCTTCTGCTTTGACTCCTTATTACTTACCATCCCTTCCCATACCCCCAGTGTGTGTGTATGTATGTATGAATTTGTGTGTTATATATATACAAAACCTATAAACTATGACAAAAATAAATACATTGTCAGAATTTCATTGCCATATACACTGGATCCTCCAGAACAAATTCTCTGCATTTTAGAGTGCTCTCTAGAAGAAACTCTCTGTCTCCAAGTCTTGTTCTTATAGCTTTAATTATCATTTTTAAAATGGCCATTGAAGAAAATCATATTGGAAAAGCTTAAATTATTTCCAGTTCTTTTTTTCAGAACAGTTTGCTTTAGTTGTTCTTTGGTTAGCTTTTTTTGTATTGATTTGCTTATTTCTCTGTAAGGAGAAAAGAAAATAGATGCATTTCAAAATATATCGCAACATACACACAAGTTAGGGAGGCCAAGTTAGGGAGGTGGAACAGATGTATGTAAGAAAGAAAGCATGACCCCCAAATTTGCTGCCCTCAAATTTTGAAGTATCTTTTCCCTTTATCATAGGAAGTTTTTAATCATTAAACTAAAAGCAAAGTAAGAGTATAAAGAATTTCCCTGGGCTCTCTCTTAGAGCTCTAATTAGGCAAGCCACTTCAGTGTGTATCAGCAAAGAAGGGTGCCCGAAGGGAAGCTTGTAAGACTGGAAAAGCCCAACTTGGGAAACAGCGGTGCCTAATGGAAAGCTGAAATTTTGACTTATTTCTAAGTAAGTCCATTTATCATTTTCTGGGGCTTAATTTGCTACTGGAGGTAAAACAACCTTAATAAGTTATTTCCTTTCTTTTACATGATTATTAGACCAGGGAATGATATGTATGTATTTTTGTATAAAAACACACACACACATATAAATACATACATATATAAGAATATTACCCATTCTCCTGACATAAAAATAATAGACTAAATATGCAGAATGAGGCACCTTTTTGAACATGACCAATACAGAAATGTGTTCTTTTTCTTTTTCCCCCCTAGGGTGGAGTAGGTGAAGGAAGTTAAAATGAATATTTGATGACTAAAAATATAAAATTTAATTTAAAATGTATGTATATACATAAACATATATGTAACTTAAAATTAAGTTAGACTGAGACACAAAGTTATGAATATGATCAATTTATTAATAAGGTGAGTATTTACCAAAAAAATAGGATCTCAGTTTTCACAGGGGCATGAAAGAGAGAGGCAACTCTATTTTATAGTTTGAGGGAGTACAGAACAAAGAATAGGATTTTATAAGTAGAGAACAAGTTTTGTTTGGTTAAAAAAGCTCAATATCCTAAATGGAGAAAAACAATATAATTGGTCTTGGAGCTGAGATGTGTTAGAAATTGGGAATGAAGGGCTAGCAATAGCCCCTTCCTTCTCTCCTGTGACTAAGAAATGTTTCCTGTTTGAGTCAATCTCAATACTAGAGTTAATGGACCAGACTTCTTTGGATAACAAATCAGACATCCTTGAAGAATGACTCGGTGGAGCAAGCATACCAGCTCAGACTCCTTGATGTCCATTTGATTCCTTCAAGGTAACAGATTTCCTTGACCCATAAATAGAACAATAATTAATAAGTGAACTGGATTTTTAAACTTAATTTACTATAGGTCAGCTGAATTCTGACTTAGGCAGTTAAAGGACACAGCCAATTAATTGCATATTGGATCAATTAAAAGATGATACAGAATCAAGCTGATTATTTCATATACATACAACAATATATCTGTGTATATATGTATCCCTGGATTTCATCAGACCCTTTGATATAGTTTCTTATGTTACCTTTGTAGAAATATAGGTAAATATGGGTTAGATGAAAGTATTATTAAGGTGGATTTTTTAAAAAAAGGCTGAATGAGTAGATATGGGGAGTAATTTTGTTGCTGTTCTTGGTAGTTATTACCATTTTTCTTTATAATCATATGCTTTTTGGTTATCATACATTTGTTTTCTTTCTCACTTACTCCTTTACCAACCTCCCAAAAGAAAAGCAAAACTTTTGTAGCAAATAAACATAGTCAGGTAAAAAACAAAGTCTTTCACTAGCCATGTCCAAAAATATGCCATCTTTTGCATATTTAGTAATTCATCTTTATGTCAGGAGAGAAGTAGCATTTTTCATTACTAGCTCTCTGGAACCATAATTGACCACTTCATTGATCAGAGAACTTAAAAGATTTTCAGAATTGTTCATTGTTAGCATAATATTTATAAACCATGCTCCTGCCTCTGTATACTTCAGTCAGCATCAATTCATATAAGGTTTCTCTAGAAAATGCTCTAGAACTCTCCCTTTTTTCATTTCCTATAATATGATAGTATTCCATTCCATTCATATCATAATTTATTTAACTATTCCCCAATTGATGAGCATGCCCTTTAGTTTCTAGTTCATTGTCACTATAAAAACCTATTGTATAATACTTAGATACACATAATTTTTTTCACATAAAACCTTTTCCTCTTTCAGGAAAAGTAATTGTTAATATTCTTTTTTGTTAAGCCCAATCCTGTATATGAACCTTTGGTCATTCCTTCCTGTCTTCTTTAATATATTATCCCATCATTCCTCCTTTTACTCTGACATTTAATAATAATAATAATAATAATAATAATAATAATAATAATAATAATAATAATACTTCATAGCTATTTCAAATGAATTCATCTCTATCTTTTCTTAGTAAACTTAGCAAAACCATCTATCACATTATAGTAGCTGAATCACTGAACTTAATAATCAGTCTGATTTTCCTGTCACTAAAGAGACCACCATTCTTACAGAAACCAATGTTTGGAACTTCAATGTCATCTTGATTCCTTTTTCTCACTTACTCCACATATCCAAAAAATTGCCAAATCTTTTAATTTTTTCCCTCTTACATCTTTAACATATGTTCTTTTCCCTAAATTTACATGGCAGCCCAAAATTACTTCTTACCTGAACTTTCAAGTGAGCCTTCTCATTAGTCTTCCCACATCATCTATCTCTACTTTATGGCATCTTTCATTCAGTTGCCAGACTATCTTTGCTTTTTCTTTCAATTTTTAGCCCTTTCTACAGTGTTGTACACATAGTAAATAATAAATACTTGTTGATTGATTGAAGACATAGGTTTATATCTTATCTCATAAACTTACCTGTTATTTATGTGACCCTAAGGCACTTAAACTCCTTGGCTCTTGGTAACCAGGTCTATACATAGATCTCATGATTTTGCCTCACTCATTTATTAGCTGTGTGATTCTGGTAAGAGTCAGGTCTACATTTGTAAAATGAAGTGGTTGAGTTATATGATTTATACATTCCCTTATAGCTCCATTCTTAATTCAGTTCTTAGAAAAAAGCAGACTTAACCCACTGCCTTTATTGTCTCTCCTCCCACTCCCTTCTAAATCCTTTATAATATGGCTTCCAACTATGTAATTTAACAGAAATTGTTCTTAAGGTCATCATGATCTCTTTATGATGGCCTTTACTTAATCATATCCTTATTTACTTCTCTATGGCATTTGACACTGCATCTTTGTGACACTACTCTCTTGGTTCTTCTCACCTGGCTAAGCCATCCTTATCCTTTTTTTTCTGGGTCATTATTCATATTCCTACAGGGTTACCCTAACTCTCCAGATCCTCTTATCTTTTTTTCCTCAGTACTCATCAATTATGGGCTATTTTATTAAGTAAATAGTGATACCTCTTGGATCTATATATTCCTTACAAACTTCTCTTGAACCCTGCATTACCAACTTTCTACTGGATATAGTCTTCATACATTTGACATGTCTAAAAAAAAAACTTAACCTCCCTTCCCCAAATCATTCTTTCCCCCAGACTTTCCTTTTCTGTCAAGGGCATTTCAGCTAGCAGCCTTGATGTCATATTCATCTTCTTATTCCCTCCCTTCACATATCCAATCGGATGCCTTCTCACATTTCACAAAACCACCCCTCCCATTAAAGCCCTCATCAGTTCTCGACTAGACTATCCTATTTGGTCTTCCTGCCTCAAATATCTTCCTTCTCCAATTTATCCTTCACACAGTTACCAAACTGATTTTCCTAAAGTGAATATATGTCCATATCACTCCTCTTTGTAATAGACTACAGTGACTTTCTATTAATACTAGAAAAAATACAAATTTCCTTGTTAAGTATTAAAAATCCTTTACAAACTGGCCTCAATCTATCCTTCTAAAATTATTGTTCCCCCTCCACAGACATTTTGCTGCAGCCCACTTGACTTTTTTGTTCCTCATCCATATTTCTTCATTTTCTCACTTTATGCCTTTGTCCCAGCTATCTCTTATGACTTTAATGCCATGCTTCTTTGCCTCTGTCTCTCTGAATCCTTTATTTCCTTCAAGGTATAGTTTTACTTCTATCATTGGTCTAATATTTTTCATAAGCCTTCCCTCCCCCCATCCCAATCTCACTTCTATTTTCCATATCCACCCATACTTATACATGTCTTTTCATCTAGATGTAAGTTCATGGAATTCATTGTTTTTGCTTTTGTATTTGCATCTCCAACATCTAGCATAGTTCATGGCATATAGTAAGACCAGGAGTTGATGATCATATGAATAAGATGAATAAGGGGTATATCATTTAGTAAAAGTTCAGAGCCCAAGTGAAAGGAAGTCTGCTCAGCTTCAAATCAATTCTAATTATACCTGTTATATTAGCATTATGTTTAGTACTAGTGCTACAGAATTGCACCCATGGTGAGCAAACTAAGGACCATGTCATAAGAGGATTGATTGAAGGATTTGGAAATGCTTAGTCTGAAGAAAGGAAGACTTGGGAACAGTTTGCAGCTATCTACTAGTATTTGATGTGTTGTTATATAGAATGGGTTTTAGATTTTTCTATTTTGTCCCAGATAGCAAAACTGGGAAGTGGAAGCTAAAAAGAAGTAAATTCAATTTTAATATAAAGAAAAACTTTCCAGCAGTTTATGATTTCCAGATGTAAAGCAAACTACTTTAGCTAGTTTTGTATTCCCCCTTGCAAGAGGTCTATGCCTATGCCCATGGTCACAAGGGTTGTAGAAAGGGTTTCAGTTCAGGTCAGTGTTAGATTAGATGATCCCTGCAGTCCATTTTCATTTGGGGATCAATGATCTGTGAAAAACAACAGACTGAAATTGAGTGCTTTTTTGTTGTTGTTAGGGGAAAGTTGAACCAGGCCAAGAGTGTCAACAAAAGTAGACTAACCAAAGGCTTATTGATCATTTATGGCTACACTTATTTCCAGAGGTTAGATCTCAGTTTATTGACAGGTTCATTGTTCATATCTGTCCATATCCATATCTAGAGAAAAAGTGTGAGTGAACTTCTTGAATAAAAAAAAAATATTTCTTAGAAGATTAGATGAGCATCCTATGTTCACTTTTTCTCTTTCCAAAATACTGGGAACAACTATAAGCATTGCTTGCTGTGGACTTGGGCCTTTCTTCCTACCTTTATGTATCCCTTTGATTACATGGAATCAATTTCTATTCCTTAGAATAGAGTACTTTTAGCCAAGAAGAAGATCAGAGACCTGTATTTACTAAGATGACAACCTGTTACTGTCCAACTGCCTGAGTAGAAATAAGAGAGGAAAATAGGTTCTACTTCTTTCCCTCTTTTTTTATTTGACTTTGAGTCTTTCTGGATTTAATAGATTCAAAGTGAACCAAGCAGACCAGAGGATTCTTTGCTATTAAATTCATGGCTCCTGGAATAAACTTTGGCATCAGGATAAATTCATTGAGAACTGGAAATGATTTATGGAATTTACATCGGAATATTAAAAAATGCATCTATCATTGTCCTCTGGTCTCATACAGAGTATGATTTATGTCTTGTTCAGAGTATGATTATCTAAGCAAATGGTTGCTATGGTCAACAAAATAAAAATAATTCATAGTGATATCATTAGGGTTTACAGCTAAGGAATGCTATTTTTCTTTCTTCTATAGTGAACTAGGTATACCCAAAGGCTTTCCATAAAGGAAGAGACTGAGGCAGGGAGGAAAGTAAGCAAGCTGTTTTGGTCATTTAGAAAACAGTGGTAGCAGCTAAGAAACAGAGATAAGTGAATTCCATTTCAGTTTTTATCCTATGAACCTTCAAACAGGTTGGCTGACATTCCTAGAATACTTTCTGTCCTTAACTCTACCTCTCAAGGCTCAACTCATGGGCTACTTTTTAATGAAAGACTTGCTACTTGTACCCAAGGATACTTGGCTATGAAACCTAAGTTCCCTGGGCCTCAGTTTCTTCATGTGTAGGATCAGAATAAATGGTCTTTAAAATATCTTCCAGCTTTGGATTCAATTATTTTATATTTACTTCTCTTGTGTAGTTTGTATCTACCAAAAAAATATAAACCCCTCAAGAGCAGAAATGGTCTTATTTTTGTATCTTGGTATCTTTAGGACCTAGAATAATATCTTGCCCATAGGAAGTGTTTAACAAAACTTTTTTTTGAATGAATGAGTGCTTTTGTTTATCCTTAATGTCATTCATGTCTGGATGACTGAAGTAAGAATGAACTAGCTTTTTCATCTTAATTTTAGTAAAAATATATGATTTCTATGTACTTTTGTAATCGACAGTACACATCTGAAGAACATAATGAAGAAGTAGAGCTACTGGATTTCGTGTGTGTGTGTGTGCGTGCATGTTCAGGTGATAGAGAGGAGAGAGAGAAAGAGCTAAGAGAGACAGGAGCAGAGAGAAAGGGAGAGGGAGGAAAGGTGAAGGTGGGACGGAGGAAGAGGGAGGAAGAGAAGAAAAGAGAGAGCAGGAAAATGATAGAGGGAGGAAGAGGAGAAGAAGAAAGGATGAAGGGAGGGAGAGAGGTGAGGCAGGGAAATGGAGAGGGAGAGGAGAATGAGAAGGGAAACAGAGAGAGATAAAGAAGCAAATAGTTGGCAAGATCTCACACTGGGAGAAGAAAACTTTGTGGTCAAAATTCTGCTCAATCTGTCAATACCCACTAGTGTCATCTACTTTAATGATCTCAAGTAGAATTCTCCAGAAGGCTAAATTTTAATGTGTGAAGTTCAGGAGTACTATAGGTAGGCACACATTTTTCATATAGCTTAAAAAAATATTTAAAACCATACTTTACAGTTAATTCAAATCCAGATCTGTTGACACTACTTCCACCCTGCCTAATTTTGAATTTAATGGAACCAAATTATATTTGGTTCAAGCAAGCACTTCTTTATCTTAATGTTTTAGGCCTTTTCTACACAGAAATTAGGAGTCAGGTTATCTGGTTGCAAACCCCAGCTCTGTATCAGTTGTGTGATTGTCAGTCTTCCCTGAGTCTCAGTTTACCTATTAATAATATTTAATAATTTAATAATAATTAATAATTACCTATTAATAAAATGGAGATAATGCTGAAAAGAACCTACATTAAGCTTGTTGTGGATAAAGGCTGTGGTAAACCTTAATGTGCTATGTGAATTCATGTTTCTAATGTGTAGAGCTAGTGATATCTCTAGTGGCCTCCTGAGGCCTAGCATCTAGAAGGTGCAAGTTAAGAAAAATTACACTGTATTTTCCCAGAAGGGATAATAGCTTTATACAGGCCAAATAGGTTGAAGTGAACACCAAGGAAAGCATTAAAAAGGCAGCATAAGATATACTTGGGGAGGGAGAAGGGTTCTGTGAACAGTGGAAAGAATGTCAGATTGAGAATAAGGGGACATAGATTCTAGTTCTGACATTGACAGTCTGTGTGACCTTGGAAAAGCTATTTCAACCATCTGGTTCTGTTTCCTCAACTGGGGAAAATAGAGATTTGAACTATATGATCTTTAAAGACCTGCTTATCTGTAAAAATCTTTTCCTTTCTCCCAGTCTTTTCAGTTCTGCTAAAAAAAAAAGTCAGTGTTTATAAAAATAGCTAGGAGGCAAGTAGCCACCTTCCCTTCTTCCCTGATGAGTAGTAAAAACACAAGAAACTGATTTAGTGGGAGGAAGACAGAAGAGACTGGAAGATACCAGAGGCTAAAAGCGTAGAGTTTTTGAAAGTCTAAAAGAAGACTGTCTCATAGATTTATGCTGTTTGTAGTTACAGTTTTAAAGGCATCAGCAGGAAACTGCATGAATGATCACTATCCTGGAACAAGGCAGCAATTAGGGAGGAAGAAGAGTGAATCAGGGGAAATAAGCTATACAAGAAACGGCTTGGGTGCCTGAGGCATCAGAGTCGACAAGAACGGAATATTCTGGATGGGAAAAGACATTTGTCCTGACATTTAACTGGGGAAAGGAATGGGTGGCACAGAGGTTGTGACTCAAAAATAATCCAAAGATTTCATTTCTCAGTAGGTTTGAGGTGGGGTTCAGTTGTACCTGCAGACAGAGGTAGATTGTGTTAGATTTAGGTTTGTATTCCTTTCACAAAGTAGCAACAATTTTTCCCATATTGGAATTGTGTGTGTGTGTGTGTGTGTGTGTGTGTGTGTGTGTGTGTGTGTGGTCACCTGGAATCACAATGTGACCTTTTTGTTACCTCTTTATGAATATGATCTTCTCTGTTTCTGTCTCTTTTTTCTGACAGTCTGTCTTTCCCTGTTTCTCTTTATCTCTGCCATTCTGTTTCTGTTGCTCCCTGATTTAAAGAAAAAAGAGCAATATTTGAGGTTAAATAATAATAATTGGCATTCCTTTCAGGATGCTCCTTAAAAATGGTTAATCGATTTTTTTAGCAGTGAAACTAGTCAACCAGAAAGAGACATCCTATTTGGCAATTGGACAGTCAGTTTGAGGCACAGTTCAGGGAGTAGAGACTCCAGATACAGCTTCATAGAGGTACCCATTTAAAGTGAGAAGCAGCTTCAAAGAGTGGGAAGGACTTCCAGCAGCAAAGAAGATAGAGAGACCTGAGACTAGCAACACAGAGTCAATGAGCTCTGGAGCAGAGAAGGTCCTGCTGGGTATCCCAATAGAAACACTGAAGTCAGGAGGGAATTTTGTGACAACTCTTTTAGGAGAGAAAGGGTAAGGAAGTAGTAGTCTTGGCCACACTACTAATTCATTCTCTCTCTCTCTCTCTCTCTCTCTCTCTCTCTCCCCCTCTCTCCTAGATAAAACAGATTGAATAGAATATACAGTTCTCACTTTACATGAATTTGCATTATGAAAATTTGCTTAGAGAATTCTGAGAGAAATCTACATTCCCCCAAACCCCTTTATGCTACCTTTACTATATAATACTAAATTCTCTTTCAGCTCCACAGACTCTCATACCCTGCCTTAAAAATCCGTAGGAACATTGTACACTTAACAGCAACATGGGGGTGATGATCAACCTTCATGGTCTTGCTCTTTCCATCAGTGCAACAATCAGGCACAGTTTTGGGGTACCTGCAATGGAGAATACCATCTGTATCCAGAGAAAGAATTGTGGAGTTGGAACAAAGACCTTTAATGAAAAAATTATCTTATTATATAATTTTGCTATGTCTTATATGTTATTTTTCTTCCTTAAGGCTATGATTTCTCTCTCATCACATTCAACTTAGATCAATGTATACCATGGAAACAATGTAAAGACTAACAGACTGCTTTCTGTGGGAGGTGGGGGGGAGGGAAGCAAGATTAGGGGAAAATTGTAAAATTCAAAATAAAAAAAATCTTTCTTTTATTAAAAACAATCCTTTAAAAGCACTTCCAAGAAACCTTTTCTAACCTATAGGAGTTTGACTTGAGAGGTTTGACCAGAGAGTCCCTGCCTGACCTTTTCATTATGTCTGTGTTCTGTCTGGCTCTGCTCTGGTACCACGTGTCTATCTTTACCCCTCATTTTGCCAGTGTCTTCTTTCCTGTCTGTTCTCCTTCCTCGATGCCTTCCTCTCCATTCTAGCTAGGCTTCTTCTATGACTGACCACTTTTCCTGCAACTTCTGCTCTGGCCTCAGCCATATGATAGCCCTCTCTCTCCAGAGGGGCATCCTTTCTTCTCTTCCCCTCCTTCCCCATGTCCCTGGATAAATTCTCATTATGTAAGTTCACAAAAGTGAGAAATATCTGTCTATATAACGCTATGTAGAAATTTACATATACTATTTTTCAATGTGTTCTAGATGGTACAATGGACAGAGCATTGAACCTGAAATCAGGAAGACCTGAGTCCAAATCCAGTTGCAGCACTTAGTAGTTGTGTGACTCAGAGCAACTTACTCAAGTCTGTTTGCCTCAGGTTACTCATGTGTAAAATGAGTTAGAGAAGGAAATGACAAGTCACTTCAGTATCTCTGTCAGGAAAATTCCAAGGAAAATTTGTGACCAAAGAAGAGATATAGAATATAATAAATTGTAAAATGGATAATTTCTACTACATTAAATTAAAAAAAAGTTTTACACAAATAGAACCAATGCAAACAAGATTAGAAGAAATTCAGAAGGAGCAGTTAGGTGGTGCAGTGGATACAGCACCAGCCCTGGAGTCAGGAGGACCTGAGTTCAAATCCCATCTCAGACACTTAATAATTACCTAGCTGTGTGACCTTGGGCAAATCGCTTAACCCCATTGCCTTAAATAAATAAATAAAAATAAAAAAGAAGAAATACAGAAATCTGGGAAACAATTTTCACAACTGATATTTTTGATAGATGACTTATTTCTAAATATATATATATATATATATATATATATATATATATATATATATATATAGAGAGAGAGAGAGAGAGAGAGAGCGGAATCAAATTTATAAGATGTTATGTCATTTTTCCAGTTGATAAATGATCAAAGGATATGAACAGGCAGTTTTCAGTGAAGCAATTAAAGCTATCTAAGGTCATGAAAAAATGCTCTAAATCATTATTGATTAGAGAAATACAATTTAAAACAACTCTGGTACCACCTCACACTTTTAAGATAGTCTAAAATGTTTGTTTTTTAAAGGAAAATGATCAACATTGGGGAAGATGTGGGAAAACTGGGACACCAATGAATTGTTGGTGAAGTTGTGAATTGATCCAACCTTTCTGGAGAGCAATTTGGAACTATACCTGAAGACTAATAAAACTGTGCATACTCTTTGATCCAGCAATACCACTACTCTGATCTTTATCCTAAAGAAATCATAAAAAATAAAGGAAAAAGACTCACATATACAAAAATATTTACCACAGCTCTCTTTTTGTTGTAGTGGCTAAGAACTGGAAATTGTAAGGATGCCCATCAATTCAGGAATGCCTGAAGAAGTTATGGTTTATGAATGTGATAGAGTATATTATTCTGTAGAAGTCATGAGCAGCCAACTTCAGAAAAGTCTGAAAAGACTTGCATGAACTGAGACTGAGCAAAATAAGCAGAATCAGGAGAACATTATACATAATAACAATAATATTGTGAGATGGTCAACTATGGTGAATGCAGCTACTCTCAGCAGTTCAGTAATCAAGGACAATCCTGAGAGACCTACTATGGACAATGTCATCCACATGCAGAGAAAAAAATATGGAATCTGAATGCAGAGCATAGTATATTATATTTACTTTAAAATTTTTCTTTTTATGGTTTTCTTTCTTTCTTATGTCCCCCCCCCTTTAGTTCTAATTCCTTTTTCAGAACATTCCTAATGTGGAAATGTTAATCATGATTTTCCATGTACAACCTATATATGATTATTCTATGCCATGGGGTGGGGAAGAAGGGTGGTAGAAAAATGTGGAACTCAAAACCCTACATGTAAAGCTACTTTTACATGTAACTGGAGGGGAAAAAAGCCCAAGTGAGGTCTTGAAGACATTACTACAAAATGATTGAACAACCTATATAGAGATCTCTCCATATAAATATATCTATATAGAGAGAGACCTGTATCTATAAATGCTCTCTTCCTACAAAAGAAAACCAACCAGGGGATAGTGAGCACAACTTTGTCCACGGAATACAATAATACTGAGGAAAACCTGAGAATAGCTTACATCCTATACTCAATGCATACCTATTATTCCCAGGTTTTTTTTGGGGGGGTGGGGGGTGGGGAAATATTTTGTAGTTACCATTCTTACTAAGTCATCTTAGTAAAAGTCTTTGCCAAGAGTTAATTGTATGTTGTTGTTCAATCATTTCAGTTATTATGATTTTCCCTGACCCCATTTGGGGTTTCCTTGGCAAAAAAAATACTTAAACGTTTTGCCATTTCTTTCTTTAGCTCATTTAAAGGAATCGAGAGACTGAAATAACTGGGACAAACAAACTCTTGCCCAGGGTCCTACAGATATAAGTATCTGAGTCTAAATTTGAACTCAGGTAGGGGAGTCTTTCTGACTTTAGGTCTGAACTATCTACTGGGACACTTAGTTGATGCATAAAGCGAGTTATTCTCCTTTTCTGTTCAGTAATTTTTAGTTATTTCCTATTCTTTTTGACCTCATTTGAAGTTTTTGGGCAAATACACTGGAGTGTTTTGTCATTTCCTTTTCCTAATTCATGTTACAGATGAGAAAACTAAAACAAAGAAGTTAAGTGACTTGTCTAAGGTTAACCAGTCAGTAAGTAACAGAGGCCAGATTTGACCTCCAGAAGGTCTGGCACTTGAGGCCTGGCACACTATCCACTGGACCATTTAGCTACAAAATTATCAAAATTACTAAAATATATTTAAAAAATTAAGTATTTATTTCTCCCATGTTCTTCCCACATTGAACAACAAATGAAATGAAAAATTGTCAAACTAAATATACATAATTAAACAAAGATAATTTCCTCATAAACTGGCTATGTCCAAAAATATACATCTGATTCTACATTTTGAGTCCAAACTCCTTCTGGAGGTGAATAGCACCCAACAATTTAAGGTGGGCTGGGGAACGTTTTCTGTCAAGGAACATTTGGATAGCTATATCATCATTGGAGATCCATGCGAAATTATCAGCTTAAAAATTAGCCTGCTATATTTGATCAATTGGGAATCAATAATATCAGGAATAAAACACAGATGCTTATTATCACCACTACTATTCAATATTGTATTCAAATTGCTAGCTTCAGCAATAAGAGAAGAAAATAAATTGAAGGAAGTAGAATTGGAAAGGAAGAGACAAAACTCTTCCTGTTTGCAGATGGTATGATGGCATACCTAGAGAATCCTAACAAATCATCTAAAAAAGTTCTGGAAACAATTAGCAATTTTATCAAAGTTATAGAATATAAAATAAACCCTCATAAATCCTCAACATTTCTATATATGACTAGCAAGATGCAGCAGAAAGAGCTAGAAAGAGAAATCCCATTCAAATTAACCTCAGATAATATAAAATACCTAGGTCTGCCAAGAAGACTGAAAAACTTTTTTGAAAACAATTACAAAACACTTCTCACATAAATAAAAACAGATTTCAATAACTGGGCAAACATCAACTGCTCATGGATAGGTCAAGCTAATATAATAAAAATGACAATTTTACCAAAACTAAACTACCTGTTTAGTGCCCTACCAATAAAAATTCCAAAAAATTAATGAGTTAGAAAAAGTTGTAAGTAAATTCATATGGAAAAATAAAAAGTCAAGAATTTTCAGGGATTCAATGGAAAAAAAGTGCAAAAGAAGGTGGTTTAACCTTACCTGATCTAAAATTATATTATAAAGCATCAGTCATCAAAACTGTCTGGTATTGGCTAAGAAGTAGAGTGGTGCATCAGTGGAATAGACTAGGTGCAATAGCAGGAAATTATTATATAATCTTCTGTTTGATAAAACCAAAGAGTCCAGCTATTGGGATCTTCGATAAAAACTGCTGGGAAAATTGGAAATTAGTGTGGAAGAGACTTAGATTAGATCAACACTTCATACCCTATACCAAGATAAGATCAAAATGGATACAGGATTTAGACATAAAAAACAATATTATAAGCAAACTAGAAGATCAAGGAGTAGTTTAACTGTCAGATCTATGGAAAGGGAAACAGTTTATGACCAAGAAGAGATGGAGAACATCATTAAAAACAAACTAGATAATTTTGATTGTATTAAATTAAAAAGTTTTTGCACAGCAAAAACCACTGTAACTAAGTTCAAAAGAAATGTAGTAAATTGGGAAACAATTTTTACAACTGGTATTTCTGACAAAGGACGCATTTCTAAAATATACAGAGAAAAGAGTCAAATTTGAAAAAGAAGCCATTCCCCAATTTACAAATGTTCAAAGGATATGGAAAGGCAATTTACAGATGAGGAAATCAAAGTGATCCATAGTTATATGAAAAATTGCTCTAAATCATTACTTATTAGAGAAATGCATATTTAAGCATCTCTGAGCTACCACCTCACACCTCTCAGACTGGCCCATAGGACCAGAAAGGACAAAGATCAGTGTTGGAAGGGATGAGGGTAATCTGCTAATGCACTGTTGGTGGAGTTGTGAACTCATCCAACATTTTTGGAGGGAAATTTGGAACTACACCTAAAGGGCAACAACAATGTGCATACCCTTTGATACAGCAATACCACTACTGGGTCTATACCCTGAAGAGATGATGAAAAAGGGTAAAAACATCAGTTGTACAAAAATATCCATAGCAGCCCTATTTGCGGTGGCAAAGAATTGGAAATTATGTAAATGTCCTTCATTTAGGTAATGGCTTAAAAAACTGTGGTATATGTATGTCATGGAACACTATTGTTCTATTAGAAACCAGGAGGGATGGGAATTCAGGGAAGCTTGGAGGGATGCTGAGTGAGATGAGCAGAACAAGAAAAACATTGTACACCCTAACAGCAACATGGGGGTGATGAACAACGTTGGTGGACTTGCTCATCTCATCAGTGCAGCAATCAGGAACAATTTGGGACTTTCTGCAATGTAGAATGCAATATATATCCAGAGAATGAATTGTGGAGTTTGAACAAAGACCAAAGACTATTACCTTTAGTTTTTCTTTTTTTAAAAAAACCCTGATATCTTATTATGTAATTTTGCTCTCTTATACTTTATTTTTTCCTTAAGGATATGATTTCTCTCTCATCACATTCAGCTTAGATCAATACATACTATGGGAATGATGTAAAGCTAACAAATTACCTTCCATGTGGGGTGGGGTGAGGAAAGCAAGATTGGGAGGTAATTGTAAAACTTAAAATAAATAAAATCTTTTTAAGAAAAAAAAGCTAGTCTATAAAAAGTTTAGTGTAGGATTGAAAAAATAAGCCATGTATCTTCTCCAAGGAGCATGAAGTTAACAGTAGACTATTTGTGCCATCATTATATAATAACAATTTTTTTATCATCAGTGGTAGTAGCATCATAATTTTGAGATTCCGATATTTCAATCCCTGATAGGTTACATGAAAAAAATGTGGAAGAAACAGTAAAGGAGAGTGGTTAGTGATCAAACTAAGTACCTAGGGAAGGAACTTCCTTCTAGAAGAGATACAGTACTGCAAATTTTGAGGGATCATTTAAGAAAGAACCAAAGGAAGTGATTCCTGGAAGAATGGAACAGTCATGAATGATATTAAGTGAGAGGATATAAGTGAGAGGACAAGAATGATTATTTATTCATGTCTTTACACTGTTTTCTTTATGAACTATGAAAATGATCATGATGATGACCAACAGGATATCTTCAATTTAAAAAAATGAGAAAAGAATAAGGGAATCCCCCCCTCCAATTATTTTCTACATCAGATTCCAGCTTATTGAAAGTATATAGAATATTATTCTATTTATTGTTTGTTCATTTTTTTCAAAAAATAGTTTAATTAAAAATAATTTCATAGATTTTCTTATATTGGATAATGGAGTCAATGAGGTGTTGAAATACTATGACAGATGAGAAAAAGTATATAATTCCATTAATTTGCCATATAATTATTGATTTTAAGTGAGATAAAAAAACCCAGGAAAACCTGTTTACCTAAGATGTTCATCAAGGTCAATTATCTTGTGCTGTATAAAAATCCTAATTTAAAAAAATCTTTATTTATGATGAGATATACAAATGCTACTATCCACAAAAAATGATGTACTGCCTATGCTGTCACATTACAGACTCTTCTGAAAAAATTGGTCTATCCATCTAAATTAGAAAACAAAATGGATAAAAATGTATATTGGTCAGAGCATCACATGAAGATGGACTAAAAGTCAACTGAGTTGTTTCATTAATATGATTTTTTTAATATGGGAAGTACAGATATTCAGTGAGCTGGTCTATAATGGAAAAAAATGAGGAAATAGGATTGTATTGCTTTTGGGAAATTTCACTGCACTTTAAAATTTTTGATGATCCCTAAATGATAGTTAATGCAAAATAAAAATAAGAATAATGGTAAATGATAAAATATAATATCATTTATTAGAACTTACATAGTGTTTTAGGTTTGTAAATCAAATATTTTATCTTGACAACAAGCCTAGGAGATAGCTATTTTCCCATTTTACAGAAGAAACTGAGGCACAGAGAGATCCAAGGTTATATAACTAATGTCTTGGACCAGATTTGAACTGAGGCCTTCCTATTTCCAGTGCTCTAGCTATTGCACAACTTAGATCCCATCTTTTTTGGAAAAATGTTATCTTAGCAGTGGAATATGTTTTTTAGCTACAAATAATGAAATTCCATTAGAAAAATCACAATTGTAAATAATCCTCAAATATTTGAAAATATACCTGAAAGTAGGGTTTCTCATATAATCAATGATCAATGTTTCCCTAGAAGGATAGACAATGTTATATATATATATATATATATATATATACATATATATATGTATATATATGTACAATTAATTTCACAATTCTGCATATTTTATATCAAAAAACTTATTTCATGTTTTGTGTTTTAAAAATATTATTCTGAAAAGGGTTCATAGACTTCACTGATTGCCATAGTGTCCAATGACAGAAAGAAGATGAGGTCCTGTTATACTTCAAGTTCCTCATTTTGGATGTGTATAAGTACACAAAATATAAATATTTAGGGTGACAAGGAAAACTAATGAAATGGGTAATTTAATTATCAAAATATCTTTTAAAATATTCACTACTTCACTGACGACCAGTTTAGGAAACCTTGGATTAAATGATTCCTAAGGTTCATTTCACCTCAAAATCTTATGGTCTTTTTTTTTTGGGAACTTGATAAACATTTCTATGACCAAGTTTCAGACAGACTCTTCTGGGATTCTGAATCTGTATATTCCTATCTTGCAGGTAAACCGAAACACAAAACAAAACTTAAGGCAAAGTGCAAGGAGGAAATAAGGACAGTTGAACAAGTGGAGCTCTTAAAACTTCTTACTTGATTGAAATGATAAATGTAGTAAAAACAATGTACACAATGACTACAGTGATATAAATGGAAAAATGATCACACACAAAATCAAAAGTGAAATTTTCAAAGTTACAAAGAACAAGCATGACTTGAAAGATATGGGAAAATCCCCACACCCCTTTGCAGAATGGAACATCCACAACTTTGCATATGGCACATATTTTCAGACTTGTCCAAAGTATCAATTAGTTATGCTTATGTTTCCTCTTATTTTTTTTGACTTATAACAGTAAAAATGGTATAAAAATGCTATTTGTTATATGAGATAGATTTCTGGGAGGGAGCACTAAAGTAAACTGTGAAGCTGTGATTAGCAAAGATCAATAAAAATTACTTACAAAATAAGAGAATATGTAAAGAATTAGTAATATAGTGGAAGTGTCTTCATCCTCTGTAGCAACACTAGTCAATAATAAAATACAAAAAAGTGTGCTAAGTAGAAGAGCAACATGTAGGCACAGATGGTATATTTTATGATTCTTTCAGTCTCAGAAATGGTGGCATTATAGAAGATTGTCTGAAAGGCAGGAAGCTTATTTGTTCTAAAGTTTTTTGTATATATTTTTGACCTGCAAGAGGAACTTACTCTCATTCTTTCTCTTGTTCTTTCTCCAAATCTCTCTTCTCCCCCCCCTTTCTTGTCTCTCTTTCTCTCTTTTCATCTTTTTATCACCATTAGTTTTGTTATTGATATGGTCAATTATCCTGATTGTTTTCCTAATATTTAACTAGCCCTACATCCTTTGTATAAATCCCACTATACGTGTATTATCCTGGTGATAAAACTCATGTTCTCTCTTGTCTCTGTCTCCTGTCTTTGTCTCTGTCTCTTTCTTTCTGTCTCCACTTAATAAGATATTTAAAAACATGGAAATATTTTTCAGTAGTTATTAAATAAAGCTTCAGAATTTGGAAGATGTAAATGATAATTTCAATAAAGATTCTCCAGGCTTTGATTTCAAAGAAGTAGGAAGGTATTTTTCAGAAATTTGAATGTAGAGTGTGTCTTTTGTTTCAAAGCTTTTTTAAAGAACATCTAGAAAGAACCACCCTTTTTCATATCTCATCTAGAGACCTTTTGCTGCATGCTAAAATAGGATACCCCCTCTTTCAAAAATCCAGTGGCAAAAAACTGGTTAAGTGTGCTTTTGTTTAGACCTTAACCATATTTGCCTCTAGTCTTATTCAAAATCTGCCTCCGGAATTCTGTCCTAGGGCCCAGATTAGCATGCTGCAGCTTCTCTGGAACACATCAATTATGCCAACTCCAACTAGCGCGGGCATGTTCATCTTGTACGCTATGCACACCTCTGGCATCTGACAATGATCAAACTGTATCAGACACTGGCATTTTGCTTAGTGGGACTGAAATTATAGCTTTCTTTGGAAAAGTCATTTTAGGTAACACTTCACAGAAACCTCTATCCTCATTCCTCCTTGTTCCTTGGACTCTGCAACAACTCACTTTTTAAAGCAAGCTCTAAAAGCAAAAAACAAGTTTTCATTTAAATTAGGCATCTTCTAAGCAGAAAGGTCAAAATGACTATCAGAAAACCTATGCTTGATAAGTAGTTCTATGCTGTTAGTGACATGTACATTTCAAATCATATGAAAATAAGTTTAGAAATTTTAGAAGTGGGTTTCTCATTATATATGGGAAACATCAGATACAGAGAAATTTGGTACACTTTTTTTGGCTTCTTTGTAAGGCAAACGGGGTTAAGTGGCTTGCCTAAGGCCACACAGCTAGGTAATTATTAAGTGTCAGAAACCGGATTTGAACCCAGGTACTCCTGACTCCAGGGCCGGTGCTTTATCCACTACTCCACCTAGCCGCCCAATTTGGTACACTTCTGAGCTTGTTCTATATCATTACATACTCTGATCCTGATCTTAAGATATTCTCTTAAGAAAAGAAACAGAAAAGTAATATATTTATGTCCATTCAGATTTTTTAAGGTTAAAAAAATGATCTGGCAATCAACAAACTTTAAAACCATTAACCTGTAAATAATGTTCCTTTGTTATAAACTCTATTATTATCAAAATAATCTAGAGTAACTATAAATAAATATGAAAAAGACATTTGGTCTCTTTTACTTTACATATAATAAAGTAAACTATTATATTTCTCCTTCCCCCGATTTATTGACAGAGACTATAATTAAATCTAGAGAATAACTTTTATTATGGAGTTAGCACAAAACAGATATTTTACTGGAGAGCTTCAATTTTCTATAAAACCAACATGTGATAAATAGATTTCATTATAACTGAACCAAAAATACTTATTCTTTCAGAAGTGTACATACCTGAAAGTTTGTTGCATAATATATCAACATACACACATAGATGTACACACATAGCTTGCTATCTCAACACATATGGCTTTCTCCATATGAAGAATAGTTACTACTGTAGAAATCAAACTATTTAGAATGAAGTACTTCTATTTGCTGCATTTGGTGAGGTTTTTGAATCTGTCAGCTCATCCAGGAGACGTGAATTTTAAGAACCAATCCAAAGATATGGTGATAGACTGGAACAAGTTAAATGTAAAAAAAAATAATTTATGCTTCATCATAAAATGCTCTTTGAAAAATTTATTTGGTTTTCCTATTATCAGCATTCACTTACCCATTCACTCTCATTATATTTGGTTCATCTCCTGTTTCTTATCTCTTTTTAGTTCTATTACTAACACTATTATTGCTAACATCATATTGGATAAGAAGACATGCTTTTTCTTGATGAGTCTTATATGTTTCTCTGGCCCATAAACATAGCTGCTAATGTCCACCACCCTTTCTCAATTTGCTTTTTAGTTTATTTTGCATAAGGGAAAATTTGCATTTCTTGTCATTTCCTCCTGCCCCTCCCCCCCAAATATAAGCTCTTGAAGGGATGATCTATGTTTGTCTCCATATATCACCAACACACTGCACCATACCTGGTATATATCATGAAGGCTTAATAAATACTTATTGAATGAAAGGGGAAAAAACCCTAAAACAATAAAAATAGTAAATTATGATGATGATAGCAATAACATGTCAGAAAATTTGTTTTCTACCTATTCAATTTTCATGTGGCTATTGCCAGGTTTTAAACCAGTTTAAATAACTACAAGGTTTAAACCATATTGTACTTGCAGCTGGAGACATAAAAATAAATAAATATGAATATACTCAGTATTTCAATGCTACAAATCAATAATCAGGTTAAGTTAATTTTAATAAATATTTATTGAGTCCATATGATGTAGGGTTCTAAGAAGAAAACAAAAAAGAATGACAGAGCTCTTTACATAAAAAATTAGGCTAGTTTTTGGGAGAGGAGCAGTACAGATAAAATAAATACAGCCATAACTATAGTACAAAATAAAACACACCAGTGCTTTGTAAAGACAGTAGTAGGTTCTCAATAAATATTAATTTAATTGAAACTTTATAAGAAGGGTTTAAAGGATAAAGGAATGTGGAGGCAAGAGAAAGGAAGGTAAAAAGAGGGGAACATTATGAAAGGCATAGTAATATTTCAATTCGTCTTTGAAGGAGGGATCTGTGGAGGATTCCCTTTTGTGGAGGATCCACATGGACTTGCTTTACATAGGACAAAAGGGCATGATTAGATTGTGCCTTGCACAATGTAGGTAACTCACTGACAAGATTGAAGAGTCACTAAGAATTTGATGGATAGGTAGGATATTGACATTCACAAATATGTGATGACAGAAAGAAGGAATTAAAATTACTGATCATTTTAGCCTGGGCAAATGGGAAAATAATGGTACTATTGGCAGGAATAGGGGAGTCAGGAAAAAAGAGATAGTTTGAGGGAAATATTATGAATATAATTTTAGACATTTTGACTTAGGAGTAACTGGAAGTAGACTCAGGAGCAAATTTCTATCTAGCAGGAAGATGTAAAAACAGCATTGTCAAATAGTAGAAAGATTAAATACTTCTGGGACATTGAGTGGACTTTAGAAATGAAGTGAGTTTTGTTTTTGGAGATGTTAAGGTTATTGCTGAGATCTGGGAAATAGATTTAATCTGTACATGCAAGAAGAAGTCAAATGACTTGAAGAATGAGTGGATGGAGAGGAAATGAAAGTAATAAATATACACTACTTTTTCAAGATGGCTGTAAAGGAAAAAAAGATAACTGATGAAGAGAGGAGATGGAATTAAGGGAAGTACTCCTAAGGCCTGAGGGTCTCAGAACTTGTATGAAATTGCTAAGAAAGCATAGGACTAGAAATTGAAAATTTAGGAGAAATTTTTCAGCTCCTTGAGAATAAGGCTTTTCTTTTGCCTTTTTATCTTCACTGATTAACCCAGAACATTAGTAGGCACTTAATAAATGTTTGGGGACTGACTGAAAGAAAATAAAAAGTACCTCTCCAAGGTTGCAGGGAGATTGAGTCTAAGTTGTTTTAAGTTGCAGTGGTTGTTTTTCCCCAATGGTTCAGTACTCTTTGTTGTGAGGAAATCATGACAGAATGTGGAGCCTGGAGTCCTTGATGTCTTGATACTCCTTCCTTGATAAATGTGATGGAGTTGTAGGATTGTGGATTGCTTGCTAGAAACTTCTTTCTTTCTATCTGATTCCCTCCAGTGTATGTCAGTAATGAAAAGAGGGATGATAAGAATTTTAAAGATCAGATTTAGTTTAATTCAATGCATCTGAATTTTGGCTATACCTTGGGGTGAGGTGGGGGGATATTAAGCAACCTAAAATTTATAAAAAATAATACTGGTACTTTATTAAGCATTTCTTAATGCTTATTGAATTTATTTTAACTGGATGGAGGAAGTTCCCTTTTCTTATGTTATCTTGGATAGGTTGGAGTTGGTGCATCAACTTGTAATGCTGTTGAAGGATTGGATTTCAGAACGGGAAAGAAAAGTGAGCTCAAAAGGAGTGAAGGAATAGGAAAAACAGAATTATGCAAATCCCTGTTTAGAAAGGGGAAAAATCAGAGTTCAAACATTAAAGATGATACAGGTTCAAATCAGGAAAGTCTATCTCAAATACTCTCCATGAAATCTTTCATCTTCTGTACCCTCAAACTGGCAAAGAATCTCCCCTTATCCAAATCTATAAGATATAGTTTACAACTTTTTTGGGAGCTTATACCATTGTATTATTCATATTCTACTTGTATGTACATGTGTTATTATTTCTTTATATGGAAGCTTCTGGAAGGTAAACTCTGGATTTATTCTTTTTCATCACTTGATTCTCCCTCTCCCCCAATAACTTGGGAGGAAGGACATAGAGTTGAGGAGAGATTTCTATCTGAACCTTTTACAAATGTGAGCCTCTCTCAGATGATGTGCTGGAGTATATTGATCAATATCTCAATGATCAATACCATCCATAACGCAAATTAATTGGCAAGAAGCTTGGAGCAATAGTAGGACAGAAGATAAGTTTCCAGAAAGATTGAACCTGCAGGAAACGAGAGGCAGAAAGATATCACCTACACTTCACGATTTTGTCAAAGATCCCCTTTGACCTACTTGTTAGAGGGTAGGTAATCCCTACCAGGGCTAGTTGAGAGTTGTCTTTATTAGTGTTACAGAAACTGCTATTTTCTGCATAAAAAGGAAATTTTTAATGGGTGAATGTTAATGTTTTGATCTTTTGTTAAAGGTTCTCTTAACAATGGCATAAAGTAATCAAGACACATAATTTGATAATTGGTGCATGGAAGTATTTTAATGAGCTCCTGATGCTCTCTTCTCAGGTGTCTGTCTCTTGGGGAGTGGAATGCAAAATTAGTTTTGCAATTAATAATTTGAGCATTCCTGACTCAGTTGACCATAATTAAAATCACTTTATTCTTGTTCCAAATTGGGGAATTAAAACTCACAGCTCAGTTACCTGGCAAAAATATTTTCGAGGCTAATGACATTGGGACTCAGAACATTTAAAATGCTAGGTCATGGTCTTTGTCCAAATATAATAGTCTTCAATGATTCATGTCTAATTAAAACTATATTAGAGTAATTGTAATGACTTTTCAATTTACCAAGAGCATATTTTATTAGGAAGATAAATTTATTTACATTCATTTTCTCCTATTCAGCACACCTACATTTTTGTAGCCAATGGGATTTGTAAGTTCCACAAGAGAGAAGGAATATGGAAGAAAGGAAATTTTTGCTTAGATAACTAATAACCACTCCAAATACACAGGCTTCTTGGCCCCTTCTCCCACCCCCAATAACTTTTCCTCAATAGTGGTGGTGGTGGTGGTGGTGTGATACTTTCATTTTTATGTGGTCTTTTTCTCCAAGGAATTTAGAATATTCTGTATATGTGATGACTAAAGACCTGGTTTAGATTCTTCTCATAGAACCTCAACTGAGGGGCTGAATGGTACAATACAAACAACTCTAACTTGGAAGTTAGAGCTCTAAGTTCGAATCTTGCATCTGTCACATCATCTGTGTGAACATGGACAAATCACTTAACCTCACTGCACCTTGGTTTCCTAAACTGAAAAGGGAAATTATAGTAGATGACCTCTAAGGCCACTTCTAGATCTACAAGGCTATACATAGTAGCCTTAAGTAGGATTTTATTAATACTTTCTTGTGTCTTCTAGCTATGTTTAAGCTCTCTTCTGGTTTCATTAAAAACAACAGCGCTTTTCAGTGAAAGAGACTATTTGAGTTTCATTACAGTAGGGACTTGGGTTCAGTTAATATTTCCATACATTGACAAAGGATATCAAATCCTGAGGTTTTAAGCTAATGAAAGATTATCCTTAACAATAGAACTGTAAACAGAACTGATTCAAGAATGTAGTAATTATTCCTTCCCCCAGACCTTAATTACTATTTGGTCTTTATTCAAAGCATAAAAGTTAACTCTACAAAATGCATGTTGGCAAAAGCTAAAGGGACAGAAGAACACACACAGTTAAAGTCACGCAGCAGAGATTAACTCCAGTAGGTGTTGTCTATATATGGGTGAGAAGGAGAGTACTAGGGCTATATCAGTCTTTGGACTGTGTTGAGGGGAGTGTGAGAGGGATCAATGAGTCTAGGTTCAGAGTGTTGGTTCAGTGACTTGTCTCTAGGGCTTAGGATTCCTTTATGATGCCTCATTGAATATGGCATCTGGTTGCTAACCCCTTAAGAAGGATGACTGCAATCCCATGAGGCATGTCATTCTTTCCACTGTCTACATTCATGGTTAGTGTGGAGAAGTCTGGAGACAGAGGACATAATAAAAGGGTAGCTGAGCAGCAATGATGTGTAATATAGTCAGCCTAAGATTTGCAATGTGGTATCATGAAGAAAGCCATGGGCAGTTCAAGTCCCATTGTTGCCACTTACTAGTTCTGTTTCCTTGGGCAAATTACTAAGCCTCTAAATCTCTCTACTTACAAAATAGAATTCTAATACTTGTGCTCTCCACTGCTACTCTTGTGAGGAATGTACTTTGCAAACTTTAAAAAGCTGTTTAAATATAAGTATATATATATATATATATATATATATATGCATGTATGTAGTTACATGCAAAATGACACATGAAATTTTAACAGTGAGAAAAAACGTGGGGAAGAAATATATGATAGTTTAATTCTTGACTTGTAGAATCTGGCAGCTCATGCCCTGGTATCTTACTCCAGTCCCAAGAAGTAAGTCCACTTATTTGGAGCCCTCCTTGAAAGGGATTGGTTTCAGGGGTGGCTTTCCTAGGTCCTGAGGGTGGCACTCTCTCATCCTTTTATCACCTAACTGAAGGAAAAAGGGTATTGGTGCCAATGTTATCCATTAAATGTAGTATCGATTTTCAGAGCATAAGGATGGAAGAGGAACTTAGGAAGGACAGATGGGTCTGAGCTGATAGCATAGGGTTTGGTTAGAAAAGGAAATTGACATGGCAAGATTCTGTCTAGTACAGAGAGATTGGACACAGACTGTTTTCGACTGGTAATCAGGACATTATCTTTGTCAGTGGATCACAGTTTTTCTTTCTCCCCAGTTTCTGCCCTTATATTCAGGTACATCTACACACATGCTATTATTTCCTCAATCACTAATTGTTACCTCCTAATTCTTTAATCTATTTAAGTCCCATGATCCATTCCTGCACTCTACCTCAGTCAAAGACAGGGATAGTCACATTCTAAATTCTCCACAATTTCTTCCATTTCCATGTTAAAAACTCTGAAAGTCCTTTATTCTGTCATAATAATCTATCATTCTAGTTCTCATTATGCCTTACTCCTCCTACACCAATTCCTGGTCCTTGCTATGACTTAATAACTGCATTTACCCCCTTAAAACTCTACCAGGCTGTTATCTCTGTTATGCATAAACTTTCTTTGATTCTTGGTCTCTTCATCTCATTTCTCCCTTACCTAATCTTAATGATTGAATGGGTGTTGCCTCAGTCAAACTATGAACTGGGAAAGACCCAGCTTTAAAAAGCCCACTGCATCCCATGGCCATCTCCAGTTGTCCCATTGGACCCAGATGACACTGGGGAGAAATTGAGGTTGTTGACTTTGCACAATATCCCCTCACTTATATTCAATTCACTTGCATGTCATGGCATCACCTCCCTGATGTCATGGTCTTTTTCAAGAACACAGGACAAACAATAACAACAATAATGATCCTCCATTTAGTTAATCAATTAAATTCTACTCTATTCAAAACTTCTTGTCAAATTGCCCCAACTTTTGATCACTTCCACCATCTCCCTCCTCAAATCCTGCATATTTACAGATGAACAGCACTGGAATATACTGCTGACTAGTGGCATTACAAATTCATGTTATTTAATAACAACTGAGCCCTCTCTGAAGCAATATAGTCTTTTTACTCCTCTTTAATTGATGCCTTTTCCCATTTGCCACAGTAGTGATTCCAACCCTGTTCTTTCCTCAGTCTTCCCACAAAATCTCTTTACATTCTTGTATAAATATATCACTTCATACTTTATCAAAAAGATAGAGTCAATTTTCTTTTCAATTCACAAAACCCATATCAACCCCCACAACCCAACACCTACCATCTCCTCAATCATTCTAGTCTCTGTTGAAGAGATAGATCTTTCCTCACCAAAACCAACCCTTGTACATATACTCTTGATTTCATTCCCTCTTTTCTTCTCAAATAGCTCTGACCACTTTCAAATCTGTAATCTTTTGCATTCTACTAGTGCATTCTCCACTGCCTGCAAACATGCTTAAATCTATCCATGCTTAATAAACTATCATGAAACCCTACCATTTCTGCAAGTTGTCATGCTGAATCTCTTTTTCTTTATTAAGTCCAACTCCTTGAAAAATCTGGCTATACTCTTTCTCTCCAATTCTATCTCTCAGTCTTTTCAAACCTCTATAATTTGACTTCTAACTTTATCACTCACCTGAAATTGCTTTCCCCCAAATTACAGAAATAGTTAAATTTCATGGTTTTTCTTCAGTCTCTTTCTTTTTGACCTTTGTAGCATTTTCTGTTGGCATCTACTCCCTGCATACTTTCTTCTTAGTCAGTTTTCATGTAATCTCTCGCGATTCCCTGCCCAACTGTCTTGTTGCTCCATTTGATTCTTCTTTGTTGAATTCCAAACTGTGGATATAATTCAAGACTGTCCTTTTCCCCACCTTGTCTCTCCATAGGTGATTTTATTATCTAATTTGAGTATCATTATTATCTCCATGTGGATGACTTTCCAGAGCTTCATTCTCAACATCAACTTCTTATAGAATATTTTGCATTGATTGTTCTGAAGGAACAAATTCAATACATCTAATAGAGAATTCATTATCTCTACTTCCTCTTTCTGAACTTCACTCTTTGTCAAGAGAGCCACTAGCTTCTACTTTGGTGCCTGCTTCAGCTCCTCCCTCTCATCTCACAATCCAAGCAGTTGCTAAATTTTGTCTTTTCTATCTTCACAGTGTATTTCATATACATCTCTTCTCTCCAATTAAATAGCTGCTGTTTTAGTTCAGGTCTTCATTACCTCTTGATTAGACTATTGAAATAATCTCCTAAATGGTCTGCCTGCTTCAAGTCTCTTCCTACCCTATCCTCCACAGTAACATTCCTAAATTAGGTTTAAGACTTATCCCCTACTCCTTGTCCCAATCAATATATTTCAGTCATTCTATATTCCCCTTTTGGAGCAGTTAAGTGGTATTGAGGATATAGTGCCAGCCCTTAAATCAAGAAGACTACATCTTCCAGAGTTCAAATTTGACTTCAGACACTTACTAAGCCTGTGACTCTGGGAAAATCATTGAACTCTATTTTTCTCAGTTTTCTCATTCTAAAAATCAACTGAAAAAGCAAATGGAAAAATACTCCAATATCTTTACGAAGTAAACCCCAAATGCATTCGCAAAGAGTTGGACACAACTGAAATAACTGAACAATAACATTCCCTCTACAATGAAAATATATATATATATATATATATGTATATACACATACACACACACACACACACACACATATATATATATGTATATATATATATATACACATATGTAAACATCTCAGTTTGGCATTCAAAACTCTACAATCTGGCTTCAACTTACCTTTCCAGACTTAATTCACACATGATTCCCATCTAAAGTTCAGTTAAACTGGTCTTCTTGCTCTTCCATGTTCATATCTTTTGTACCTGTTTTCACCTGTACCTGGAATGCCCTTCCTCTTAAATTCTTCCTCTTGGAATTTCTTGTCTCCTTCAAGACTCAGGTCAAGGCCTCCTTTTGCAAGAGGTCTCTTTTTGAATACCCCAGGCCTCTCCAGACCCTCCTTTGACAACTATAAACCTACTTGGAAGAGTATTTAGAAGCAATTTTGTCCAGTCCATACTTAAAAAGGAATTTTCCTTTACAATTTAATATCCTAGACAATTGGCTATCTAGCTTCTATTTGGGATTTCTGGTAGAGAAGAGCCCATTACTTCACAAACTAATTCATTCTGCTTCTGGACAACTTTAACTGGAAAGAAGAAGTTTTTCAAATCCTCAACTTGAAGCTTCCCATCCCAGTTCTAAATTCTGTCCCATAGGGTCAAGCAGATCATTCCATATAACATGCATTCACATACATGAAGCCAGTCTTTAAGCCTTCTCTATTTAATGTTAAATAATTCCCCAATTCATTCAACTTTTCAGTTTTGTTACCAAGTACAAGTAAGACATACTTCCAAAATGCCTGAAATGTTTCACTTGGTCACATTGTTTGAAATCTTACAAGTTAACATACTTCCTTTTTAAACACACACATACACACATACTCAACTTTTGTGAAATGAGAGTCTTCCATCTTTCACTTGGTAGTCTGAAATAGCTTTTTTTTTTTTTTTTAGGTTTTTGCAAGGCAAATGGGGTTAAGTGGCTTGCCCAAGGCCACACAGCTAGGTAATTATTAAGTGTCTGAGACCAGATTTGAACCCAGGTACTCCTGACTCCAAGGCCGGTACTTTATCCACTACGCCACCTAGTCACCCCTGAAATAGCTTTTACGCAATACTCCCACTTTTCCCATATACCCTTAACAGAGAGCATTCAGACTGAGGTTATCAGGAATTTGATGGAAGGCAGGTTGAAAAGAAAGTTTATTTTAGTGCATATGGCAATTTGTGGAACCCCTAGTGTGTTGTAATAGTGGAAATTTTAGACAGTCAAAGATTAGCATGAGGATACTAGGTACCTGGGAGATAAATTAAAAGGAGTCTGGAAAAGGTGATAAAAGAGCACCCAATACAAACTTGTCCCTTTTAAACATTTTGCTTCCCATTTGCTCAAGACACCTGACTTTCCAGGCATGCCTCTGGGGCTTGCTTTGTGCAGAGGTACTTTTATTCATGGTTGAGGTATTCTCATCTCACAGGTGGATAATTACATTTTCTTTATTTTGACTGCATTGGTCTCCTCTAACCTCATCCAAGACCTTAGTAGAGGAAGTTTTGAAACATTAAAAGACACTATGGTCATTCCAGGATCATGACTACCCCTTTAATCGATTCAATACAATCATTTCTGAAAAGGATGTGTCTCTGACTGTCCAGGTCAAAACACCAGCTTTTCCCCCTACCTACTCCCCTGTTTTCCCAGTCTGCATCTCCCTGGACATCACTTCTCTACATGTTATTTCCACCTATTAGAATATAAACTTCTTGAAGTCAGGGACTGTCTTTTTTTTTTACATAGTATATGTAGGGCACAGTAGAATAACTGGCAGTGTTTAATAAATGATGTTTTGTTCATTCATGCTTATTTCTGTAGAAAGATGTTGTCTCACAACTATTAGTTATATGTGTTACCTCAGCTCCCTCCTTTAAGGAAGAGACAAAAATTCAGAGAAAGCAATTTAATCAAAGTCACAAAACTATTTAATGGCAGAACCACAATTAGGCACAGGTTTTCTACTCAATACAGTAATCATTCCTTTATATCATGATGGTTCTTTTATATTTCCAGTTACCTCTTTCAGTGAAGGTTCTGACCTTCTTTTGTTGTAGAAGTCTATTATAGTACTGGACAATATTGTAACCCGAACAAAGAGGGCTTTTTGGTTTGTTTGTTGTTTTAGTCCAGGGTTATGATTATTATATTTGGTGTGGAGAAACTTCTCTTAGAAACACACATCAGCATTTGTACTGCCATTTATTAATCTCAAAGATTTGTCTGGGTCACTGGGTTTCATATATTGAAATGACCTCAAAAGTCATTTAGTCCAAAGCCATCATTTTACAGATGAGGGAATTGAGGCCAGAAAGGTTAAATGAGGTTAAGCTTCACATCACTCAGGTAGTAAATGGTGGAGCTGGGACTCAGCCCAATTTTTCTGACTCCAAACTCATTTCTATTGACCCAAAATATGACTTGCCCAAACTCAGCACTCGTTTCTATTGACCCTAAATATGATTTGCCCAGGGTCTCATGATGAATATGTCTCCAGTGGTAGAGATACATGAACTCAGATATTCTTTTCAAAGAGACCACCCTAACTCTTATTTTGCATTGTTTCTCTAAAAAGCATCTGATACAGGGGATACTAGAATGATGCTGGGGTTCTTAAACTGGAGTTTATGAACTCCCCCCCCTTCCTACTATTTTGACAACTCATTTAAAGATAATTGCTTTCTGTTGTGATTTGTCTACTACAAAGAAATCTATCTAATCTTCAAAAATTAAAAAAAAACATTATTCCGAGTAGACTTCAAGTCCACAAGACTTCACAAGTCCATAGACTTCACAACACCTAAAAAAGGGGCTCATGCACATAGGAAGATGAATAATATTTTACTAATAAAAAGATTATAATACCCTGTTATAATTCCCTATCACCTATAAATCCAAACCCAAGGAATTAATTGTGGATAGTGTTAGATTAGCATCCTAATATAAATATTTTCAGCTGAGATCATTACTTAATTTTTCTTAGCAGATTGTTTTGTCTTTAATTTAATAGAAAAAGATTACATTTCCATATATTAAGGATCTATGCATTTTTTTTTCTTTTGGGTATGGACTAAGTAGACCTTCTTGATGAATTTTAACTAAAGAATTGTTGACTCTGTGGCCAGCCTAGTGAGAGGCAAAATTTACTTTGCAAAAACAAAAAAATCTTACAAACATATAGATATCCAAAATAAGACAAAAAAGGAAATTCAAAACTACTTTGGTGTTTTTCAAGTAATCCTCATGAAGAGTTTACTGATATTTCCAGGAGGTGGCGACATAATACTGAAAATGTCTGCCATACTTTGAGACTTCTCACATTAGTGAACAAAATTCCCACCTTCGGTTAGAATTCTTAATAATTATTAGAGGCCACAGATGGGAGGAAGGGTGTTCATGACTGTTTACAGCTGTGGTTTATCCATTATCTTCTCTCTTTGATGCCAGCCAATCTCATACAGACTGTCAATTGGAATGACTTGGCACCAGTAACTTTGAAAAAAATTTTTTATATTCTTCATGTTTTAAATATAAAAATGATTGACAAAACATTCATGAAAGAAAACATTCTGTTTTGGTTGCCCATGATAGGGAGAAATTTCTTCAGTAATTCAGGGAATTCTGACTACAATGGTAGGGTAAAAACCCACTCTTCCTTAGTAGATGGCCTCTGCTTGACACAGGAATCCCCTCCCTGGTGATGTGGTCCTCCAATTTAACCAGGTAGGTCCTAAGACAACAGACAATATACCTAGATCTCTAGTCAAAGCCTTTACTTTTTCATCATCCCTACCAGAGATTGCTTTACTGGGAGAGATTTTCAGAGCCCTGAGAATGCTTCTACAACAAAATAGTGAAATGGGCTAGTACTTCAAAGGAAGGTACAGGGGGTGCTATTTAGCTCTTGTTAAATGCTTGATGAGTTTTTGAAGCTGTTAGAGTAAAACATATATTTTACATGGGATTAAATGACAGCTTTCCTTTTAGGATAGAATGTGACCTCCCTTTGTCCTTGGCAATGGCAAACTGAACAAATTCTCTGTCAATGTAATTGATTAACAATCAATAATCAATCAATCCAAGAGCATTTATTTAATGACTGCTATAGCCAGGAAAAGTGTAAAGTGCTAGTGATTCTATGAAAGAAGAGAAATAGTCCCTGCCTTTGAGGAGCTTATATTCTAATGGGAGGAGTCAGCAGGTATACAGATACAAAACACATATTTAGGTATAAATATATTTAAAAATAAATCTATTAAGCCAATACAAGTAATCTTCAAGTAATCAAAGTAATCCTTTATGTATTCTGGATCCCTTCGGTCATTTACTGGAGCCCTTGGGTGCTTTCTCAGAATAATGAAGAAAAGGCAATTTTAGGTAAAAGTTAGTGAAAAGTAAAGATGTCCTTTTTTTTTCTCCCATTCAGATTCAAGGATCTCCTGAAATCCATCTGTGGATTATTTTGGAGTCCAGATACCCCAATCATGACAAAGCTTGCCTTAGAACATGAGGAAGTTTTTTCTGCCAAGGATCATTTGGATATTTACAACATCATTGTCTGCTATATTTGGCCAACCATTTCATTAATTCACCCCTAAAAAGCTAGATTTATTGAATTTTGAATCTCAACTGGGATTGCTGTGACAGTACCAGATTAGAGGGCCCGTGGACTGTATGTTCCCTGCTCTTGCCTTCCACTAGCATCTGGGAGAACCAGGAAAGACCTTATATAGAGATGCTTTTGTTTAGAATTAAAGAAAACTAGATAAAACAAGATAAGAGATTACCTTTTGACTTTGGGAGCAAGTGATAGGTGGGAGTCAGGAAAGTGTTCTGAATAATAGCACATAGTATGCCATTATGAAAGTATGTTATGAACAAGATGACTGGGAAGACAGTATGAGTCAGACTGTAATGAGCTTTAAAAAACCAACAGAAGCATTATTTTTGATTATAGAAGTGGAAGAAAGTCACTGAAGTTTATTGGGTGTGATTGACATAGACTCAGAGGAACACAAGATTAGTCCTGTGCTGAGATCCATCATATGGTTATGAGCATGTTTGAAAGACATATTTAAGCCACTCCAAACAGTTGTTTGAACTTTTCACATGAAATCACCGAGAAGGCTCTGCACAGGAATTACCTCATTCTCCAGAGACCCAGTCACTAGAACAGTTTGGTTTCTTCAGATGCTCTTGCCTGCTAATCCCCACCCCAGGTGACTTCTACCACCTGCTACCTGCATGATGCTGTTGGAAGTAACAAATACTTGTATACTGGGAACACTGCACATGTTGTACTTAACCCTCACAGGACCACATTCATTTTTCTTTGATTCTCCACTTCTCATTGTAGCTGTTCCCAATTTTCTCTCCTAAAATCCCCTACTCTACTGACAAGACTAAGGCCATCTGTGGGTAATACCAAAACACTAGTCCTCTGACATCCCAAACCTCCCTATGTCTAAAGGATAGTTTAGTAGATGATAGTCTCTAGAAGACCTAGGTTCAGATTTCAGACATTTAATAGCCGTGTGACATCCTTAGCAAGTCATTTAGCCTGAGTCTTATTTTCCTCATCTGGAAAATGGGGACTAAAGGATCACAGACATTTTCATGATATGGGACAGGTGTGTAGCATGCTTAATAGCATTCATCTTAAAGTATTTTTGTGGGGGTCTTATAAAATAATGTTGTAAAGTATTTTGCAAATGTAATCCAAACTATTTACTCACATCAGAGGATGAGGGAGCCCTCTCTCCCCTTTCCCAGCTATCTTTAGAAAATTGCAAAAATTTAATTATGACTGTCTCAGTTTTTCTCCTACTCAAACAAACAGAGCTTTGCCCTTTCCTCTTCCTCCCCAACAAACAAACAACCCCCTTTGATGGTTTTCTGTTATATAAAAGATACAATAATCCTCTTTAGCATGACTTTTAAGTTTCTTTACAAAAAGTCTCCAATCTAACTTTCTAACTTTCTTACCTTTGGATCCTCTATTTTCTAGGAAAACTGATCTAATTCCTCAAACCTTTTGTCTGCAGCTAGATGAATACCTGCAGGTTGCTCTTCTCCTCCTATCCTTAGAATGCATTGCCCACACATCTTTCAGAATCTCTCCAGTCAGTTACTGGCCTTAGGCTTAGAGATTTAATATAACACTTCTTGAGACAGCAAACAATCTTTGTGTGGCCAACCTAAGCCCTATAGATGGGAGCCAGGTAATTGGGAGCATCCACTAAGTTCAAGAATTAGGACAGAAGAGTTTTCAAAGCCTGTTCAGAAGTGGGTTAGCACCTTTTAGCCACTAACACCTTTGTGTGAAATAGCTGATCTGTCTCTTTCTTCCCTCCCTGGAGGGATAAGACAGCAAAAGAGTATTGGGTGTCTAGAAATAGAGAGGATGTTGAAATAGGGGGATGGGAGCATGAGACAGAAGAGCACAGAAAATGGATGGAAGGACACCAAATATGCCCTTCAGGAAGTTTACAGTTTTGCTTGAGGGCTCTGACTTCAATGCCTAAACATAATTGTGTGATTTTCTTTCATAGTATCATCTCTACTGTTTTCAAAAGGAAAAAAAAAATGAGGGGGAACAACTCAATGAGACTGCTATTCTACCTTTCAAGGGAACTTCCTTTTATCAAATGTTTTCATTTTTTAAGGGACTTTTTTTGTTTGTCTCTTTGTTTCACTGTGTATAGGTTATGGCACTGTTTAGAAGGTTGAAAGTCTTTTTTCCCCCCCTAAGTATTCTTTTCTTTTACAGTTGGTAAATATCTATATGCCACTGACAGATATTGACTTTACCTTGTTAGAGAAAGAATGGAAACAGTCATTGTTGACATTTTCCTTCATTAGGACCAAGTTAAAACCGACACTTTTGGCTTATCAGCTCAGGGGAAGTCTAAGGATTAGACCAAAGGATGGAGAGTAAGGCGTTCTCTTCTGTTTCTGGCCTCATTAATGGCTCGCTATGTGTCATTCACCTCCCTATATGCCCCAGTGACCCCGAGTTAGAAAGAGGAAAATAAATAGGATTATGGACTTATTACCTACTATGGAGGAATTCTGAGATAAGCCCTGGGGTCAGACTAATTGTGTGACTGCATGAGATGTAGGAATTATAGCCAAGTGCCCCAGTTAGGATGGCAAAGAAGTAGACTCCTGCTTCACACTTTTGATATTGATCCTTGACTAAAGTGATAAAATAGGTAGTCTAACCTGGCACCCCACAAAGAGGTGGAGTGCTCTTTTGAAGCCTGGGACCCAGTGGGCAGAGAAGGATTTTGACAAGTTATAAGGAGGAGGGGAGTGTGGAGAAATGAGAAATGAGGTTGAATGGTGGCTCCCAAGAAACTTAGATGGGAGGAGAGACTAAGATTTGTGCAGCAACTAGTTAGAAATCATAGGCTGGGGAAGGACTTGAATACTGATGTGAGGAGGAGAAGAATGAGACCAAAATTAGATCTGTATCTAGGGCTAGGTGACTGGTGGTCTGGTGGTCATTTAGCAGCATTAAAAACTTGAATCTCAGGGACGTGTTTCCTTTGTCAGTCAGTGTAACTCCAAATAAATTCCTCTGTAATTTATGTTTTTCCCACTTATCTAAGAGAGGATTATAGATCTGGAGCTGGATGGAATTGAAGAGGTCAAATACAGATTAAATAGATAAGCTAAATGTGACCTAGACAGGTTGTAACTTGCCCAAAGTTACTCAGGGAGTAGACTTTTTAAGTGGTATTTGGAATCAAGACCCTTGAACCACTCTTCTTTCCTTGGGAGATTCTTAGCCTAGAATCCATTGACTTAGAATTTTTTTTTTACATTTTACATTGTAATAGCTATGTTTCATTTGAATTCCTTTTGTAATGCAATATATTTTATCTTATATATATTTAAAAACAAGATTGAGAGAAGGGGTTCACAAACTTTCTCAGGTGGTCAGTGGAGTCTGGCACACAAAAAAGGTGATGAAACTTTGCCCTTTCCTACACTACAATGCTTGAATCAGTTATGAAATTTGTTAATTATAGCTCTGAACAATACCCCCTAAGCTAAACAAACAGGAATTTTAAGAGTGGGTTCCTTAGGTTTTAGAGGTGGAATAGTGGACTAGATTTTGTTCAATAAAAGATGATATTATCTTAAAATCTTCAAATTATAATTTACATAATGATTTAATAAAAAAAGAGTGGTCAACGTATCAAAATGTGAGATACATCTAAAGAATTTACTCTTCCATATTATGTTAAATCCAATGACTTAGTCTTTTCATAAACTTTTCCTTCATCTCCTCTCTTCTGTGGCACAGTCAGGGTGTTCTGGAACCTGCTTGTACCAATTCTCAAAAGTTGATTGTTAAATTTTCATTTTGAACATTTATACCTTGGAAATCAGTAAATGACATAAATTGGGGCTTGATTTATAATTTTTTGATTGAATGAATTTAAGAAAATGATCAAGAAAATGTAAACAGTTCAGTTTAAATTGAAGTGTGTTGTGTAATCACTTCTTCTCTAGAGTCAGTTGTTAAACATTGACCAGCTCACCACTGAGCATAGCCTAAGCTAATGTACATATGTAAAAAAATAGGATCAAACTCCCTTTTTTTACAAGTGAGGAAGCAGATCTCAAGAGGTAAAGTTAACATATATGTATATGTACAAGCATGAATAAATATTACATAAAGATATGATCATGTCACCTATTCTGTTTTCTTTCTCTGTGATCACTAAGGCTAATCCTAATTCTATAGCCTATTGTTTCTTCTAAAGGTTATCTTCTTCCTAATGCATCCTTCATTTCTTCTTATTATCTGTTCAGTAGCTTGCAAACTGGCTTCCACCTTCCCTACTGCATGGAAGTTGGTTTCTCAATTGTTATCTGATTCCTAAAAACTATGACCTTTTGCTTTCAGTTTTTATCCTTACCTTCCTTCATTGCTGAATATCTCCTTTGTCTTCAGAGACTCCAACCTTTCTTGCTCTCCCTCTATTTTTCTAACAACTTCTCCATCTCCTTGACTGAGTCTGCATTTTCTTAAACATGTCCCCTCTATTTCTTCACTCATTTGTAGTCTGGGTTGTTATTTAGATATTTGACTCATTTGCTTTGCTGTCTAAATTTAGAGAGATGAACAATTGAGCTGCACTATCCATGAGGATTTTGTTATTTTTAAAGTGATATGTCCTGTTCATTCCCTTAATACATTCCATAACTTTGTAGTCTCATTCATAATCAAAGCTTCAACAAATACCATAAGGTAGAAAACTCCCAAATATATACCTTTAGTGCTAATCTCTAGGTTCATATGTTTAATTGCTTTTGGCAATTCTTTTGGGATCTCTCTACTTGAACATTAAGCTGGAACCTAAAAGATCATATGTCCAAACTGAAATGATTATCTCCATCCCTAAACCAGCGTTTTCGTAAGTTAAAATTTCTTTTGCTGGCATCACTGTTTGCCCTTGTTCTGATGACTATAATGTTGGTATTTTCTTTAGCTCTTACTTTTCCATCATGTTTTGTCTAATCAATTTTGTCCTGTAAATTCTTACTAATATTTTCATATCTATTCCCAATTTTTTTTTCCTGTGGTCTAGATCTCATTCTGACCCAGACAGATACTTTCTTTGTCTATCAGTCAACATGGTTCCAAATAAGTTCTTCTGAAGTTATTCTGAAGAAATCTGAATAACCAGAGGAGTCTCTGGTCCCACTCTTCCAGTCTTGCTTCCTATTTCACATATATGGTATATTTGAAGCTTAACTACTGAATGGTGATGAAGGTGCTGTAACTCTTCTGTAGGTTTGCAGCTAAATAATTCTGCCTCCCTTATTCTGAGGAATTCCATACTCTGTGGTGATATGGCAACAGTCTTTTAAGTGCCTTTGTTGAAAATCAAGTTCTTAGTATGAAAACAGAGATTTTGGACCTTCTACCATGGTCACACATCAAAGGATGTGTGTATCATCTTTCATATTGTCCTGTGGGATGGTAGGAGTAAGGTTATATGAAACACTATTCTTGACTGTATCGCTTTTCATATATCTATACCCTGTAAGGGTTAATAAAACAGTTTGACCTATTCTAATGTTGCTTCAAAATTACATGACAAAGTTTTTTTTTCACATTTCATGGGTACATATTGAAAATTGTAGACATAAATTCTTACTTCTCCAAATAAATAATATGACAAACTCATCATCTCCTTTCTAATGTTATTTGCTTTTTTTTTTTTTTAAAGAAAAACAAAATTAGGAGCCAAATACATTCTAATTTCAGACATGATTTTGATATGTTTGAGTTGCTTTTGGGGTTGTGTAGGTTCACTTCAATAGTATTTATCTCTCTTATCTATTAATAAATGACATTACCAATAAAAAGTATTATCATTTTGCCCCAAGTGGGTGAAGAAATATTAATTTCCTAATATTTTATAAAACTCATGTGAATGTGACTAGATTTGTCAGAAAGTCTTTAAGTATTTCTATGTGACTGACATCTTAAATTAGAGATTCTTCATGGTTTTTTTCAATTTGTCATGGTCTCTTTTGGTTGTCTTTTTTTTTTTTAGTGTTTGCAAGGCGGGGTTAAGTGGCTTGTGCAAGGCCACACAGCTAGGTAATTATTATTAAGTGTCTGAGGCCAGATTTGAACTCAGGTACTCCTGATTCCAGGGCCAGTGCTCTATCTACTGTGTCACCTAGCCACCCCTTGGTTGTCTTTTTAAAGCCTACAGGTTCTTTATCAGAATATAGTTTTTAAAATAAAATTTATTTTTTATTGGCAAAATATGCCTTTTCCCCCCTCTTAATTCAAATTGAGAATGAAAGAATAACAGAATCCCTGACTACATAATGTGTGGTCAAGTAAAACAGATTTCTACAATGAAATTGAATGGATTTTATTTTATTTTGGAATATTATTTTAAATGGATAAGATAAAATCCATGGTGGTAGAAAAGAAACAAGTTAGTTGGAATATTTATCAGATATTAATAAAACAAATTCCTGGAGCCCAAGTAAAAACCCCTAGTCTAGACCAAATGATGACTTGTAAAAGCAAAAGTATATTGATTCTAAAGAGAAGAAAACCCATCAACAGATTAGGGAGCACTTAGAAGTGATTCCCTATACCAATGAATCATAAGGTCTAGTCCTCATATTGCTAGTAGTTTAAGATGTTAAAATTTTCAGTATGATTTATTAATGATAGCTATTATAGAATCTGTGTTTTGTCAAGAGAAGTTAATCCTAGATTTAGAAGCACCATCTGTGGTGCTCTCTAGCAAATAGATAGTAAATAAGTGCTGGGTCACTAACCTTCTAGGACGTGCTCCAGGCAACTTCACTCTTAACCTTAGACAGGTGAGAATTAATCAAATTTAAGATGACCTTTAAGAGTACCCAAGAGAAACATTTTAAATATGAAAAGGATAATTATAGCATTTATGTACTTAGAGCTAGAAACAATCTCAGAAGTCACCCATTCCAACCCCCTCATTTAACAAAAGATGAAAATGAAGCCTAGATTAGCTGACTGGTCTAAGGCATTTCTTGTATGAAGTGGTAGGAACTAAGATTTAAAACCATATTCTCGGACTATGAATCCAGTGCCCTTCCAACTACATTATGAAGGATGTTATCTCTTTATTCTTTCAATGCATTTTGATTTTTCTTAGACACTGGAGACCAATATAGGATAAAATGAAACTTAGTGGGATCCATGGAAATGTATTTTATTTAAAAGAAAGTATTTTGGCTTCCAAACGACAATAAAACTCTACTGTTCCTCATTGGGATTTGTTCAAATGGTATTTTATAATTTTGAATGTCATGTCATTTCAATCAATAAACTATTGACAAAGTCTGGTGGTTAACTGCAGGCAGCAAATTACCTGATCCTCTTTTGCTGTTCCTTTATTTTGCATTCTAAAGAAGTGAAACAAGATCCACTCATTTATCTTCTTCTGAGTTATATTCTTTCTGAACACAGGAATTTTACTGAATACAATGGCCTTGTGATGAAAAGCTTTGGGCAATTTCACTTTTAAAATAATCCAGTGGTTGTCAGGGAAGGCAATCTATGAGCACTGGGGACTGAGGGCAGGTTTCATGGAACGGACTGGTAAATGGTCAGGGATATTTTTGTACTTTATGATATTTCCTTAGTGGTATTTTGAGGGATAGTTATTATTCTTTATTAGAGTTAATTATTATGAATTATTAACAACAATAATAGTATTTAATAAATTTCCATTTCGTCCTTTTATCGGTGGGAGGTAGATGCTATTATTATTTCCTAAATTTTATAGATTCAGAAACTGAGGTAGACAGAGGTTAAGTGATTTGCATAGGGTCACTCAGCTGATAAGTATCTGAGGCCAGATTTGAGCTTAGTTCATCCTGAGTTAGATCTGGCTCTCAATTTACCAAGACATGTTATTGCTTTAGAATTTAGCTTCCTGGAGCTGAATTTTCCTTTGTCTTAAAGACTGCATGTTTCCCCAAGCAGTGGATGAACTAATAGGTGATCCTGACACATGTTTATTTCCTGTTAGTTTAGCTTTAGTATTGGAAAGAGATGAGATGCTCAAAGGTCAATCAACAGTTAACAAAGAGGAGGTTCACTTCACTATAGGTTTTCAGATATTCAGAAAGAATAATCAACAGGAATATTGTAACATATCTTGGGCAGGCATAGACTCCATGTGGAAACTTGATACCTTACAACTTCAGTCAAGTCTGAAGGACCCCAACATTATGTTGATGGGTTTTTTTTATGTTATTAAGTGTTCAGAAAACCATATTGTTTCAGACAGAGATCACCTGGAAGCTGTGTGAAGAGAGACTCAGCTTGGTAAATCAAATCTTGGGTGAAGTTTTTTGCCTTACTGGGAGAAATAGCAACAACAGCTATCCTCCTGTGAGGCAGGGTAAGAAGAGGGCAATCTCATAGACAGTGATCCAACTAATGAGAAGTAAACCTAGGAGTCTTAGATTTTCATTTTTTTCAACCTCCAATGTATATTTGTAGAGCAAATCTCTTCATTTTTCTGGGTCTCATTTTCCTCATTTATTAAAATGGGGAACTTGGTTTTGATGGTCCCTTTCAGTTTTATGATTCCATGATCTCTATTCTTTCCATCATTCCACCATTTCCATCATTAAGAGTATAATTACTGCCCCAATAATTGGAAAACTTCCATGGATTGTTGGTATCAACACTTTCCTTGTTTAGGTAAAAGAAAGAGATATAATAGGTTAGAATTTACCACTACTTCTTCACCAGTCTCATAAGGATTTTGGAATAGAGCTCAATGAATTACATATTGGATTGAATTGTTTTTTTTTTTTTAGGGTTTTTTTTTTTTTGGTTTTGTTTTTTTGCAAGGCAGACAGGGTTAAGTGGCTTGCCCAAAGCCACACAGCTAGGCAATTATTAAGTGTCTGAGACCGGATTTGAATTTAGGTACTCCTGACTCCAGGGCTGGTGCTTTATCCACTGCGCCACCTAGCTGCCCCTGGAGAATAGTTTTGCTTTCCTCTAGTGAGAAAATTGTATATCCAAATATGTGTATATATGTGTATATTCATATGTGCGTATGATGATTTTTTCTATCACACTATGTATAGAAGGATCCTATTAGTTATATCTGTTTTAGTCTAAACTTTTAATTTAGAGAATCAACCTTCCTAATTTGTTCTCTAATCTTTGAGAGAAAGAATGATATATATATATATATATATATATATTAGAAAGAGAACAGTTCAAAACTCAACTCAGACACTTGCTAGCAGTGTGACCTTTACCTTTCTATGTCTCAGTTTCTTCATTTGTAAAAATGATTGGGGTAAGTTTACATGACCTCTTAGATCCTTCCTGGCTCTTAAGTCTATAATTCTCTGATCTTGTGGTTCCTCCATGTATTTAGGGCATTAGCCTAGTGCGTTTCTGGTATTCTGCCCTTCCATTCTCCTGCAGGACAATGGAAAATCTATGTTTTGTTAAATGTAGTATGTGGGATTAACTTTGGCCTACATATTTTTTTTTTTTAGGATTTTGCAAGGCAAATGAGGTTAAGTGGCTTGCCCAAGGCAAAAGACACAGCTAGGTAATTATTAAGTGTTTGAGTCTGGATTTGAACTCAAGTACTCCTGACTCCAGGGCCTATGCTCTTTCCACTGCACTACCTAGCCACCCCTGGCCTACATGTTTAATGCAGTTTGTGAGGTTAACTTTGGCTTAAATAAATATTTGTCAGACTTGATCATTAGTTATGACTTATGGAAAAGGGGATTCTGGAAGAAAGAAGAGTTTGTAGCCTTGGAGACTGAAGTTTTCTCTGACATATAGGGTCCTACTGTCTCCTCCTACCTGATTTTAGTGCTTGGGAAATTTTAGAGTTTTTAGGGATCAAGAATGTGAAACTGTCAATCCTCTCAGTGTAATCACACCACCAGATGCTACATCTCCCAAAAATACAGAAAAAAAGAACCTTATTTCTCTCTGCTGTCAGACTCGATTTTAGTTCCTTGATTTACTGAGTTGTTATGAAGTTCTCATTTCTTTTTTCCCTCTCCTTTTTCTTTATTAGGGGAGGTTTTTCTCTCATCAAAATATTCTTCTGGGATCCCAAAGCAAAGAAAACTTTTTCATTCTACTCATCCAAGTGACAAGTTATCTGAATAGTCTAAATCTCAGCCTATTCATCTCTAAAATAATTAAGGACTTGGACCAAATGTCCTCTATAGTCCATTCTATCTCCAAATACTAGGAGTCTACAATCCTAAGATTCTGTCTTAATACTCATATCTCTCTATGAAGCAACAGATTGGCAGCAACCAGCATGCATGATAGAGTACTTAACCAAACAAATCTATTCTGAAGGTATTTCAGTTGCTCAATGGATCTGTAATCTCATTGAAGGGAATGTCCCCTCCAGTTCATAGCCTATCCAAGTCTCTTTATCCTGTGCCATTAGGGTAGACTATGACCATACCTGTGTACATTTCAAGAGAGGAAGCAGGTTCAAGAGGACAGTCAAGATTTCAAGGAGGGATGTTTCTAAACCTTAGTGTGGGAAAGAGTTTCCAAGGGTAATTCCCTAGTCTGTAGAACAGATAAGATTTGATGTCACAGAAGATTGAGGGATATTAATCATCCCTTCTTGCCATGAGAACATCTAGATTACAAATGTGTCTGTTTCATGAATGAATGTCAGAAACTTTTGTATGAATGATATGGTATAAAGTAAGTTCTTATATATTTAAAATGCCCATGCATGGGGCATGGTACCTTCTCTGAACTAATGAATTTTTACTCTGGGATGTCTGTAATTGTTATTTCCTTATCATTTTCTCTCTGACAAATAAAAGGAGACAAGGAAAGGTCTTGGTGCCCAACTGAACCAGAATCAAACCAAACAGGAACCCATAGCTATAACTATCAACACCTATCATTGGTTTCTATTTGATACCTGCTTTGTTACAAGATAATGTAAAACAGATACTATCAGAGTGGGGAAGATTCTTCCCATCACACTAGGTAATTTTTTTTCTTTTATTAATCTCTTGCTTATGTAGGGTTGGTTATTTCAATCATTTCATTAAGGTACCTGAGCTTAAGACAGTTTCCTAAGCATCCTAGAAAAGGAATTTTCCCATTTCCTCCTATAAATACTCAATAAGACATTCATCTAACATGGTGACATCCTGTCTCTTGACATTATACAGATACCCATATAGTGTCCAGATATACCTGTAATCTATCTTTTTCAATATATCCTTTGCCAGTCATATATCTTTTTGATGATACCTTTTACTCCTTTCTGTGTAAAATAATATTCCTTGGTAGGATGCTGCATCCTTGCCTATTAGGTATCTTTCATTATCCTTTTGGGGTACTTACACTTTTGATTTCCTGGATATCTTGGTGTACCATGATTCACAGTCAGTGGTACAAAAAGAAGGAAGTGATTGTTGAAAAGATGGATATTTTTTAGGGAGAAACTTAGAATATTTGAAAGTGCCATCATTTCCCCAAAACAATTCAGGCTATGATGAACTTCCTATTCAATTCTGGGATATTGTTAAATTCAATTGATTTTAACTTGAACTTCTTGCCCAAGTATAGTGTATGAGATATCTCTGTAGTTTAATGGGCTATTACTTCCAGAGATGTATATTATATGTAGCCTGGCCAAAAGAAAAATCCCATAGGATTGGAGTCATTTCAATATATAATATTCAATATAATATTCCTTCTAAACACAGAATTGGAAAAAATATTTGATTAGGAAAAAGTTGTACAAATGTACACTACTTTTTTCATAACAAATATGATAGAAACTTTTATTTCTTGAACTCATTGTAGAATTGGCAGACTACTGGCAGGAGATTGAGGGATGTTGGAAGTGGATTGGGGTCAATTCTTACCAAATCTATAGAAATATTGTTAAATTTTCAGTGTGGAGTGGGTTTTAAGACTTCCAGAACTGGCAAATGCTACAAATCAGGTCTTGATTCTTTAGATTTAAAAATTGATGGAAAATATTAATAGATACAGATTAAAATTTTAAAATGTGTTGTGTGTACATTTTTCATTTCGGAGAGATGATATTAAAAATCACCTGTATACCTCTTGAGGGAGTATACATACAGAGGGTTGTTAAATATATATTTACCTGTAGTCTTGTGATTGAGAGGACTTTAAATTGAGAATTAAAGGAGAGAGTGAAATGTTGCCTACATATTTTCTCAGCCAGATTCCACAAAGAGGAGCAGCTAAAAGATTGGAAAAAGAGTATCAAGAGATAGAACCTATAATTCACAAGAGAAGTGATCCAAGAACTGAGTTAGAAATACAAACTGTGGCTAAAGCTGTCTAGGCTTAAATTTAGCAATTACAAATAATGAACAAGATAAATTAATGATCTCCAAACAAAATAAGTAATTTCAGATTTACTGCCATCACCAAGATTTGGTGAGGCAGGATTCATGACTATAGTATGTCTATGGAAGAGAAATAAAATAGCATTTTATATTATTAATAATGATATTTTTATAGTGTTTTAATGTTTTAATTGATTTACCCAGCATTTCATTTACATCTCACAATAGCCCATTACATAGGTAATATAGGTATTATTATCCTCAGTTTGTGGGTGAAGAAACTGAGCCTCTGAGAGATAAAATGACTTTTCCCATGGTTAAAAACTGATATGTCCTAGGGGCAGAATTCTTGACTCCAAATCTAATACTATCTCCTATTCTTAAAAGCTTAAAAAGGCATACTCTGAAGAAATCCATAGTCTGCAAGAAAGAAGAATGGGAGAGAATGTGAAGGTGGGAATTAAATAGGGAGAATCAGAAGCAATAGTGATATGAGAGAGCATACTATATAACACCTGAATAGAAGAGAAAATAGACTAAGTGCTCAGAAAGCAGATCACAAATGCAGGAGGGTTGATGGTAGGGTTGAAGGTTCTTCAGCTAGGCTGACATTTGCTAGAACTCTTGCTCTCTGTGAAAAGCAGAAAAACTGACAGATTTTTGACTTGCCCTAATGATAATTTCTCTCTTTGACAGGTAGAAGATGTGATGAGAGAAGCATCAGTTCTCTATTCTGTATCTGACTGTGACTAATGAGCAACTAGCTGCTGAAATAGAACTGATGGGACCCTTGGGAGGAAGTGACGCCTCGATGTTAGAAATCATGATATGGGAGAGGAAAGCTGGGTATACTCTGCATTGCTCCCTATATTTTGGGAGTAAAAATTTCAAATGTTCAGAGAAAGGATGGGGAATATGCCATGGTCTGACATTATCCATGGGAATCCATCCTGAGTGAGCTGGGAAATCTCAATAATGGAAATGTTTTGAGGTCTTTAATCAGGTACTGTGGGTTGCAGCTCAGAATGCTACCCAGCAAGGAACCATTTACTTCAGACTAAAACACAATGGGCCAGACTCCACCACTTCTCCTAGAACAGAATTTCTTTATCTTTTGATCAGATCTGCATTTTTCCCAGTTAGCTAACAACACAAACCATTCTAATGAGAATGAAAGGGAGAAATAATCCAACAAAAACAATGTGAATGCTTGATAGATATATACTCTCACGGGCATAGTGATAGAAGTCTATTATAATGGATTAGTCAATTTAGATGTTTAAAAGACCAGTATAGCCATGTAAAGGAGATAGATGCCAAATATGAAAAATAACCTTTTTGGTTTTGTTGAGGACAGAGGAAAGGTCAGAGAAAAGATAAAATTGCCATTAAGATGGATGAAAATAATAATAACTATTATAATACTACTACTGCAAATAGTACCCGAAATATATATGTATATATATGTATATATATATATATATGAATATTTAAAAATTGAAAAGTATTTTATGCACATTATCAACCTTGATTTTCATAGCAACTGTATAAGGTAGGTGCTATTATCATTTCCATGAAATAGCTGAGGAAACTGTAACTCAGGGAAATTAGATGATTTGTCAATGGTCAACAATTTAAGTGTCTGAACCCAGGACTCCTAGTTTCACACCTAATAAGTCCTAACTCTCAGCCCAGAATGCCATCCAACCTGCTTTGGATGAAGTATTGATAACTGATGACAACAGAGTGAAGGAAAAACTATTAAATTTTTGTTTTTGTTTTCTTTTTTTAAGAAAAAAATGGTCTCTAGATGCCAAAAATACGGCCAACCAATCAATCAAGTAATCAATAATAATTTATTTAGCACTAAGGTACTATCCTGGAAGCTGGAGAAATAAGACAAAAGTGAAAGTGTCTATACTTCAGGGAATGATACTATATTGGGAAATCTGTATGTGAATATAAAAGTAAATAGTTACTTAAATAAATGGGAAACCTCTGCCCTGGATCTCTTATCTACTCATTGTTGACTCCATTCCTGGACTACCATTCTGAGAGTGATCCCAGACATGTTTCACTTCACTCTCCCCTTGCTTCTCTTCAGACTCTGCCTCTTCCCTTTGCTCACCTATCTTATCACTCCCTTCTTTCCTCTCTGTCTACCACTCTTGTTTTTCAGAACTGTTAGATGAATTATCTTCTCCCATTAGAATACGATCTCAAAGTTCTTTGAGAGTTGGGACTGTTTTGCCTGCCTGTATTTTTATAATCAGCATATAGTAGCAGAATAAACTCTTACAGGGCGGCTAGGTGGTGCAGTGGATAGTGCACCAGTCCTGGAGTCAGGAGTACCTGAGCTCAAATCCGGTCTCAGACACTTGATAATTACCTAGCTGTCTGGCCTTGGGCAAGCCAATTAACCCCATTTGTCTTGCAAGAACCTTAAAAAAAAAAGAATAAACTCTTACTAATGCTTTATCTATCCATCTGTGAGAAATGATTATTTCTCTCATATTAATAACTAATTGTTGAATTAGAGCTAAGTTTTTTCCTCTTCTTATGTGAATAGCTAACTGGAAATATTTAGATCTGAACAAAAGGTAAAGAAATTCTGTTCTAGGGTAAGTGGTGGGTTCTGACCCATTGTGTTTTAGTCTGAAGGATTTCCCTTTTAGATTGCCCTGTCCTGGGATAGTCTGGGAAGAGGTAAATCTCTCATTCCAAACAGAGTGATCAGTTACTTCTCCTAGACTTCATTAGAATAAGCCCACCTCTCATTATAATATTCATTGTCTCATTACTTGTTAACCAATCAGATTTGATTTCTACTCTCAGGAACACCCAAGTTCCACGGACTCCTTCTAGTTATCATCTACCAGCAATCATTAATAAAATGACTGATTAGCCAGAAATATTGTCTCTTGAACCTTTTATATATGCCATCTAACATATGTAATACATCTAAATATGTAATTACAAGGTAATATAAAGTGAGGGCACTAATAGTTGATGGCAAAAACTTAGGACTTCATGTAGAAGGTGGACTTAAGTTTAACAAAGGAAGATAAGAAGTCTAGAGGCAAGGGTGAGGCGGGGTTACATTTCAGGAATGGGGTACAACTTATATAAAGACATAGAGATGCAATGTGAGTGGGAAATCTCAAATACAATCTGATTGGAATGTTGATAGGAGAGGAAGAATGTGTAGTCAATCTGGAAAGATGGTCTGGAGCTAGATTGTGATGGGATGTTATTTTCTAGAGACAATAGGAAGCCTTTGAGACTTTTAGAGGAAGGAACTTTGTAGTTTGTAGAAATTGAAAGCTTAATGGTGATATGGTCTCACTAGTATGGATCCCCAACTCTTCAGACTTAATGATTCTCCTACACCATGTATCTCCTGTCAGTCACAATTGTAAGGACTGTGAGTTCTGGTACCATGGAGAAAAGCAAGGTTAAGAGAGAACAGTGCTCATCTGGACTAGAATCAGAAATAACACCATTACTGTGAATGTGTCTTTACTCTGAATCTAACAATTATGTCATAATGAACATAGACTTCTTTAATATCACTTGTTTCTACAGGATTAGTCATTTGTGGCATCTTATCACCTGGTTTTAGGAAGAAAGCTCTTCTAACAGAAATATCAAAGCAAATTTCATTTGTAAGGTTTACATCTAGTATATTAAATTTCTCTTTCATGTTGAGAAAGGTATGAACCCTGGTTGAAGGCCTTTGCAAATGAATTACATTCTAAAGTTTTCTTGTCATCTGTCTAATGAGTCATTCAATTTGAAAGAAGACTTTTCTATGTTCATTATATTTCAAAAGCTTTCTTCCTTTAGAATTTTTCTTATGTTAAGATGATAGTTCTACCTGTAGGTCTTCCCACATTTAAATTCCCATATTAATTATTTGGATCACTATAATGTTCCCATTAGAATTTCTCTGCTATATAAATTCTCTTTGACACCTGGGTAGCTCAGTGTTAGACATGGAGTCAGGAAGACCTGAATTCAAATCCTCAGATACTTATTGACTTCATGACTTAGGGTTAACCTCTCTTCTCAGTTTCTCCATCTGTAAAATGAGAAGGGTAACAGTATCTGCCTCTTAAGGTTGTTGTGAGGAACAAAGGAGGAAAACATGTATAAGTATTTGGCAAATCTTATACCAATGTTATTTAAATTATAGCTATTATAAAAATGTGAGGCATTCCACTAAGATATTGCCTCTAATCAAAGACATTTCCATATTCATTACATATATACAAGATTTCTCTTCCAAATACTTTAATGTCAAATAACAATCATATCATCATAGATCTAGAGCAGGAAGAGACCTTAGAAGTAATGTGCTTCAATGCCTTAAATTTATAGATGAAGAAAATAAGGTGTGGAATGGGAAGTGACTTGGACAAGGTCTCATGTAAAATAAGTATGAGGGCTGGGATATGAATCTCAGATTCCAGATTTCATTTTCTTTCTCCCATAGCACACTGGACCTCCAATTAAATTATTACTCCATTCTTTCTTTCCTATATTAATTACATTTATAGTCTCCTTTCAATATGATTACTCTGAAGAAAGACTGAATTGTTGCTGAAGGCAAGATATTTTACAGAGTTATTCCATAGGAATTTTTAAGGTCTGCTTTCTACATGAGTTTTCTGATGTTTACTCTAGTGTCCTCACTGGTTGAAAACTTCATATATTAATAATATCAGTTCTCTGTCTATGAATTATCAGATTCTGAATAAGGGATGAACTGTTTTGTTCAGTCATTTTAGTTGGGTACAACTCTTTGTGACCTCATTTGGGATTTTCTTGGTACTGGATACTGGGTACTAGATCCTGGACACTAGATACTGGAAATGTTTGCCAGTTCCTTCTCCAGCTCGTTTTATAAATGAGTTTACTGAGTTAAACAGGATTAGGTGATTTGTCAAGGAGCACACAGCTAGTAAGTGTCTGAAGCTGGATCTGAAATCATGAAGATGAGTCTTCCTGATTCCCAGTCCAGTGGTCTATCCACTATGTCACCTAGCTTCCTGAGTCAGCTAAGATTTTGCAGGTTTATCACATTTGTGGGTTTTCTCCAATGTGAAATTGCTCAACTTGACCAAATTGTTTATTCCACCCAAAGGCTCTCTCTTGTACAAAGTCTCTGATGCTTGTAGTATTTTGGCTGAAGGCTTTCACATATTTGTTACAGTTATAGGATTTATATTTACAATGAATTCTCTGATGCTCACTAGGCTGTCCACTCTTGCTGAAGGTACTTTGGCATTGATTATATTTATAGAGTTTCTCTTTTCTGTGAATTTCTGATGATAACTGAGATATCTTCTTTGCTTGAAGCATCTCACATTTGCTTCATCTTATATATTGTCTCCTGTGTAAATTCTCCAGAGATTTATAAGGAGAGATATGATCTTCAATGGGGAAAGAATAGAGGTGATTTCTGGTTAGATATGTGTTACATTGAAAGTACTCTGAGAATACCATCAACTATGAGATTCTTGAACAATTTTTCAAAATTCTGACCTTTGTTATACTAGATCATGCAAGGTGAATAACTCAGATTCAAAATATTTAACATGCCAACAAAATTATAATGTTGAAAGTGACTTTAGAGAACATCTAGTCCAACAACCTAATTTTACTAAAAGGGGAAATCAAGGCAGGTGAAATTACTTCCTCACTATTACATAGCTTGTTAGTGATGTTCAACTAGAACTCAGTTCTCCTGTCATGATATATGATTCAGCATTTGGATATTTTCTTTCTTTAAAAATTTAAAAATCCTTCTTTTATTCACTTTTTATTTTTTGTTTAGGTATTTCTTTGATGTAGGGCAGAGTTATAAAATAGATGTCAACCTAAAAAGATAAAAATAAAATTGGGAAATATTTAATAAAATAAATAAAAATACAATAGAACATAGATAATGCTACCATATGATTTTTCTAAGCCAACATACAGTTGTGGGGATCCTTATATACTGTTTAGTGGCCCTATTTCCTTTTGAAATCTGATACCACTGATTGTAAGGAATGCCCTCTAACAAATGTGGATTGACAACTACTTTATATTTTATCACCTTAGAGGGAGCTGCTTATAACAACAGGAAGTCAAATGACTTACTTTGGGGCCCATAGCTCCATATGCTATAGGTGAAATTTGCACCCAGGTCTTCCTGCCTCCAAGACCAGCTATTTTTCCACTAAGCTAAGGAGAGTGTCTCTCTGGAAGTAGTTGGTAAACGACATGACTATTTTATAGAGGTATAGATAGACTAAGGGGCTGGCCTGAGACAATTTAGACCTGGTGATCTCCCAAATTCCAATGAATCCTGACTTCCAATCCTTGCACTCAACATGAGAATTTATAGTATTCTGCCAGCATTTTGTATGTAATTGTGTTGGAAATCTGAATACAAAGATTTGAGTATAAATAGAAATAATTTCTCCTTTATAATGTGGAAACACATGAAAAAGAGGACAATTGTATATAACATTTTCTGGGAAATTTGACTGGCTTTTAAATTTCATCTAACTCTCAAAAGTGACCTGTGCATAGTCTTTATCAGAGCTTCATTCAATTAGAACAACTGGTTGCTGGTGCATAGCAACTCTACCATCACCATCTGAAATTCTTAGAATCATAAGTTAGGGGAGTTTTTGGAGTAAAAAAAAACTAGCCTTCAGTTGAGCAGGTGAACAAAAGTTGCCTTTTCATCAAACAGTGAAAAAATGCCATAGTGAATGATGACCTGGGACAAAGAAGTTGTTGGGTTGCTAGTATCAGTGCTATGAAAAATGATTGGTAGATATTAAGAATTATGACTTTTACAAGGAAGTGAGATTTGAAAATATTTGCCAAAATTGCTTTCATCAATATTTCATATATATATATATATATATATATATATTTTTTTTTTTTTTAATAGAGCATGATATGGTAGATAGAGAGCTGTGTTTGGACCCAGGAAGACCTGGGGTTTAAGTTCCTCTTTTAATAACATTGGTTATGTGACCTGGTGAAAGTAACTTAGCTGTCAGTGCCCTAAAGAATTCTAAATTTATAAGATTTTTGGACCAGGCATTGGGGTTAAGTGGCTTGCCCAAGGTAACACAGCTAAGTAAGTATTAAGTGTCTGAGGTCGGATTTGAACTTTGGTCCCTCCTGACTCTAGGGCCAATGTTGTATCCACTGCACCATCTAACTTCCCCAGATTTCATTTTTTTTAAATTGCAGAGCAGTCACGGGGTATAGTGGATATAGTGCCACGTTTAAAGTCAGGAAAACCTGAGTTCAAACTTAACCTCAGCTACTTTTCTAACTGTGTGACCATAAGTAAATCATTTAATTTCTGTTTCCTTTAGTTTCCTCATCTGTAAAATGAACTGGAGAAGGAAGTGGTAAATCATTCTAATATCTTTTCCAAGAAAACCCCATATGGGATCATGAAGAGTTGGACACAACTGAAATGAGTGAACAGTAACTCCCTATTGCATCCAGACTTGATTCACAGGTGGAATCACATGAAAAATTGCATGATAGCTTTGACCTGTTCTGTTGCTGACTCGGTCTGATTCATCCCTCTTCAGACAGCCTGGTGGTCCTGCCCTCCTGAGGATTGCCATATGGGACCAGAATTAGTTCAGACATGTGATTGGCTTAGCCCAGTAGAGGTCTGAATTCCTGATCTCATGTGAGCCGCCTTCATCTTCCCTGTGTTCATTATAAGGTTGCTTTACACTCTACTCTAAAACTTTAAGGTATAGAGAAGGTGTGCCAGCATGTACTGGAAGAGGGGCTTTACTCATTAGGGAGTTCTTTTTTCCCAGTACAACCAAATCCAGGCAGATCACTCCTTACATATATTCCTATTGTTTCCTTAGTAGTCAATAAAACCTACAGGGTAGGGCAGGGGCACTGAATTTCTATCTTTGTTTCCTCAATGCCTTGAAAATTCTTGATGTATTGAGCACTTAAATATTTGCTGATTGATTATGATGAATACAAGCAAAGATATTTGAAATACTTTAATGTGTTCATGACTGACCATGTGCATTGCCAGGGGTTGCACTAGGAACCAAGGATAAAAATGATCCAAAACATGGTCCCTGTACTCAAATAGATTAAATGGGAATCTAGTTGGAAAGACAGTACATAGTGAAGGAAAACAAAAAGAATACTAGCAGGTAGCCTGTGGGAGGTGTCAAATGAGTGGTATAGACAATCTGTGCTATGACTATACAGTAGATGTAATAGTTTATTTGGGAAAGACTTCCTGGAAGATCAGAGATGAGTTGGGTCACTTTCCTCATCTGTAAAAAAAGGGGGATTAATAATAGCATCTACTTTTCATGGGATTGTCAGAATCTAGAGAGGTAATGCTTGTAAAGTCTTTGAATAACCATATAAATGGAGGCCAAGAAACTATATTTTTTTAAGATCTTAGATTTTGAGTTAGAAGGTATCAAGAAAGCTTTAGAAGGTTTCTAGTCCAACTTTCCCTTAGAGGTGTGGGGGGATACAGTATGAGATCTGAAGAGAGGAAGTTCTGAATTCAAATATGACCTCAGATCTTTTCTACCTGTATAACCCTGGGAATGTCACTCAACCTTTGTATGCCTTAGTTTCCTCATTGTTAAATTGTGTGTGTGTGTGTGTGTGTGTGTGTGTGTCTGAGTATATTAAGAATGTGCAATTGTGAAATAGGTTTTTTTAACCCGCTTTTTGCCTTTGACCTTCATCTGCCACTTCGGATCTCTTTCATTACAACAAACCCAAACTTGACTCAAAGCATCTTAAAAGATGAACAATAAAGAGAGTGAGGGGGGAGAAATGAGGTGACAGGGGAAGGGGAGAAAAAAGGGAAACTGGAGGAGAGAGGGAAGAGAACAAAGAAAGGGGAGAAGATGACTAGATGACTAGGGAATAGTAGAAAGGAAAAGAAGAATGGTATAGAGGAGAGAGGAAAAGGGAAAGAGAAATGAGAGAAAAGAGGAGAGAAAGGGGAGAAGATGATTAAGGAAGAAGAGAAAGAAGATATGTAAAGTGGGGGGAAGGGGATAAGTGAGAGAAAAAAGAAAGGAAAAGATGACTTGGAAGAACAGACAAAGAGGTAGGAGACTAGATGAGAGAGAGGGACACACACACACACACACACACACACACACACACACACACACACACACACACACACACACACTTTGGGGCTTTATTTAATGCTCAGGAGAGCAAATTTTAACCTAAAGCCAGGCTCTGTAAGAGCAAGCTGGTGGCTCTGGGTGTAATGGGATTGCTTGGCCATTGCTCTGATAACCATTCTTTTACAATTGGGAAAGCCAGTTTTTCAAGATCAAAGCAGACACCTACTTGAAGCTGTATTTATTACAAAAACCTCTAAAGTGCCCACACCCCTAAGAATAAAAGAGGGTCTTAAACAGGAACACAGGCAGCAATAGGAGAATACAATTTTGACAGTAGAGCTGCCACCTAAGTGGCTGACAGAAACAAGAGGTAATTTAATTCTGAAGCTTATCAACTTGCTTGGCTACTGGGGTCAGCAAGGGGCCCAATACTGTCACAGTGGTAGCAAAAGGCTACTTGACAACAATTCTGACTGTCAGTGCAGGGCTTGTGGAATTCTATTTTTTTCAATTTTCTCTATATGAGGTTCCCCTGGTAGCATTTTTATCTGACCTTAGCAGAGAATGTGTCCTATCCCAGTGGTAATGCAATGAAACTCCATTATGCCTCAATTCTCTATTATACACAGGTGAAAATGTTTTACTGGGAGTCATGTCATGCCCATGGAAATAAAATAATCACATATGATATGCATATAGTGTATGTACAGAAGCCCATATGACATACAGTCATCACTTATACTCCATCACGAAATTAAACTCTCTCTACCTCTAGGTTCTCAAAGCTGTGTCTCCTGAATCCTAAGTCCTGTCTTAAGCTCCTGATAAGCTTGACTGTTTTTCTAAGATAAGCAGCCCTCTTAGGTAGCACAGATGTCTGTAGGGTGTACTACAAATTCTTGGTAGATTCTCTTCTCAGATCTAAAATAAACAGAAAATCTGTTTCTCTAGAATTTTTCTGTGTGCTTGGATCTTTACCAGAACAGTTGGGAACATAATGAAGGGACTTCATTTGTCTGCACAAACTACACAATAATTGGCTGAGAATTCGAAGTCTGGAAAGATCCATGCTTTGAAGTTCTGGATACCTAACTAATCAGTATACTCCAACCCTCAAAAGAAATACTCTTTCCTCTCCCCCATTAAACTGATCTCTTTTGAAACCCATCTCCACTCTGTATTCCCAAGGGCCCATTAAAAAAAAAAAAAGGTCCCTAGTGGCTAGAAATTGAGTGGAATGGAGGGAAAAATATGTTGATGTTTATCAAATACTGGCTTTCATCGAATGTGGCAGTGCTGGGGAATGCAAACTCTCTAGTGCATATTTTTAAACACTGCCATGCTATTAGAAACAGGATGCAAATCATGATTTAAACTCACTCTAGAGGAGAATATAAAGCCATGAATGTAGAGCTTTAGAATCTTCTTGCTTTATGTGTGTCTGTGTGCGTGTGTGTGTGTGTGTGTGTGTGTGTGTGTTAACCATACCATTACAGAGGTTTTAATGGGAAAGAAGAAGGTGAAGGGCTGGCAGCAGTTGGTACATATCTCCAGGCAAATCTCTGGGCTGGCTTTCAGCGATGTTTGCCAGATGAAGCCATGTCTTCCCACTCCCCTCTGCTGATGAGCATAAATCCCCATGACAGGGGAGAGGGGCTTGAAATAAAAATAGATGGGGATTTCAAGGAGTTGGCAGGTCATTACTGTAAATTATCTGATCTATGCAATGTTGGGATCAGGAATAGGCTTATCAAAGATGATTTACTAGTCAGCTTGATACTGTTTTGGTTTGATACTCCTGTGTTTAAATTACAGTAACACATACAGAGGAGTGATGCCATCCATCATAACTAGGGCACTTACTAACAGAATGAAGCCTCAGAGACTGATGCATCTATTCCCAGTGAAGAAATAATAAGATAGTCGGTTCAGAGAATCCTTTAGGGAAAAATAAAGGGAATACCTTTAGTAGCCATATATTTCCTTTCCTTCTTCATTTCTCTCCCATTACTCAGGCCCTTCTCTTCCTTTATTTTATACACAGATACAAACTTTCCCAACTTTCAGTAAAATCTGAGACAGAGCAATGGCATGCATTCAGTCCAATTTGTAATGATCCATGACAGGTTTTCTTGACCTTTCTCCATTCTTGTACAATTTGTGACCACCTGCTTTATTACTTTTAATTAGAAGTAATTGTTCTCCGGAGTAGTTCCTAGCTTGGCATGTTTAAAATGAGTTACCCCGTGCCTGCCCTTGATCCCTTGGCATTTTCCCTCAGCTGTTACTCACTCAAAAGGGTCACTGGGATCTGCCCTCTGGAGCTCTGGAGGGATGGGGATTCTTTTATAGTACATTTCCCAGTCGAAGGCTCCTCTCATGGCATCCCCTGCCTGGGCCTCATACCCAAAGTGATTGTGGTCAATGACATCGATCATAGGACATACAATAGTTTTGCGATTTAGAGCAATTTGATCTGAAAGATAAAGAAAAACATACAGACAACAGGGAAAGGGAGATCTGGTCAGATCATCAATTTTATTTTGGCAAAAAGAGTATACAGATTCTTACTAATGCTCAATTTTTAAGTCCTGAAATCATTCTGCCTCTGAAATTTTCAAGACCTCTCCATCTGAAATTGGACTTAACACAATGGGATAGTGATTAGGGATAATTAGAGTGGTTCCATTTTCCTTTAAGAGAGTGACATCCCAGGGAGACCTGCAAAAGCCCACTTGGCTCCCTCTCTGTCCCCAATCTGTCATCTTAGCATGCAGCAGAAATACACAGAATAAACCAGCACTTGGATTTCTTCAACCGCACAATCAGGACCTGCTGAGGAAATACCAGATCTCACTCTGGAAGTTCTAAGGTGTAAATATTTAACTGCAAAGTTATTTAACTTTGACTTTGAGAGTAGCTGGGGAGTAGATGGTTCACTTTTCTCATGTTGACAGGCCAAGAAGTATGACATAACTGGGGATTAAGGTGATATCCCACTCTGTTCATTAGTAAGAAAAAAAAAACATGACTTCCCCAAAAGATACAGTTTTTACTTTCCCCACACTATATCTACAATGATACAAGGCACTTTGGCCAGGAATTGGTGGCAATGGGTTCTGTTCTTGGTTTTGCTATAGGCTAAAGGTTTATCTATAGACAGCTAATGTGTCATTCCTCTGCAATGTTCCGATGGTGACAGCAACATGCCTTAATAAGTAAAAAAGGTATACTTTAAGTGCAAATGTTCTCATGAGGGAAAAGTAATAGAAAACACAAAGAGTTAGATGTATTTTTATTTTGCAAGAATGTGTCTTCAACTTGTGTTTGTGACTGAATATTAATAATATATGAGAGAGGGAAATTCTAAGTTGCAAAATCAGTTAGTTTTTGCTCTTTAGCAATTGTTCTGATGAGGTATCAGTTATAAACTATATTGAACTATCTTCACCAAAGGAAAAGTAAATACTATATAAACTTTGTCATTTCCATTACTTCAGTTTCACTGGCAATCATCTTTTCCTTATGCAAGAAAGCAAAGGAAAAAAACCTGGGTAATATTGTTTTACTTATGTCAGCAATCAAATATCCTCCATATGCTGTTCCTATTCTGTTCTATAGGAATTTTCTCAGTTTATAAGGCAATAACTGACTGCTCATGGATGATTCAGAATCACCATGTAATTTTGTTTTTGATGTCTTCAAAGCAGATTCCTAGAGCTAGAACTGCAAGGGATCTCAGACTCTAGTTCAGTCTTCTTTATTACAGATGAGGAAACTGAGGTTTCTGAGGTAAGTGAGGTTACCTATTTTAGACAGAAGATCCTAGATTACAGATGGAAAGGACCTCAGAGTCCAGTCCTATCATTTTATAGATGAAGAAACTGGGGAATAAGGTAGAAAAAATAATTTGACCAAAGTCACACAGACGGTATTAGAACACAGTTCTTCTGACTCCAGAACCAAGCTGCTTGCCACTGGACCACATTACTTTCCAACCCAAGCTCACATGGTTGATATCTCAAGTCCTAGATATTTTTGCTTTTAGAAATAGGAACTTCAGAGGCTGCATTGCTTACCCTCCCTCCCCTCTTCCCCTTGCCAATGTACTAGTGAGGAAACAGAACCAGAAAAACGAAGTACTTATGCAAGATCTGACAGTTAGTAGGTGACAGAGACTGGATTAGAACCCAAGTATAGTATTCAACATATTTGCTTTTTCTGCCAACCGAAGCTGGTTTTGTGACTCCATATTATTTATGTTTTTTCTGTTGCCCAGTTGACCAAAGGGTTCCTTTTTACTACTCATGGTAGAACATTGGATCAGAGGAAAGGAAGGCAAAATTAAGAAAGGAAGGAAGGAAGGAATTGAAGAAAGAAGAAAGAAAGTGAGGAAAGAAGGAAGAAATGAAGGAAAGGCAGGGAAGAAAGAAGATAGGAAAGAAATTATGAAGTAAGGAAAAAAAGGAACGGAAGAGGTAAAGCAGCAAGGAAGAAAACAGAAAGGAAGGAAAGAAGGAAGAAAGGAGAGAAGGAAGGAAGAAAGGAGGGAAGGAAGGCATATGGGAAGGAAACAAAGAAGGAAGGAGGGAGGAAATGAAAGAAGGAATGAAGAGATGAAGCAGGGAAGAAGGAAGTAAAGGAGGAAAGAAGGAAGGAGATACCTAATGTGTATGTGGTAGGCATTTTAAAATATTATATCATTTGAGCTTAAGAATAAGCATGAGGAGGCATTATTATTATCATCTCCATTTTACAGATAAGGGATTTAAGGCAGATGGAGGAAGAGTGACTTGTCCAGGGTTATACAGCTAGAAAGTATCTTAGGTTGCATTTGAACTTAAGTTTTACTGACTTCAGATCCAGGGTTCTCTCTGCCTCATTCTCCATTACCTTAAAGTCAAAAGACCTGGGTTCTAATCCAACCTCTCATTGCTTGTAATCATGGACAAAAGACTGAAAGTCTTTGTATCTCCCTTTTTTCATCTGAAAAAATGAAAGGATTGGAGTTGATGGCTTATGAGGTCCATTTTATCTTTTCTTATTCCTATTCACAGTCAGTGAAAGAGAAGAACCACTGAGGGCTACAGTTGCACCCTACATTGATGCTTCTCCACATGCAGTACTTTTCCTTTGCTAGTCACAAATAAATCCTATAATGGATTTTAGTCTTTATCTGAAACTTATTTTTTTCTACAGGTGGATTTGAAGGAGGAAACTCTTAATCCTTGAATTAAATAGGTTTCTTCTCTGCAGGAGTTTTTAGCCTTAGGGTTTCAACTATTTACTTCAATCAAATTGTAAATCTGGGTTAGATTGACAAGAACTTGACCAATAAGGAATCCAGAGGAGAGGAGGGGCAAAGCGAATGAATCTGTTAAATGAATTGTCAAGTATCCGATCCAGGTTGGCCAGATTAGGGATAGACTTTTTTTTTTTTTTTTTGATCTAAAGGTTGTGCCTATACTTCAGTTTCTGGGGAATCAAACTAATAGATTTTTCACTTTTATTTTTAGTTCCATGTTTTTTCCTTCCCTCCACTTCCTCCTCAAGAAGTCCAGAGAAATGAAACCTCATTTAGACATGCAGTCATGCAAAACATATTTTCTTATTAGTCAAAATATACAGACTATTAATGAGAAATAAAGAGTCAAATAAAATTGGCAAGGTGTAAAATGAACCAAGGCTTCTTTTGTTTCCTCATTTTGAATGATAGGTCAAGATGCAAAAGAAAAAATATAGCTAGTGATCTTATGATTGAATCATTCCTTATCCCGATCAGGCCAGGAGGAAATAAAATACTTTAATCAGGAAAGGAGCAAGCTCAGTTTGGGAGGTTAGGCATATGGTGAACCATCCAAGGGATTTTCAAAGACTTCAATATTGACATTTGGCAGGTTGCTTGGGTTAGGGAATCCATTAGGCACTTCATTGAGAATTCAGGTGTCAGCATTCTGTGCTCTAGAGCTCGAGTTCATTTTGAGAGACAGTGACCGCTGCTGATGGGACTCTAAATTGCTGTGCCCTTGTACAAGGTACTTTTAATTAAAACCTTAAAGAATTCTTGGCAACATGCTCAAAGGCACTCCCCTCTTGATTAGGATGGCCTGGCAATCCCATGCACTGTGTTTGGGGATGCTGGAGGGGAGGGTTGCATTGTTTCCTATATTAAATCTGTACCAGTTACAATTGATTCTTTCCCCACCTTTGACTAATGGTGCTTTGCTGGTTCTAGTTGGAATCCAAAGTCTGAGTCAATAGCAAATCATCCTTTCTGAACTGCCCATTGTGAAGGCAGTTGTTATTGGCTGTTCACTCCAAGGCCAAGGATATATTTACAACAAAAGCTGATTTAGTGCAATCTGGGAGAATAGGAGTGAGTACAATATCGGCACACTAAGAACTTGTAAAAATGTTTTCAGGTTTACAGTATATTTCTTGGCCATTGCTGGACTCATAGCTATGACTTGACTTTTAAAAAAATACAGTTAAACTAGAATTAGACTCTGAACAAACTGATTTTTAACTTTAATCATTTGCAATTAGTTCTTGCTAATTAAAACTTTGATGAAGAATATGTCAACCCTCCTCCTCTGCCAGCCCATCTTTTCATTAACACATATTGCATATAACTCTACAGTTTAAAAAGTAGTCTTTAGGAAAGGTACCATGCAAACATTGACTTAATGACATCAAAGACTTGTGATTTGTGGGAACTTCCATCATGCATGGGGTTTTAAATTCTTTAGTATCCACAAATTATGACTTCATTATCTCATTATCTATTAATCAGACTTCTGATGACACACTTTTCTAAATTTAGGTAAACTATTTCTCAGTTGGCAAATAAATCATCTAAGATCAGATCTGTTCTTGAAAACCTTGGAAAGAATAGTGGTTCTAAAGTCAGAGCCAGTATTCCTATCAATATTTTGACATATCTTTCAAAGTGAGGAAATAGAAGTAGATAAAGCTTACCTTGGTTCATTTTACACCTTGGGATTATACCTGAAATTTTATTTTCCATTAGGAGTCTATATGTTGATTCCTTAGAAACTGAAATGTAGGCACACATTTTAGTTGAAAAAAAATGAGTTGCTATATTCAATCCTAAGAGGGGTTTATATCACATCTCAGACATTTGTATGACATTAGATATATCATTTAAACTCAGTGGACCTCAGTTTCCTTTTCTATAAAATAAAATATTTTGAAATAGATGTCTTCTGAGGTCACTTCCAGTTTTAGATTTATGATCCTTTTCTGTTTGGTAGGCCATGCTAATTGTAATCTAGTGATATAATCTTTTTTTTTTTTAGGTTTTTTTTTTTTGCAAGGCAAAAGGGTTTAAGTGGCTTGCCCAAGGCCACACAGCTAGGTAATTATGTGTGTGAGACGGGATTTGAACCCAGGTACTCCTGACTCCAGGGCCGGTGCTTTATCCACTACGCCACCTAGCTGCCCCTCTAGTGACATAATCTTAAGAACTACTGCTGACCTCTAGGCCACAATGAGGTAATGGAATAGATTGTACACAAATATGACATTTTACAAATTTATAGAAGGCAGCTAAGTAGAGAGAAACATATTGATATAACTGAAAATAGGTCTTGTCATATTTTAATATATTATTGTTATTTATTTAGTTGATGAATAATTGAGAGAGATTGTGATACCTTTCCTTAGGAACCAGTCTTTTAGAATGGTTCTAATGGGGAAAAAGTTGATCACTTTGAAAGTCATTTGATGAAGAACTTCTTGGAGTTTTGGTGAAACCAGTTCTTAGTTCATAATTATACAGTCTGTCAATCATTTTCACTAATGTCTTGGTATTTGCTAGAACCTTCCAGAATGAGCCCTCCATTCATATAATCTTGGGAATCCAAGTTCCCCCCACCCTACAGAGTGACAATAACTTATTCAACTTTGAGCTTTGCTCACCTTGGGCTAGATGGCCTCTGAGGTCCTTTCCATCTTGTTTACTGATGAGCTCGTGTTTACAAATGAGTTTTCTTTTTAGCGACTGGTGAGCACAGCTACAGTATGAGAAGCTATGGGAGAAATTTCTCACAGCAAGATAATGTTTTTCTAACCTAAAGCTAGGTTGGGGAAACCAAGTGCAAAAGGTGCCATCTGGAGAGATGATTGTTCTCTTTCTTGGTTTTCTAGCTAACCTTTTATTTTCCCAGCATTGGTGTATGCTTAAGTTTCATGCCTGCAACTCCTCTCAAACAATGCTTTCAAAAAGGGCTTCCTAATCCTGTAGTAACTACAAAAGAAGTATAATATTAAAGGAGATTCCTTCACCAAAAAGTGAATGAGAATATGGATTTGGGACTTGAGTGAAGTCTAGCAGTGAGTTATGCTTATTGCTGAAATACATAGAGGGCAGGGACTGTTAGATTTCTTTCTTTTTTTTTTTTTGCCATCTTGAGAGCCTTGCCCAGTATTTGGCAAATAGTGAGCATTTGTTATATTTTTGTTGACTTTTCAGGAATTCCAGTTAGAAAATATATACTTACTAAGCAAAGGAGGCAGCCAGTTCACATTGACCTCGCAATGAGAATCTAGGAAGGTTAAGACTTCTCCTTTTGCCATAGATGCACCCAAGAGTCGAGTTCGGATGAGTCCTTCCCGTTTTTTGGTTCGAACAATTCTCACTTTGGAAAACCGGGCCATGTATTCTTCCAATTTATCTTTCAGGTGCTCTGGAAAAGGAAGAGGTAAAGAATTTAGATGGTCAACTTTAGTAGAAGAGTTAATGATGAGTTTATCCTTATATAGTAAGAAAGAGGAGAACTTGACTTCTAGATGATTTTTTATTATTATTATCATTATTATTATTATTATTATAATTATTATTGTTGTTGTTATTATTTAAGGCAATGGGGTTAAGTGACTTGCCCAAGGTCATGCAGCTATGTAATTATTAAGTGTCTGAGTCTGAATTTGAACTCAGGTCCTCCTGACTCTAGGGTCAGTGCTCAGTCCACTGTACTACCTAGCTGCCCTTGACATCTAGATTATTATAAATGCTCAAATTTTCCCTTTCCCTGACCCCAGGGGACAGTGAGGAGTTGTTAATAAGTGCTAATAAGATTTCAAGACTAGAGGTTTTTCTTTTGCTTGGACTTCCAAGAGTCTTCTTAAGCTCCAAATGTTGCCCTTTGCTTGAATACCAAGGAAGTCACGGATGTCCTAGACATTTCATTGCACAGTTGTTGTTGGCGACCTGCCATCCACATTTAATCCATCCTAGAACAACTGCAAGATGTTATTCGCCTCCCATTATCCAACACCAGATGAATATCCTGGCATATGGTCACACAAATAATGCTCTTTCCAACAAGGCTTCCCACTTATATTCAGTTTGATAGAAGATGTGTGGAAAACAATGAGGGGAAAAATTAAAATGTATTCCTACCCCCATTTCCCCAAAGAGAATACCAAACTAACAAGTAAGTCTAGAAACTGGCTACAGTGTAAAGTGAATGAGTAGTTGAGTTGCCATTAAAATGTTGCGGTAAGTCCACTGAAGTTATTCCATAGCATTCCATGTCATTGAACTTAGCTGTGCTCAAGATAAAAAGGCAGAGAGTTTGGAAACAACCCCTTTGCTAATTAAAAACAAATACTAAGAATGAATAACCTCAGGGAAATCACTTATGGAAGACAAAATAATTGACTATGGAACAAATGCCTGTGAAAATGAGAATTTTTCTTGTAATAAACAAGCATAGTTGTCTGATGCTGGAGGAAAGAAAACTTGACCTCTGTTTACATATTTTATATCCTCCCTTTCTGTCACCCACATTTAGGAAGTATATATGAAAGTTCCTAAGAAATCACCTCCATAAAAATGCTCTTCTGAAGCTTCCATATGATGGGGGGGGGGGTGACCTGGTTTCTCAAAGTCTATGCCAGCAGAGTACAAAGCTCTTTTAGATTCTGTCAAGTGCAAAGGAAAATACAGTTATGCTTTCCACATGGTGGGGATTAAGGGCATGGCCCCCCTGTGATCTGAAAGATCTGCATAAAATTTTTTTTCCCTTTATGCCAGGGAAGAATTCTGGCTTATAATGGTGCTGAAAGATAAAATATATTGATATACAATACTATGCATATATTTTATGCATTTATGAGTTTTCAAACTTTTTCTGTGTCATCTATGGGCCTCCATGTGTCCTCTACATTTTCTGTAAAACTCTCAAAAAATTCCCATTAAATTTTTTATGCTGACCTGTGATATATCAAAACCATGAAGTGAAAAGTCACGATGTGGAAAGAATCACTGTACAAATGACCCTTAGTCCTATGGGGCCCCCTTTGTTCTCTAGCAGCGATGGTAGCAGAGTCTTAAAAAAAGGTGGAAAGAAGATGTTAATCACCACAATTCTGGGATGACTTAAAACCATTAATTATTGGTTCTCAAAAGGAAAGATCACTTTCCAAGTACCAAGGAACTGATATGATATTAATGGAAGTTGCATGTGACCTTGGGTAATTTACTTAAATTCTCTTTCACAGTTTCATTAAAATAAATGAAGGAGTTGGACTTGATGAATTCTTATGTTTGTCTCTTAAAACTATATTTAATTTCTTGCTAGAAATAAAATAATAGGGCCTAAGGAAGCTACAGTAAAATGGAAGGATACATGTTGTCATTGAAGAGGCAAATAGAGGAGTTGTCAAAGTTGGTTTCATCCTATACTCAAAAAAAACTCCAAAATGTTATGAAATACTTGGTCACTTGGTCTTATAATGCTACTATAAGCACAAGTTTAAAAAAAATTGCTATGAAAATAACCACATTGTCTTTATCAAAATCTGAAACAGATGATTGGGAGCCTGACAAATTAAATAAATAAGTCGACTAGTTGTTTTAATAAACATTAGTATATATGCATATCACTCTCTCTCTATGTTATTATAACTATTAGCAATTAGCAGGGCAGCTAGGGATACAGCACTAGTCTTGGAGACAGGAGGACTTGAGTTCAAATTCAGTTTCAGTCTCTTGACACTTGATATTGTGTGACCTGGGTAGGTCATTTAACGCTGATTGCCTCAAAAAAACCCAACAAACCAGAAAACAAAAGAAGGGGTGCCTAGGTGGCGCAGTGGATAAAGCACTGGTCAGGAGTACCTGGATTCAAATCCGGTCTCAGACACATAATAATTACCAAGCTGTGTGGCCTTGGGCAAGCCACTTAACCCCATTTGCCTTGCAAAAACCTGAAAAAAAAGAAAAAAGAAAAAAACAACAAAAAGCAATAATTAATAACTACAATGCTGAAGTGGACATATGGGGTAGTGAAAAAAATATATATCTTTAAAATAAAGCTCAGGCTAAGAAATGAAAGTAGCCAAAAGCTTATAGATGACCCAGAAGCCTCAGGATAATATAAGTATTTTCTTCAAAGAGTGGGTCAGAAGGTAGAAATAGTGAAGGAAAAAAAAATGAAATTAGCTAGGTCTTTGAAGACAGGAAATGACACTGATGTGGAGTCATTTCAGAAATACCTTATGTGTGGTCAGACACTCAGACTTGAGAAAAGGTTAAAATCAACACAGGATTAGTAAGTGGGAAGAAGATGAAAATAAAACACTAATTTCAATGAAAATTTCTTCAAGTTGACCTTTCAAACAAACTAATGACTTTCAGAAATGGAAAATAGATAAAGGAAAAGACATGGAAACACGCTTTAACTTTTTCCTATAGTGGTTAAGCAGACTAAAGTAATTACCACAAGATTAAATGAGCCCAGTGGTCACCTATTTTTATAGTGCCAAAATAGATAGCCATGGATAGTACAGATTATAAATGTAAACTCATTTGGAAAGGTTGATATCAAGGAAAATGGTGGAAAATAGTTGGGATGGAGAGAAAGCTTGCAAAAACCTTAATACGAGTCACTGGGCATTTCTTTTTATGTGCAATATTCAGACTTAGTGTCATAAAATATAACTTGGGGAATATATGATCAGGGAAGGATGGGAATTGGCCATGAAACAAGGATGAAGGATAAGAGATAAGCTAGTCTAAGTCATGAATATTAATTCCTGGAATACAAAAAAGACTAAGAGGTAGCCTACAGCATGCCATTATGGGAGAAGATGGACAAGACCTATTCAGTTGCCCAAATGCTCTTCCTTAAAGATGGGTCTGGCCATATCACTTCCTGACCTGAATGCCTGATTACCTTTAAGAGAAAATATAAATGCCTTTGTTATACTGTTAAAGCCCTTAATAACCTTACTTCAAACTATCTTTCCAGAAAAATATTCAAACACAATGTGTTCCAGTCATCTTTGCTAATCTTAATACATACTTAACTTCAGAGTTCCCACCTCTGTGCTTTTTCAAAAATTTCCTTCATACCTAGAATTCTGTGACTCCTAACTTTTACTTCTTGGAATTCTTAGCTCCATTCATGGTGCAACTTAGGTTCTGTTTATTGTGTAAGCTATTTCCAAATCCTTCCCTGTTTGTGTGTGTGTGTGTGTGTGTGTGTGTGTGTGTGTGTGTGTGTGTGTGTGTGTGAAGGAGGAGGGGACAGGCAAGAAGCATTTATATGTCTATATTTTACCTTGTTTTATTTGAGTGTATATATTGCTTTCCCCAAATCCCAGTGAAATAGAAGTTTCTTAAGGGCAGAATTGTTTTCATTTTTTTTTTTTTTTTTGTATTTCTAGGGTCCAGGACAGCCAAGGTACAGTGGCTAGAAAGACAGGCCTGGAGTCAGGATGATGTAGATTCAAATTCAGACATACACTAGCTCTTTGATCTTGGGCAAGACATGTAACTGTTTGCTTCAGTTTCCTTATCTGTAAAATAAGTCGGAGAAGGAAATGCCAAACAATTCCAGTATCTTTGCCAAGATAACCCCAAATGAGCTCATGAAGAGTCAGATATGACTGCAAGATAAGTGAACCACAAAATTTCTGGGGTTGAGGACAGTACATAGTGGGCACTTAAAAATGTTTGTAGAATTCAATTGATGTAATAAGAAAGCATGGTTATGCTAGAAGCTTGATTGTTGGAGGGAGTAATCATGGCAATAAGTAGAGCCATTAGCATATGGAAGAACTAATTCTAAGCTCTATTGGAATGTGTCAAGTTATAATTGCCAGGATTTCTAGTGTGCTGAGAACTTTTCCAAGTGTTTCTCTGTATTCTGTTGTCCATTTAATTTTTTGTCACATGAGGAATATGCTATGATCTCTACACCTTTTCACGGGATTTTTCACACCAATGACATTATCCAATTGCTGAAGCATGAAGATGAGGTAGTTCTAAGAAAAGAGGGCAAGGAGTATTGCTGCTTCTCTCTTCCCAATTGTCACTGTCTTCTAGTCTGTACTTCTTGGATTGGCCCATATCAGTGCCTTGGGCTCCATCCTCTGATACAGACCTTTCTAGGGGGGAGCCATTACCTTAATGTGCCTAGATCTGGTTCCAGCTATTGTTTCCTTTCAGTTCTCCTTTATGCATTATTTTTTCCCACTGACATATAACCTCCTGGAAGACAGGGACTGTCCTGATTGTACTTGTAACCCCAAGCTCTTAGTATAGTAGTTGACACATAAGAAGTTCTGTCCCTCCCTCCTTCCTTCCTTCTTTCCTTCCTTCCTTCCTTCCTTCCTTCCTTCCTTCCTTCCTTCCTTCCTTCCTTCCTTCCTTCCTTCCTTCCTTCCTTCCTTCCTTCCTTCCTCTTTCCTTCCTTCCGTTTTCCTTCCTTTCTTCCTGTCTTCCTTTCCTCCTTCCTTCTTTTCTTCCTTCTCCCTTCCTTTTTTTCTTCCTTTCTTTGTTTCCATTTATTCATCCATCTACTTACCCAGCCACCTTTCTATAAAACAGGAATTTACAAGCTAAAAAATAATAAAAAACCCAGTCAGATGAAATTCTATAATCAGGTTTTATTAGGTTTTTAAGCTCAGACTTCCTTTTCATTTCAAGTCCTTGGTCTATTTCAAAGTGATTTTTATGTGATGAATTGTTAAAATGAAAGGCTTAATTCTCTAAGTTCCACAAAGAGAAGTATAGGCTGGGGTCATGCCAGAAGCATTTTACTCCAAAACTTCTACCTTTCTTCTGTATTTTTAAAAAATTCTTAACACAGCTCAAGATGGCATTAAAGGTAAAGTGGAGTAGAAAGAAGATACATGGAGATGCAGGCTGGATTTGAGATTTCCAGCCAGAATCCCTGACAACCTCCCTGTGATGTGGCAGAAACAAATGTTTGGTAAGAAAGATGGAAAAAAAATGGAACAAATTTCTGGGTCGAGGCACTGCTTCACATAGGTCTATCTATTGCTTGCTAAAACATTTGTTTGCTGTTGTGTAGACATAAAATAAATGAATTGCCACCTTCACGCTAGACTCTCTTTGTCAACAGATAAATAATATACTGCTCTTTTTTCCCCCTTGCTATGTAGGTTTTTGTTTCCAGATATATGCCCTTAGACAGAGATGCAGATTCCTTCTAACAAATACAGCTTGGCTTTAACATCGCTTGGCACTTCTCCTTTTTTTTTTTTTTTTTTTTTTAGGTTTTTGCAAGGCAATGGTGTTAAATGGCTTTCCCCAAGGTCACACAGCTCGGTAATTATTGTCTGAGGCTGGATCTGAACTCAATTCCTCATTACTCCAGGACCAGTGCTCTATCCATTGTGTCACCTAGCCATCCCACACCACATCTAAAAAAATAGACAAGGTCACAATTACCCCAAAGGCATCCATGGAAAAGGGGTGAGATAAGGGAATGGCAACTCATTGGAGTTTCTAGTAATTCATTCAGTACTCATTCACTGAGTACTTATTATGTAAAAAGCAACAGTCATATTAGTGAGAATAAAAAATGAGATATCTCCATTAGATGCCTCTTGCTTTTGAGATATTATCTCTATTCCCTGCACCCCACCCCACCCCTTCTACCCTTTGGACTTCCTCTCTGTGATTCTAGGGGAGCATTTGCTTTATATTGCCCAGAACCCAGGCCTCCAGGCCATTTCTTCCTTTCCAGTCCTCCCTTTATATGTTTTCTTTCCTTTCTCATTAAATTGTGAGTGCCCTGAGGGTAGGGACTGTCTTACTTGCTTGTATTTCTACCCTCTGACCTTTGCCCATTATCTAACACATGATAAGTACTTAATAAATGTTCATCTCAGGGGGCAGCTAGGTAGTGATGTGGATAGAGCATCAGCCCTGGAGTCAGGAGTACTTGAGTTCAAATCCGACCTCAGATACTTAATAATTACCTAGCTGGGTGGCCTTGGGCAAGCCACTTAACCCCACTACCTTGCAAAAATCTAAAAAAAATTACATGTTCATCTCCTCTCCTTTCCCCTTTTTCTCCCTGTCCTTGTTTCCTCTGACTCTCCAGTAGTTTACAAGCTGAATAGAGTATAAGCAGCAAATGAAATTATTAAATTAAAATTTAATGTATAACAATAAAACATTTGACTACTGAAAGAATGGCAGAGGGAATAAAGCAAAGCAGGTACAGTCTTGTCTTTGTCAAGACTTAAATACCATTGATTTAGAATCTGAAGGGACCCTATAGGTCATTTAATCTGATGCCTTTATATCACACCTGAGGAAACCAGGGTTCTATGAGAGGAAAGGACAAGACTGTCTGGCTTGCTTGTATTTGAAGTTCCAGCACTTAACATGGAATCTGGAACCTATTAAATGCTTAATAAACTATATATCTATCTTTGTTGTTGTTATTGTTCTGTCTTTCAGTCATGTCTGACTCTATGTGGCTACATGCACTTTGTCCATGAAGTTTCCTTGGCCAAGATACTAGAGTAGTTTGCCATTCCCATGTCAGGGTGCACCCATTTTCATAGATGAGGAACTGAGCAAAATAAAGGTTAAGAGATTTAGCAAGGCCCTAAGGCCACCTTTGAACCAAGATCTTCCTGACTCTATGTTTAATGCTTTATCCACTGTACCACTTAGCTGCCTATCTATCTTTCTACCTGTCATCTTTTTTTATGTGTCATATTTTCTCTCTCTCTCTTTGTCTCCCTCTACTTATCATCTATAGGTAGCTGGGTGATGCAGGAGATAGAGTACTGGTCTTGTAGTCAGGAGGATAGGAATTTGAATCCAGTCTCAGACACTTGTCTCTTACTAGCTGTGTGACCTTAATCTTGAGTGGCTCAAATCCAGGGCCATCTATCGTTGTCCTGATTTATATCTGACCACTGGACCCAGATGACTCCGGAAAATAAAAAAGTGAGGCTGGTGACTTAGCATAGCAACCCTCTTCCCCCTCCTGCACTAAAATCCAATTCATGTTCATGGCATCACTTCCCCTGATGTCAAGCTTTTCTTCAAGAATAAAGGACAGAGGCAGGTAGGTGGCACAGTGGATAAATCATCGGCCCTAGAGTCAGGAGTACCTGGGTTCAAATCCGGTCTCAGATACTTAATAATCAGCTAGCTGTGTGGCCTTGGGCAAGCCACTTAACCCCATTTGCCTTACAAAAAAAAACCCTAAAAAAATGAAGGACAAACATCACCACCACCACCACCATCATCATCATTTATCCCCTTCTCTCCTCCCCACTTATCTGCCATCTATCTATCTATGTAGTTATTTTTCTATTACTATCATTAATTATGTCTCTCTATCCATGTATTTACCTATCATCTATCACTTTCTATCTATTTCTCTGTATATCTGTCATCTATATCAATCTACCTATCTACCTACCTATAATTTCTATATTTTTACTTATCATTTGTCCATCTGTCTTTCTATCATCTATCAATTATCATCTTTTTCTCTCTAATTTTCTCTATATCATCTATTTATAAATTGACCTAACTACCTATCATCTATCTAGAAACTTTATTCTATCTATCCATCCATCCATTCATATTAATGTTTGTTTGTATGTATTATGTATGTATGTATCTGTCTGCCTTCCTGCCTTCCTGTCTGTCTGTCTGTCTGTCTGTCCATCTATCCATCCATCTATCTATCTTCAAAGCCAGAGATTAAATTCAGGTCTGCTGACTCCAAATTTGCTACTTCTCTTTACCATGCCATACAGTTCCCTGCCAGGTTATGAAAATATATCTTAGATGACTTTTATAATCTACTCATAATAACTTGTCTTAAATCTTGTGAAGAGTCACCAACTTTTGGATTGATCTAGTTATAAAAGTATTTAAAAAAATAGTAGCTTGGAGCTCATAGCTCATTTTCTTGTTGGTCTCCAGAGGCAGCCCATGAAAAGTCATTTAAACCACAATGAAACAAGCATAATTCAAATATTATAATGTTAGTTACAAAAAATGACCATTGATAACTAAATGGCTACTAAAATGCATTTTTAATTCTACTTTGGGATGTCTGGAACACATCTATAAAAACTGATGACTATCTTTGTGACAGTGGTAGGGGACAGAATGTCCATCAGGGAAAAGGATTAGGTGGGCATGTCCCTGAGTATTACTATGAACTTTCTATACATGTGTAAACTAAGGAATTAATAAGTGCAAACACTTTAGGAAAAAGGTTATTCTCACTATGAGGATTTGGGGATTGACTCTGAAAACAGAACATCTTCCCACCCATGTATAAATATTTATGATTTCAGTGTTTATAACTTGAAATTAAACAACCAGTACATTTGTTGCTTTACCCTCAGCCCTAATTATTCAATTTCTATATATTTTTCTTACCACTAAAAGCTATAGTACTATCTTATGGAGGTTATATTTACTGGATACAGGGGATACAACACCATGTATGTACACTAAGTCAATATTGCCATCGATTGTTCTACTTTGAACCTAGATATTGTGATTCCATTAGTCTGACATAAAACAATTATTTGCCTGACTGCTCATGTGAGTGGATATAAGCAACTTTTTAGTAACATCTAATTACTTGCAAATCACAATGGAAATAGATATCATTAGTCTAATTAGAATATAGATGTATAAAATAGGTAATCTTATAGCAGGCAAATGCAATGAAACATATTAAATTTTTAAAGTTTAAATGTTTCTATATTTTAAACCTAAAATCTGTTTGTTTCTTTTATCAATATTTGAAACAACTTCCATTTTCTTTTGTTTTTAGAATTAAGAATGATAATTTAAACATTCAATTTAAAAATATTTCAGTTATATCAATCTTCTGAAAATAGATTTTTATACAAAATAAGATTGAAGTTACCATTTACTTAAACATAAATTAAATTCATTTCATATATGACATAGAGACTTTTTCAAGGTTGTTTTATTTTTTTCAAATAAAGGTAATAGAAACAGCGGAATTAGTGTCTTCAGATTTCATGAAATAGCAGCTCCCTAACTGCCCTCCAGTCCTTTATCTGCTACCCCGTTCTGTGCCCTTCCTTCTCTTCCTTTGCCCAATCTTCTTTTCAGTCTACTGATCTTGCACAGACATGTCTAAGAGTCTTGATAACACTAACAGCATCTGGTTTAGCTTATAGCACAGCAAAAAGTGGCCACTGGTATTGTATCCAGGTCAGTTATGCCACTTCAGTTAATCATGATGTCAATCATTCTTGTAATTGTAGTTGGGTTTATAGCTATCTATGGTCTTGTGGTGGCTTTTCTCATTGACGTTAGAAATCACTCTCTCAAAGAGCTTCCTTTAGCTGACAACTAGCCTCAGTATGGGTCTGAGCAGTCTGACATCTGGTATTGCCATTGGCTTTATAGGTGATGCTGGTATTTGGGGGACAGCACAGCAGTCCTGTCTATTTGTTGGGATGATCCTATCTTTGCTGAGGTGCTTAGTCTAATCATGGACTTCATGCTTTCTACAAAGTAGATTCTTCAAAGTTTTCTCCAGAATGTATGACCTGATACGTGGAGCAGTTGTCTAGTCAATAGTTGGTCTTTTGAATGCACAATGTCTTAGTGAAATTTTGGTCTTCCTGGTGACAGCCAGTTACCCTACAGTCTCCCTATGTATTTGCTGTTAGTACTCTGTGTATAAAGATGAATAAGAATTGTCATTTTTCTCTTCACTGAATGTTTATTAAGATTTGACATGTTCATAACATTTATAGAAAAATATTTTTGATTTCTCACATTATATATGAGTCTTAAAATATAAGTGGATAAGTGGATTATTGCACTATAAGGTTAAATGTCAAGTACTGAGAATTTCTTGGAAGTAATCATTTGAGTTTCAAGGTTGTTTTAGTATAGAATGGATTTGGAAACACATTGGCTCTGTGTGCTGTGATGTTTTCAAATGAAATTCTTACTGTAAAATAAAATAAAATAAAATAAAGGTAGTTGGTGTACGTTCCTTCCTTCCTTCCTTCCTTCCTTCCTTCCTTCCTTCCTTCCTTCCTTCCTTCCTTCCTTCCTCCCTCCCTCCCTCCCTTCCTTCCTTCCTTCCTCTTTTTCTTTCTTCTTTTTTGACTGATTTTTAAAATCACCTCCCCAAACTCTCCCTTGCAAAACAGTTAAGCAAAACAAGCCAATATGATAGTCATTCTGTACCTCTAACCTACCACCTTTCCATCAATGAAAAGGAAGAATGTTTAATTTCTCTAGAATCAATTGACCTTTATATCTAACAAATTTTGAATGTTTTTAGTGTTTTCTTTAAAATGATTATGATCATTGCTTCTTAGTCTCTTTGTCCTTCTTTCATTGCATAAGTTCATATGTCATATGTCATAAATCAGAAGATGAAGGGAACTTAGAGATCATCAAGTCCAATTCTTTACTTTTATAGAAGAGGAAATTGAGGCCTTAGAGTGGTTAAATGATTTATCCTAAGGTAAAATTTGGTCTCAGGGTTTCTTGATTGCAAGTTTAGGGCTCTAACCATTATGCTCATTAACTGATTGGTTGGTTGGTATTATTCAAAGAGATCTGAAATGATCTATCAAGGTACAGTGAGTAGTACAACTGTGGCTAATCAGACCCAAATAAGTTCAGAAAGCTCTACCACAAGTCAGGCACAAAAACACTTCTCAAGAAAATCCATATCACATGATCACTTGGAGTGGACATATCTCTAAATATGCAATTTTTTTCTTTTTTGAGTTAATGAAATTCTGCTTAGTTCATAGAGCACATTGCCTTATTTGATGTGGGTGCTTCATGGTGAATTGTCCTGTGCCAGTGTCACCATTGATTCTAAAGTTCTTCAGAGAGACCTTGAGAGTATCCTTGTATTGTTTGTTCTGCCCTCCATGTGATGCTTGCCTTATGTAAATTCTCTGTAAAATAATCTTTTAGGCAAATATAAATTTGGCATTTAAGCAATATGGCCAGGCCATTGGAGTTGTGCTTTCTTCAGTAGAGTTCAAATGCTTGGCAGTTTAGTTCATGAAAGGACTTCCATGTGTCCATTAATTGCTTCAATGAACCATGCAAGTTAATCTGCAGCTTTCATATTTGTTGTTTCTTAAAGCACAATAACATTTTCTCACATTTTTCTTATCTATTCCTTAATTGGCTCATACCCATTGTGTTTCAAGTTTTTTCTATGACAAAAATTATTCTCAGATATATCTCTGCCTTTGACCTCCTGTGGTGGTAAATGCCTAGTAGTGTGATTCTTAATTCAAAGAGAATGAAAAATTCTAGTGACTTTTCTTGTATAATTCCAATTTTTCTGGAGAACTGTAATTCAGTAGCCCATTAGTACACCTGTTTAAAACAGCTCCTCTAACATCGACCATTTCCATCTTTTAATCGTCTTTGCCATTTTGATGTCTGTGAGATGAAATATAGATGTTTTAACATGCATTTTTCTTACATTAGTGATCTGGAACATTATTTTCCATATGGTTATTTTTCCATCAGCTGCTTTGCTTTGTTTCATATGTGGGAAGGAATATCCAGCCTCCCTAAGAATAATCTCTGATAGGCTCATCACCAGAAATCTCATCATACTGAAGATTGATTCAGCATTGATACTTAGCAATTCTAGGGCAAAGCAATAAGTGCCTCCCCAAATTTTCTTTTTGTAGAGGGCTCAAAATATCTTAGTTAACTATTTCCCATTACCTAGCTCCTCTGCTTAGTTTTGATTCCACAAATATTAAACTAGCAGTGCTTGCCCCACCTTCCCCAACCTTTCTTTTGTGGATTGTCTTCCCTAGTTAGTTTATACAATTTTGGAGGTTAAGGACTTGATTTTTTTTCCTCCCTTTGTCCTTGTCCTCATCCTCCTCCTTTCCCCTTCTCTTCTTGTTCTTCTCTTTCTTCTCCTTCTTGTCCTTCTTGTTCTTTTCCTTGTTCTCTTTTTCTTCCTTTCTTCCTTCCTTCCTTCTTTTTCTTCATCTTCTTTTTCTTTTTTCCTCCTCCTCCTCTTCCTTCTTCTTGTTCATGCTCTTGTTCTTTTTCTTGCTGCTGCTTTTCTTCTTTTCTCTTCCTTTCCTTTCTCCTCTCTCCTTTTTGTTTTCCTAAAATTTTTACCCCAATTGTACCCACACAGGTGCTTAATATTTTTGTACCCAAATTGTACCCATTTGTACCTGCACGGGTGCTTAATATTTATTAACTTGTTTTCATTTCTTCTTTTGAAAATTGTTCCCATCCTTTGATCATCGGTCTATTTTTGTGGTAGTATCAGAGCATTATAGTTTCAGTCCTTTGATTGGCTTAATCAACTATCTATTCCTTTGTTTGTGCACACCAAAGACCATTATCTCTCTCAGGTGATGAGGCTACTAATCAATCACTAACTGCTAAAGTACACACAATGATGCCCTGGTAAATTTTACTGAAAGAGGCAGTTTTAATCTGATGATAATAATCCCAAACAAAATAAATGGATTTTTTTCAAATTTTCCTGCTCCATCATTACTTTAAGTGATGGAAAAGAATATCTTTGGAAACAATGTGTTAGGGATGAACATTGGTCTGTGTTATTATGACATTCAGACAGTGAAATTTCAAATACTGTATATATCACTATAATACTCAAACTCTAAGGAATATTAAATCATTTTGTTTTTCCTATTAACTAAATGCCATGAAAACATAGTTTTTCACTGGAAATGTTTTTTTAAACTTTCATTGATTCCTTTTGTTGTTATATCACTTAATCTTTCTCTCTCCCACCCATTCAGTCAGCCGACTCTTTTTAAGAAAAATTTAAAAAGAGGGGGAGTAAAACATTTTAGCAAAACAGCTGACAATTGTTTCTCAAAGTAAGTGCAATATTTATGTCTATAGTCACCCATCTATGAAATGAAAGGAGGGTAGAGCACTTTTTTGAGGTAATATTTGGGATTTTAAATATACAATGTTCAATTTCATTTAATTATCTTTTCCGTTTACATTGTTGTAGTCATGATGCACAACATTTTCTTGGTTCTGTTAATTTCACTCTGCATCAGTTCCATTGTCTTACTGTCTTTCTCTGAATTCTTCATAGTGTCATTTTTTATGATGCAGTAAAAAATTTTAATCAAAATCACGCACGACAATTTTTTAGTCATTCCCAAATTCCTGTACCTAGAGGGAGAAGTGGATAGGGAACTGGACTTGAAGCCAGGTTGACCTGGGTTGAAATCCCATGTCAGATACATAGTGCTAGCTGTATAACTCTGTATAAATCATTTAATGTATTTGGTCCTCAGTTTCTCTACCTGAAAAATGAGTTTGTTAGATTCAATGGTCTTAAATGTACTTAGCAGTTATAAACATGAATCTTAAAAATTAGGTTCTTCAGGAAGCAATGGATAATTTCACAGAGAATTAAAAACTTGAGCTTAAGACATTCAATTGAGAATATACTTTAATGAGTATGAGCATCTGCCTTCTAAGATTCCAGGTGTAGGATATTTTGGTAATACAATAACTACAGGAATCATGGAGTTTATTTGCTTAGATTAATAACTGTGTGGATAGTCTCTTCATAATATTTTCTATACAATATGATAGAGAAGCTTGAGCAAGCTCAGGTTTTGCCAAGACCTCCATAATCAGAGCAGCATCAAGTTCATTGTCCATGAATATGGTACACTGGTGATTTAATACCTTATTCATACTGTATTTTTATTTCACACAAAGTTACATCCTACTGTTCTTACCTTCCTATAATTCAGCTAAAGGATTTATCAACAGAAATGCCAAGGTGTCTTCAAGGAACAACATGAGATAAACTTCCAAGATTTGTGAATTAGGTTCAATGACACTTTGTCTGACTAGATGCTTCAGTTCATAAAGAAGTTTTAAAATTTAGACCCATGATTTTATTAGGGCCAGAGAATTCCTACAGTGGAAGCTTTCTCTACCAGTGTAAATTGGCAACTCCTTGGATACGTAATCACTTAAAGGAATGTCTAGAGGACTGAAAAATTAAGTGACTTATTTACAGTCACAAATGAAGGGCAGAATTTGAATGCACTTCTTCTATTCTCTTAGGATGACTATCCAATAGACTATGCTTTTTTGTCATATTGATGTATTAAAAGTAAAAGACACATTTCTAGCTTCCAAGTAGGCTGATGCAAAGAACAAGCATGTATTCTTTGATGAAACTTTCTCCCCAATATTCCCTGACAAATACCCTTGCCATTGTGTGGGTAAATTTCAATAGCTGTATTTACAGGATATATAAATTTCTCAGGTAAATATAATACAGTTAGGAAAAATCACAGTTTAAATTATGCCTCAACAACTTTCTAGCTGGCATATCACTGTGTAAGTTAAACTTGGGGGCAGCTAGGTGGCGCAGTGGATAAAGCACCGGCCCTGGAGTCAGGAGTACCTGAGTTCAAATCCGACCTCAGACACTTAATAATTACCTAGCTGTGTGGCCTTGGGCCACTTAATCCCATTGCCTTGCAAAAGCCTAATCAACAAAAGTTAAATTCAATGAACTTAGTTTTCTCTCAGTCTAAATTTGGATAGTACAACTTATCTTACTGTGTTTTTATGAAGATCAAATTAGATCAAATTAATTTGATTAAATAAAAGTCTAAAGAGCTTAGAAATTACAAATGTTATAAATTATTATAGATATTTGTATAATGATCAGTGGCGCTCACTTTCCACATTTGAGGGTCAAACTTTGGTTTGTCTCTATGTTGTGGTTATTATAATTTTAATGAATAAACATTGGTCTCAATAGTAGAACAGCTAGTGAATAGAGCACTGCCTTAGGAGTCAGGAGGACAGGAAATCAAATCCAGCCTCAGATACTTGACTCTTCCTAGCTGTGTGACTTGGAGAAAATCACAATCCTGATTACCTTGCATCCAGGGCCATCTCCAGTTGTCCTAACTCATATCTGACCACTGGACACAGATGGCTTTGCTATCTTCACAAATATGGAGTTGAATTCTTTATTGTATTTGTGGACATTTATGAGTACTAAGTCAAATAGTATCATTTCTGAGATATCTTACTGATTCTATACAATATGATAAAACTATGACTTTAATGGGAATTATCTTGACCATCTGATTCTAGATAATAAAAAGTGCTTTGAATATTTCTGAATCTTCTCCCCCACCATGGATTTTGAAGTGTATCTCTCAAGATGGTCAATCTTGTTGAACACGAACATATGGCTTATCTGTTAATTCTTTTTGTGAAATTTAGATTTCTGAATAGTGTTTGACGGTGTTGGTAAAGTGTGCTTTTTAAAATAAAATTTTATTGATTTCTTTTGTTTTTCTATCACCAATGTCTTCTTTCATCATCCCCTCAGAAAAACTAAGCATTTCAAAAAAGTCTGCTGTTACATGCAGTATTCCATATCTATAACCTTCCATCTCTACAAAGAAGCAGAAGGATGTAGGAAAATTGTGGTCTTGACAATTTTGAATTTCTTTTCAAAATGCATTATTTGAAGGAAAGATGATGAGGGCTATTATTGGACCATATTTGAACCCAACAGAATACCAGTAGCACAGTAAATATGGAAAACATTTGTTAAATGACTACTATATACTGTGCTAAGCATTTTACAAATATTTTATTTGATCTGACTGCCATGCAGAAGAATCCCATGAAGATAACTCACAAACTTTTAAATATATCTTAGAATAACCATTTTAAGTACTGGATATGGATGGACTCTGGAATAGAAGTTTTGAATTGTCTACCTGAAGCATTTGAGAGTGGAACTATCCACCTTAGTTTTTCTAACATTAACAAGATCCCAAACTTTTCATAAGAAAAGATATTTTGTTTGGTATAATTAAAGAGGCATGGGGCAGATAGACATGACTATTTATTTGTAGTTTTATTTACTGTATTTATTACCTTGAAAAAGAGATCACCTTAGAAATATAACTAGCATTTATTAAGAACCTAGTATATTCAAGATTGACATAGTGGATAGAAAGCTGAAGCTTGTATTGAATTGGACTTGGGTTCATGCCCCTCCTCTGAAACATACAAATTGTATGACCCTGGTTACTTCATTTTTTTCCTTTTTTGTAGGCACTGAAGATGGCAGATTGCAGACCAGTAGCTGATTTGCATTGGTGAAGGGAGTCTAAGTACTGCTCAAAAATATGTTTAAATATATAAAATATAATATATTGGATTATTAAGGAATCTAATTATGATGCTATAGAGTTATCAAAATAAAAAAAAGAATTCACAATTAAATAGACCCCACAGGTTAAGAGCACTTGCCTTAGGGAATCTCAGAAACAACAATACAATTAGGAAATAAAAAAGAAAATTAAAGCTTATATTATACTAAAGAACCCTCTGGCACACATGCATTATAATTGTCTCAACTGATTTCTGTTATAGTGGGGTGTTGTTATTATTCAGTCATGCCCAACTCTTTATGATACCTTTTTTTTATGTTTTCTTAGCAAGGATATTACCATTTCCTTCTCCCAACTCATTTTACACAGAAGGAGACTAAGGCCTGGATTTTAACTCAATAGACTAATCTTCCTAAATTCAAATCTTATCTCATATATTTACTTGTGTGTGATCCTGGGCAAGTCACTTAGCCCATCCTTGCCAAGAAAACCGCAAAGAGGTTCACAGAGAGTTAAATGTGACAAAAATAACTGAACAAAACCAACAAAAAACCAACCATTACCACCCACCATCATCTGACTGCAGGCCCAGTGTTCCATCTATTGTGTCACCTGTAGTGTATCATAGTGGACAGTGATGGACTCAGAGTCAGAATCCTGCCTACAATATTCTTAGTGAACTTGGGCAAGTTGAACTTCAATTGAACTTCCATGATCCTTTGTTATCTCAGCTATGTGACCCAGTGACTAGAAGGCTGGATCTATAATCAGGAAAATCTGAGGTCAAATCCAGCCTCAGATACTTGATTGACTAGCTGGGTGACTCTGGGCAAATCATTGTAAGAATCTCTACCTCATCATCTGTAAAATGAGAATAATAGCTCCTATCTCTCAGAATTGGTGTGAGAATTAAATGAAATAACATTTGTAAAGCAAATCATCATCTTCACTGTCACAGTTATTATGAGACTCAAAAGGAACCAAGCAAATAATGCTTTACAAACCTTAGATCTCTACACTATTGTCCTCATTATTATTATTGCTATTATTTTTTCCCATAATATAGTTTTATTTAAAAGCCTATGCAGCAGAAAGAGGAAGGGAACCTGGCTAAAATGCTGCTACCATCCAAACAAAAATGTTTTCACAGGCATAGAAATTTAGGAAACATGTCATTTTTAGAGATGTTCCCCTCCCAGTGTATTTTCCCCAGTTTATATGATACTGAAATGCCTGACCTTGGAATGCTGCTCTAGATCTTTCACACCTCCTGCTCTACATTGGACTTTGGTTTCTCCAGCAATAAGTTGCATTGGGGTCCTGTGTACTCTATCAGATGAAGGTTTGGATCATTTTCTTTTTTCCTCAGGATATTCTCTTCACTCCTGCTAATTTGCTCCTAATTGTAGATTTCCATCCTCTGATAGAGCTAGGGTTTGATGATCCCTCTTGGGGATATTAGGTTTTTGGGATGGTTGACTGTTAGCGAGTCTTCTCTTTATCCTGCCCTCTCAGCGTCCCCAAGCTCTGCACTAAGCCTCCTCTAGTCCTTTTGACAGCAGGCAGGGTATGTCTTAATAATTCATGCTTTGTAAATGCTATAACAAAAACCTTTTGAGAGATGCTTAAACCAATTTTCTTCTAACTATATAATAGAATGTTAGGACTACTAGAGTCAGTTGATTTTTTCCCCAGTGGATCAGAACAATTCTTTGGTTTGGTCACATTTGAAATAATGAGTAATGTTTACTAATCCTCATTGTAGTAGAAGGGCCAAACTCACTCAGGTGGTTTAATTGCTGATTAAAAGGACTACTGTTCTTTCCCGAGCTACTCTTGTGCTAAATATTGTTGATTTGAGGAAAAATTCTCAAATCTAAAGTGATTTAATTCCTTTTTATCAATCTCTCTACTTACTTTCATTATTCAGTTGGTCTGATTGGAGAGTTACTGAGTGACTATGTAGCTGGTCTCAGACTATGGCATTACACTCTGTCAATGATCCACCAAGAAAACCAAGCTTCCTTGGGCATCTTGCCATGTTCTCAAATGTTTAGCTGCTGAGTCTCCCTATGCTCCCTTTCCCCTTTGAAGTGGGAACAATAATAGCATCATCATTGTATGTTAGAATATATGGTGTGTGGTATGTGTGGTATGAGTATGATGCTAGACTATTCCATAGCTCCACTCACATCTCTGTGACTCTCTAAAACAACATTACCTTCCCAGGCTACTTTATATATGGTGCCCCATCGGAATGTAAATGTCATGGATTGAAGGATTATGTTTGAAAGGGACAATAATGGTTTCTCTCTCTCTGTCCTGTCCTGGAAGTGACTCAAAGAGATGGTTGGTGTCCAGCGATTTTGAGTATGTGATTTGATTGGAAGTTCAAATATAATTAGAATATTTTTAGAGAGGTAAAAGAGAATTGGTGACACAGGGTTGAGGTAAGACTTAGAAGCCTCAGTCTCATGGAACACACCTGGGGCCACAGAGAGGCAGGTAGAATTATTAACTAAATTTTACCTTATTCTAATATTTTACACAATTGAAAAGAATAACCCAAGAGGTCTAGCCATGTCAGTCTCTTCCTCAATAAAATCCCAGGATTCTGTATTACTTCAGAGAGTAAATGCAAATTTCTCTATTTGGTATTTAAATCTCTTCACAACCTTGATTAAGGCTACCTTTCCAACCTTATCCAAACACTCTCAGAATCAGTTGAACTGAACTTCTTTACACATGAAATTTCATCTCCAAATTTTATTCCTTTATGAATTTGTACTCAATGTCTGGGAAATATTCCTTCTTCATTTCTACTTCTTAGTTTTGCTATTTTTCCATCAATACCCAGATCTTTTCTAATACCCCAGCTGACTGCTAAAGTCTCTTATAATTTTTAGGTTTATTTTGCATATTTTTTATTTGTAAACAGTGTCTTCTTTGACAGACTATGAGCTTTCTGAGGGCAGGTACTATTTTATTTCTATTATTGTATCTCCATGGCCTAGTACAATGCCTGGAATCAGGAGACATTTAATAAATGCAATTTTATTGATGATAATTATTATATAAAAAATGGAATTATTTTGAATGCCTCATAGGAAAAGTTTGAGGAACATCATCTTGGGTATCTGACCAAGAAATAGACCTTTGATTCCTTTAATGCCTTACAAGGACACTTTAATTATAAATACTTCAACAATAAGTTTATCCCTAAAGGTTTTCAACTATTTACACACGTACATAATTTTCATTGAGAGGGCAATACAATTTCACATCAGTGAAGTTGAAATCTGACTTTTGTCCATGTAGCTGGGAGAACTGACATTTCTTCTCTACTGTAAAGTTTACTCAAAAAAGTGGAAGCCCTGTCAAGGCAGCCCTTCTCAGTGAAGGTTAAAGAGACATGGAAAAGGGTCTCAGTCTCTAGTTCAAGAAGATCCTGTCTTAGTTGGGAGTGCAGGGCACAGATAGAAGGTGCAGTAGATAGAGAGGTTGACCTGTAGTTAGGAATACTTATCTTCCTGAGTTTTCAAATCCAATCTCAAACTTACTAGCTATATGACCCTGGCCACTTAGTCATGTCTGCCTTAGTTTCTTCATCTGTAAAATGAATGAGAATGAAATGACAGATCATTCTAGTATCTTTGCCAATAAAATCCCCAAAGAGATCATAAAGAATTGGACGTGACTGAAACAACTAACTGAATCTCATTTAGGGCATAGTAACTTTTTTTTAAAAAAAATCTGTGCTTAAGGGTTTAGACGTTTAATTTACTAGTAACTAATGATGTGATAAAGTAGATTGGCCAACTATGCTAGATTTTATTATATTATTATATTATAGGACAGCTAGGTATCACAGTAGACAGAGTACTAGCCTTGGAATTATGAGGATGGGAGTGCGAATCCAACTTCTGACATTTAACTGTGTGACCTTGGGCAAGTCACTTAGCCCTGATAGCCTTGCATCCAGGGCCATCTTCAGTAGTACTGATTCATATCTGACACTGGACCCAGATGGCTTTGTAGGAGAAAGTAAGGTGAGGCACAGTACCCCTTCTTTCAAATTCAATTCATGTGCTTGTCATGGAATCACCTCCCTGATGTAGTGGTCTTCTTCAAAAATGAAGGACAAACATTATTATTAGGTTTTATTTTGTGCTAACTATGTTACACACCCTAGCCACTGTGTAGTGAAAAGTTTGCTATATTTGGAGTTAAAGTAGGCTCTGCTATTAAATAGTAAATGGTCAAGTTCCTTGGACAAGTAATTTACTATCTCTGTGTCTCAGTCCCTTATCTACCAAATGAGGGGATGACCAGAAGGCCATTGAAATCCTATGATCCATCTTGTGATTTTATGTATTAATATTTTATGAATGTGGTACTATAGATATTATCACCAATTTATAGATGAAGAAATTAAGACTCTAAAAGGTGAGGTCAGTCAATAAAAATTTATTAAGCACCTAGCACTAACAATGTTGGCACTAGAGATGCAGATAGATAAAAATGAGAGTTTCTACCCTCAAGGAGCTTACCATCTCATGTAGATTGAAGTTGCTTGCCTAGAGTTAGCAACTAATAAATGTCAATTGTATTATTTGAATTTAGGTCTTTCTGATTCCATGCTCCATCCACTACACTATGTTACTTCTCATCCACAATTGACATTTATAAACCATAGGGTTTTCAAAGATCTTTACAAACACTATTTCTTTTGACTCTTTTCAAATTTTCTTAGCTTAGATAATGAACTTCATGTGCACTGTTTGTAGATCTAAGGCAATAGTTGTATTACATTTACAATAGCTCCCAGAATCTCAGACATGGAAGGACTCTCACAGTTCAACCCATACCTGATAAGCATCTTTTCTACAACATCCTTGACAAGGTATCTTCATACCTCCACTTATTTTTGAAGACTTCTACTGCAGAGCAATTCAGTACCTCTCAAGATATCTGATTCCACCTGTAGTTACATTTTCTTTGGCAAATCTGCAGATTCTTTTGTTTTGTTTTGTTTTGGAGGCTATCAGGGTAAGCGACTTGCCCAGGGTCACACAATTAGTAAATGTCTGAAATTTTATTTGAATTCATGTCCACCTTACTCCATTGTTAGTGCTCTATTTGCTGGAGTCCTATCAAATGAATGTATAGATATTTCATGCGTTCTGCAAAGTCATTCTCAGTTAAAAATCTTTGGTTCTTTTGCCATACTAGTCCTCCATACTAGTTTTCAGCTTGTCAATGTTATTGTATATATGTGGTGTTTAGGGCTAAAAACAGTATTCTGGATGTGGCCTGACCAGAATTAAGTACAGTAGGACTATCATTGCCTCCATTCTGATATTACATCCCCTTTAATGCAGCCTCGGATTGCATTAATAGTTGTTGACTATGTTAACTATGTTTCATCGTTGGTAGACAGGAAGAAACCTAAAGAGGTCACTTCTAGTTTGTGTCCTTGGGAGTGTAGTCATCTGTAAATCATCATAGAGAAATTAAAATATTATGTTTTCAGGAACTTTTCAAATGAAAAGATTCCATGGTCTGTTTCAATACCATTTTTAAGAATCTAGAATCTTGATTAGAAAGTCATATCTAATCTAAATCTTTTATTTTAGAAACAATGTAATTGATCTGGAATCCGAAAGACATGAATTCAAATTCAATCTTAGTTTTTAGTTTAATAAATCAGTACAAATCACTTAATCTGTCCAAGTGTTAATTGCTTCATCTATAAAATGAGAAAGTTAGTCTCAAAATCTCTACAGTCTCATCCAAATCTAAATCTATGATCCTATGAAAACTCCTTGAGAGTAGGAAGTGACTTTTTTTTGGTATATATTCCCATAGTGCTTTGAATCATCTTAGTGTGATCTAGTAACTGCTTACATTTTTTTCTATTTATACATACAAATATACCATAGTTTAAAGTCATTCCTTGCACCTGATCCCCTAAATTTTATGTCTGTGAATGAATGTGAGAAGATAAATTGCATTGAATATCAAGGATGAAATAGATATAGGAGGAGATTGACTTAGATAGCCTCTGGGAAATTGCATATTGGTTCTAATGACCCCATGTTTCTCCTTGAAACAAAGAACTGTCTTCTTCTCATGATGCTATATGGTTTCAAAATGTGACATATTGCAATCTCTGAAAAATTCAAGTCACTCAAAAGATGGCCCATGGTAGGTATGAATGAAGTGTAAGGTATTGCTAGTGAAGAATGACACAGGAGAAGGGCATGGATAATACTATAAGAGAGATGTTAGGCCCCAGAGAGAAAATAGGCAGTATATGGAGAGAGAGCAAGGGATGACTGATGGACAATCTGCATGTGTCATTGTTATCCACACAGTCATGCTCCATTGGTGTCCACATTAAGGCATCTAGAGGTGTACCATCAACTTAAGTGGGTTATTTTTTGTGAAGGATTTATAGGAGGACTCAAGAGTAAGAAGAGGACTGAAGGGATGCCAATCTTCACCACTAGAAGAAGGACCCACATCACTTCTATAACTTCACAAATCCATCAAAGTTATTGTCTCAGTTAGGTAGTAGACTATTTGAAGGGGAATAAACCTAGATCTGGAAGCAGAGAAGCTATAAAAAACCCTTTTCCCCCAATCTTTTCTGCTTTCTTTTTATTTCCTACATTTCAAATCAGAATAGAAAAATCCCCCAAAGTAGGGTCCTGAAGGCAACTGTTGTACCTCAGGTGTGATCAGTCATCAGAGCAGCTGTCAAGAGGATTTACTTGGTCGAAAAAGGCCATGGCTGTCAGCTGCTCAAGGCTTTTTATGCCAGCAGTTCCACAAAGGACATACCCTGGAGGCTCAAGGGTGTTTATGTATGTGCACAATATAAAGCTATTAGCAACAGTCAGCAACTCTGATTGTTAACAGTTGAGAGCCTCAGGGAAGCAAGGGTGCAAGTGAAAGAAGGCCAGGAAACAGGGCTGCACAACTGAATAATTGCTATCATTAACCCTCCCTAAATGTTTTCAACCCTTCTTTCTCCTCTGCTAGACCATAAAGGATTGGTAAACCTCAGTACTTGAATAACTGTGATAACATCAACAGGGTACTCCCTCCAGTGGCATTGGCTGCAACCTCAGTCTTCCCATCTCATTTTATTTGAGTCTTTATCCATGGTCCTTTCATAAATCCCCTCCAAAATTTTTTTTACTCAACATGAGACTCCCTCTAGGTCAGAGATACTTAGCTTTTTTTTTTAATGTCATGGAAATGGTAGCCTACTAAAGCCAATGGACCTTTCTCAGAATGATGTTTCTGAATGTACAAGATAAAAAAGAGTTCACAACAAAACCAATTAAATATAGTTATCAAACTGCTAAAAAGAAAGTTCACAGACTCTTGGTTAAGACCTGCTTTAGATCTCTTCCTACTGTTTAGGAAGGGGTAACTAAATGACCCTGGAATCAGGAGGATATGAGTTCAAATTAAGATTCAGACACTTGATAATTACTAGTACTGTGAATCTAGGCAAATCATTTATCCCCATTGCCTTGAAAAACTAAACAATGTTTAGGAATTGCATAGGGTAACAGTGAATCTGAAAGCTGTCCTATTCTAATCAGATGGAAACAAATTAAATCTACAAGTACTCATTAAACATCTTTTCTATAGCAGACACTGAGCAGTGAAGCAGGCATTTTATTTCAGCTGTCAGGGAAGAGTCTAAGACTGGTGATCTGAGTCTCTTCTCTTTCCCTTCCCCCATTTACTCCCTGTCCCACTCAATATCTTCTATTTCTGACCACTGGGCCCAGATGGCTCCGGAGGAGAGAGTGAGGCTGATGACTTAGCACACTATCCTTTTAGTCAAATCCATTTCACATACTTGTCATGGCATCACTTCCCTGATGTCATAATCTTTGAGAATGAAGGACAAACATCATCATCATTACCATTTCCAGTTTTCTGAAGAGGGTGATTGTAGATGGAAATGCAATGATTTTTTTTCCTAAGAAACTCATATAGCAGCCTTAAACATTGAGTTCTGCTGCAGTAGTTCTTCAAAAAAATTCTTCCTCTGAGGATGTTGGAATTTATAGCTGAAGCTCCCTTCTTTCTCAAAATCTATGATTCTGTCATTACTCTAATAATTGAGTCTGTATGTTTTGATTCTCTCTCCTTCAGCAACACTAGGCTGTCACATAATTTGTTCACTATTGTGACCTGCTACTCTGTTAGGTAAATGGAATTGTGACTTCTTGTATTGAAATGACAATAAAGCTATACAGAAGTTGAAAGATGTATATCAGTCATAGTGACTTTATTCAGAAGGTCTCTCTTCCATGCTGCTGTTCATGGATCCCAATCTCCAGACTTCCTTGTCCATCTCTTCTACATTCCCACCTTTCATCTTTATAGTTCCTGCTTCAGTCATTCCTATCACATAGACCACAGGATGGCACCATTGTATACTGCCAGACTTGAGTCCAGGATCCCAGACTTGAATACAGGATTAAAATCAAGCTAGGAATCAGGTAAGCTTTCAAATACATCAGAGTCCAGGATGTGCTATTGGAATAATAGAGGTTCTCAGCTCAGAAAATTGAGTCTTGACCATAGACGTTTCATAAATTCACTCAGATTCATGAAATCAGAGCCCAGATGTATAATGACAATTTTATGTCCACAATGATCTGCAACTCATTCAGTGATAGTTTAACGTTAATAAAAGATACTTAATTTTTTTTTATTTTCAATATCTCCTTATGAATGGGAAAAGGAAAAATATACACTAAATAATATTAATACTACTAATAATATTTACCATTTAATTGGTGTTTTTAAGATTTACAAAGCACTTTATATATATCATCTGTTATTATTATCTGAATTTTACAGATGAGGAAACTGAGACAGACAGGATTTATATGACTTGTGTAGAGTCACATAGCTAGTATGTCAGAGACCATATTTAAACTCAGGTCTTCCTTACTCTAAGTCTAGTATTCTACCAACTCTATCCATTTAGATATCTCTAAGTGCAACAAATTTTCTATGCATTGCTATATTAAATAGAAACCTACTGTACAAAAACTCTTGAGAATTTGTGCTTATTTACCCAGAAAAAGGTTGCACAATATAGAGAGTGCTAAGCCAGGAGTCAGAAAAACCTGTGTTCAAATTTGACCTCAGATACTTACTTGTTAGCTATGTGACCCTGGGCAAGTCATTTAACCTTGTTTGTCTTGGTTTCCTCATTTGTAAAATAATCTGGGAAAGGAAATAGTAAACCACTCCCGTAATTTTTCCAAGAAAATTCCAAAAGGGGTCATGAAAATTCAGACACTGAAATGACTGAACAATAACAAATTCAGAGAAAAAATCAATGCATGTTTATAACATCGTAGTTCATTTAAATGTTCTCTTTCTCTCTCATTCCATTTTCACTCTCTCGATCATTTATTTAATCAATTCCTATTACATGAATGAATGATAAACCAGCTATTTTTACCTTCAAAGAGTTTACAATTTTAAGCTGGGGGGGGGAAGACAAGTGTATAAATAATTCAAATAATTAGTATGAAACGAGATAAGATTATTGCATAAGAGTGGGTCAGAGTTCCTTGGAGGATGGAACACTGGCCTTTGGGATCCCTCTATTGTCAAGATTTCATCATAATGAATGTAGAGTAAAGGTTACTAAAAATTCCTGGATTCAAAATTTATTCTCCTGAATTTCTACTCCAAGCCAGTGACTATTTGTTTATGATGTCTGCTCTGCTCCTAGATTTGGCATTTTCTTGATAATGAATGACCTGCTGTTTCTGATTTAGAATGAATTTTCCATCAAGCTCCTGATTATTTTGGTTGGCCTGAGTAATCCTTTCTACTGGCTTTTTCAATCCTGTGGATATTTTTGTACCTGAGCCAAAGCTAGAAGGACAGATCAGAGTTCTATTTTACCTCTAGCATTGCCTTCCTCTCTCTCCATTCCATTTTTCTCTGACGTTTCATCTCTCTAATCCCATCTCTACATTAGTGCAAAAATGATATTTCAGGGGCGGCTAGGTGGTGTAGTGGATAAAGCACTGGCCTTGGAGTCAGGAGTACCTGGGTTCAAATCCGGTCTCAGACACTTAATAATTACCTAGCTGTGTGGCCTTGGGCAAGCCACTTAACCTCATTTGCCTTGCAAAAAAAACCCCTAAAAAAATGATATTTCAAAAGCACAGATCTCTCCCGGCCTCCTTCCTCTGATAGTGAAATTTCTGTGGCTCCCTTTTGCCTCTTAGGAGCAAATGCCAACTTTTCTGTTTGTCAGTTAAAGTCATCCTTCACAATGTAGCTGTAATCTGTCTTTCCAGACCGAGTTCATGTTATTCTCCATCCCCCATCAATCATTCTATCATTTACTTGCTGTTTTAAATATGACAGATTCCTTCCCTTTATGCCTTTATGTGGGTTGTCCTTCATACCTCTGATAACTCACTTCTTAGAACCCCTGAATTTTTTTAAAAAATCAATTTTATTTTTGTAGTTCCAAATTCTCCCACCTTCCAATAAATAAAGCTTATTATGAATAAGTACAAACATCCAAAACTTCTGCATTACCCATGTTCTAAGAGAAAAAGCAAGAAAAAGAAGTAGAAGAAAATATGCTCCAATCTGTATTCTGAATACAGCACTTCTCTTTCTGGAAGTGGATAGCATATTTCATCATGAGTCCTTATTAACTGTGATACTACCAGATATTTTCAAAGCTCAGGTTTAGTACCAGTTCCCATAAGAATGCTATCCTGATTCCTCCAGTTATTAGTGCTTCTGCTATGGACACAACCCCAGATAAATAACATGTATTTTCTTTTACTAACTTATGTACATGTTTCCTCCAAGTAAAACACAAGGGATTGTTTCTTTTTCATTTGTGCAGGACTTAAGAAATGTTCCTTTGTTTTCTTGTTTCTTTAGATTTACTGACTCAGCAACTTTTATAGGAGGGAGAAGGTGATGGTTTCAGTTTATAACTGAAAAATCTGCTCCTTTTTTGCTTTCTTTTTGTCTAGGACAGTTTTGAAAACTGACTTATCCCATTATATTATGGAACTTTTCTTATCTAAAATGTCAAATAACACATGGCTTTGGAAGGAATGATTTTATTTTGGGTTAATCTGAATCAAATTTGACAAAATATTTAATATTTCTTGTGATTTTTAGAATTATAGATTTATAATTGACAGGGATGTTAGAGATCATTTTGTACAGTTCCTTCACATTGAGCAAACTAAGCATCAGAGGTTTTAAGTTAGCATCTAAGCCAAGGGCTTTGGAATCCAGATCCAAATCCAGAGTCCTTTTTATTGTTCCATTGAATCTCAGAACTAGATGGGACTAGTAGTGTTTTTTTTCCTTCTGATGTTCCAGGAATTGGTGATTTGAATATGATTTAGAGTTTTAGATTTGGTTCTTTTCCTACCTTTCTGAATCCTCCTCAGTTTTTTCACCTCTATACCACCTCTCTTAAACATGGATATACTCCAAAGCCTTATGCTCAGCCCACTTCTCTTCACTCTCTATATTTTCTCTCTTGACCATCTCATGAATCCCAGGGAACTAATTTTTAATCTCTAGTCTGATGACTCACAGCTTTACATATACATCTAGTCCTATCCACTTTCTTTTTTTAAACAATTTTTAAAATTTTAGGTTTTTTTTAACAAGGCAATGGGGTTAAGTGACTTGCCCAGGGTCACACAGCTAGGCAATTATTAAGTGTCTGAGGCTGAATTTGAATGCAGGTGCTCCTGAGTCAGGTACCTGACTCCAGGGCCGGTGCTTTATCCACTGTGCCACCTAGCCGCCCCTCCTATCCACTTTCCAGAACTACAGTTCCAGATTAGTAACTGCCTATTGAATACTTCAAACTTGATGTCCAATATATATATATTTCTTAAATTCAAAAGCCTGAGAGAGATTTCATCCTTCCCTCTTGCCCACAACTCTTCTGAAGTGGAGCAGATTTGAAACTAAAAAGTAACTTAGGTTTGAACTCTTAGTGTTATTCCCTAATCCTTACCCTGCATACCACATCAATAGGCAAGTCAAACCTTGTTGCTTCTTATTTCATCACATCTCAAGCATTTGTCCCCATCTTTCCAGTCATCTAGCTGGTACCCTATTTCAATATCTTGGCTAGAATATTGCAATAATTACCTAATCATGTTCACTTCTTCAAGTCTCTTTCTGTTCTCCTCTATCTTCTCCATAGATGACAAAATGATTTTCCCTCCTAAAACATAGGCATGATGATGTTATTCTCTAGGCGTTCCCTATCACATCTAGAATCAAATATGAAGTTTTCTGTTTGGCATTAAACCCCCTCACAACCTACTTTTAAAACCTAATTTCCTATTACATCTTTTCACACACTTCACAGCATAGCCAAACTAGTTTTAATAATGTTTCTGATATATTGTATTTTAGTTTCCAGTGCCTTTACACTGACTTCCCTTATGACTAGAATGAATCTTTCCTCATTCAAATCTTTTAGAATTTCATGTTTTTCATACTTTAACCAAAGATTGTATTGTCATTGCTCACTGTGCAACTTTTAAGGGGATGCTCCCAGGAGCCACACTTTATTTTAAAAAAAATAAGAATTATTTTTCACTATTATCATTAATAAAATTCAATTCAACATTTCAAAAGCCATTCATTAAGCAATTATTATGTATGAGGTACAGAGATAGCACTGAGTAATAAATTGAGACCTGGGGTTGTGATGACCTAGATTCAAATCTTTATTTATTTATTACATTTATTACTGTATGATAATCATTTTACTGTATGGGCATATCATTTATCTCTCTGGGAGTTCCCTAGCATATATAAATATATGAGGTCCTACATGATCAGTGATCAACTTTAATGTAGAAATAGCCAATATTAGGCTAAAAATAATCACTGATCCTTTAGATATGTATAATGCATCATACATATAAAAACTGATATGATCCATGCTCCCAAAGAGCTTTTATTCTATTGGGTGTGAAGGAAGGGGTGTACAATACATAAACAGATAATTATTATGTAAAGTTAGAGTAAGGGAAAACACTAACACTGGTAGAGTTAGTATCTGAAGGGAGTATTGAAATAAGATAAAAATTCTACTGGCAAAAATGAGGAAGTGCATTTTATGGATAGGGTAGTTTGTAGGAATTAGAATGGCAAGTGTTGGGAGAAGACAATTACTCAGTTTGGTTGGGAACAAAGAACATAGGATGAAATAATTGAAATCTTAAAAAATGATGTTATTCACTAATTTTTCCTGAAACTAGATTTCTTGCATCAAATAAGTGGAATACAGTATGGAAAAAGGAGCTTTTGTATCCTTTCTTTAAAATGATACTCTTTGCTTAATTTCTTAGGATTTCATTTAATGATTAAAATTCCAAATTGATCAAATGAAGGGTATCTGGTTTTTAATTTATATAGAATTTGCATTAGACCATGTTACTTGTGAATGGATCACTAATTTTCTTCTTTCTATTGTATCTACTCCCCCACAAAAATAAATAGCAAGGCATAGATATTTCATAGTTAAAATCTGAAAACACTTATTATTAACATTTTTTTTTCAGAAAAGACTAAATTTGATAGAGTATAGAGGAGAGTGCCTCTGGGTTTTGGGAGGAAATGTTTGCAATTTTTGTGTTTGTTAAGTATTTTAAGCCTTTGTAAAAGATAACATGTTAATTGGTTAAATGGAACTGGAGGACTAATCACTGGCAGTTAATAGTGGGAGAAACATATCATAATGAGATTGCTAGGGTTAGAGAAGAAACATCCCTGAGGGGGAGATATAGCTGGATTTGCTCTGAGAGACTAAATCCAGAGTCTTGTTCCACGTGCACATGCATATATATACATATAAAACCGTCACAGATGCCATATATCTCAAGGTCTTTAGCATCTCTGATATGTTATCTCAGAAGATTTGCAAATACATTTGTAAATCAATTGGTAATTTTTTTTCTTTGAAACATCAAAATGATGATATAAATCACAGCCAGAGAGAGGGAGAAGAGTAATCTGGTTCTTGTTTAAAGAATTAAAAAAGTGAAGGGTAGAACCAAAGTCACAAAATTCCCTTTGCTACCAAATAGTCATTAAATAGGAAGGATAGAAATTCTGATCTTAAAGAAAATACCTTGAAATTTTCAGATTTTCAAGTTTGGACAAAAAATTCCAACTTGATCCCTTGCTATTAAAAGGCTATTTTGTTTTTCCTTTGTCCATGAAATAAGTTTCATCAGGAGAGCTTAGTTCAATTATTGAGTGGTAATGGTACGTGGATTGAGGTGTAGGGACTGGAATCTCAAATTAGCATTCATGGGGGTGATAGAATAATGACACTGATATAGCCAAAGCCACCATAAAGACCTTTGGGTTTTGGTTTGACTTCACAATAAATAAAGACAAATTGGAACCTCTTCCCCCTAAACAGTTCCTGTAAAAAAGAAGCCACGTCACAATTTCAATTTAGATGAGCCCAGAACTCAATTAAATACTTGGGATTTGGGAGGGTTCCCAAGTCTACAGAAACTCCCAGCTCTTAACAACATTCTTTATTGCAATGTGTAGAAAAGGATTTAGGAAAGTGGATTGCCTCTCCTTGCTGGGTGAGATTGGCCAGCTAAGAATATATATGTGAGAGGAATTTATCCATTTTATGATAATGACATTAAAATAAATGAAATAGAAAAGAATCCTATGTGAGATGATCCTGGTTAATTTTTTTTAAAGAAACAAATTACAAGAAAAGATGCTAGAGGCAAAAGAATCAGTAGCAATTGAGATATAAGGGAGAAAAATATATGGCAAAGTAGTATGAGAGTTTGGGACATATATTATGAGACAGAAAAGTGAAATAGAGTAGTTGCCAAATACTAGTATGAATAAATTAAAAAAACAACAAAGGGATAAATCTTTTTAAAAAATTTGATTCCTCACAGGGAACTATTGGGACAGAATGTTAGATGATTTTGTTTTACTGGGAGTTTTTGTTCATTGTATTTCTTCATTACAAGGCAGGGTTTAATATGGAAGAGAAGAGAAGGGAATAGAAATGATCATAATGTGGGAAAAAACTGTTTCAATAAAACTTAGTTTAAAATAAGAAAAAAATAAAATGTCTCAGGAATCTTAAGTATTACTATAAGACCACCTCCCCATCTGCAGCTCACACTGCTTGCTATAACTTGACATGTTAATAATACAAATGAGATACAAACTGCTTCAGAATTTCCCAGTGTCCAGTTTTTCAGACACAAATTGAATCAGTCTAGTATTAGGTAAAATAGGAAATAGTTCAAATAGAACATGTGTATTGAATGCAGGTGCATGATTCAGTTGACAATTCATTGTGTGATATTTTGTGACATCTCTTTAAAGATTCAATTTGATTCATTCAACATATATTAAGAATGACTGGTATAGTCCAGGCATTGTCCTAGGTGCTGCAAAAGCAAAACAATTCCTAGAGGAGATTCCCAGTCCCGTGGGGCTCCACTGGGGAAACAATATATGCACTCTAGTGGTACTCTACTAAATGTGTAACACTTGACTCTACAAAATGTCCATGCTGTACTTTTAAGCTGAACCTGCCTTATTAACATTGTCTCCATCACTTCTAAAAGTTTAAACAAATGACAAAACAAGTCAAGTTCTGATTTTTACCCCTTACTGATTTCTGAAATGTAAATGCTTACAGTGAAAAATTTAACAGTAGGTCAGTATACCCTTGTTATGTGGAGGATAAATTACATAATTTTATATATTATTATAAATGATAAATTAATAACAATTACAGAGAAATATAAATTAATTAGGTGGGGGCATAAAGATCATCATTAAAATTTGTGGCCCTGAATAAGTTCCTTTAACTTCTCAGTGTTTCAGGTAGACTACAGATTACAGCAGTATTATCAGTGTGCACCAGAGGATGGATTCTCCACACTTGAGAATACTTAAAGTGGTGAAATCAAAATTTAAACCTGATCCCAAAATTCACCTGTTTGTGAATTTGAAGGGACAGGCACAGGCCAAGTCTTCATTAATCAAGTGAAAAAGATAACAGATGTTATATAGATGGTGTGTATTCTCAAGACTCTGTATGTGTATAATGTATTTGTGTGTGTGAAATATTCATATTAAAGTATAAGAGTACTGATATTATCAGTGTGCACTAGAGGATGGATTCTCCACACTTGAGAATACTTAAAGTGGTTAAATCAAAATTTAAACCTGATCCCAAAATTCACCTGTTTGTGAATTTGAAGGGACAGGCACAGGCCAAGTCTTCATTAATCAAGTGAAAAAGATAACAGATGTTATATTGATGGTGTGTATCTCAAGACTCTGTATGTGTATAATGTATTTGTGTGTGTGAAATATTCATATTAAAGTATAAGAGTACTGATATTATCAGTGTGCACTAGAGGATGGATTCTCCACACTTGAGAATACTTAAAGTGGTTAAATCAAAATTTAAACCTGATCCCAAAATTCACCTGTTTGTGAATTTGAAGGGACAGGCACAGGCCAAGTCTTCATTAATCAAGTGAAAAAGATAACAGATGTTATATTGATGGTGTGTATCTCAAGACTCTGTATGTGTATAATGTATTTGTGTGTGTGAAATATTCATATTAAAGTATAAGAGTACTGACTGCAAACTGAAACAGACTGGAGACATCACTGAGTCATTAGACTCAGTGCAAATGAGGACTGAGATGCTAAGTGACTTGCCCAGGATCACTCAACTCCTAAGTATTTGACGTCAGACTTAAACCTAAGTCTTGTGTGGTACTTAATCCTCTACTGGAATCCAACATAAGTCCCATGGACCACATGTGAAATAAAATGGTGAAACATTTAACAAAGATAATTTTAAAATATAATAAAATGCAGATAACATTACATTAAAAACCTAAGTCAGCATGTGGCTCTCAGGGATTCTTGTGTTTAGTTTAGTGGACCCTCTATTCCTATTGAGGTTTGATATCACTGCTTTATACTGTTTCCTTTTCTTATCTCTCTCCCTCCCCCAGATAATGTTGTTGTTCAGTTGTTTCAGTCATGTCCAACATCTTGTGATATCATATTGGAGTTTTTTTGGCGAATGTAATATAATGGTTTGCCATTTCCTTCCCAACTCATTTTACAGATGAGGAAGAGGCAAACAGGGTTAAGTGACTTGTCCAAGCTCACCTAGCTAGTAAGTGTCTGAGACTGGATTTGAACTCAGAAAGATGAGTCTGTCCACCTAGTTCCCTAAATCTAAGTGGCAGGACTTGGCTAAACACCAATTTGTTACAAATAAATTTTAAAATCTTTATAAGACACTAAGTCGTCTTTAGGGTTGTTAGAGAGGATTTTTCTTTTCATAATTTATACAAAACATAAGCAAATGAGATGGAAAAAATGAGAAACAGATCTTCCCTCTCCATTTCATAACAAAAACAAATCAGATAATATTTTAAGATAGAAAGTTAAAGATAGAACAAAAATAAATCAGAATATAAAACCCAAAACTCTGAAATATTTCCCATTGAATGCAAAAATGAAACTGGGAATATTAGGCAATAATAATAGCCATACCAGTGTGTGTCTTAGTAAAAGATTGGAATGGAGAACACTGTGAAGTTGGAGATAAGTTTTTACTGGGATACAACTGGGATGTTGTAGTACTTGAAAGTCAAAGCACTAATTGATTTATCAATTAGAGAAGAGGGGAATACAGAAGAGACCAAACTAATATAGGGTGATGGGGCAGAGGCAATCCAGGTTCATTTTCCTTAGTATTAACTCAGTTTACTCAGGATCATTGATCATTCATTAATTCATTTATTCAAGAAGTTTTCATCATAGCCATGTGGATAGCCATGTTCTAGGCAATATGATTTTTTACACCTGAGTTTAGAGACAAAAATAGCAATTCCATTGGTGATGAGCTACCTAATCAATGGAATTATACAGCTACATTTAATCTTCATGTTCCATTTGCATTGCTCTCTGGTTTACTTGGCAATTACCATTCTTACTAATGTTGCTTCTGAAAAGCTGGACACTGGAGGATATTCTCAAATGTTCACCATTTCCTCAGGTGCTATTAATAACCTGTTGGAAAATCAGAAGCAGCAAGTCACTCTATTTCCCCTGGGAATATACCAGATTTAGGTAGATAGGGAAAGGAGAGTATTGCTGAGAGGAAGAAAGAAGAGAGTTAGAATGGAAAGCATTTGGAAACTTCAGATCAGTCTGTTGGATGAGAGTACAGGTCTAGTTTGGAGTAAAGGTCCTTTAGAGGTCAATTATAAGGCCAATTGAATAAAAAATGGACTGGATGATATTTTAGGCACTTTCCCACTCTAAATTCTATAATTCTATGAATAATGCTTAAATTTAGCAGATAGCAGGAATTTCTTTGGTCAGACTAGGAGAAAGAAGGGAGCAGGAAAAAGCCACATGCTTGAGTAATTGAAAGCTACATTGGACAAAGCACTCTGAAATATAATTTGTTCCTGGTCTTCAGGGAATGGATAAAATGATCTAATAGGTCTTTTCCATCTCTGCTTTCTATGACCCCGAGCTGTTAACATCACTTTTCCTCGTTATGTCAAAATGAATTGCCTATTTACCACTGAACTCCAGAAAGGGTTTTTTCCCTTCCTGGGGAAGATAAAAACTGAAATTTGCTACCTGCACTTCAATTCACCTTAATCAATGTGTCAAAGAGTCATTCTATTCCTGATAATATTATTTCCTGAGACCTTTTTGTGCTGGCATGAAACCCCTATTCCGTTCATATACATGGGAAAGCTGATAAACTTGGGTTCTGGGAAAATGCTCATTCTTCACTGTCAAGACAAAGCCCCCAATAATTTCGGGAGAAATTCTCCAAAGAAATGATAATGTGATGTACAAAATTGCAAACAAAATGAAATGAAATGGCCTTTAAATCTTTAGTAGTCTACACATGCAGACCATTTATTATCAGCTGAATCGGCTCAGGCTGGCTCACCATGACAATAAAATACTGAGAAACGTGGAGGTGGGAGGGCTTCATTTATATGCTGCTATATTGCATAAATTCTCCCTTTTTTTTTGAAAGGAAGACAGACACAAAAAGGAAAAGACACCATGTAAATTTCTCACCAAGGAGTAAGTGGTGCTCTTTGGATGTATGTGAGAAACATTTCTATCACTAAAAAATAGTTGGAAAATGGCCTAATTTGTAATTTAGAAAGAAAATAGATCATTGTTTCTTTCACAGACTTGATTAAATGAGGTAATAAATCATATAGCTGATATATGCCAGGCATCTGCCAGGGCAAGAGTTGGCAAAGAAAGTGACAAATAAAGAGTCACCAAACAGTAGGAGTTTTATAGGCTGTCACAAAAGTGACAAGTCATGATAAAGGGCAGCATTATGTCTCCTTTACTGATAGTCCATAAACAAATACTCTATTGCAATTCTTTTGTTTGGCCCTCTTTATCTTCATTTAGAATGGGAGGCATCTTTCCCAGGAGGGACAGAGAGGAATTTGATTTTTTTTTCTGCTAATTAAATGCTCTCCCCACAAGACTCAGGCTTTATCATATTCTTTGAAGCAGGATAGTACAACTAGGCAATTTGCTATAAACTCCCATAATGCCTAGAACTCATTTTATTGTAGTATTTAAACAGTGTTTGCCTCTCTACTGTGGACCTTATTTTATCTACTGGATCCTCTAGTAGCATCCACACATTATATGTAGGATGACTTACTCATAAAATCAGATTTAAGTCAGTGCATATAAAATGCCAAACATTAGTGTGCTACATGAATACTAGTTGTCACCTGGATCATCACCATAACCATGATTATCTTGTACTTTTCATCTTTTTTTAATGGAGTTCAAGTACAAATATAGTTATTCCTTATACATAGATGCATCGTTCTGGTTGGCATAAGAAATTAAATGGGAATTTTTGTGAAAACTGCAGATGACATGCAAAGGCCAGTAGAAGACACAGAGCCTATGACCAATACTTAACTTATGCAATAAAGTACAGTAAACACCCAATAAAAGAAAAAGAAAAAAAAATATTCTTCTCTGGTATGAAGGGAGGGCCAAAAAATTTTATATGTACTTTTCAAATTGTACAGTTGCCATATCCCAAGCCCTGAGATGCAGAAGGGAAAACTGTGGTCTAGGACCAAATTACTATCATATTCCTCTTATTTTATATTTAACATCATTCAAACTACTGCACAAGTTAATAAAAATGACATTTTAAAAATGTGGAATCAAAGCATTAGATTGTAACCTCATTTTTTATAGATATATTGAAATCATCTTTGCAACATCCAAAGTAAGTAGATGGGATGGTTTCTAATGATATGTTGCAATTTTCTATTATTTTCATATAATTTTCATATAATTTTAGATTATAAATGACCAGTGAGTCTAAACTTCTTAAGAATAACTTTTCTGTAGGTTCAGGTAGGAGAGGAAGGACAATGACCTGGTTCTGATTTGTCATCCTAAATACCTTCACTTCCACAAATCAAACTTTTGGTGATTCTTTTACTATACCATAGACATGTCCTATGATCCATCCAGATGTAAGCCACTTTTGGTTCTATTTGACAAATTCAGGGATACATACCTACTATCTGACTTGACTATTATTAGGTGTAATGGTGTTTGTTCATTCCATTGGCTTTCTTATCATGTGCTCTAAAAATGTCTGTCAATACTCCTCTTCATTCTAGTATGAAAATAACAATCTTTCTCTAACACCATTGGGATTCTGGAACCTATTGATTTGATGTATTGAATGAATTTTTATCAAGATACTATCCAAAATTATGACCCATTTTATTATTCTTAAGGCATACATTAGAGTAACTAGATGGCTCAGTGGATGGAGTACCAGACCTTAATTTAAGAAGACCTGAAATCATATCTGACTTGGATGAAATTATGACACTCAACTGGACAAGTCACTCAAACATATTTGCCTCAGTTTCCTCATCTGCAAAAGGGTCTGATGAAAGAAAGGGCAAATCACTCCAGTATCTTTGCTAAGAAAACTCCAAAAGGGGTCACTAAGAGTCAGACCATGATTGAAATGACTGAACAATAAAGTCAGACATTAAGAATAATATTTCTTAAGAGATGGGAGGCAGGAAAGTTGGGTGGCACAGTGAATAGAGCACTGGCCCTGGAGTCTGGAGGACCTGAATTCAAATCTGAACTCAGACATTTAATAATTACCTAGTTATTGGACAAGTCACTTAACTCACAAAAACAACAACAAAAGAGATAATAGCTTTAAGTTGTGCCTCCTATAAAGTTCTCATTCCATAATCAGTTTTTTCATTCTTAAAATGGCAATAATAACAGTGCCTACTCTGTGGGGTTGACATGAGAGTCAAATGAACTAATATTTACAAAATGGCATGTAGTAAGTGCTATTTAAATGTTAGCTATTATTATTATTATTAATTTTATTAAGCTTTTACTTTGGAAAAAAATCACCACACCTCTATTTTCTATTCCATATAAATAAAAAAGGCATGTATAAATTTATGTAGCTTCATCCTTTGAGGACTTTCTAATATTAAAAAAGATAGTTTTATTTATAATAGTTTATAAAAATCATTCAGTGCATAAAAATTCTACCTACCCTTCAAAATATATGTAGGTTCCCAAGGCACTTACAATCTAGGCCTACCATTTCTTTAGTTTTCTTTTCTACTTTAGTGCAATTCTCCTTTTTCCTCTTTTGCTAAATTAATGCTTATTTTGTTATTTTAGTTCAGGATAAAAAAAAATTTAAAGATTCTTTTGATCCCCATTTTTGGAGGTTAGCAAGCTTTGGAACAAAAAATTAGAGTCTCTTTTTTGAATATTAATTACACCCATATTGAAAGAATACCTAACATTGTTCAAAGCATTGTACTAGACGAAATAATTAATGCAAAGATGTTTAAAATATATAGCTTCCCTCAAAATCTTCTTATCTAAGAACACTAAAATGGGCTTTTTTTATCCTGATGAACAATATGATATATGTACCAAATAAGAACAACAAAAAGTCAGGAGTTAAGAACATTAGGAGTTAAGATAGGGAGTGACTGTAGTTAGTCAAAGTGAATTAGCTGTAGCCTATCTTTCCTCTTTAATTCTCTTCACTCATTTCAATCAGTGACCTCCTCCTCAGGTCCCATATATATGACATTTCATTCCTTGTTTCTATAACTTTGGCCAGACTATGATCATGCTGGGAATATGCTCCCTTCTTAATCTATCTCCTGCTTCCCTCAATTCCTTCTAAGTTCATTTCAAAAGCTAGCTTCTGAGTTAGGTCCTTTCTGGTCCCACACATTCTGGCTATTAGTGCATCCTCCCAATTTCCAACAAATCACCTTAAATCTATTTGTATATATATGTATATAGTTCCTGGATCAAATATAAGTTTGTAAGTTCATTGAGGGAAAGGACTATTTAATTTTTTTCAGTCTTTGAATTTCCATTGTCCAACACAATCTGGCACATAGTATTTAATAAATTCTTGTTGATTAAAGAAGTGGTTGTGCAATCAACATTGTCCAGTCAATGGAGGTCACAGTAGAAGAATAATAGAATATAAGTTTGTAAAGGAGATTTGGGGCAACATTTTTCAAGGGCTTGAAAAATAATCTGTTTTTTCTCCATGCAGACACATAGATGTTTACTTGGAAGAGGAGAGGTGAGATGAAAGTTAGGTTTTAGAAAAACTAATCTGGAGATAAGAGTTCACGAAAGCTATGGTTTTCAGAAATCAAGGTATAAAGTTATAAAAGGTCTGAGTTGGAGGGGAAAGGGGAGCAGTGAAAATTAAAATAAAGACTTGAATTGGAGAGAGATTGTGAAAGATGAATTGATAAGAGATAGGGAGAAGACTATAAAGTCTTATTTGAGATATGTAAAGTTAAGAGGTATAAAAAACTAGTGAAAGGTTGTCATTGGTTAAAGACAACAAAGAAAAGAAAAAAAAAGAAAGCATGACCAGATAATAGCTATACTGTTAATTTCCTAGGAAATAATTTTTTAGTTTCTCATTTCCAAATATTAATTTTCAAATATTAAATTAAGTTCCTCACTTTCAAATATTAAATAATTATTTATTGAAGTGAGAGTTTTCCTTGTTCTAACCCCTTTTTCTCTTTTGTAGAAGACCCTAGTTGGAATTTTCCTTTTGTTTTCTTTTCTCTATTTTCTATGAATTTTGCTTGGTCTAGAGAGCTGGCCAAAGGATAGTTTAAATTGTGATGAAAAACTATGAATTATTTCATTCAGTCCTGTATTTCCCAATCCCTAGTTTAGGAGTCAGGGTAAATAAGAGGTATTGTGTATATTTTTATATTTGTATGCATGCATTATATATATATAATATATATGTGCAGAGCTGAAATAATCATTGCAGAATGTACCTTGCTCATTTTTTGTGGCCAAATTTATAATTTTATGTTATTTAAATTAAACAAGTGATCCTAATGTTTCTATTTATTATATTATAGAGATAAAAAAGTGAAAAAAGCCAGTTCTAACCTTAAAGCAGGTTATAGTTTATAACATACATATGTATGTGTATTATATATATATATATATATCTGTACACACATATATGTATATGTGTGTGAATGTGTGTCTGCATATGTAATAAGAATTAAACAGATTGTGATATAGGCTATAGATTTATTTATTTTTTTAAATTTTTAAAAATTTTAAATTTTTTTTCAGTTTTTGCAAGGCAATGGGGTTAAGTGGCTTGCCCAAGGCCACACAGCTAGGTAGTTATTAAGTGTCCGAGGCCAGATTTGAAGTGAATTGAATTGAATTGAATTGAAACCATCATTTTGCAGATGTGGAAACTAAGGTCTACCTAGGTTGACTTGTCCAATGTCACATAGCTAGTAAGTACCAAAATTGGGATGTGAATCTATTTTCTGGAGTATGTAGGATGAAGGCATAATGTCATAGGGGTGGAAAAAAGGGTTGCATTGTATGGAGGAGAAAGAGGCTTGGAAAGGGTGCTAAATAGCAAGAAGATTTAGGATAGCTACTAAGAGATAAGAGAATGATGTGATTGGGATGAACCTGTTTGTAGCGTTATATTGTTGCAAAGAAGTAAGAATTCTGGGGCAGCTAGGTGGCGCAGTGGATAGAGCGTAGGCTCTGGAGTCAGGAGTACCTGGGTTCAAATCTGGTCTCGGACACTTAATAACTACCTAGCTGTGTGGCCTTGGGCAAGCCACTTAACCCCATTGCCTAGCAAAAACCTAAAAAAAAAAAAAGAAGTAAGAATTCTCATTGTCTTGGTTACTGTTTTGTTTCAATTATTTCATTAAAACAAGCATTTATTAAATATCTACTATGTTTCGAGAATGATGATAGGAACTGGAGGAGACACATTTAGCTGGAAGAGACATGTTTATCTAACATGGTTCCTGCTATCATACAACTTCAAGGTTGATAGGGGGATGATACAAACAAAGATTTTTTTTTGTTTGCATGTTTGTTTTTTTTTGCAAGGCAATGGAGTTAAGTGACTTGCCCAACCTGGATAATTAAGTATCTGTGGCCGAATTTGAACTCAGGTCCTCCTGATTCCAGGGCTGGTACTCCATCTACTGTGCCACCAAGCTACCCCATAGATGATCTTAATATTATATAAGAGTATTTTTTCCTCCTATCACAGGCCATCTGTGCCCTGGCCATGCTTTGCCCTTCTGCCCTGTCTTTCTTTCTGGAACTTCTCTATACATAGACCCTTTTAATTTTGGATTTGTTGAATCAGAAAATCCAGTTTCCTTGCTAAAAGCACTCCCCATGACATTAGGCATGGAAATCCAATGATAGATGAGACATTGACTTTATAGTACAGATGCCCAATTTCCTGGTATCAGACATAACTTGATTCCTGAGTTTCATGGAGGCAAGGAGTAAAGAGAGATTCAGGAGTTCTATCCACTAAACTGGAAAGAGTTGGGTATACCTTTCTGCCTAATCCTAGGAGCAGCGTCATTCTCAAACTATCTTAGACTCCCTCTTCCTGCAAAGCCCTGGAAGATACCATTGAAGGATGTATCTTGATAGCTTTGCTTGATTCTTTTCCTTGATCTTTTCCATCCCACTTTGGAGAAGTCATTCCCAGGAGCAATAACAAGGTCTGCTTTACTGCTCTAGTTTTAGAGGCATTAACAGCTGCTTCAAGTTGGGACGTCCTTCATTTTCTTGTCCTGGCTCCCATTTCTTTAGGTGTCCATGTAATCTTCCATTTTGTCCCCTTTTTTAATCACATCATAAAAAAGTTTATTGTTTTTAGAATTGTCAGCCATATATTCTCCTATAAAGTCCCTTTAAATCCTAGCAAAGAATTCTAATATATGAAATACATAATGTCTATGATTAGAGATTCAAGATAAATTATTATGAAAGCTTGGAATGGAAGGTCATAATCAAAACTAATATCACTGAAGGAATGAGTAGGACAGGGTTAGCTCAGGTAGTAAAGTTCCCTATTTGTGGTCACAGCTACCTATGATTGACCAAGAATGTCCTGAACTTCTTCCTTTAAATTAGTTACTGATCTCTGCCTAAGTATTGAGTTATGGTTGTAGTAATCACAATTAGATTCAGTTGTAGTTCATGGACTGTGATAAAACTGTCCATAGAAAGCTTGGGATTCTTTTTATATCTTCATTTAGTTCTGACCTAAGGATGGGTATTTAACATGTGATGTTAATCTCCCCACTTTCCCCTTTTATATCCCTTCTCTAAAGCATCCCTAGGTTATAACTTCAGAGGATTACTGTTGATGTAATGCCTCTTGTGTCTTGGCAGAGAGTGGTGGAATGAAATTGAGAATGAGGTATTCATTTTCAGATAGGAGAAATATCTGAAGTGTGCTATAGTGTCAGTTTGTTTTGCTTGACTATATTTGTTTCAAGGGAGGGTTCTAACATGTGTGTCTATAGGATGAGGAATCATTTGGAAATGATGAGAGATGGAACATAAAGGGAGCATCAATAAAACCTTTTTAAAAAAATAGATTTGTGTGAAGAAGTTTTTGTTTCACTACTGCGAAGAAAGAAGTGAAAGAATAACTTCTCCCATTACCTTCTCAATGAAACAAAAATCATTCAGTGGGTTGGCTGGGGGGTTGGCAAATTTTAAGAATTTACTGTTTCATATACATACACACACACACACACACACACACACACATGCATTTCAGATACCTAGAAATCCCTTACTTTTTAAAATGTTTTAATTACAGGGATCAAAAGAGTCTGAAATAAGAATAAAGAAAAATATTTCTAGCAGCAAAAAGGAATAAAAATATAATTATTCCTTTTGGAATTTGGTCTGGAGTTTAAGGCTTGAAAAACTATACAGAACACTGTGTATATAATTCTAAGAGAGCAATTCAGCATTCGAAAATCATTTGTTTGGCTAATTTGGTTGAAACGGATTCTTTTTTTTTTTCATAGAGTAGCCCAGATGGAAGGCACCCAGCCTGGAGGGAGATAGAATGAAGTATCATTTTTAACTAATCTATTTCTGGGACACTAGGTTTTTAAGAAAGTCCAAAAATATTATTTCTAATTCTGAATCAAAATTATGGACATTTTAAGGACAAATAAGGATACTTTTTCCAGTTAAACTTCTAGAATTCCAGGATAACATAAGTTCCTTGAAGGGAAGGATTGTCTTTGTCTCCTTAGTACCAAAACCCATATCTGGAGATAAGAATGTTAAAAGTGGACTCACAGGAGATTCAAATCTCCATCCTGTCACTTGCTAGTCATGCTTTATCTTTGCCAAATCATGCTATTTCTCTGGGTTTCAGTTTCCTCTAGTATAAAACAAAAGATAACCATGAAGATACTTTCCAGATGTAAATCTATGACCCCATGATTTGAACTATGAATCTTTTTATTCATTAGACAATAGGAAACCTCATGATGGTGATGAGGTTATCCATATTTATTCAGAAGTAGCCATATTGGTTATCTTTATACTTAATAGTTTAAGATATTTCTCTTAATGACTAAAGGACCCCTTATCTTCAAAGGAAAAGAGAAGAAATGACATGCCCTCCATCTGCCATTTAATATGCATGTGACCTTGAACAAGTTACTTAACTTTCCTTGGGTCTCATTTTTCCATTCTGTAAAATCAGGAGGTTGGGTTGGATGACTTCTGAGATCCCTTCTAGTTCCAAATCTATAATCCTAGGATTGAATAATAAATCCAACCTAGAGGAAATGTAAAACTCATGGAATAAAATTCCCAACCCACCCTATCATATGATTAGTGATGATGAATGTCCTCAAGGCAGAGCTTCATGATTCTGCATTTCTTTCAAGAAATCTATTAAGGGCTTTTGTAGGACTCTGTGGAATGGTAAGAATTGATTCAACTCTAGTATCCATTCCTAACCTAAATGACAGGTTTACATCCACCTTTCCTATGAGCACCTTCCATTCTTCTTCTGTTTCTGCAGCAGATTTGCCTGATAAATTTAGGTTGGATATTCACCAGATACTGTGTTTAATTTTCCAAGCTAATGCAGTACTGTCATGAAACAATGAGAGGTTAATTTTGGAATCAATCCCTGAATCAAGAGGTCTGTGGTCTGAATTCCTGCTCTTAAGAACAATTGTACTTAAACTCAGATGCTGAGAAATCAGCTTCACAATCTCCCTTGGCCGCTGCATTTAAATATATCTTGGCTTCAATTTGGAAGCTCTTTCTTACTTCGAACTTGTCTCTCCTCCTCTGGTGTTATCCTTTTCCCTTTTATACTGTCTCTCAGAATGGATACTCATTACCTTTGCATATAAGCTTGAAGTCTTATTAAGTCTCCTTTCCTTCTCTGCTTTCCTATGCTAAATAAATCCAGTTCAAATAAGATAATGTATGCAAAATACTTTGAACAGCATAAAGCATTATACCTTTGGAGACATTTTTCTTGCCATGCTTGCAAAGTTAGTTCTGATCCATCTTACAGTGGTGTACTTTGTTTTTTTCTTCCTTAAATGAATTACCATGCCCTTGTCTTTCTCCTCTTTATGTTTACCCAGTTCTTCACTATGTAGAGGTCACCGTGTATTTTAATGAGGATGATTCTTCTTTTCAAAACAAGAAAGTATACGAAAAATTATGCACTCAAGACTTACAGCCTCATCTCTTGGGGAAATAATGACTGTAATGGGGGTGGAGTGGAAGGGGGAAGGGTGAAGTTACACTGTCAGGGCTGAGGGAAAGGCAGAATCGGGTCATAGAGCACACATTTAGAGCTAAAATGAACTTTAGGAATCCTCCCATTTTTTCTAATAGACCTAGAAAGAATACTTTGCCCAAGGATACACATTTTAGTATGTTGTTTAGCACATAGTTTCATTCAGGGGAAATATTATTTCCTAGTTTGTTTTTTGTATGCCCAGCATTTTAGAATATCTAGAACATAGTAGGAGATTAATAAATGTTTTATGATTAATAAGGAAGAAACCTGGAATTTGAATCCAGGGTCTTTGACTACAAGTCTAGTACTCTATTATAAAAGGAAGACTTGTTTTTTTGAATATATTTGAATTTGAATTTAGGTTTTCAGAAATAAGGATCTTTAATAGGAAACATTTTTAAGAATGGTAATTTTTTTTTGCAGAGCCAGGAGTATGTTGAATTAAAATTCTCTTTTTTCTTTCTAACTCTTGGAATATCAGTTGCTTGAATGACAGGACCCCAGAAGAGACAAGTAAATCACTAAAAGTGTAATGATGCATTGTCAGGTTTTGCAGACACCGGTAAGTCTATCCCAGAGCTTCCACACAGGTGTTCTTTCAAAGAACTTTATTTTCCACCCTTCTTTGAATACAAGTTGGAGTTGGGTATCTAGAGAAAGTCAAAATCACTGCTTGGGGGGCACATATACCTTGTTTTGTTTCTGTGCTCTTTTTGGTAAGTGGTCAATCTCTTTTTCTCAAGTCTCAACCAACCAACTAGCCAACAGACATTAATTTTGCGTCTACTAATTTTATGAACTGGACTGTATGCTAGGGATCAGGTATGTAAAGAGATAAACAGAAGTTTTAATCCTCAAGTAAGTAAACATTCACTCAGAGAGACAACATGCAAATAAATAAGTGTATGTAATACATAAATAAGACAGATACAAAGTAATCTTGGTTTAGAAGACACAAGCAGTTGAGGGGACTGTCCCATGGGATGGATGTCATTAAGAACTTGAATTCTTTCAGGACCCTGACTTTGCCAAATTACTTTTTTCTCAGTCTATAAAATGAGGAGGCAAGACTAGCTGATCTCTAAGCTCCTTTCTAGTTCTAACATCTTATGATTTAATGTTTAACAACTAGTCAAAATAATTGTGTTTTTCCTGATTTTAAGCACAATAAAACAGTGAAAGAGTATTAATGAAAGAGCCAAAAGTTTAGTCTGAAAATAGAAATTTCCTTGAATCTTTCAAAGGAGTCACTGATGGGGGGGGTGATGTACTGTAACTTCTCAGTCATCTGAGATCTCTTAAGATTTCTTCTGGAATTTCTAAGTATCCTTAGAAAGCATTTCTCCTTTCTTTGAATAAAATAAACATATTCTGAAAAAAAAATTCACAACATACTCTGATTCTCCCAGATTTTTATGATTCTAATTTGTGTTGTCAGGAAAGATGACTAAGTTAAAAGCTCAAATATCAATGTGATCCACGGATCATTAATTAATCTTTCGGCATACTAAATTGCCTTTTAATTAGCCTTTTATCTCTATCCCATTCAAGCATGCTGGAGATAGCAGGATGTAGTGGAAAGCATAGTGACCCAGGAATCAGGAGTCCAAACCTACTACCTAGGTATATTATCCTGGGAAAATTACTTTCTCTATATGCCTCAGTTTTTCTCCCCTGAAAATGAAGGGAAGTATTAGACTCAATTATCTTTTAAGGTTCTTTCCTGTTCTGATAGTCTATGAGAATTCGGTCTGACAAAATAATTTATTGCTGTCAGTCTAGGCTTTCCTTTTTTTCATCAGATTACAGAAAGGAACAGTAGTGTAAGATAAAGAGGAATAAAAAAGATTGAGGTTAGATAAAGACCTTGCCTATTGAACTAACATTTTTCATGCTGTTTACTGTGATCAGTTTTCTCTGTAAATTCTTATATTGTCAGAAAAAAGCTGAGACCTTTTATTGACTGTGTAGAATTAAAATATTCATTCTATTTCTACCTGGTTAAGTTTCTTAGGCTCAGGGATGGCAAAAGCAGCCCCTTAAGACCTAAAAGATTCTCCAGGTACAGCAAAGGACAGTTATGCAGGCCTTGTTCATCTTGCCTTGCAAACTAGACCTTATTTGTATTTTGATGCATTGGTTCTGGTCTGCTGACTGTACTCATCAGCTTCCTGTTTTGACAGAAGTCTCCTCTTACCTTGGACTCAGTCTTTCTGTCCCCTGGTTCTGGCTTCCTAGAATTTATTTAAAATAAATTCATGTTTCTCGACTGGATTTTATTGTGTTTGACTTGCTTTCTCTTCCTGTTCCCTCCCCACTGTCATCAAGCAAAGTGATTTTATACACACATACACATGCAACACACACAAATATGCATGTATGGTCCCCAAAAGTATTTGCTATCACATGTGCCTGATCTAGATCCAAAAAACTGAAGAGGGGTACCCATTCTTTGGATCTTCTTATTTGTGGATGATACCATGTTGATAATGTTCAAGTCCCAGAGCAGATGGAGGCCTGAACAACAGTATCAGACTCCTTAGCCCCTCAGGTTCCCTCTAGGATAGTCTTCCAGTTGGAGTGAAAGTTGGGGGAAGGAATTCTGAGGTGGGATGCTACAATAGAATGTGGTTACTTGCAGTAAAAACTCTTTATAAACTTAAAGGAGATTTTGTGCTTAACATTAGTGATAACAAGGTAGGCAAGAAGATAGAAATCTGAACCTGATACCTTCTTCAAAAGTTTTCAAAGAGTTAGATACAATGAGTAGAATAGATGTAGGCCAATAGTTAACAGGGAAGGATCAAGTGAGGGGCTTTTCAGGAGAGAAAGGCATGTTTGTAAGGGGCAAGGAATGAGCCAATAGAGAAAGAGATTGAAAATAAAGGAAAGAATGATGATGACAAGGGGGGAAATCTATTCAAAGTGATGGATTATAATAAGATCACTTGAACAAATAGAGGGGAGGTAACCTTTGTAAGGAGTAAGGTCACTTCATCATGTGAGATAAGGGTAAAAGAGAAAGTGGCAGGAGGAACCTGAGAGATAGGGAATGAAGAGGTGGGAAGAAGAGTAAGTTCGTTGCAATTTCCTAATATTTTATAGAGAAAAACTGAGGCTAAATTCTCAGCTGAGAAAGTGAAGGGAAGTAGAGCCATGGGAGGTTTGAGGAGGAATGAAAAGGGATGAGCAGTTATGGAGAGTTGGAATGATGAGTTGATAAGAAAGGTGTTCCATGGTGAGGATTCAGTTGGGGTTATTTAACATAAATTTGTAGTGGACCCAGTCAGATAGTTGCATGATTTTCTTCACTTTCATTATGTATCACATGTATAGGTACAATGTTGATGGAAGATAGTAAAATGGTCCAAGGCTGAGGCTTGGCTAAACATGATTGGTGATATGATAAGGGGAAGGGATTCAAGAAAAAGACAGTGAAGATTAGATTTGATTCACCAAGTAGGCAAATAAGGAGAAGAAGGGTGAATAGCTAGTACAGAAAAGACATCCTGAGAGAGGATTGAGAGGTTGTGGTATAGATAAAGAGCAAGATTATCTAAAGAAAGGCAGAGAGAATCATGAAAAACCAATAGAATATAGTCAAAGACATTTCCGAATTCTTAAACATGAAGTTGTATGTTTGTGGATGTTGGCATTATCAACAGTATGAACATTTTTGGGTGTCTATGGTGAGGTGTAGCTCTTGAAAAATAAATAGGTTGATGAATTAAGTGTATAGGGTATTTGAGGAAGAATCAATATGTATGTTTAAATCCCTTAGAAGAAGGGTAGGAGTTTGAGATGACAGAAATATATGAACCATTAAGAAAGGAAGGAAAATAACCTGGAATTTACAGACAACAACTTTCAGGATTTTGATTAGGCAGTAGATATGAATATCAGAATCTCAAAGGAAGAGAGGCTACTGAGATGGAGGAGGGGAGGAGAAAAAAGAGGACTCCAACTTCTTCACCACAACCTGTGAATGAAAAGGTGTGGTTAGTTCTGGGAAGGATGACCATGAGGACATATCATTAAGGAAAGCCAGATTTCAGTAAGGAGTAAGAGAGGGATTGTTGCTGGTGGAACAGGAATTCCAGAGGACATACAGCAAGTAAGAAACTTTGAAATAAGAGGGTTGAAGAGGGTAGAAATGAAAAAAAAATCAGGTGGTTGGGGTGTAGAATGGAGTTTGAATGATGATCTATATGAGATTTAGAGTCATTTGGAATTGAATACTATGATCAGGTGTGAGAGTGAACGTTATTGAGTAGAACTTAATGGGAAGGATGCTCTGCTTTGCACTGGAAGTTCTCTCTATCCAAACTGGGCAATTGGGGTGGCAGCAGGAGGTAGGAATTGTCTTGTGCTGGTACAGATGGAAATGGCTGCTTTGGAGCAGGTGGATAATCCTTGGTCTGGCCTCTAGCAGTATTTCTTCAAGAGACATGCTGTACCCAGCAGTAAGGCTCAAGTTGAAAGTGAGCCTGAAATCTGGGGCTTATCTTTTGCTTACAGGGGACAAGAAATATGTTAAACTGGGTTTATAAAGAAAAGTTTAAAAACAGTCACAAGGCTTAAGTCAAAGAATTTATATTCTAATGAGGGTAGACAACATTTAAGTAAGTATGAGATAAAGAGAATAGACAGAAGTAGAGGACAACTCTAGCAGCTATGAGAATTGGAAAAGGCCTTCTGCAGAAGGTATTATTTGACTTAAAGATCATTCCCCTGAATGAAGGACAGTTAGCCAAAATAATGCACAGAGATCAGATGTTTGGGGATCAGCAAGTAGGTCATTTGACTGGCTTGTAGAGTACATAGGTTTTAAATACAAGAAGATTGGAAAGCAAGAAAAATTCAGGATAGGAAGAACTTTAAATGTCAGAATTCAGATCTGTTCTTATACATTTACTGTGTGACTCTGAGCAAGTCACTTAACCCTGTTTTACCTCAGTTTCCTCATCTGAGAAGATGAGTTGAAGAAGGAAACAGTAAGTCATCACAGTATTTTTACCAAGAAAGCCACAAATTGGGTCACAAAGCCAAACACAAGTGAAAATGATTAAAGATGACAATAATAACATTGTACATTAATGTACCTTAGTATTCTGATCATCATGAGCTGACCATTAGAAAATCTAGGTATAGGGGCAGCTAGGTGGTGCATTGGATAGGGCACTGACCCTGGAGTCAGAAGGACCTGAGTTCAAATCCAGTCTAGCTGTGTGACCTTGGGCAAGTCACTCTTAAAACCCATTTGCCTTAAATAAAAAAAAGAAAAGAATAAAATCTAGGTATATACCACTAATCCTATTGTAGTGAAGTATTACTCATCTATTAGAGATTTAGGAAAGCATGGTTGTTTTTTATTTATTGTGCAAAAGCTAGAGATGTCTCACTACTCTGGCTATCTTCTGAACTGGAATTGTCTAACTTAAATTGCTAAGAAAATAATTTATTGATAATTTTAACAGATACAGATTCTCAAATAAGCAGTCAACAAAGCACTTTAAGAAGTAATGCTTGAGCTCTTTTTTTACAGTGGCAAAGAATTGGGAAATGAGGGGGTACCCATTAATTAAAGAGAGAGACTTAAGTTATGCTATATTAATGTGATGAAATCCTATTGTTTAAGAAATCATGAGCAGCTGGACTTCAGAAAAGTCTGAAAAGACTTGCATGAACTTATGTTGAGTGAAGTAAATAGAACCAGGAGAACATTGTACCTATCAGCTATGAGGCACTAAGCTCTTCTCAGCAGTTCAGTGATAGAGGATAGTTTAAAAAGACTTGTGATGGAAAATGCCATCCACATCCTGAGGGAGGGAAAGAAAAACTATGAAATTTGAATGAAGACCAAAGCATACTATTTTAATATTTTTAAAACTTCTTCTAAGTTTTTTCCTTTTTCCTCATTTTTCCCTTTAGTTCTGTTTTTTCTTTCACAACATGACTAATTAGGGAAATATGTTAAACATGATTATACATGTATAAACTATATCAGATTACTTGCTATCATAGGGAGGAGAGAGGAAGAGAAAGAAATAGAAAAATGTGGAACCTCAAATCTTACAAAAAGATGAATGCTGAAAACTACCTTTGTAATTGAAAAAAATAAAATCATATTCAAAAATAAAAGTAATGCTTGAGAAATTTTATTTTTGTTATCATAGTTTTGAAGTATGATGATGATGATGATGAGCCTAGGAAAGTATAGTTTTTGAATTTTTCTGTTTTTTTCCCTATGTATTTTGTTCTCATAATATCATTTTTTTGTCATTATCATAGATTCTTATGGATTTCAAGTCTGAAATTAATTAAATTTTTTAGTCAGTCACCCACATTTTACAAATAGAGAAATTGAGTCTTTGGGAAAGGGACTTGTTTAAGTTTCCAGGGTCATAAGGAGTAGAGTCCTGTAATTCTAGAGCCAATACTTTTAACTATACCCTGCTGCTTGCCCTTTTCCCCCAGTGTTTCCATTTGCCACATCTTTTTTCCTGGTCTTTTTTCAGTTCCTTTCTTGCTTATTTTTTTATCTTTGTATCTTCTTACAATATGTCTTATACAATTATTGCACATTTCATTGCTGTTATTGACCTTTTCTATTTGTTTTAGTTAAGAGTATTTTTTTTCTTTAATATCACCTTGTCTTAAGTAATTCCTTTCCTGACTTCAGTTCCTTCTTTATTTCTTCTTGGGCTGATCCCATTTCTTCTATTTATTCAACATTTATGTTTACTTTCATTTTTATTATGTCCTGAGGAATTTCTTGTTTTGTTTCAGATATTACTGTTAATGGCATTTTAGGATTTCTGCAGATACATTGAGCTCTCATTTATTTTATTTCCTGATACTGTTCTTTTATTCATTTTTTGGGAGGGAGAGATTAAATTTTGTTAGGGGCTCTAAAAGTATTTTTCTTTTGATAGAGTTTTATTGCTATTATTTTAGATAATGTGGAGATAAGGCTTCTTTAGGAACAATAACTTTTACATCTTCTTGAGATATTAAGATAAAATTTTCTGAATTGAATCTGATCTGGTATGTGTTTTGTTTGTATTGAGAAGTACAGTATAGTTATAGGATGTTAGATTCAGAGGTGGAAGGGACCTTAGCAATCCCCATCCCTCCTCATACCTTTTTTTTTAAACAAACGAGGTAACAGGCTGAGAAAGGTTAAGGGATTTCTCCAAGATCACAAAGCTGGTAAATATCAGAGGCAGAATTAAATTTAAGTTTTCTTGACTCTAAGGGTAGCATTTTATTCAATGAACCATCTAACTATTTATAATACTATATTTCTAAATGAATCAAAGTCCTTATTGGGCTTAGGAACTATGCCCTAAATGCCTTGAAGTGAGCCCAAATTCATTACATTCTATGACCACTTGAGTCTTAGACTCTCTCTGATGTCAAATAATCTGAACAACTTTGATGCTACTGTGATGGATCTGTGATCTTATTCATTGGATCGATGAAGATCAGGATCTCTTCATACTGCCCCATGTTGTGTGAATTCTTGAAACTATTTCTATGTAAGTTCCCAGGAGAGTCTCTACCCTGAATGTTTGAGATTTTCCTTTGTTTTTTTTGTATTTAGAAAGCAGTATTTAATTACTATTTTGCGATAGTTTATCAATTTTTCATTATTTTCACAGGATAGACTACTTATTTTCTTTTTAATAGCTCTTTAGTTTAAAGTACATTGACTGCAGTTCAGTACTTATGTTATTTTCAACTCCTTGGACTCTAGTTTTCTCATCTATTGATGAGATGATCTTTTGGGTACCTTCTATGTCTAAATCCTTTGATTCTTTGATTCTCTTTCCTTGAGAATGCCTTTTTATGCCACTTTTCATATACAAGTCGCTTCTGGTAATATTCTATTGCCTGCTTGTGGCCAACATTTATTTTTCCTTAGTTCTTTGAGCCATCTGTAATTCTCACTCTCCTGAGAACTCAATATTCCATAATTCACAAACACATAGTATCACTGGAAGCATATCAATGTTAAAAAATAGAATTTTGTAATCTAAGCAACTTGGGATCATTGAAAACACTAGACAATTTTATAAACCCATCTCGACCTCTTCTTTTCCTTATCTATTTAATTTGTTACCTATTGAATTTAATGGAATGCCTAGCAAATAAATATATGCTGCAATCTATATATTTTGATTGACCCCAGTTGGCAGAACAAGTAATGGGTAAAAACTATGGGGAAATTAATTTTGACTCAAAACAAAGTTAAAAATCTCAACAATTAGAGCTGTCCAAATATGGAATGGGTAACCTTGGAACAGGTAGGAGTGGAATTGAGTTGCCAGCAATGGACTTAAAGGGTAGGATGAAATGACTTTATAAGGAATATTCCAGAGAGGATTCATACTTCTATACAGTGTCAAAAAGGACCAAACAACTTCATATCACCATTCTGGTTCACAAGGAAGAAAGAATAGAATTTGTGAGAAATTTGCCTAGCATTTTTTCATATGATTTATAAAATTGCCCCAAAAGCATGGAATTCTCTAAGTAGAAGAGAATTCAAAGACTAACTAGTTCAATTCAAACCTGATGAAGAATCCCCATGATATTTTCTCCATACAATTCAATATTATATAATCCATTTCTCACCCTTATTCAGAACAGAACAATCTTGGTCCTTGGTAAAGGCAGGATTTGCATTAAAGAACTGATCTGAGCAGTTTCTCATGCTTTTCCAGTATTATCTTCTGGAACCTGTGGTTCCCATTCCTCCAGATTGGTTAGGGGGTATTTCTTTGATGTTAACCTTGCAAGTTTACTTCTCAACTGCCCTAGATCTGTAGGATTTTTGCCCTGGGAATTATGATACGCTTCCTGGAACCACATTTTCCTAGATTTAAAAATGACAAAAGCCTGGATTTTATAAAATTAACTCTTGGATCTAATTCTAAGTCTCTATATTTTTTGAACCTCTCCATATTTTGACTTTATATTGTTTTACCTTTCATATTATACAGAGACAAAGGGGATTCTGGGTTATAAAGTAACTACATGCTAAAAATGCACATATAAATAGCTGCTGACAGAATCCTGGAATATTTTCTCATAATCAAGCTTAAAAGACAAATGTCCAGCATGATATGAAATGATGAGTCAAATTGCCTGAAATGGAACTGGCTTGTTAAAACCATGATAATGTTCATTTTTTCAGCACATTTGGGGACACCTGACTCTGGCAGTCTGATGTTCTAAATTGTGTTTTCCTGAATGAGACAGATCAGCCAGGAAAAATAACTTGGATCTGAAAAGGGGTAGTGGCAGAAGCAAATTTGGGGAAAGAAAAAGAGGAGGATGACCTAATTATCATAATAAACAACAATAACACACATTTCTATAGTGTCGTGAAACCTAAAGAATCAGGGAGAATTAGATGGAAATCCTGCCCATGACAATGATTTTGTTACTCTTGGAATGTTATTTACCCTCTCTGATGTACAGCCTACTCCCAAAGACATATCTTCTAAGTCAGAGGTGTCAAATGCATGGCCCTGCAGAACTCTGTGATGCAGCCTGAACCAGATCAAAATGTAATTGGAAAATATAACAAAAATAATAAAAACATAATACAAATAATTTTCATTTGTGGTTTTTAAATCAATATGTGGCCCACAGAGATCCATTTCTATTTGAATTGGCCATTACTTTTCTAGATGTATTATAAAACAAGTTGATAGAGGGAAATCAGATTAATTTTTGCCTTATTGACATATTTGAGGCTTATAACATGCTTTTCCCAAAACAAATTTTATTATATATATATATATATATATATATATATATATATTTATATATATAAAACATTTCCACGGGAACTAGCGATAAAAAGAGAGAAACAAAGTGATTCCTATCCACAAAATTATATTCTACTAGGAAGAATATAATAAACCAAGCAGGAAGAAGACATTGATTATTAGAATGATAAGGAAAGGACTAAGGTAAACTTTAAGGGATTAAACTAAAGGATGAGAGGTTGTAAAGAGAGTGAGTTTTTAGGTCCTGTGGGTAGCTTGTACAAATGCATGTAGGGAGAAGATGCAATGACCACAATGTTATGGGCTTAGACTCCAACCACATTTGGAGTCAGATGGTGTGGGTCTGGATCCTGATTCTGATCTCTTCTAGCCCATATGACATTGAACAAGTCATTTAAGCACTGCAGGACTCAATTTGTCTATCTGTAAAATGAACAGGTTTGGACTTAGATGAGTTTTAAGATCTACACTATGTGTGACCTTTGGTAATGTCACTTAATATCCCCCTGCTCCTGAGGGTCTCCACATGGAAAATGAATAGTTTGGACAAGAGGATGACCTCTGAGGTTCATTCCAATTCTAATTCATTATACTCTGGATATGGATATATCAAAATGGACAATATGAGTTAAGCCAAAGGGATGAAAAAATCTGGAAATGTCAACCAGATAAGAAAACTGATAAAATGTTAACTTGAAAATTTCCTGAGAAAATAGTATTTAAATAGACTTTGTAAATAATGATGATGATGATGATGATGATAGTAATAAGTTCTTTTGATGTAATTATAATGTTATCATTTCAATATATAGAGTCCCTTAGACTAGTGGTTCTAATTCCCAAAAATATATAAATACTGACAGAAGATTTGAACTTTTCCATTGTCTTGATTCATCCTGAATCCTTGGTCAAACATGTAAATGCTCATGACTCTTGATTGGATGAGGCTTGCCAATACTTATTTTTGGAGTCCCCAGTGATTAACTTGAACCTTCACCCAATTTCTAGTCACATCTAGGAAACTCTTCTTCTGGAATCTGGTTTTGATAAATTACCTGTCCCAGGATATCCCTACTACATTTGAGTCTGATTAGGAATGCTCCCCCTCATATCTGAGACTGAAGATATAATTGGGATTGAAGATTCTTAACCAAGCTCATCTTTAAGTTTTATAAACTTCATTGCTCAGACTCCACTCTGAGATCTTTGTTACTGTACACATCTACCTCGAGTGAGTGACTCTTTCTGTGTTCCTGAATCTTTTTCTGTTTTTGTATATATCCCTATGTATGTATGAATTTGCTGTAATATATATGATAATAAAGGTCACAAATGCCAAGTTTCTGTAAATTCTAAAAACCAGATTTTTTACTCTAATTCTAACTCTGAGTCAAATAAAGCAATGATAATGATGGTGATGATTATGGTGATGTCAATGATAATTATGATAATACCTAGCATTTATGTGGTAGCATTTATGAGATTTGCAAAGCACTTTATAAATATTGTCATTTGATAGTCACAAAAAACTTGGGAGGTTGGTGTTTTTATTGCCCACACCACAGAAAAGGAAACTTGAGGCAGAGATTAAATGACTTGATCAAGTGCACATAATAGATAAGTTTCTAAGGCAGAACTTGAATTCAGATCTTCTTGACTCCAGGTCCGGTGTTCTGTGTGACTTAGTTTCATCAAAACATATAAATTAAATGTAATTCACATATAATTAGTTATGTGCATCCCTTTTCCTCTTTGTGCTCTAATGACTATAGACTCTAAAAAAAGATATAATTTTCAAAAAAAATTTAACAGTAAACAAATATTTTTGTTTTATTTTTGGACAAGGCAAAAGAGTTGATTGGGAGCTGACAGAAACTACTTTGTAAACAGAAAGGTGTTTTTAGCCCATTTCCAAACAGGCACAACTAAGTAAGGAAGAGGAATTTTTCTTTGCAATTGGGTAGGTCATAATGGATATTTTTTTAAGTGCAGATTGTTTGTATGGTTGAAAATCCAAAGGGTAGCACTCTGAAGCTAGGCTTGTTGTTTATCTACAATAAATCAAACTAGACCTTTCAATATACAAAGTTTCAATGCCAAAATGAAGTCTACTTAATACATAGACCTTGGCAAATCCTTGTTTATTGCTTATCACTGCCCTATTCTTTATTGTCACAACAACAATAACATTGATAAAACCACTTAGTAATTCTACAACAGAAAAACTCAAGCAAAGGCATCCCATGAATACAAATTAGATTCTTATTTAAATTGTTTCAACCAGTAAAATGCATTGTCTTATAACTCCACATTTGTTAGCCTTTTTGTTGGTATGTAGTTTTCACCTATTTACTACCCTCTAGGCCAATATAGTTTCAGTTTCAAAATTTCAATATTATTTTTTTAAAAAAATAAATTTTTATTGATGTCTTTTCATAGTTTTCCCATTTCCTTCCCTCTTCCCTTTCTTAAATAACTATTCTTTATAATAGAATATTTTTAAAGACAGTTAAAAAAGAAATATAAAGACAAAAAAATCACTGTAACTGATCAATATATTGAAAAGGTTGTGAAGTATGATCAATACCTGTGGACCTCTCACCTACATTATATCTTAGGATAAATTCCTGGATGAATGTTTTTATGACATTAGTCCACTAACCACTACAACTATACCTTGTTTGTTTTATTTCATTTTATTTTACTTCCCATTTTTTTTCTTTTTACAAATTGAAGGTTTGTGTCTACCCTGTGCTGAGCAACTCTATGGGCACCATTTTTCCAATATCTCTGTCTCTATCACATTTTGATAATTCTCATCCCATTTCAAGCTTATTCATTATTATTATAATATAAATAATGATTTTCTGTGATCAGTGATATTTGATATTATTACTGCAATTATTTTGGGGAACAACATGAGCTCATAAGATGGTGAACAATCTATAAATTTTATGATTGCTCCACCAACCATCGATTCTCTACCTTTTTTTCTCCCTCTCCTGGGGCCTCCCTACTCCCTGAGACACAACAATATTGAAGAATATTTCATAAACTTAGTTGATAAAGCAGTGGTGGGATTAAGAAGATTGACTCCAACTTTGAAACAGGCTCTACTCTGAGTAAAATTTTGTCAAACTTCAGATGCTATAGAGAAAACTTTTGTGAAAGGAAGAGTCAATCAATGCAACAAACATCATTCTTGTCTTATTTTAAGAAATTTCCACAGTCGTCCCAACCTTCAGCAATCTCACTCCCCTTGAGTAGTCAGTAGCTATCAAAATTGAGGCAAGACCTTCCCCCAGCAAAAATATTACAGTTCAGATGATGGATAGTATTTTAAATTATGGCACATACTATTATATATATATATATATATATATATATGGTTATAAATGCTATATATGTACATATGTATTAGTGTATACATATATTGCAATTCTATCACATACTTAATAGTCTAGAGTTTAATGTGAACATAATTTTGATCTGTACTGGGAAACTAAAAGATATATGTGACTCACTTTATTGCAATATTTGTTTTATTGCAGTTGTCTGGAACTGAACCTGCATTTATTTGAATTTTGATTATATCTTTTAAGACTGTGTTAGGGATTGTGGAGAAATAGAAATATAAAACAACAAGACATCATCTATATAATAGAGTCCTTAACTCGGTGTCCAAATGACCTGAGTTCAAATCTTATCTCAGACACTTCTAAGTCAAGTGACCTGACATCAGAGACCATTTGATCCAATCCATTTTTATAGTTGAGGAAACCAAACTTCAGGGATGGAATGATTGACTCAAGGTTATATGTATCAGAAAGAGGACCTTTCTGAAATTTAGTTTCTTTATTATGTGGAAATAGGAAAAGACCTTGTTCCACATGATTATTGTGAGGCTCAAATAAGATGATATATAACCAATGTTGCCTGCTCTCAAACAGCTTACATTTGGGGGGGGTAGAAAACATCCATGTAGGTAAATGTATGGCAACCAATTTTCTCAAACTAATTTTAAAAATTAAAATGAATTCTTAGATGGTTTAGATGACTGGTTCTCATTTGAAGACCCTAACAGCTTACAACAGGAATTGATCATCTGGGGAGGAATTTTTCTTCCCTTTGGAGCCAGACTGATGCTCATGTATGAGCCTCTGCTTTGAAAGGAGGGAGGGCACTGGGGGAGAGAAATCCATTCTATTAAAAGGTATCCACGTCTCTGTTCTCAAACTAATCTGCCATGCAGCCTCTTCACTACATAATGAGTGAAACATTGGCGCATAATTAGACATCACCTAATGACAGCTTGAGCTGTTCATCAAACAATAATTCTGCAGCTTGCCATAGAAGGAGAGTTCAGGTTTATTCGGGGAATGGTTTTTAAGTTACTACAAACTACCAGGTAAGTCAAGCTATGGAAATAGAAACATCAAACTGAAACTTCAGAATCTTTTCTTTCTAACTGAAAAATATGCCTATTCATCCTCCAAGGCTGTCATTCCTGTTCAGAATTGCTCCCAATGTTTTCTTCAGCTTTTTCAACATTGAAGGCATATTAGTCTAGTGGGAAAAGCAGGGAAATGAGAGTGAGAAAGACCTGGACTCTAGTTCCTTTCTCCAATTGACTCTTTGATCTGGCAGTTTTCACCTTTCAATGCTTTACTTTTTTCATCTTTTTTTTTAATGTATGTTTGAAACTATCTCCTCCAATAAAGATTACAACTCATCTATGATTTAGGAGGTTAAGTCCTAGAGAGCTGAGGCACATAGAAATTAAATGATTTATGCAGGGTCAGTGACAAAGCACTTATTAGGTATGCTCTGAACTTCTTTTAGTAATGCATATCACACTGGGTTTGGAGTCAAAATGAAATGAATTAAAATCTGTCCTCAGACTCTTACTGTTTAACCTTGGGCAAGTCATTTGATTCCTATTTCCCTTACTCACAAATCAGCAAAATAGGGACACAATGGAGATGGAAATGGCAAACCACTCTAGGATCTTTATCAAGAAAATCCCATGAACATAAGTTCGTGGGAAAATGTAGAGTTGGACACAACTGAACACCTGAACAACTATGACAGGATCCAACAGGAATTATTTGATGTGGCTACAGTCACATATTTGGACTCACCTTCTGCTTCAACTCTCTAATGTATGCACATAGAATATATACTAGTACCTTCCCTGGAAGACAGAGGAGTACAGTGTCTAATTCAATTGCACGTCTCTAGAATAGCTTGCCAATCATCAAGACTCATGTCTTCAAAGTCTTTGCCATTCAGTGTTGGGAGCTGAGTTAGTAGGAGACTGAGGAGTGCTAAACAGAGAAAAATTGCACTTATCTCCTTCAGAGATGAGGCTAGTATTTAGTTCAGGCAAGTAAAACTAGATAAATTGAGTTGAAAAGTAGGGATTATTGATAGCCCTATAGGGATCTATACTTATAAAAAAAGTCAATATAAGACACTAGCCACACCTTCTCAAATGTCACCTGTTCAGTTATTGTATAAGCTCATGGGCTTAGATATGTTTATTTTCTTGAATGAATATGGAGCTCGATGATGAGAGACTTTGAATAAGGGAAAAAAGTGTTATCTTTAATTTTGCTATGACAGTATCATAGTTTCAGTTAGTATTGAAATCTGGTTTGGACCACAGATACAAATTAATTGGATGGTTTGTGTCTCATTTAAAGTAAAGAAAGAAACTTTCTGACCTTTTAATAGATTGAGAGAGGGTTGGTGGTAAGTTATTCTTGAAAATTCTCTGTGGTGGATCAATGGGGGAGCCTGGCCCTATATGCTAGTGTTGGCAATCCTTTATTTTGACAAACTAGGAAAGCTCTTTGACTTTACAAATTACAAGGCCTTGGGTGGAACTATAGAAGTAACCTAGCCCTTTAGTCTATTCTTTATTATGACCATTGATTTTTTCACTCCTTCATTCTTTCATTCTTCTTTCATTTCGTATTATTTTCTTGGCAATACGACCCATTTTGTGACAAAGACAAATTCACCATAGACACAAACACACATACATATAAACATGCAAAAATTTAGTTGCATATTTTTATACTTGCATATGATTCTTTCTATATAATCCCCATGTCCTCACCCCCCCACACACACATACATATGGGTAAGTATTATGTTTTAAAATTTATTATGGATGGCAATACTATGAAGATGAGAGGAAGACTGTGAAGGAAGTAGTTAAGAAAATGAGTAAATTGAAGTCAAAATGGAGAGAAACAATTGATCTAATTCCAAATCTTTTTAACTATATGATTCTAAGTTCTAAGCAAGTTTTGAGCATACAGGAGAATTTTCTTTTCCTTTTCTTCTTCCCCTTTATGAAAATATATTCAATCAGAGGGTAAATTCATTACTATCTAGTGCTCTTTCTAGACTTGGCATATTGTCAAGGAATCAACAATCCTTTATTAAGCATCTATCATTATTAAACAGCAGGTACTATACTAGATTCTGAGGGAAAATAAATTAAAAAAATGAAATAATCTGTATGTCAAGGAACTTAGTGTAGCTGGGGAGATAATAACACATAGTTATATGCAGAATAAAGAGAATGCAAAGAAATATATACCATTTGAATGTAAGGCATGTGCATTTGAGTGGGAAGGCAGTAGAGTTGGAGGCAGATCAAGGTTTCACATAGAAGGTGGTGTTTGAACTGCATCTGGAAGAAAGAGATAGATTCCACAAGGCAGGGGTAAGAAGGCGTGGGGCAACCAATTCTAAAGCATAAATATGAAAGACAGAGTATTGTGAGTGAGAATCAGAGAGATAGCTATTTTCTAGGAAGCAGAAGGGGAATATCAGACTGAAAGATGGAAGGGACCTGGAAGGTCATTTAGTCCAAACATCTTTTTTCAAATAGGGGGAAATAAGCCCAGGAACCCAAGTGACTTGTCTCAGGCCACACATAGTTAAATGTCACAACTGGGATTCAAACCCATGATGTCTGTTTCCAAAACTAGTCTTTTTTCTATTGCACCATATTGCTAAATCCCAAAGTCAAGGGGGTTTCATTCCCCAGGATATTCCTTTTCCTTTCACCATTTACTCTAATCAGAGGAATCATTTTCATCTCAAGTCCCTTTCAAAACTTTGGACCTGGGCCACTTTGGGCAATTACCTTATAGTAAGATTAGTTCTAATTTTATAGTTTATTTATTAAATGGTTAGCTCCTGTTTTTTCACTATTCTCTCCCAAAGAGTACAGTATATAGGGAGAAATGAAACAAAAGAAAAAAAATAATCTTCCCACTGTGGAAATTGAGAGGAAATGTATGCTTAGTGAGTGAGGAGAAGGAGTGAGAAGCACTGCTGACTCATTATTGTTATTTCTACAGAATAAAGTAGTCTGAAGAGGTACAATGGGTCTCTGAAGAGCCTGTTGTTCATGAACTAAAAAGGAAAAAAAAGAATTCTTCCCAGAAGCCTTTCCAAGAGCTGAGATAAAGATGAGGGGCACTCCCCTAAAATGGCAGTTGTGAATTAGCCGTGATCAGCTGAAGTGGGTCTCTCTGCTGAGAAACAGGCTCCTTACTAGCATCTCAAATCAGCTCTGCTGCTCTCCAAACATAATCACAGAGGGGTTTTCAGGAGACTCTCCCAGTCAATGCCACATCCTAAAGCTTGATTATAATTGTTTATTCACAGGCTCTCAGTGACCTAAATGAATTTACTTTCAGGGAAGAGTTGAGATGGGTGGGTTCACCAAATGATTCACTTCATCTGGGCCTTTCTAGGAAAAGCCAACATTTGCAGTTTGGGCTGAGAGCAAAGTCTTTATTTTTCCCTTTCCCCTTGAGTTTATGAATTTCTGCTTGCCATCATGTCTGTGTTCAGAAACAGCTGATGGTGTGATTGCTTGGCTTTCCCTGATTGATGGAATGTCAATGAGGTCACTGGCAGGGGAGCCTACTTTATGAAGGACATCACAGTAGGCACAGTGTGGAGATTAGAAAGTTGGTTCTTATATTGAAATTGCTCCCTGGTGCAGATAAATGTTATCATCATGATGGTAATTGCTATCATAGAGTACCCCCACCAGCCCCCCTTTCAAGAATGTCTTCCTAAGTTAACTTTTTTTTCCCAGAAAGAGGGATGGCTTGGTTTTTATTGGTTTCTAATGGATTAAAGATCAAGTTTTGTGGTTTTAAACTATTCAATTGATTTTGTTGACACTTTTAAGTTGACTGTCAATCAATCAACAAATATTTGTTAAACAGTTTTCCCAAGCCTAGCACTGTTAAGAGTACCGAAGAAATGTAAGACATGCGGAAGGGTATAATGAGAAAAGCATTGAACTTCAAGTCAAGAGACCTTGGGTCTCATGTTGGATTTCAAAATAACTATTTAGATCTTAATTTCTCTATCTGTATATGTGTACTAGTTGATCTCTTAAGATCCTTCCCACATGAAACTCCTGGGATTCTCAAACATGCTCCTAGGGGGATGGAGTCAAATTTATCTTTCACATATATGTGACCTAGATCGTATCTAAATTAGCCATCATAATTTCCTCTTATAGTGATCCGCTATTCAGAACAATCAAGGAAAAAAGAAATCTAGGTAGGGGAATGAAAGGTGGTGAATTTACTAATAAATTTTCTCCAAGATATCCTCCAGATAGCTTTTTATAGGAAGGTCAGCTCAAAAACAGAACATGCAGAACATAAAAATTCCAGGTTAACAACACTGAGTATAGTTACCAATTTCAATGTTTCTTGCATGCTCACATCTTTTTTTTTTTTTAGGTTTTTGCAAGGCAATGGGGTTATGGGACTTGCCCAAGGCCACACAGCTAGGTAATTATTAAGTATCTGAGGTCAGATTTGAATTCAGGTACTCCTGACTCCAGGGCTGGTGCTCTACCCACTGCACCACCTAGCTGCCCCTATGGTCAATTCTAATTATTGTTTCCCTAAAGTTGAACCAGCCCTGCATTCCTGACACATATTCATTCCAGTATACTCTTTGACATATTTTGCTGTAATTTACACAGTATGAACAACAAAATGTTACAGATTTTATGCCCTTCACACAATTTTGCTCACATCTTAATTGGGATAGTTCCTGACTTTATTATTAAACCAACCCTGCTTGTAGTCAATAAGGTCATGACCAGTCCTTGATCCATTACCAATAATCATCCCTTGCCCTCCTTATATATCCCAGCTTTAAAACTGACTCCACGATGGAATGATAGCTTTGACTTGTGAAGTACTTGTCTAGTTCCCTCTCACTTCATGATTCTACTGGATCCCCCGAGGCACCCGAGTCTAATACTGACTGTGATATCTATGATCTACATCCTTGTATGCTACCATGCTTACCTATAAGAGTTACAATGTGGATGAAGACTTGAGAGATAAAATGCAATTAAAGATACTAGTATTATGTACAGATTGCAATGACTCACAGAAATTTCAGAGCTGCAAAGAACCTTAGCAATAATCTAGTACTATATATCACTTTTGCTTTTCCAGATGAAGAAAATGAGGCCCAGAGAGGAGTTTTGATTCCTCCTTCAGTCACTAATTAAGTGTATATCCCTGGGAACATCATTTAAATTTTTTGTGCCTCACTGGGGATAGCAATAATTATACAAGCAATGGATTACAGAGTTTTTGTAAAGATCAAGTGAATTAAGATTTGTAAAACACTTTGCAAACCTTAAAGTATTATATTACTGTTAACATTATTGTTAGCTATTGTTATTATAAAAATTTGCCCAAAGTTGTACATCAAGCTTGTAGTTGACCTCATGACTTCTGACATTTAAGTCAGTGTATTTTCCACCATTTCAAAATTAGACATTATAAAGAAGTAGAGAATAGGAGTTGATGATAGTCATAGTGTTCTATTCTGTATTGCCATTGCTTCAGGTCAATGATTGCCCTCAATTTACCATCCCCATAACTTTTCAGATCAGAACTCCCTTCCTTGATCACCACTCCTATTTGTTATCTAGTATAATGAAAACTACATTTGGGAATTGTTCTCTGTACTGAAAAGCAATTTGGAATTGTAAAATGAAAATGATTAAAATACTCATGTCCCTTAACTCAGAGATTTTACTGTGATGCACATACTTCCAAGAAATGATATAAAGAAAACCTCTCTCTATATAAACATATTTAGAACAGCACTGTTTTTAATGACCAAAAAGAGGGAACAAAGAAGAAATTTCATAAATTGTGGAATTATGCAATAAATTGTGGTAATAAATGTAATGAAGTATTATTGTTCTATAAGAAATGACATCTGATGAATACAGAAAAGTATGGGGAGATTTATGTGAACTGATGTAAAGGAAGGAGAATCAGAGAAATATCATTTGCAGTAACCACCTGAACAAGGCAAATGAAAAGAACAAAAAAGAAAGAAGCATATGAATCTGAATAGGTCAGTAGTGAATGAGGAAGATAGATGGTACAATGGATAAAGTTCTGGACCTGGAGTTAGGAAGATTTATCTTCCTGAGTTCAAATCTGGTCCTTGAGTACTTGCTGTGTGACCCTGGACAAGTCACTTAATCCTGTTTGCCTTAGTTTCCTCATCTGTAAAATGAGCTGGAAAAAGAAATGGCAACCATACAAATCTTTGTCAAGAAAACCCAAATGGGCTCATGAAGCATTGGACATGACCAAAATAACTGAAGAGCAACTACAATAAAAGCGCACAATTATAAAGATGGAATTTTTGTCTAAAGTAGACTGACAGGAGAGAGAACTTTTCTCCATCTTTTGAAGTAATGGGAAGATTATAGGTATAGAATACTCCAGGTACTTTCATACTTTTATATCAAGATGCTGGTTATATTTGTGAATTTTTTTTTTCTTTTGTTAATTCTTTGTTATATGCGATAACTTGGAAATAGAGAAAAAAAGGATACACTGGAAAATGTAGGTCATATAAAGATAAAATATTGATAAAATTTTTATAAAAAACAAAATAAGATCCTTGAAGATAGAGGATGTCTCACATTTGTATTTGTTTCCCAAGCACTTAGTAATAAGTAAGCATTTAATTTTCCTCTTACTCTTTCATTCATTCATTGTACAGACAATGCATGCAGAAAGAGTTGAGTGAGGGGAGAGATTTTTGTGTTTTGAGCCATCAGGTTAGATTTTACACAAGGGTTGGAATCTCAGCTTATGGAATAATTAATAATGCATCATAGTTACAAGAAAAATTCTGAGGGTGGAAGACACAGGTTATTCCTGAGAAGGGGACCATATGAGATGTATTATCACATAGGAAGTCAAGTATAATATGGTGTATTTAGCTTCATGGTCCTGAGATGTAGCAAAGGAATTTAAAGACTGGCATTGTGAATTGCTTCTAGGGACTCTAACTGCCCTTTAGTGACCTTTAGGGAAGTATTTTTCATTCCACTTTGGAAGAAGCCAGCCTCCCACTCTTGCCAATCCTTGCTATTTGCTCCTTTCATAGAGCTTTTCAAGCTCAACAATTTTTCATTCTGGTGAACACAGAACTGTTAGTGCCAGCTGAATATGTCATGGCTGTAGCTTTGGAAGAAACTCAGCACATTTGGAAATAGTTAAATTTTTTTCAGTTACCCAATTCAACTAACCTTTCCATTTATTTTAGGTCCCCTCCCTCTGTCCTAAACTGCATGTTTCTGAGTTTTCAAAACTGCTTATTCCAATAATCCTACTCTGAGCTTTTCCCCCTTGGTCTGATATTATAGCTAAGCTTTGCAGAATATTATAAAAAACAACAAAGTCAGCAGAACAGTATTTCATCTCTTCCATCAATGCCAGTACAGCCCATACACTGGGATTTTCTGTGGCCTGAGAATGCTGGGGCTATCTGTTTTATTAGACAAGGCTCTGGAATAGAGTAAGGATTTCAGCCTTGTTAGGGCACTGATGCTACTAGATGCCAGAAATAGCCTTCTATGTTCCAGCAATCAGAATGTAATCAGCTGATGCTACTTCACTTTTTTATTAAACTGGCTTTGGAAATGACAATTACCTGACTCAAACCAGACAGACATGCTCTTATATTGACACTGCACCAATAATTCAGTGAAATCACTTTAATGAATTAAAAAAACCCCATCAACCACAACAGTCCAATTGATTATGTCATGTAGAAAATCAACTGTTTGATTGAGCTTTTCACATTACAGTTGATTGTTCTGGTCTCAGTCTTTGTTATTGGGATTTGATTTTATTATAATGCCATATATCTGGTTAAGAGAGTCTGCAATTTGATAACTGCTAACTTTTACATAGCTCTTAACTATGTTTCAGGCATTCTGAAACACTTAACAAATATTGTCTCATTCACAAAAACCCTGGGATGTAGGTTCTTTTAATAATATCCATTTTACAGGGGAGGAAATTGAGGCAAAGAGAAGTTAAATGCTTTACCCAGGATCATACAGCTTATAAGTATCTAAGATTAGATTAGAACACAAGTCTTCTTGAATCTAGGACCAACTTTTCTTAATCTCCTGGGATAGGTGATAAGTAATCTTCTTTAATTGTAGGTACCATAAGACTTTGTCTTGGACCCTCTTTTCTTTTCTAAATTCTCTACCTTAGTGAATTTTTCAGTGATACAGCTGTTGTGCCCAATAGGGTTAAATGAAGTATGTATTTGTGAACAAGTAATGAGAATTTTAGAATTTGTGATTGGGTGCAGGAATTGAGGAGTAGGAATCAAGACAAATCCCTTGAGATGCAGAGATCTACAACCCCCCCCCCCCTTTTTTGTTGACCCTGGTCAAAGTCAATGGAAACAGACCAGTTCCTAACCAAGCAAAGGTCAATCTGGTGCAACTTGCTTTACATTTCAAAAGCTAAAGCCAGATCATCCTATTGAAAGAAGTATAAATATTTTTCTTTTCTCAGATGATAGAGTAGTAAAGATGAAGAGACAATATTCCATCCTTGAATAACCAACCAAGCCTTTTTTTAAATGACTAAATATAATAGCATCAACCTAGAATCAATCACAAAAGAAACTGAAACTTTAACTATACCTTATAAATCAATAGAATTTGAAATGTTACTATTTATAATATTTTTAAATTTTCTTTTAGGTTTTTTTTTTATCAAGGCAATGGGGTTAAGTGGCTTGCCCAAGGCCACACAGCTAGGTAATTATCAAATGTCTGAGGCTGGATTTGAACTCAGGTACTCCTGACTCCAGGGCTGGTGCTCTGTCTGCTGTACCACCTAGCTGCCCCCTATTTGTAATATTTTACAGTTAATCAAATAAGCACATCTTTTAGTCTAAATATTACATTAATACTTTGATAGAAGTACTTTATAATGATGATATTCTTGACTATTTTCTTTTGCATAATTTTTCTGGGTTTGTGACTTTGCTCTCTCTTGGTACTCCTATGTTTCTAACCACTTTTATTCAGTCTCCTGTGATAGATGATAATATATATATATATATATATATATATGTATATATACATAATAATCTTTAACTGTACCTCAAAATTTGTCTTGGGTGTTTGTATCTTCTCTAAATTCTCTCAATGAATTTTTCAACGTATGGGGTGGGTAATTGTTATCTATGTATTGCTGATGTCTAAATCTATAGATCTAACCTTAGAATCTTTCCTAATCTCTGGTTCCACATCATCTACCCTTAGATAGTTGGAACTGGATGTTTTTTAGGAATCATAATATCCCAAAGAACAGAATATCCAAAAGTCAAGTCAACAGAATTTATAAAGTACTTAAAGATACTACATTAGACATGGGGATACCAAGAAAAGGCACATAAACAAAGTGAAAAAAAGTTTGCTTTCAAGGAGCCTATAATCTTATGAGGGAAGACAACATGCAAACAAGAGTATGTAAGAAGTATACTGGATGTGTCTCTTTGGAATTCTTTCATAGTTCCTCTTTTTTCTTTTACTTGGTGATCTTGTCAATTATCTTTCATTTAATTACAATCTCTAGGTTGATGAATCTCCAATGTAACTATTTTGTCCCAGCCTCTTTGTTGATCCCCAATTTCATCTCTCCAATTGCCTTTCAGATATCTCAAACTATAAAGTCCAATAGGAGCCTGAACTCAATATGTCCTAAACAGAACTCATTTTCTTTCTCCTTATACCCTCCTCATCTTTTAGCTTCTCTATTCTTGTAGAAGACAAGCTCATCCTCCCAGGCCCTTAGGCTACTCCCTAGAAGTCATTCTATATGCTTCACTGATCTCTCATTCCCCAAAGCCATTATTGCCAAGGCTTTCTGATATCTCCTTGACAACATCTGTGGAATATGCTTCTCCTTCTCTTCTTTGACAATGCCACTACTGGGACTGGCCTCATTACCTCACACCTTGATTATTGTAATAGGTTGTTGGTGATTCTGCCTGTCTCAAGTCTCTCCTCACTCCAGTTCATTTTCTATTAAGCCACTAAAGTGGTTTTTAAAAAAAATTAAAAAAATCAAGTCACCCTTCTACTCAATAAACTTCAGTAGCTTGTTATTGCCTCGAGGAGCACATACAAATACTCTATTGATATTCAAAGCTCTTCATAACCGAGCCACCTCTTCTCTTTCCAGTCTTCTTTACATCTTACTCCCCATTATATAATATTTGATTCAGTTCACTGGCCTTTTGATTATTCCATGATTGTGACCCTCTATATCTTAGATCTAGACATGTTCTCGTTTTCAATGCCTTGAATGCTCTCACTCCTCTGTTCTGGCTCCTTACCTTGCCTTTTTTTAAGCCTAAACTAAAATTTCAACTTCTTTAGGAAGCTTTCCTTGAGTTTTTCCTCTCATTTATTTTTAATTATCTTGTATTTAGTTTACTCTCTCTCTCACACACACACACTCTCTCTCTCTCATTTCATTCTTTCATGTTCTTTCTGTCTCTGTGTTTCTTTCTCTCTTTCTCTCTATTCCCTGTCACTCTCTCTGTCTGTCTGTCTGTCTCTCTTCCTTTCTTTCCCTCCCTTTTCCTTTCTTTCCCTTACTCCCCCCTCCCCCATCTCTTTCTCCCTCAATCTGTCTCTATTTCTCTGTCTCTCCCATCCTCTATTTCTCTCTTTGATTTCCCCATTAGATTGTAAGGTCCTTGTGGGCAAAGGTTTTTTGACCTTTATTCCTAGCTCTTTTTTTTAAAGGATTTTTTGCAAGGCAAATGGGGTTAAGTGGCTTGCCCAAGGCCACACAGCTAGGTAACTATTGTCTGAGCCCGGATTTGAATCCAGGTACTCCTGACTCCAGGGCAGGTGCTTTATCCACTGCACCACCTAGCCACCCCTATTCCCAGCTCTTAAAACAATGTCTGCAGACCCTTAATAAATGTTTATTGATTGATGGAAATTGAGATTTATCTCTGAGGGAAGGAAGGAAATCTTTGTAGGAGAGATCCTAACTAAGATGTGTTGGAAGGCAATGAAGCCAGGAGATGAAGATGATGAGAGAGCATCTCAGGTGTGGTGTAGAGTCAGGGAAAATTCCTGGTTTCAGGAATTGCTGTGTGGGGAAAAGGACTAGAAGGTCAGAATCATTGGATCACAGCTCTTTGGTTGGTAGGAGAAGCAAAAAGAGGAGGAGGAAAGGTAAAAAGAGGCTAAGTAATGAAGGTCTTTAAAAAAGTCAAACAAGAATTTTTATATTTGATTCTGGACTTAAGAGATTCTTGAATAAGAGATTAAGATGGCCAGGACAGATTTTATAATTATTTCCTCAAACCTATCTCTCTTTCAAATTTCCCTCATTATTACTATTCCCTTTCTTTTTAATTCTATCCAGTCATTCAAATTCAAAATCATAGTGTTATACTTGACTCTTCTTACTTACCCCACACATCCAATCAATAGTCAAATCTTGTCATTCCTATTTTTATAATGTCTCTCATATTCATTATTTTTCCATTACATAGCCCCTTTATTAGTCCAAGCTTTAATCATCTATCACTTGGACTATTACAATAGCCTCAAATCCCTCTATTCCAATCTATCTTTTTAAAAATTTTTATTTATTTAAGGAAATGGGGTTAAATGACTTCCCCCAGGTCACTCAACTAGGCAATTATTAGGTGTCTGCGGCAGATTTAAACTCAGGTCATCCTGACTCCAGGGCTGACATTCATCCACTGCACCACCTAGCTGCCCCTTATTCCAATTCATCTTCCAAATAATTGCTAAAGTGATTTTCCTAAAGCCTTCTTCAGACTATGTCTCTCAAATGCTTAAGAAGCTCCCCAAATTCTCTATTTTTATATATAAGATAAAATGGAAATTCTGTTTGTCTTATTGTCTACCCCAGATAGGTTCTTAATAAATGTTCATTAATTGATTCAAGCATTACTCTGGCTAAAACAATTCATCAATCTGCATCCATTATAGGGATGTGTATCTCCAGATGGATTTTAGTCAAAAGACAATAGATTAGATTCATATTTAATGCCTTTCCAGTTTGGTAGGACAAGGGAGAACTTTTAGCCTATTGGCATAGCTATTAAGAATACAGGGTTAGGAAAACTTAAGCCATGATGGTGAAATAGAAGGAAATAATGTAAATGAGATGACCTCCACAAAAGTTCTAGAAAATATATTAGACTGTCCTGAATATAAAAATCCAAGAAAAAAAAATCACAGCCTTGGGCAAAGGGTGATCATAGAATACTTAGATTGGGTACTAATCTACTAAAGTACAGAAGCAAATCAGGAGCAAAACAGGGTTTCATACCTAGCTCCAAGCACAATCTAAAAATCTATAGCAGAATAATAAGGGCAGGATGATCAGACCAAAGAGGGTAGCCTGAATTTTTGTCATTCTTAACCTACAAAGTTTTTTAGCTGGGTGATGGTACCTGAGTTCTGCAACAGTCTAGGGAAAGTCCAAAGTTGTGTTGCTCAAACATCAAATGCCCTGAGGGGCTTGAAGAATTCAAACCAACACTCATCACTTAAAATTCACCCTGGATCATAATGCTTTGATCACATTGAAAGCTTTTAGGTCACCAGCTTGAGATTCTAGAATGATACAACATTCAATAATCCAAAGAACCAGGGATTTTTAGAGGACACAAAACAGGACCACATGGCCCCATCATCTGGATCAGTCTGGTCCTAACACAAAGTAAGACTGAAAGCATGAATTCAAACACACCCACATCCACCCCTGCCCCCCCCACATATAATAAAAAAAGAATCCCATAATAAAGAGCTATTCAGTGGCAATGATATTCAAAATGCAAATACAGAAGAAAAGGACTTCAAAAACCTTATAAACATAAACTTAAAAAAACCAGTTTGAGCACAAGTTCAACTAGAATTCCTGGAGGAGATGAAGCAAGCATTTTTTTAAAACTAAAAACATTTTTATAAGTGAAATTATATTTCTGTAAGAATGAACTAGAAAATAAATGACAGCACTGGGAAAAAACTGGAAAATAGAAGTTAGGGAAGACAGAATTAGAGAATTAACAGCTTTGGTAAAAGAGGTATAAAATATTATCCAGGCAACAGACAACTTGAAAATTTGAATGGAATAGGCAGAAGTTAATGATTCCATGAGACAAAAATATTTAAACAACAACAATAATAAAGCAGCATCAATAGAATGAAAAAAAGTAGAAGCATAATCGGTTGTATAAAAAAACCTGACTCCTCAAATCACATTAAGGAGAGATAATTGAATAATCACTGAACTATTTACAAATCATAGAATTATTAAAATTATTTAATAACTAAAATCCATGATCAAAGAGAGACACTAGATATCATATTTCAAGAAATCATAAGAGAAAACTGCCTAGATTTCTTAGAATGAAAGGACAAAGTTCAAAACAGGAGTCTACTAGTTAACATCCTGAAAGAAATCCCAAAGTAACACTTCCAAAACCCCAACAAAACTGGAGTTTTTAGGTCAAAGAAAAATTACTGCAAATAGCCAAAAAGGGAACTAATTAAATGGTCAAGAAAAATCTTTGCTGCAAGTTTCTCTGACATTTTCATTTCCAAGATATATTCAATTCAATTCAATTGAATAAATTCCACTGTCTATTATATGCCAAGGGAATTAGATGGCAGAAAGGATAGAGTGCAAAGCCTGAAGTCAGGAAAATTCATCTTTGTGAGTTCAAATCTGGCCTCAGACAATTATTGGTTGTATGATGCTAGGCAAGTCTGCTTGCCTCAGTTTCCTCACTTGTAAAATGAGCTGAAGAAAAAAGTGGTAAACTACTCCAGTATCTTTGCCAAGAAAACCTCAAATAAGGTCACAAAGAGTCAAACAGACAAAAATGATTGAAAAATAACAAATGTGACTGAATGAGAGAGAGGTCAGTGTTAGTTCACTCCTCGCCCTCCACCCCTAACTCATCTTTGTCTTTTCCTACAGGGACTTATATGACTTCCAGATGATGAATGAATAAAATCTCCCTGTCTCGGTCATTCTCTGTCTGTCTGTCTCTTGACTCTCTGTTGCTCTTTCTCCCCATACACACACACACACACACACACACACACACACAGACACACACACACACACACAGACACACACACACACACAGACACACACACACATATATATACATACATATGTATTTGTACCCATATGTATAGTATGTATACACATACTTGTATACGTATGTGCATATTTTTTTTTTCTAAAGATTAAGTTCCTCAGTAAATAGACATGGAAGACGGTAAGACTTTTTTGCTTCTTATCTTGATTTGACTTGCTTCTTATAAAAGACGCTTTCTTCCTCTGCATCTCTTAGAGCTCATGATTTCCCAGACATCTTTTTGTCTAAAATATCCCAACTTCAACCTGACAAAATCTAAACTTTTCAGTTGAAAGGAAAATTTCTTTTTTTCATTTAATTAGGCAATCATATATACTGAGTGCTTACTGTGCTAAGTGTTGAAAACACAATGAAAAGTAAGAAATGTCCTTACCCTCAAGGAGCACACATTTTAGTGAGAGAGACAATAAGTACAAAAAAACCAGGAATATACAAAATGGTTATATGATAAAAAGGGAATCTCAAAAAGAGAGGCACTGGCAGTTTTTAGAAGGTAGATAAGGCCTCCTGCATCTATGGGTTTTGAATGGAGCCTCAAAGGAAACCAAGACAAGAGGCAGAAGTGATTGGGGGAAGAGTTTTCCTGACACAGAGGACAGTCAGTAGAAAGGCAATAGGAGGTAGAACTTTAAGTACAATAGTGCTGTCATATTCTTTAGCATAATAGTATCCTGGAAAACAAGGGAAAAATGCCTTTTAGAGGCATTGTTACCAATTGACATCTCATTGACAACTTCTTAGGATGGATCAGCACTAGTGAATTGCCAAGAAAAGATATTTTTCTTTCACCTTAGTCTCATATGTTCTTGAGAAAGTATTAAGCTACATGTAATTTAAAAATAACATCCAAATGCTTCAGGAACAATTTCTAGATCATAGTTGCTATAATAAGGATGTGTGCAAGAGTGAAATATTTTGGGGTGCAACAGGTGAAAATAGGAATAGAAATCACACCATGGAAAAATGGACACCATATATAATAGTTGTAAAGATGTACAAATTAGGCACATGGATTTATACTGATACAAATGAAACATGGCTTCACTCCTGTTTAATATACATCTAGAAAGATCACACTAGGTTATATGTGAAGACATACAAAATAAATGATGCATTTTCATTTACTTTTCCATCAGATTGGAGTGGCTTTTCTGGAATATTTTGGTCCATTTCCATTCTTATTACAACACATAAATTGTATCATTACTGTTGTTCCTGGAATGACAGAAGTAATAACTTGTTGAAAATCAGCCTGAGTCTATTCCTTTATGAAATTGTATGACACAGCTAGTTCTATGTGCACTGGAGATTTCTTCAGAATATCATAGATATCCTCATTCAGTTTGATTTATTGATTTCCCAAAAATGTGTCTGTGACCATAGTGGTGCTTTGTAAATAGAATATATGGCAATGCATTTCAGGGTTCTCCTAGCGCTATCAACATGCACATTGTTTAATAGATTTCATGTGACCCATTAAGACAAAAAGGCCCCAAACCAGAATAACATATGTATCAAATGATGGTCAATTGTTTCCTGTTTCAAATATACAAGTTTGCTCCATTATTTATGAGCTTTCAAAAATTTAATAATTCTTTGAAATTGTCATCTATCCTCATTGACCAGAGATTCTGGCCTTTAGTGAAACAATACATGCGGTTTGTGGGCTATAATCCAGCCATTAGATCCAAGAGAACATTTTTTTTCCTCTTTGACAGGCTTAATTGGTTTATTTTTTTTCGTGTCAGCATGGAGAATAATAATTGTGGAGTTTTATTTCTCATGAATTTTTGGACCTCTGGAAGTTATACAGAGAATGAGGAAGAGGGACTGCTCTGGCATTGAATTCTTTTTATCTGTACATGGAAAAGTACCGGGAGAATATTGCATTCATAAAACCTGTGGCATTAGAGAGTACTTAGCAGCACTTTCTATGTTCTAGTCAACAATGTTGACTATTCATTCTAAGGCATGACATTTTAAACTTTGTATTCTAAGGTCTAGTACATAATGGTAACTTCATGAATGCATTTTGATTGACTTAATTGAATGAAATCAAGAGTATGAAAGTGGTAAAGGGTCAACAAACTGAATTTGGGGGAGGTCCTGAAAGTGAAGACACCCTGTTTATACTATTTTCCAGGGCTAAGAACCTTTTTCCTGAGCTTAACATAACAACAAACTTTTAGGCTCACCCTCTGATCAAATCATATAGTTATTTTATTGCTTTACTAGAATCAGCTGTGTTTGAGCTTGAATAAGCACCAAATTCAACAAATACTCATAATATAGTCATGAAACCCTGCTCTGAAGGAAACTTGCCTCATTTTTGTTGTTATTCCTCATTGTGGAGCCATTGGTATAAATCTTGAGATTTCCTCACATTACCTTTGGATTTCTTCTCTAGGGTGGTGCTCTGGCACATGTTTTCTAATCTTCCTTCTTGCTTGAAAATCATTTCCCTCACTTTGAAATTAAACTTCTGTTTGATTTCTGACTCTCCTATCTCTACCAGAATGTTCTGTTTGACTTCAGTCACCCACAGGTTTAAAGTCTGTTTGGTCCAGTTGACATGACCCATTTAGATTTGCACCAAACACTAGCTTTTTCACAAAGAAGTTATTGTAATATGTGAAGTGAAGACTTTCATTTTCATTTTTTAGAATATCACAAACTTTTCTGCATTGTTCTCTTGCAACTATAAATAAACTTCGATTATTAAGGTATATTTTTTAGTTGAGAATTTTAAAATGAGTTTTCTCAAGCCTAATTTCATTCAAATTCTTCCTGTAAGTCTTGAGTTCCCTTTGAATTTTATCTGATTGATCTTGTTCATAACATCAATAGGCAAAACTAATAAAAAAATTTATCTAAAGTACATAGCTCTTCAGTCAATTACCAAAGGAATGTGAAGGTTTTGCTTTTTTTAAATTTTCAAATTAGCTATAAAATATACTGAAATTCTGAAAATGCCAAATAAATTATAGTCTCCAGGTGAACTTTCCTTTGAAAAAAAAAACAGCCAACCCACTAACCAAAATCAGTTTTCTTTTCTAGTTGAGAATATTTAGTTTTTTGCTTTTATACCTTGCAAATTGTTCAGAAAAGATAACCAAATTAAATTGAGTTCAGAGGCTAAGAGAAACAGGTCATGCTCTTCCCCCAACTGTTAAAAAGATCATTAGGGAAAGGAGGCAGGGGAAAAATGGGTGGGGGAGAAAAATTATCTATTCTTTTCCCTTTATTATCTCTCTTGGTTCTTTTCAGTCTTCTCTTTTTTGTTGAATAACTTCAATTTTACACCTTAATTTTCTTTATTTAATATACTTAGTGATAATTTGCATTATATGTTCTTTCAGTTTTTTCCTCCTGTCCCCTCCCTTTTGCCTACCTTTCTTTGTCTATGACATATAAAGAGTGGCTGAAAGACCTGAGATATTTAATTTAAAGAGATTTAGAAAGGATCATAAATTTAAAATTGGAGGAAATTTCAGAGGTCATTTAGTTCAGGGTCGCCTCCCTGTTTTACAGATAAAGAAATTGAGACTGAGAAAGATGATATGGGAGAAAAGAAAGAGAACAAGCACTTATATGGTCACTACTGGGTACCAAGCATACCAAGTACTTTACAAATATTATCTCATTTAATCCTTAAAACAACCTTGTAAGGTAGGTGGTTTTATAACTGAGGAAACTGAGGTAAAAACACAAGTCATGATCACAAAAATAATAAGTCCTAAAGGTGATATTTGAATCTAGGTCCTCTTGTTTCAGATTAAATGTTTCTTTCCTTTGCATCATAATTTCCTTACGTTAGCTAATTTTAAATAAAGGAAAAGTTACTCATGTAGAAGAGGGATTAAGCATCTGTTTTTTAGATCCTCAAACACAGAATTAAGAATAAGGAATGTCTAGAAGTTCAGGAAAAAATATTTTAGCTTTATGTAAGAAAAAGAAGTGTCCTAAAACTTGAAGCTATCTGAAAGTGAAATGATATGCTCAGGAGACTAGATGTCTCCTTTATTGCTGTAGTTCAGTCATTTAGTTATGCCCTAGTTTACGTAATCCCATGTCCTTGAGGTTTTTGTTGCAAAGACACTAGAGGGGTTTGGGAGTGTTTTTTTTTTCCTTCTCCATTTTCTTCTCCACTGGATTAAAGAACATGAAGAAAAAACAAGGCAAAAAGAGGTAAAGTGACTTGTCCAGGGACACAGTGTTTAAGACTAGATTTGAACTCAGGTTTTCCTGACACTAGAGCCATCTATCTAGCTGTCTCCTGAGTCACATAGATGACTTCACAGCAGAGATTTTTTTTTTTATTACTTTTCCAGGAAGTTGTTGGGAGGGTTCCTGTTTCAGCAAGTGCTAGATAAAACCAATTCTGAGATTCCTTCTAACTCTGAGGATCTGTGATTTTTGTGAGTTTATAGCTTAGTAAAAACTGATACCACACTAAGTGTGAGGAGGAGTAAAAAAAATAAGTAAATACCTACAAAGTTTTTCCTCTATTAAGGAAAAAGACACATTTGAAATGGAATATGGTAACTGATTAAGAAAGTTATGTTCAAAGTGGCATCAGAAACAAGTTCACAAAAGGAAAAAAAAATTCTCCTGAGGGAATCAGTGAAGGCTTAAAGTGGATGGGAAGATGTGGCATTAGGATTTCTAAAGACATGATATAGAAAATAGATAGCAAAGGCACAGGGACTTGAAGATATAGAAGACATTTAAGTAATGGCAAAGTAATTCAGTTCAGCTAGATGGAAGAATGGAAATCTATAGATTTAGTGCTGGAAGCATCTACAGAAGTCATTTAATTCTAATCCTAATTTTGCATATATAAAAAAAATAAGTCTCAGGTAAGACCAAAGTTACTCAGGTAGTAAGTAGGAAAATCAATATTTGACCCTAGGTCTTCTAATTTCAAATCCAAAATTCTTCCTACTACTTCCTGTTACTATTATACTAGTGTGAAAGAAAAGGTAGGTATCAAGGAAAACTAGGAAAGGTAGATTATAGGATTCTAGTTAGGCAGAAGACCTTACAAATCACCTAGATATGGCTGGTAAGTAATATCAGTATTCAATGTCTTTCCTTTGTATTGCTTTGCCATTTCTCTATCATTTTAATAGGTTAAGAAATAATTCTGATTTATATTAAGAATATAATCCCAGGTGAATGCCCATATGTAATGGAAACTAAGAAATAGTCCTAGGGAAATTCCTATGCTAAATTAATTCTAGGAATACGACTATAATCATTTTTATATTGAATATATTGGATAAAAGATGTATCTAACCTATTATGCAAAAATCTCATTATAGCACAGTAAGAAATGTACATGTGATTTACTGTAATGACAAAGGTAAACTGATTTACTTACAGTAAATATGTAATATTTACTATGAATATGTAATAACAAATCTGTAATAAGTTGCATATTAAGACAAGAGCCTGTTTAAGTAAAAGGAAGTTGATCATTTACATCATAACTAGCCTATCTGTACCAAACATGAATAAAGAAAACTTTAAATAATGTGTGAATATCCCATGAATGCTGTTATTTGGGATCTCAGACCAATCTGAATAGGCTGTAGATCCTACCTTTGTTTCTTTTAATAAAGTTCGTTTTTATGCTGAGAAAAGTTTCCAAGTTATTTTTTTATTTCAGGAAGAAATGAAGAAGCATTGAACTTTTCTCAGGATGATGAAACACCCAATGCTACATGTTAAGAATAAGAAAGAATGGAGTAATTAGGACAAAGATAGGTAGACATGTACAGGTTATTAACAATGGTACTAACTCTATGAAGTAATTGTATTCATAAATTGTGACTGATGAGACTGGGAAGATAGAAGAGAAGAGATATCAAAGAGTTCTCTGAATTTACTAATGTAAGTAAATAAAATTTGGGTGGTTGTAGACTTTCCTGAAATAAAGTCGTTGAAATTTTTAAGAAAAGAATATGAACCAAATTTGAGTTGAGCTATTTTGGTGAGATAGTGTCAATGGTAATGGAAAGATGATGATGATGTTTTTGTCCTTTGTTCTCTAAGAAGACCATGACATCAGGGAGGTGATGCCATGGCAAGCACATGAAATGAATTTGAATGAGGGAGGTGCAATGCTAAGTCACTAGCCTCACTTTCTCTTCCAGAGTCATCTGGGTTCAGTGGCCAGATACGAATCAGGAAGACTGAAGATTGTCCTTGCATGCAAGGCAATCAGGGTTAAGTGACTTGCCTGAGGTCACACAGCTAGTAAGTGTTGAGTGACTAAAGCTGGATTTGAACTCCAATCCTCCTGATTCCATGAAACAACTGTAGTCATAATTAGTGACTGATGTGACTGCGGAGGTAGAAGAGAAGAGGTATCAAAGAGGTCTCTGAATTTACTAATGTAAGTAAATAAAAGTTGGGTGGTTGTAGCCTTTCTTGAAATAAAGACATTGAGATTTTGAAAAAAAGAATGTGAACTTAATCTGAGTTGAACTATTTTGGTGATACAACATGAAATTAGTTCTAGAAGAGACTTAAAAGACCAACTAGTCTAGCCTTCTCACTTTGAGGTCAGAAAGATTCAATTATTTGCCCAAGGTCACAGAGATATTTATATGTAAGAAAAAATATATTGAGGAAACATCTGGAAATGCAGATATGATGCTTATGAAAGACTATTCATAAAAGGGCTGATATACTATTTTGGGAACCTTCTGCATACAAGTGTTAAAGATATGGGAATGAAAAAATGACATGGGAGATTATACAGAAGATGGCTAAGAAGAGAACCTTTGAAATTTTTCTGAATTAAAGGTATCATAAGAGGAGGCAAAAAAGTAAAGACAGAGAAACAGCAGTCATACAGGTTGGAGGAAAACCAGGAAGAGATGAGGCTAGTCAACAAAGCTAATTTCTTGAGATACAAGAAGAAAGTGCTGGATTTGGAGTCAAAAGACCAGATCCTGGTCCACATATTCCTGCCTTATGATTTTGAATTAGGTTTTAGTTCTCAGCCTCAGCTGAGAAATTGGCAAAATTAGGATAATGGTGCCTGATCTTTTTTAGCTTATAAGGACTTTAGTGAAGAAAATGCTCTCTAAAAAAAGTAAAATACTAAACATATTATCCCAATAGTTAAGAGTATGATTTCAAACTACAAGCTTGACTTTTGTCACAACCTATATAATCAAGTGATTATTGAAATTATGGAGCATGAGCGTCAAGTAAAGATTATTGGATTTAGGGATCAGTAAGTCTTTAATAACTTTGGAGATAGTAGTTTTGTTGAGAGATTGGGGAATGAAGGAGTTGGGAGGCAAATGGGTGATAAGAAAAGACTGAAAAGGACATATATTGGGTTTAATGCATACCAATGTAATATGTAGTTGTGTTCTCTGTTCACAAAGATTTCTTTCTTTGGAAATGCCTGTTTGTAGATAGATTTCATCATGAGTGTGTAGATAGGAAAGGACCTTAGAGGCCATAACATTAAAGGTACCAATTTTATAGATAAGGAAACTGAGGCACAAAGTGGAGTACTTTATTTGCCAGGAGTCATACAGCTAGGAAGTAGCTTAGGTGGGATTTGGAGCTTTCTTTCAGACTCTAAGTCAAGAGTTCTTTATTATACACTAGTTCTATTGTTAGACTGGGGTTTATTCAGGTAACAAGCAATAGGCATGAGGATAGATAGAATCAATGGGTAGAATTAATAGAGTCAGTAGTAAGAGTATTGGATTTGAAGTCAGAGAACTTGGAAGCAAATTCTGGTTCTCTATAAACCTCTATAAACTTGGACGAAGTCTTAGCTTCCTCATCTTTGAAATGAAGGGGTTAGACTTTGACTATCAAGTTCTAAGTTCCCTTGCAGCTCTAAGTCTATGGTGCTATAAACTGTTTACTTTCTGTTTAATATAAATTTAAGTTATTGATAGATATTAGAAGGCAATGGTGGCATGAATGATGTTTATTAGTAGAAACATTTTGATGTAGCTTAAATAGATTAGACTTGTTTAGAAGTTTTCAAAGTTTCTCTACTTCTTTTCTAAAACTTCTGATTTTTCACTTCACAATTTGATTTTATTATGTTGGACCATGTTTAGAAAGAATCACAAATAAGTAATTTGGCAGGAATTATTTTTTCAGTGCATTGGATTTCATTTCATAAATACCTTTATTTTAGATACTACATTGTGTCATGTTCTTGTTAAGAATTAGCTAATCTCTAATAAATGAACAATATTTTCAAAAAAGCATTTACTAAAAACAAGGAATTAGATAGAATATCATTTAATTTAGATTTATGTAGCAGCTTTTCTCCAAGGAGTTTCAACAGCACTTTAATTACTGTCTTTGCAATTGCTGTATATGTCCTGTTCTTTCTGTTCATGGAATCTCCAGCTTAATTCAGGCCCTTATCACCTCATCACCTCTTGCTTTGCAATTGCCTTTAATTTGGTCCCAAGTCTCTCTTTAATCTATCCTATCCAATATGCTTATCCTTAATTGAGCTAACAATTTTAAGCTAGTTGGCAAAATGGATAGAGTACCAATCCTAGAGTCAGGAGTACTGAGTTCAAATTTGACCTCAGACACTTTCTAACTGTGTGACACTGGACAAATCATTTAAGGCTAATTGCCTCAGTTTCCTCATCTGTAAAATGGGCTAAAGAAGGAAATGGCAAATCACTCCAGTATATCTGCCTAGAAAATGCCAAATGGGATCACAAAGAGTTAAACATGACTTAAATGACTGAAGAAATATTTGTATCTCTATTATCTAACATCTATCTATCTAACTATCTAGCTATCTAGCTATCTATTTCTTATATGGTCTCTATTTTTGTCTCTAAACACACACACATACACACACACACACACACCCCCATTATTTTCAGAGTCCTTTCATCTGGTTTACTCCTAGCCACTTAGAAATTTGTGAACATTCATTCTTCATATGCCCCATCCTGTACGGGATGCCACTGCCTTGTTTGTACAGTCCAAGGGACTTGCTGTCCCACTGTGATTAACATTTTCTGCTTAACCACTAGGACGGTACAAGTTGTTGAAGTTGCGTTGACCATGATATAATAAACAGTGATAAGCCCCAGCGGCTGTTTCTACAAATCAACTCTCCAGGGGATTGAGGGTAATTCATGCTCTGATGGCAATTATGTCACTGTCCCAGGAAGAATCACTTGCTCCCAGAGGATCATCTATATATATTCTTCACTGAAGAAAGACTGTTTTCAGAAAGTCCTTTGGGAAACACTAATTATCCTTCCCATGGAGAGTTAACTTTCCAAAAGATAACCTATTCAGGTCATGGTGAGTTAAAAATCTTTTGCCTCTTTAGAAATAGAGATGATATAAATTCCACGTTAATTTCAACTAAAATAAGGTATAATGGAAATAGCTTTGACTCAGAGAATTTAGTTCAAATCATACCTCAGTGTGACCTTGAGTAAATTTCTTAAACTTCCTAGGTCTCAGCTGAAAAACGAGAGCTTTAGGTCAAATGATTTCTAAAATCCCTTGTAATCTATGATCCAAAGTTAAAGCATTACCAATTTAAAACTAGAATAACTGATCCATATGTCTTTTTCTCTTTTTTTCAAAAAAGATATTCCAAGAATATTTCCCACTTCTAATGTACAGATTCTACTTATGTGCCACTAAATCATCATCATCATTCTTTGCCTCTGTTGCAGGAATGGCTACACAAAGCAAGTCAACCAAGTATGATCCCTTTTTGTTCTGTAATCTGGAGAAGTTGTATTTGTATAAAGTCAAGGTATCATTTTTATGCATGCCTTTATTTATATGTGCCTTACTTAAGGAAGTATAATATGGAAATCTGAACTTGCAAAGCCTTAAAAATGTACAAAATATAAATTAAATTATAATTTCAGAATTTTTTCCTCTGCCTCCTAAGACCCCAACCCAGTTCCTTTTAGAGATCTTTTCTTCATCTTTTCTTTTTTATAGTTCAGGTTGGACTACTAGATACATGGGCTTCTGGTACTTGTACTTTCCAACATAGAAAAAGGTTGACCACTCTAAGATCTGGGCTAGAGGAGTCTGGAAAGTTTTTGAACTAGTCTTGGCTCATTCTTCGGTTGGTTGGTTCAGCCTCTTTCCAGGCTGGGAACTCCAGTTCCCAGAAATCCATGCACATATTGGTCCAAGATAGAGCATCATCCCTAAATCACACACAGCACCTTCTGGGTATGGAGAGAACATGACATTACTTTCTTAGTCTATTGATCCTAACACTAGCCAAAAGCAAGACTTAATGAACTCATAATATCAGGAACAGGAGCCAACCACCAGACACCTTAGGGGCAGTGTTCCTCCTTAGAGTGGTTGCAGCAAAGGGATACTCGCAATCAACTTCCTCAGAGTTAAACTTTGAAGAAATCCCCAGGAGCGGCTGAATAGGGGCTAGTGTCAATGATAACCACTAGGTGAGGCTTTCTGGATGGATTTTATAAGTGTATTGTATGCTATGAACTCTGTGCACTCAGAACTCTGGCTGCTGACACACTGAAGGCTTTGCTGCCAATTGTAGGTCATTGAGCTAATAATGTTGGTACTCTATCAACTATTTCATTTAGCACAAATGGGTGTTTCAGAACAGTTGAGGGAATAATTATCCATATAAAAAGAGATTTGCTTTGAATTATCCATCCTGTATATTCTCCTATATCTGTTTGGTCAGACTGCACAGGAAAGAGTGTAAAAATAAGACTGGGATTCAGAATTTCTCACTGTCACCAGTTCTTGTGTGATTGCTTTGGGGAATGCTACTCTACTTAGCAAGCTCCCAGTTTCTTCATCTGAAGAATGAGAAGGTTGGGATAATTGGCCACTGAGGTCCTTCTATCAACATCTAATATCTTCTCCACTTTCATCAAGTCCTAATTCAAATCTCATGTCCTTCAAGGAACTTTCTTTTCTTAAACACCAAAGTCTAGACTTATGTTTATTATTTGGACATTTTGTCCTTACTTTCATTTTCTGTTCTTTCTTTTACTATTATATGCAAATACACCACATACTCACACACACACATACATATATACACACGTGTGTATATATGTACATATGTATACACACATGCATGTATAAATAAATTTCCCTAATCAAGTCTGTAGGTTTATCAAATAGAAGAATGAATGCAGGATTGGGGAAAAAAAACAGCAGTTGGAGAGAGAAGATTTATACTAAAATCCTAGCTTGGCTACTCTGGGGGCCTCAGTTGCCTTTTTTATAAAATGAGGAGAGCACATAAGATTGGTCTCCAAGGATTCTTCTGGAACTGTGATTCTATACTTCTAGTTCTTCCTGAACACCCCAACCCCTTATCAAGATTGCATAGGACAGTTCTCCGAGCTTAGTAATTAAATGTTCACTGACTATCATGCTCAAGAGAATAGCGAAGCTAATTCATCCTTTGACAGCAATTAAGCCCTCAACTGGTGATCTTGCAAATTTTTTACTTAATGAGGCCAAAAGGATACTCTGAGAGACTGAAACATCTATTAAACCCCATTCCTTAATATTAAACTCACTCACCTAGTGAGAAGTTGTATCTCTCCTTCTCCTCAATGTTAAAGAGGAAGGCCTTGATTTCCACTCTCAGCCCTCCATCTTCACTGCGTTTTAAAAGTAATTCTGAGGTCACTTAACCCCACTGCCTTAACAAAAAAAAGAATGGTACAAAAGTAATTCTGATTTTGAAGTGAAATTACTGTATAAATACCCATTTAACCTCAGAAATCATCATCCAATTCAACCTCTTCATATTATAGCTGAGGAGAAGTCAAGTGACTTGCCCCAATGTCAATATTGCTTCACTTCCTAAGGCTAATATTCTTTACCCATTATACCATCCTGAGGTAGTGCTCCTTGAGAATTTCTTAGAAGAGAATGAAGCCAGAAGGTAAAGAGGGAATGATTCTTTGGAGACAATGTGAAAACTGATAGAATGTAAGCTCCATGTGAATAAGCATTCTTTCAATTTATTGTAATTGGATATCCACAAGAAATTAGTGCCTGCCACAAATAGGTACTTAATATTTGTTGACTAATTGATTGGATTCTGGGATTGGAAGTAGAGACTAGAGAGAGATAGGCAGAACCTGTGAGGGTAAAAAAAGCAGTAAGGGGAAAAAATCCTTTAAAAAGTTTTTAGAGCTGTATCACCTTTTTCCAATGTTGGCAAGGCCATTTTTCTTCAGCATGATTTTTTTTTTGGGGGGGGGGGGTAGTTCTACTGCTATTATTTAACACCAATCTGAATAGGTGCTAAGTGAAATGGCAAATAGCTAGGCTCATTAAAAAGAGAACTTTTTCTTCCCTAGGAAAGAAGGGGATACTTTGGTATTTGATCTTATAAGCACCATCTATTTGCTTCTCCCTTCCTATTCCTGCATTTGAGTAATGAAAAACAAACAAAACACCCACACAACATACCACCACCACCACAAAAAGATGGAACTTATTATTAAAAGATGGAACTTATTTTAAAAGGTTTAATTTGAAGGAAAAATAATACTAGAGGAATGAAATTTAAACCACTATTATAGAAAGTTAACATAAAGATTATTCCTTATTTAACCAATATGGAGGTGGGTGGGATTATTTTTAAGTTGGTAAAAAGGTTGGTATCAATGATCTCTAAATATTTATTAAATATTCACTATCTGTCTGGTTTCATATGAGACTTGTTAAGATGGTTCAGAAGTACATTCTGAAATAAACAATATAATACCATAGGAATGGGCTTATGTTCCAAGATGGTGGGCAAACCCAACTATATAAGGTGTTTGCTAGATCAATGTTTGGGTAACAAAAACATTTTGATACATGGGAAAACTAACATGTCATGGTAACACTGAATAATCTTTATAAGACCCTTTCTACCTGAAGGGAGTAAGGGAATAGGGATTAGGAGTTCAGCCTCTGGTTTTTGAATTTATGGCTTCATTTGCACCATTGATTCAATGGTTCATTCTTCTAAAGGAAGTTTGTGCCCCAAATTCAAATTTTTAGCTTATGCTTGGAGAATTATAAGTCATGAAACTAAATTTTATTTAATAGCCCCACAGACATCTTTTAACCTTACATGTTAGTACTGCAAGATCCCCGTATAAATAATCTGAGAAACACAAAACCCCTCAAAGTCAGTGCTCCATAAACATTCTGATGTCTAGGAAAGATATTCAAAGAGAATTGGAATAAATTAATTTATAGAGACAGAATCAGGCTTATGAATCTGCATGAGCTGCATTATCAGTCTGAATTCATTTCCTATATTTTTTACTCTCTGGTCTCAAACTTTTCCCTTTAACCTTGTATTCCTTCTCTCAAGGAAACTCTTTCATTAGTATCTAGAAACTTAAAGGATAAAGTACATTTTTTAAAAAATATATCTGATTTGGTTCTACCATTTTTCCATTGTATTCTTAACTTACTTGTCCTAATATTCATTATATTTAAATAAAATGATGTTTATATGATGATCTAATTCAAATCTCTTCCATTTGAAATCAAAGGATTAGGGTTAAATTACAGCTTTTACTTACTACACATATGTTTTTTGGTTAGTCACTTAACTTTCCTGTGCCTCACTTTTCCCATCAACAAAAAGAGTAGATTTTTCCTTAGAGAGAGAGGCTCTAATTCTATTATCCTACAATTCCATTTTTCTTTCCTATAGAGTACAAGTAGAAGAATGCATTCCTCTGTGTAGAAGAATATATTCCTCCATGTAGAGAAATGAGGCTATACTACCCATTGGGCAATCAAGTTGCTCTACACACATGGTGTTGGTAAATCATTTAACCTTTTTTGAACCTCAGTTTATTTTTCTTCAGAATAAGGTCCCTTCTTTTTTTTTTCTTTTAGTTTTTTTTTTTTTTTTTGGCAAGGCACTGGGGTTAAGTGGCTTGCCCATGGCCACATGGCTAGGTAATTATTAAATGTCTGAGGCTAGATTTTAACTCAGGTACTGCTGACTCCAAGGCCAGTGCTCTATCCACTGCACCACCTAGCCGCCCCTCATAAGGTCCCTTCTAGTTCTAAGTCCATGACCTAAAGACAAAATGTTCTCTGCAATTCACCAATTATATAAAGTCCATCTGATTAGAAGAGGTTATTTGGAAAAAGGCAAAGAGAACTTTATATACAAATGATATAGATTGTGGGTTAGGGAAAACAAAGATCATTTCATTTAGGTATATAATTTATCTTTGGTTGTAGGTGAGGGTGGGGTGGGAGTGTGCCTATACTAGAAAGCAGCAGGTGAACTACATTTTTTATTGGCCATTCTCCCTTATCAGCTGTTCTGGGTGACACAACAGTTTTACAATTTATTTGTACAAGCTGAAAGGAGTTCAGAACTTTTCAGTTCTCTTTCGCATCTATCAGAGGGATCATCTTTTTTTCCCTGACTAGGAAAGAATGAACTGGATGCCTTTTGAAGTATCTTCAATTAGCAGAAATGCCCACTTGATGAAAGTCTTCTCTGACAGAGCATTGAAGAAAAGTGTGACCAGAAACCTATAAAGGGATGCCGAGTGTACTGCCCCATGGAGGAATGATTCCTTGCCATATTGTGGGTAAGGCATTATATTCCTTAATGAGGCATGATCAGGACACCTCAGGGATAGAACCAGAGGATACATAACAGTGTTAATTCTGCATAGACTGAATGACTCCTATTGTGCCCACTTTACAGTCTTGTTATGCTATGCCAATCTTGAATTGATACCCACCATCTTTCTCTAATACAGTCAGGCATATCCTTTGTTAGTCTTCTCAGATTGGATGTCTATTCCTGCCAGCACCCCCTTTGCTAGTACTGGTAACTGGAGAAAATCTTAGCATTCATCTTACTTCTTCAACTATTTCATTAACATCACTTTCCACTCAAATACTTATAAAAATTGTTTTCTAGAGCACTGCATTTAAAGTCAGGAAGACTTGAGTTCAAACCCAGCCACAGACATTCACTACTTGTGTGATATTAGTGTGTGTTAAGTAATTTTTTTCAGTTGTGTTTTGACTCTCCATGATCCCATTTGGTATTTATATTGGAATAGTTTGCCATTTCCTTCTCCAGCCCATTTTATAGATGAGAAAAATGAGTAAACAAGGTTAAATAACTTGTCCTGGATCACATAACTTGTATGTGTCTTCAGGTCAGATTTGAAGGGAGAAGTATCAGTGGTAGAGTAGGGGATGCCAGACTATAAGGTTTTGAAGAATGAATGTGCAGTGAGGAAGCAGTGACTGTACACAGTCTTTCTAGAAGTCTGGAAGTGAAGGGGAAGAGGAAGGGGCAAAAGATGATAGCTGGGAAGGTGGCAGAAAGAATATCTCCAATAATTCAAAATTCTTCTGAGAAATGAAGTTTCTTTATTTTATTTACTATTAAGAATGTGAGGTAAATAAAGCAGAAACTTGAAGCCACTGGTTTTACTACTTTGTAACTACTGGGCAAATCACTTAACCTTGTTTGTTCTAGTTTATCATCTCTAAAATGGAATGGGGAAGAAAATGCTAACATAGAAGGTGTTTAGACATGATAGAGATAACAAATGCATACTTTGCAGATAGAATGGAACAGCATTCATCATAATGGAATATAGTTAGCTGGGAGTCAGTGAGAGCTGAGTTCAAATGTGACCTCAGACATATAAAACTATATGACACTATGTAAGTCGCTCAGCTCTGGTTGCCTCAGTTTCCTCATGTACAGCATAAGTTGGAGAAGGAAATGGCAAACTACTCCAGAGAGCCCCAAAGGGGGATCACATAGAGTTTGACATGACTGAAACGAAACAAAAATATTTAAGTGAGAAGAGGACAAACACTGCTTTAGAGGTCAAAATGCCTGCAAATCCTTAGGGTCCAGAACAAGAGAAGCTATGCCTTGATATTTCTTTTTCTCTGGAGTGATGTGCATAGGAAGAAGTCAACTGAGAGAGCTAGCAGAGTAAAAGGAAATAAATACTGGGCTTTGAGGTTTAGGTCACAGGATTATAGGAGTTAGAGCTGCAGGTTATTTTAGAGATCATCTAATCCAGCTCTCCTTTTAGAAGAGCAAACTATAAAGTTCTTAAAAATACTGGTTATTGTTATTTTTATTATTGTTAGTTTAGTTCTTAGCTAAGAGATTATATCAAAAGATGATCTTAATATATTCATATTTTATCTTCAAAATCAAGAAGATAATGTTATTAAAAATATAACACATAAATATAATATAATGCATAATATATGATGCAAATACAGAATAATATAGAAATATTATATAAATGTAATCTATGGATGTATTGTAGCATTTCTGATCAATGTAAATATAAAAATCTGTCCTTATCTATAGTTTACCTTAAGTAGTATGTGAAATTATATGTGAAAAAATAATGACTTAATAACTTGAAGGATCATGAACACAAAAATGTCTAAGAAGGTCTTTCTTAGTTCTTGGTTTAATTGGAATGCTCTCACTTAGCAAATCCATTCTTTCAGGCTCTTAGGTTTTGCTGTTTGTTTAATAAATGTTCCATGAAGTCAAGTTTATTTAATACCTTCAATTTCCAGTGGTCCTTTGCTCCTTGGGATGTCTCACATTTATTATTTGTGCATTCCTAGGGTTTAGTCTCATGCAAAGAAGGGAACATGTAAAAAAATCCTTTTTTTTTGGAAAGATGAGGAAACTGAGGCTCACAGAATTTAAGTGACTTTCCCATGGTCAAATAGTTAGATAGAGGTAGAGCAAAGTATTAGACCCAGGTCCTTATTTCTTCAGTAGGATGTAAACTATTTGGCAGAGGGGATGGTTCCATCTTTACTTTTCCAACTCTAGGGAATAGGTTAACAGTCTGTGTGGTACTTATGCAATGATAATGGATATAATGGAAGTTCTCTGGGGTGCTGGGATCCTTGTGGAGAATTTATAGTCAAATGAAATAATGTTAGTAAAAATACTTGAATCTTTAATCTTAAAACCTTAAATCACCACCTGAATATTAGCTATTACTATAATTATTAAGATTTGAACAAAAGTCACATAGAATAAGAAGGTCTGGATCAGTTGCAATTGTAGCTTCTATAAGAAATATCCTTATCAATGGAATCGAGAAAGTGCCTTGTATCTAGTAAGCTTTTAATACATTATGAGTTGAATTGAATTACATTTTTATTTTATAGTCTATAATTTTTTTGTTCTATAAAATATCAATTGTTAGTTCTTTTTCCTTGTATAAACTGGGTTGATTGCCATATATTTCACAGAAATATTGGAAGGTTTAATGAGGCTCACCTTGTGCTTCAGGTCACATTAATTGTATGGAATTTAAATAAAATATGATGGAGGTACAAAGAGTCTATTGGTCAAGAAACATGATATGGGCTATGACACAGTTGTGGTTGCTGATTTTATAGCACTAATCTTGTAAAATGGAAGAGTATTCTTTGCCTATCATTTAACTCAACTAATATTGTTTGCTAAGTTGTCCATAGGATCTATCTTTTTCAGAGTTGAATTTAATACCTTTAGCTTTTTTCTCTTTGTGATTATCATTATTCTATGTTGAATTCTTTTTGGTTCTTTTTTCTAGATTCTGAAGTATTTACAAAAACTGATCCAAGGACTATTTATCAAATGATAAATTGGGAAAAAAAAGAATTCAGTTCAGGCAGCATTTATTATCTTTTGCAAAGGGCACAAAATATTTTTTATAAAAAAGAAAAAATTACATAGGAAGGGGTGAGGGAAAACACACACATCAGTGTACTATTGGGTAGAGTTGTGAATTGTTCTGACCATAAAGGAAAACAATTTGGAACTCTGTCTTCAAAGTTCATAAACTCTGTGGACCCTTTGACCCAGTCACTCCCTGTCTATACTACTAAGAAATCAAAAGAATGGAAAAGGACACACACACACACACACACACACACACACACATACGTACACACACACACACAGATAATCATAGTAGCACTTTTTGTGGTGGCAAAGAACTAGAAACTACAAGGGAATGACTGAACAAATTATGGCATGGTAATGGAATGTTAATATGCTTGCTATATATAATAAATGATGAAAAGAATAGCTTCAATGTTACCTGGAAAGATTCTTAATTGATGCAGAATGAAGTGAAAAGAGTTACAACAGTTCATACAATAAAAACAATTTTGTAAAGATGAAGAGTTCTGAAAGTTTTAAAAACTCTGATCAATGCAATGAATTCAAATTTCTGGGGACTTGCAATAATGCATGCCATCTACCTTCTCAAAGAGAGGTACAAGACTGAGGGTCCTTTTTGGTGACATATCTTTGTGGCATAGACAAGGTGGGATTTTGTTTTCCCAACATGCATTTGTTGCAATGACTTGGTTTTTGTTTTATTGATTGGAGGGGATAGAAAAAAACAGAAAATATTTTTTTAAAGTACCTCCCATGTTCTAGGTGAGAAATAGTGAATGGAGGGTCATCTTGGAGTCAGGTAGACTGCCTTTAAGTTCTGCCTCTAAGACAAACTAAGGTGTGATCCCAGTTAAATTATTTGATATATTATTTTCTAGGCAACTTTCCAAGACTATAATTTAAAGAGAGTTTGCTTATGTTCATGGGAGGGAGTAAGATCTTTACCCCTATAATAACATAGGCCTGGGCATCCTTCTTTAATTTCCTTCAGGTCCTATGCCAAAAAAAGAGTAAAGTATAGTGATAAATCCTGGGGCTAAAAAGGAAAATAAAACTAGAAATGACATTCAATGAATTTAAAATCTACTGGGAGTGGGGAGGTGGGGAGATTTTACAACATAGAAATGAAAAAAAAGTAAATACTAGTTAATTTAAGGAGGGAAAGAATAATAACAAATGGAGAGTTACATAGAAATTTGCATTTAGCTTTGAAGGAAGCTAAAAATACTATAAGACAAAGGTTAGGAGGCAGTGCTTTTAGGGTTGAAGCTTATGCAAAGTAGCAAGAGATGGATTTCCGGGACTCAGGATAATAATTCTGTCATCAATCTGATTTACTATATTCTTATTCCCAATCTGTTTCTAATGAGAAGTTATCAATTACTTATTGAGGGAACTCCTAAAGAAATTGACCTTAGGCCCTGAATTTACATTGTTATTAATCACTTGAATGGTGAAATAGTATCATAAAAATTTTGGAGCTGGAATGGATCCTCCATAGAGCTCAGAAAATTCACTTTGTAAAGCAGGTGATTTATTGAGGGTCACAAAAGCTAGCAGAATGGGGATTAGAACTACGGTCTTTTGACTCAATCTAGTCTCCTTTGTATTCTATTTTGTTGATTCAATATGCTAAGAGCATGCAGTTGGGTACTTAAAATCTTGACAAAATGAATGACAGAAAAGAGCACAATGGCCATTAACAAGACTAAGGTCATGGTAATTCATTTAGAAAGAGAGGAAAAACAAATTTCATAAAGGACCAGGACAGACTTTCCAGCAGCTGGTTCAAGAAAGAGAATTGGGGGTCAAGGTCAACCACACCATTGTTTCCACAATGTGGCTTAGAAGACAGGTTTACTTATTGGGATAGCCCTATGATCAGCTGAAGACTCATATGATAGGGATATGACCTTTATATCTTATTAAATTTCTGTCCAGATGTGTTTTTTAAAAGCTTCCAAATAAAAAAGAACTTGAGAACTTGAATAAATGGCTTGAAGTTTACTCTAAGTTTACTAAAAATTGAATTCTTACTTATGCTATACCCACTAGAAATTTGGCAATTGTTCAGTAGTGGGCTTTTAAAAAAAAAAGAAGAGGAGGTAGGAGTTCAGGTGGCTTACTTAACATAATAACTTGTTTTTCTTAAAGCCTCCATACAATCCATTAATCTAATAAGTCTAGTGTTCCACCTTGTTTTTTTTTTTAAATAAAACTAAATGCTTGTGGGATCATGAGAAGTACAAGCACAGTTGATGGCTTTTTTATATTCCCAGGGACATTTGGACAAAATAATTTAATTAGAAGAGTGGCTAGACATGAACAAAGACAGTGACTAAGGCTAATTCTGTGACAGTGGCCCTATTCAAATGTCCTCCTCTAGATGCTATGTTCAAGTCCAGCTGAGCATCCAAGTAGAGGGATATTATTGTATATATTTCTGTGAACAGTTATTGGGAATGGCATATGTGGCTTTTCCCTGAAGACTGGTGGGAATGTCTAAGGCTCCATTCCTTCAAAGATTTTAAAGGAATTAAATATCCTTTTGGCCATGACATTCTTTCTTAAAAAAAAAATGGTCCAGGCTTATTGCCAGTGGCTAGGCTTTGCTTGAAGGAGCCTAAGCAATATTTAGCTCCTATATTACCTGAGTCATAGCTCTTCCAAATATCACAATGATAAAAAGAGTTGTATGAAGCAGCTACTGGCATGCCTGTAATGGAGAATAACCACATTATCCATTTTTTTAATCCTGTCAGAACTCAGTGATTTTCCAGATGAGCAAGCTCTGTTTCACATTAATAGAAGTATTTAACTTTTCTTTGAATCAGTTCTTCAACATGAATATCTACAACCTCTTTGTGAATTTAGTGGTAGTACTTGAAAGACAAGTTATTTCCAACAATAGCTCTAAGATGTAATTATGCAAGTATTTGGAGCTGGAAATGAGGAGTCTGAGGTCCTGAGAAACTGAGTGACTTTGTCAAGATCACAGAGGTTGCAGAGTCAGAATTTCAACTCAGTTTTTCTGCCTTCAAATCTAGTGTTATTTCCCTTATATTAGACCCCTTCTTATTCAGAGTAAATGAATAGTCCTCTAGTCAGGAAGATCTCAGTTCTAATCTGGCCCCATACATTTACTAGGTTGAATGATCTTTGATAAGTCACTTAACCTCTGTTTACCTCAGCTTCTTCTTCTTCTTTCAAAAGGGGATAATAATGGTATCTCTTTCCCAGAGTTGTTGTGAGGGTCAAATGAGCTAATAATTATGTGCTGAGCATGGTGTCTACCATATTGTGATGATTATGATGATGATGATGATCATCATCATCACCACCACCCCCACCATCATCATTATCATCATTGTTTTATTATTTAAAACATAGTGGAAAGAGTATTTACCCTCAACCACTCACTATTTGGACATAGCATTTCTGTAAAGCTTAGACTTACAATGCAACGATGTTGCAATATATCTCTATAATTATATTGCATTATATAAGATTATATACATTAGTTTATAATCATAAAGCATTATATAAAATGACTATTCTTATAAGATCTTAACAATTTCAACTTCTAGATTTCCATGCAAAAATTCAGAAATAGATCTATTATACTTTCCACTTGCTGAATGAACATATCTTTAATTAAAAGGAACCTCTTTCTTTAGGGAACTCCTCTCCCTCTCCTGGTCTACTCCCAAGGATAGAATAGCTTAAAATTTAAGTGCAAGGTTGACCTTAGGCAAGGCTATAAAGCCAGGGAGAGTTGTCTTTCTCTATTCATGAATAGAATGAATCTTTTTTTCTGTCCCTGTTTTTCATGATGCTTTTCTCCTAACTCTCTCAGAACTGACTTCTCCTTCCTTCTGTTAGAGAAACTTTGCTCTCAAGGAGGGATCTGGTATAATTCACTAATGCTTTAAGTGTAAATTAAACTACTGTGTCAGTTCTCCCCTACATATTTTTTAATATTAAGCCATATCTTTAATGATTCAATAAGTGAATCTATTCCTATTAAAGCCATTTCAGACATCATGCAGGTTTAGGAGAAGGCTTCCTTTAGAAAGAATTTTTTAAATTAATTACTTTTTTAAAACCACTCATCTAGTTAGGACCTTAATAGAATAGAAAGACCTCACAATTCCTATTTAAGTCTACAGCTGATTACAAGGTGTGCCTGAAATCCAACTGCAAAAGTGGCTGACTATTCTGACAAAGAGTAGGTCCAGTTCTGCTTAATTATAAAGACTTGTACTACAGTGCTACTAGATATTTCATTACTAGGCTCTCAGGATGCTCTTTCAAATTGGATCTGTAGTGAAATCTTGTCTTAAATGATAAGGAAGTTGGCTAGCTCTTCCAAATAAAACACGAATCAGAGACTACTAATACTGAGAAACAAAGACTAAAGGTCAAAAAATGAATCTCACAGTAGGTTTTACTTTTGTAGATGCAAATTTTGCAATTCCTCCTTTATTAAGAGATGCCTGACTTTCAGAATGGACCAATAGCCTTGGTGTTAGGAAAATCTGGTTCAAATTCTGCTTCCAGTAACTTATTAGCTGTGTGGTTATTGTTAGATCAACTTCTTATGTAAAACAGAAACAATAATGCCTATAGTAACCTCTCCAAAAGGTTCATGGAGTTTCAAATGAGCTAATATATAATAGAATGCTTTGCTAAACTTGGACTATACAATTATAGTTATTATAGCTTGTGGATTATAGCAGCACTAACAGCTCCTCACTTAATATTTTTAAAGAATTCATTGCTTTTTTATTCCACATTGCTACATTCATTTTAAGGTAGTTGCCCTTGGTAGAGGATTGAGAGACATACTGTTTATATTAGGAAGATAAGTCAATGGACTACAAGGTCAGGCTGGACACATTCAGAGTTATCCACAATTTCTTTGGTGAGTCAGGTAACAGATCCTAGATCATCATGTCCTAGTCAACCTAATAAATGTGCAACATGGGTTTTGCTATTTAATCCAACTCCCCCTCCATAATTAGAATGCACAGTCATATTTCTAAATTACTTTAATCTCCCATGATATTGTCATTCTTTCCTTCTACTATCTACTTTTGTAGTCCCTTTATCTTATCTCTGACATTCTTTTAAAAAATAATTCTCTAGACTTCTTTACTTATTGAAATTCTTATCATATCTAACAGTTCCCTTGTTGGCCCAGCTGCTGTCTCAAAATATTGTCTCCTTTGGGTTTTCTCAGCTGGATCCGAATGGCTTCGGACTGTATTAGGAGCTTTTAACCTTTGGGAGGCATTTGGCAGTTCTAGTCTTTAGGACCAAGATGGGGACCAGTAAGTTGGCACAATACAAATGAGGGTTGATACTGAGGGATATGTGGAAGGACTGGAATGAAAAACACTAATGAAAAACCTAGAATGACTAGCTAAGATTGTTTACTTAGAGTTATTTCTGATCAGGTGTTGAAATACATGTTCATTTCTTTGGATTACTTGGCTAGGTCATTTCTAGAAGGGATTGAAAGGAGAAGATGAATAATAATATTCTATCACAAACTTTCACTCATTTAGTTTCCTAAGGTGATGTAATAAATCTTGGTTTGGGATCTGAGATTTTTCTTTTAGATCAAATTGTTTTTTTCTTTTTAAATAAGAAAAGATTTTAGATCTGGAAGAAAACTTGGAGATCATCTTATTGAATTCTTTTACACCATTTTAACTTTTTTGAATGAGAAAATTGAATCCTGGAGGGTTGAAGGTTACCAGCAGTTCATTCTAGAGCCATAGCTAGGGCAAAGGTCTGCTGACATCTAAAGTCAATCATTTTCAAATCTAGATAATGAAATATTTTAAAATGGATAAAATTACTAATATTAAAATAGTTTTTGTTGGCAAATTCTTGACTTAAACAGGCAACAAAGACATTCATGCCAGCAAAGTTTAATAAATAGCGTAGGGAAATATGCTAGATTATGGAAGAAATGCAGAATGAGATGCCAATTTCTATCCTTAAGGAGTTTATACTCAAGAAGGGAGTATTAAGACTTATTTAGTATTAAACTGACCTCCTCATTTTCCTTTATATAATACCCCATATTCTAATTACCTGTATTTTCACTGACTGTCCCTCATGCCTAGATTTTTTTTTCCTTTCAGCCTCTGCTTCCTAACTGCTCTGGTTTCTTTCACGTCTCAGCTAAAATCTAATCTTCCCCAAGATACCTTTCATTATCCCCTTCAGTGTTCCTATCTTCCATCTGAAATTATCTTCAATTTATCCTTAATGTTGTTTGTTCTTAGTTTTCAAAAATGACCAATGACATCTAGACTCATAAGTGAGGCATAGTTGCACAAAGTTGTCAGCCTCACTCTTTAAGAAACATCAAAGTTCAGTGGCAGGACAAAAGTTAAGATGATTGGCGATGAAAATAAATTAGTCGTCACCAATTTATCGTTTATATGTCTTGTTTGTACATAGTTGTTAACATGTTGTCTCTTCTATTAGGCTATGAGTTCCGTGAAAGCAGAAACTGTATTGCCTTTTATGGCAACCAATCAATTAGCATGGTGATGGGCATATAGTAAGCACTTAATAAATGCCTACTAAATTGAATTAATTAAACTTGTGGTACTGAGTTAAAGGGTTACTGAATCTTTAATAGAATTTATAATTATATACTTGTAAGAAAATTTAATATCCCTTTCATTTTAAGAAACTGAAATTCATTTTGGTTATATATAGGGACAGAAGACCCCAAGTCAATAAAGAGTCCTACTAAAATTAGATTAGAAAAGATTTATTGAGAGTACATTTCAGCTAGGCCTTGTAGGATGGGTAGGACTTTGCCAGATGGAGACACTGAGGGAGGACATTTCATGCTAAGGGAATGACATAAGCAAAAAGGAAGAAACAAAACTAGAATGGGTTATAGGAATAGTTGAGTAATATTCTAGTTAGGCTGAAATAAAGAATAAAATTCCCTTTTAGTTCAAGCAAAAGTTAAAACATTCTTTGGGATTATACTGTGTTGCCAAAATGGTAGTCACTGATAATTTAAGTAAAATATCATGATTGTAATTTTTTTAGAAAGATCATCTTTTTAAGGGTCTAATTTATTGAATCAGGAGAAAAAAAAAGATACTAGAGGAAGAGACAGCTTTTAGAAGACTGTTGCAATAGTGTAGATGAGACTTAATGTCATAAGGCTGAATTGGTCTGGTGGCTAAGGGAATAAAAAGGAGAATAAACACAAATGATATGCAGAAGTAGAATGTACATATCACATGGCAACTGATTCAATGTAGGGATCCAAACTGGATCAGAGGAGTTAAAATTGGAAGGAATTTCAAGAATCATCTATATTTCATAAATGAGTAAATCCTGTCAGAGAGGGATTTGTGTCTAGTCCAAAATTACAAGCAGATTCGGTAATAGTCAGCAACTGAACTCAGGTTTAGAGTGTACATATTTGATCTAGATAATGTCATTGACTGGAAATATTGGACACCAAAAGAAGAGATATTTGTTGAATAAGAAAAGTAAAATGAAGAGCCTAGGGTTTTGAAACAATTTGAGAGGCAATAGGGACCTCCTTAGGGAAATGTTCAAGTGGCAGTTGGAGATGGTTAGAATCTTTGTTGAACAGTCACACATTTTGGAGTCATTCTCATAGAATAAGGAGTCTTAACCATTTTTCTGTCATATATCCTTTGGGCCCTCTGTTGAAGCTTTTGGGACTTTTCTGAGAATAATTAATTCTCAGAATTACAAAAGAATTACTTTTGGAACTGAATTACAAAAGAAACCAATCATATTGAAATAGTTATCAAATCTTTAAAAGAATGAGTTTAGGACACTCCATTAAGGATTTCTGCTCCTGAATCAAAGTTATAGTATGTGGCTAAGCCTTCCAAGGAAGGTATTGCAGAAAAGAGTAGAAGAGAGGGACATGGATAGTATCTACAGTTAGGAGATAGGAAAAAAAAGCCAGCAAAAGATACAGGAGATTGATCAGAGTAGCAGGAAATAATTGGCAGCCAAGAGTATATGAGTAGATCTGAAACAAGACTGGTAAAGAAACACGTGCTTTACAAAAGACAAAGTCATTATGTGTCAGTAATTAGGGAATTAAAAAGCAAAAGAATTAGGCTATTAACCTGGAATGAAAAATTCAAGCCTTGAATTCACAAGTCAGGCATCTCAGGGACTGTGGAACCCTGAGGGCTTAGATTGAGTAAATTGGTTGAGGAATAGTTAAAAGTCAAAGGAATATGTTGAAGATGCTTTGGGGAAATTAGGCTTTCCTATTCCAGAGACCTGTATTTCCATTCCCACTCCCACAACAGCATCAGTTGATTTCTTGTTTAATTGCAGTCTCCTATTCACTCAGCTACCTTCTACAAGTCATGAACTCATAGAGAGAAGGAGAGAATTGCAATAGGAATTTGCTGGTGTGAGGGAACTCCATTGAGGGAATAATAGGGTTGGAGTTATTTTTATTTATTTTAGGACAGGTTAAAGGATAAAATGAAGGATTTGTGTCAGTTGATTCTTCTAATATTGCTCCCATTTCTAAGAATCTCCCCCTGACTCATTCACCCTATAGAATTTAAGGGCACATATAAAGATAGAAAGAGAGGTAACAACTTGTGGGAATAGTAGAGAGGGTTGAGGAAAATTTTCTTTTAGGACATATTATATAAAACTGAGAAGATTTTAGGGATGTGGAAATCAGTGGATGAAGAGACAAAATGAAACTACAAGAGAAGTGTGTGTGGGGAGTTGGGGAGATTCAATGGAACAAATTCATGGAAGAGCCTTTAGAATAAGATATCAAGAGCACAGATGTGGAAGGTTAGTTTTGTTCTTTTTCCTAGAGACAGAATGGAAACTATTGAAGATGCAGAGAAAATTTTAAAGGTGAGAGGAAAGGAGAAAGTTCTTGACATCTGATGGCCTTGAAACTTGGGTTTCTGATTTAAGGAGAGTAGAAAATAATGTCCTTAAACAAAGAGCAGTGATCATGTTGGATCCCCTCCCCTCCATATACTCACTTACACAGACAAACATAGACACAGACACAGACACAGACACACAGACACAGACACAGACACACACACACACACACACACACACACACACACACACACACACACACACACTAGCACCAGCAAAAGCAGAAGTTGGTACTGAACAAAGGAAATTGTAATTTCTTAATTGGCCCTAATATTTTCTTGGGAAAATACTAAGACACTTGAGTCAAAGGTCATATTGTTTCAAAATGGTTCCAGGATTCATGGAGTCTCATTGTGATTTAAAAAAAGATATTTAGGCTCATCTCTAACATCTACCATAACAATCCATGCTCTGTCAATTGTCCATGGTCTTCAAGTTATCAGAAATTCTTCACTGTGATTGGAAATGCTTTCACCTTAGAGAGGTTCAAGACTATCCCCAGATATAATTACATTGAGTTCACACTCTGAACTGTGCTCTTCCCTGGGGAATGGTTGAACCAAATCCATGTTGGCAGGAGGGGCCCTAAAGAACTATCATTAAGGGATTCTATTGAGGAATGCTGGCAGTTTTATCACTGACAGGCATGTCATTCCATATCAGTCAAACTCAAAGTAGCAGCAGATGGTAGAGACTCATAGAAGAGGTAGGCAGAAACCCATTTGTGTCTATCTTAGTAACTTTTCAATCATAATAATCAGAGTTGCCTAGAAGCTCTGAAACTAGAAAAAGGGTTATTTGATTCCTATGAATATTCCTGAATTTAACTTATAAGAAGCACTAGATAACTTGGATGGGTCCACTGAATACATTAGAATATCTCACTTACCAGCATTGTTCCTGAATATCCTGAACGATTTTAAAGCCTGCCTTCTGACTTTCCTTTCTGATCAGATGTTACTTGTGCTTCCATCTTCAGATTCAGGCCTGCTTATGCTCTATGTCAAGTTCTTGATCCTTAGCATGCACTAGCTCAGAAGATCTTTGACATAATATCATTCTTTTTTGTTGATGCTATATCTATTTTTGGCAAAATTCCTTATTTAGGGTCTTGTCCACTTTATTTGGCTGAATTCCTGTCCTTCTGCTGCAATAATATGACTCTTGGTCTGATATCTGTTTCCTATTTATGGGATTGGTCAGTTTCTTCAAAATTTACTTGCCACCTGGACTCCTGATCTGCTGCCCTGAATTTTGATAGCAGAACAATATTCATTTTGCCCTATTTTCCCATCTGTTGATCACTTCACTCCACTGTGGTCACTGGGCCCTATCTCTCTGTCCTGGACTTGATTCAGCTTTGCTTGTCCTGGATACTTGTCTTAAGTACATGCTCCACATGCTGATCAGGTCTCCAATGATAACTCTGAAGAATATTAATGAGTCTTCCCTGGAGTCAAACTGCCCATTTTGCCCCTATCATTGGAGTACTTCCAGGTCATATGATTTTAGATTTAATGGAAGTGTGAGTTTTGAGACACAATATTTAAGATATTTGTCACAAGGAAGAATTTAGATAAGGTAGAAAATAGAAAGATTAAAGAATGTCTGTATACACTGATATTTGAAGAACATTAAGATTAAAATTAGATGGTACAATATAAATATAATGAAGGACCTAAAAATAATGGAAAGTTTTTATAAAATAGCAAAGAAGTTCCAATGAAAATATATGAGAAGATACCTCCCCTCTTCATTTGCAGTGGTGTGGGCACCTCAGTATGGAACATTGTCAGATTTTTATGATAATTTGATTGAGTTTATTGATATTTCTCTTTTTTTTCTTTATATTTTTTTCTTATATGAAATGGTTCTCTGGGATGGAGAGGGAAAATGCAGTTAAGTTAAAACAAATGAAACAAAAATGAGTTGATCTTCAGATTTGGGGAGCTCTATAATATGCATAGATTCATTTCACAATGTATTTCTTAATTTATATTAGCCCTCTATTATTAGACATAAAAATAATTTTATTGATATCCTTTAATGATTTGCCATGTTCATTTCTTAATAAATCCTTTTTTCAAGTCTACCAGTAAGTCATCTTTTACTATAACAAAGGTCAAAAAGACAGAGGAAAAAGTCCAGCAAAAGCAGCTCAACATATTGTTTATATGAGATATATTCAATAGCTACTCCTTAAATTTCCTAGATCTAAAAGTCAGGAGATGATATTTAGTTAACTCTTTGTTTCCAAATGGTTAATTATATTGATTGGGTGCCACACTCTGTTTTGTTTTATCGTTCTTTCCATTTGCATCATTAGTGAGAGCATGGGTGGGTGAGTGTGTGTGTGTGTGTGTGTGTGTGTGTGTGTGTGTGTGTGTGTGTGTGTGTGTGTGTGTAAGGGTGCAGGTATTAAGATTCTCTGAATTAGTCCAAAGAAGTTGCCTCATATTTCTCTGAATTCATTATGGCCATCTTTTTCCATGATGGAGTAATATTTCATCCATTTACATAACCACAATTTATCTTCTCATTTAAGAGATTGTTAGATATTCTAAGAATGCTTCAAGTTCCAGAATTTCATGACTCTGGAATTTATTATGTGTCCACCTTTGTGAACATATCCATATCAACATTCTCTAATTCTATACCTGTTCAGGTTTGATTCCATAAATGTAATAGAAAATATTTCAAATGAGAGTTTGAAATATAGCAATAATGATTATGTGGTTTGCAGTGGTGGTGTTTGCGGGGTTAATTAAAATTTAATTTTAAAATATTAAAATTTCTATGCATAAGTAAGCAGAATTTTAAAAAGAATGAGAGTTTTATCTGCAGTATGCTAGGAGATTCAAAAGACTGATTGAGTTTTGTCTAAACATGCCCCTTCAGGTCTTCAAATCTTAGTTGCTCTGAAAGTAAACCAGGAAGCATTGGTTTCAGTACAAGAAATATATTCTCTAGTCACTCCAGTTGCAATATTTTGTTGTTACCAAGCAACAAAATGGTCCTATTTAGCAAAACCCTAATGATGCTGGCATCAGAGGCTTGTAATAATGCTTAATACAACTTTATTATTCCCTCCGCTACACTTGCATTGCATGTGCAGTTCCCGATTAGGGATAATGAGAAGAGGCATGAGAGGCTCTGTGGAGCACCTGCATCCAAAAAAACAAATAAAATATTGATTCAGATGATTCCAATGCTTGTCACTTCCAATGCATATCTACTCAACAGAATTTTATTTCACTGCCACAGAACAGGGCCCCAACCTCCTGTCAAAGAGTATCTGGACTCCAGTAACCTCTATGGCTCTGTCACTCTAGGCCAGACAGATACAGATACATTGGGGTGAAAAAAGTACTTATGATGGGGAGGAAACAATAAATTGTCAACACCCAGTTTTATTTCTCATTTTAATCATAAATGTTTATGAGATGAGATGCATGCCAACTTATTTCCATTAAAATTTTATTTTAAAATGTATTATGAACTTGACAAACTTCAACAAACACAAACACTTTCGTATACAAAGAAGTGAGAATTACAAATAAAACTGAATAACTATTAAATGCATCTTTTATTTAAGTATATATTAAATTTCATATCACACTGCCATGATTGATTTTGTCTTCTTCCAAATGTCTTTCTACTTTAACAGCTCTTATATATGAGTTAAAAAATATAAATTTAAAAATAAATTATTTTAATTTAGTAATTTTATACAGATTTAAGAAATTTAAAAAGAAATTGATTTTTATTTTTTCTTTTAATATGTAGTATACATGTTTCAATAAAATTGTTTTTCTTTGTATAATCATTTCATATTCTGCATTTAAAAAGAAAAATGTTATTCTAAGAAGATCTGTAGGCTTCCTCAGATTGCTAAAGTGGTCAATGCACATAAAGAGTTCAAAATACCTATTTTACTCTCTCTTATGTATTATTATTATTATTTTTTTTGCAAGGCAATGGGATTAAATGGCTCTCCCAAGGCCACACAGCTAGGTAATTGTTATTTGTCTGAGGCCGGATTTGAATGTAGGTACTCCTGACTCCAGGGCTGGTACTCTATCCATTGTGCTGCCTAGCTGCCCCTCTTATGTATTTCTTATAAAAATATTGCATTAAAGTTTTTCTTGTTCTTTTATGATAATACTTTTGAGACATTTTGGAAGATCTTTACTAAGTCCTGCTATTTTTAAATAGGGTTTTATTTCAGTGGTTTTTTTTTTTTGTCCTAAATTAGTGCTCCCATTTTCCAATCACTCTTTCTAAGATCCGGAAAGGGATAACAATCAACAAATATCTAATGCAAATATCTAGTTTGCAAAACACTCTGCATACAATTATCACAACAACTTACATTTTCTCACAACAACCCAATGAGATAGATTCTACAATTTATAATTATAATAATTTATTCTTAATTTTATAATTATTTAATAATTATTTATTATTATTTTCATTTCATGGATAAGGAAACTGATATTCAGATGGATGAAGACACTTATCCATAGTCATAACGCTAGTGACAGAGGTGGAATTTGAATTTATTCTTCCCTTTTTTTTCCCTTTATAGAGGCAATCAGGATTAAGAGATTTGCCCAGGATTATACAATTTAGAAATGACTCAGATTAGATTTGAATTCAGTATCCTCCTGACTTCAGGACCATTTAATGACCCCTTCTCTAGACTTATTCCTTTTGACCTCTCTGCAACTTTTGACTTTATCAATCACACTACCTTCTAGTTACTCCTAAGTTTTTGTGGCCTTCTCTTCAATTCCCCTGAGTCTGACAACTCCTTTTTAGTTTCCATTGTTGAATTTTCATACAAGTCAGGTCCACTAGCCATGTCTATTTCCCAAGGGTCTATCCTGGGCCAATCTCTCTTTTCCCTCTGTACTGTCTCAATTGTTTATCTCATCAGTCCCCAGGTCTCTATGCAGATGACTCTCATATCTATTTATTTAACTAATCTTAAACTGCTGAATTCCAGTCTAACATCATCTTTTGAATGCCTTGAATTGTATGTCCCATTGGCTTCTCAAACTTAACAGGTCCAAGACAGAACTCATCTTTTCACTCAAAACCTTTCTTCTTCTAAACTTTCCTGCTATTATTTATCATCTTCCTAGTTACCCAGGCTCTTAAAACTTGTATTATACTTAACTCCTCACTTTCCCTTAGCCCAAAGATCCAGTCTCTTGTCAAATTTTGTTATTTCTACCTTCATAGTATCTCTCTTATAAATCGACTTTTCTCTATTCAGAATTGACAGGTCCGGAATCTTTCTGGTTGAATTTCCAGTCTCAAATCTCCAATTCATCTGCCACTCAGCTACCAAAAATTATTCTCCTAGTGTGGAGATCTGCCTTCCAAATGACTCCCAAAGACTCCCTTTTGCCTTCAGGATCATTTAATAGATCTTCTGTCATTTAGAACCATTCACAACCCAGTCACCTAATTCCTTTCCAGTGTTCTTGTACTTTCCTCTCTTCCCTGTACTCTATGATCCAGTTATGCTATCTTATGTGCTTTTTCTTATCTCTCTCTCTTTTTTTTTAGGTTTTTTCAAGGCAAATGGGGTTAAGTGGCTTGCCCAAGGCCATACAGCTAGGCAATTACTAAGTGTCTGAGACCGGATTTGAACACAGGTGCTCCTGCCTCCAGGGCCGGTGCTTTATCCACTGCGCCACTTAGCCGCCCCGTCTTATGTCTTATATCTTTTAACACTGTGTCTTTGAATCTTCTGTCCTTCACATCTGGCATACTCTGCCTCTTCTTTGCTGACTTTTTGCTTCTATTATGACTATCTTTGAGGAAGCTACTGACATGTGACTTTAATCAGGAAGCTTTTCCTAGGCTTCTCTGCATTCTTACACCCAATTATTAAGGTGCTTCCTCTCTCACTAGCATTTATGCTGTAGGTATCTTGTAAGCACATAATTATCTGCGTATTGTTATTTACTAATAAGTTTTTGAAAGTAATGTTTATGTTTTTCTTTTCTTTGGCAGTGCTTTAGCATAGAGCTCAAAAATAGGAGAAACACAACAAATACTTATTGATGGAATAACTAGTTTCTTCCTCTTTTTTCTTATACACTTTCTTTTCCTTTTACTTAAGACTGGTTGACTAACATTTCATATAGTTCCCAAGAGCTACAATGGTAAATACAGAATAAAGAGGACTGAAGATAGGAATCCATGGCTGTCATGTCAGTATTCAAGCATTATACCTGATTGACAAGTGACATTTACATGTCAGGCCATTAAATTTACAGAGCAATTTATAGTGTCCCCTTCTATTTTTCAACCCATCTAGCTGGGCCATTTCATTCATCACTCTTTGTCTTTTGCCTTATTCAATTTAGTCTTGGTAAATGGCAATATAAGAGAAGAAAAAGTCTTGGAATAGGGGTCAGGTAACATAAGCTCTATTCCATTATACCATCATCTAGTTGTATAATAATCCCTCTGGGTCTCAGTTTCTTCTTTAAAATAGAGGAAAAGAATTAGGTAGCTTCCAAGATCTCTTCTGGCTTTTAGAAATCTTTAGGATTCATGTTTCATCTCATGTAATTCACTCATTTAACAGATAAGGAAAATGAGATGTATAGAGCTTAAATAAAAGGCAACTTTTCTCCCTTTCTCCCTCCTTCCCTCCCTTCCTCCCTCCCTCCCTCCCTCCCTGCCTCCCTCCCTCCCTTCCTTCCTTCCTTCCTTCCTTCCTTCCTTCCTTCCTTCCTTCCTTCCTTCCTTCCTTCCTTCCTTCCTTCCTTCTTTCCTCTATCCATCCTTTCTCTGTCTTCTCTTTAGTAACTTATCTGGAAAATTGGCAAGTTGAGTAGAAAAGTTTGAAGATTCTAAATTGACCAAGAGAAAGATAAATGGGTTTTAGAAAATATGAAAAATGTAATGGCTTCTTATAAAACTTGATTTTTTATAAATTTTTTTATAAAATTGTTCATTCATTTATCTATCTATTCATGTAATTTTCACATTCAAAATTTTGAGTTCCAATTTCTCTTCCTCCCTCTAGTCCCTTCCCTTCTCATTAAGAAGGCAAGCAATATGATATTAATTAACAAGTGAAGTCATTCAGAACATCTTCCCCTATTAGCCATGTTGCAAAAAAAGCAAGAAAAATGAAGTTAAATATGTGCTCCAATCTGTATTTAGTATCCATTAGCTCTCTGGGCAAGTAAATAGCACTTTTCATCATGGGTCCTTTGTCTTGGATCACTGTATTGATCAGAGTATCTAAGTATAAAACCTGCTTCTTACATGGGGATGTTGATTCTAGTGAAATGAAACAAAATATAGAGGTCACTGACATCAGAATCTGTGGTCTGGATAGTAGTGAATAGAAATGAATGCCTTCCCTGTTAATCATTTTCACAAGGAAAGATGGAGACACTGGACTAGGCTGTCTTCATACATAAATGAGTACAAGGAAGTATTTGATTAAATTCATTAAAAGCAAGATTTGGTCAGATATTTTTTCCTCTCACATGATGACAAATAATTGATTTGAGTAGATTTCCCCCACAACTTTTCCCTTATTGATATTTTTTTATTTCAGAATATAAAAATAGGAGAATCCTACAGTCTAAGAATTTGAGAACTTCAGTCAAACTGACAGTCTGGGTCCACTTCATAATCAAAAAAGAATCTCTACTATAGTTTATCCAATAGGCTCTATTAAAACAAAGTCCTTGAGAAAAATCCATTTTGTCCAGATGTAACATTTCCACTTTTGGATAGTTTTATTTTTTTCCCTTTACTTGAAGCTGTAATTTGTCTTACCAAAAAAAATTCCTATTTTAGATAAATACATATAACATGTAATAAAAATATATTTATTTAGCAGTTAGTAGCATCGTCACAACTTTCTGAAGGTTCTAGCTAGCATTTGTTAATTTGACAGACATCCCTAAAATAATAATCAATAGCTAATAGTTATAAAAGTTTTATTTATTTTTATTAATGTAATGTTTTAAGTTATAGAAAATTGTGCTGAAGAGTAAACATATCAAGGAAATGAACCCTCCGCCAAACTTTCCTATCACTTTTGAGATTATAGTTCATATAAACTTTGTTAACCTCTACAGTTTTTCAAGTGATGAATTATGGTCTTAGATCCAGACTAACTATATCTCCTCTTCTTTGGAGTTCTAGTAGGTGATTTTGCAGGTTCAGAGGTAATTTTACTCTATCCTCTAGGGAAAAAAAAAATTATCCTTGGGGGTCTTTGTAGATTAAGGTCTCCAAGTACTTTATGTATTTTTTAATTTGATCTTCACTATAGTTTTGTGAGATGGGTGTTATTATCACACTCATTTTACAAATATGGAGACTTGTTCAGGGCTACATAGTTAGACAGAACATGAGATAGAATTTGAATTCAGGACTTCTTGGTTCCAAATTCAATGGTTTAACCACTACATCACTTAGCTGCTCCTGTGATATAACAGAGAATGTCTCAGAAGACATAATTAAGGATAAAAAAATTACAGTTCTTTAAACACAGCTCTAAATATAGTCAAATCCTTTACCATTCTCTCTCTAGGCAGCGCATCAAACAAAACTTCCCTAGGGACTGTAATAACAGAGTGGAAAACTGAGGACCCAAGGAAAGTCATTCAATTATCGAAGTCACACAAAGCCACACTGCTCTGTCACAAAGATCTCACTTATCTTATTGCCTTTTTCTCCTTCCCCAATAGAGAGGTCCACAATAGCAGCAAAAAAGGACCCTGGAAGCCTTCTGGTCTGTCAACTTTATATCTGTTCTGGCTTAGCTCCAGGTATCAGAGAGGCTCATCTAGTTATCAGAGGCTATCACCCAGAGTTTATGCTTTCTGCCTCTAGCTGCCTTGGTTACCTTGGTATGCAATTATATTTTTCCACCTGTGGTAGGAGAGTTCTTAATTTGCCATAATTAAGAACTTTCATTATTAGAAGGTTTTTGTATCAACATACATTAAGTCCTAGAGTCATAGATGACATTTATATTGTGCTCTTAGGTTTGCAAATGATCTGCATAGGAACCTAGACTCTCTTCAGAGATTCAGGAAACCCTTCAACAAAGCTTAGTCTTTGAATATATGCACAGAGGACAGAGCACTGACCTTGGAATCAAGAGGGTAGGAGTTCAAATTCAACCTCTGATACTTACTAGCTGTGAGACCTTGGGCAAGTTACTTAACCCTGATTGTCCAGCATCCAGGCCTTTTCCAGTTATCCTGATTCATACATATGGACACTGGGCCTGGATGGCTCTGGAGGAGAAAGTGAGGCTGATGATTTAGCAAGCCCCCCCCCCCCCCCCCCCCCCCCCCCCCGCCCTGCCACTTGAGTACTCTAATTTATATGCTGGTCATGGTATCACCTCCCTGATGTTATGGTTTTCATTGAGAAGGAAGAACAAACATTATTATCATTATAAAATAATTAAAAACTGTAGTATCACTTGCATGCATTTTATACTATTCAAAAGACATATTTCTGACTTATCTACTAGTGTTATATCAATATTCTTATTATAAAATGGGGATTGGTTCAAGGGAATGAACTCTTTAAAAAAAGTTTTTGAAAATGTGTTTCCTTGTATAAGGTTTATTTTTATTTATTTTTATTTATTTATTTTTTGCAAGGCAGTGGGGTTAAGTGACTTGCCCAAGGCCACACAGCTAGGTAATGATTAAGTGTCTGAGACCTGATTTGAACCCAGGTACTCCTGACTCCAGGGCTGGTGCTCCATCCACTGCACCAGCTAGCCACCCCTCCTTGTATAAGGTTTTTTTTTTTTTTTTTTGTTCTTAGGTTTTTTGCAAGTCAATGGGGTTAAGTGGCTTGCCCAAGGCCACACAGCTAGGTAATTATTAAGTGTCTGAGACCTGATTTGAACTCAGGTACTCCTGACTTCAGGGCCTGTGCCACCTAGCCACACAAGGTTTTTAAAAATATATTTGTATCTGTATATATCTACCCATTTATCTATATCATCTATTCACCTTTTCCTCCAATAATATGAACAATATGTCCTTGAAATTGATTACTAACACATAAACCCCAGAGGCAGATAAACATCCTGATACAACACAATTTAATATTCATGTATATAGAGTTGTTTATTTGGTTATTTAATTTTGGATTTAAAGTTCATTTGGTATATGGCACATCTGCGATCAGCAACTATTTGGTCATAGATTTTAAAGAGTTGTCTAGACCAAGGAGATACTAAGGGACTTACCTACATTTATACATCTCAGAAGCAGGGATTGAACCTAGATTTTCTTGACTCTAAGATTTTTCTTGACTCTTGAGTAAGCAGTTATGTCTCTGTGGTTTGTGTACCATAGAGGAACATGATATTTCTTACATGGTATGTGTTAATTGTAACCCACATATTTTCCTCTGTTATAAGATCATCAGATCATAGACTAATAGGTAGATGGGTCCTTAGAAAGCAATTTGTTCAAAGCCCTCATTTTACTAATGAGGAAACAGATACAAAGAAGTTAAACATCCTGCTTGAACGACTCCAGATAATCTAGCGGTTTTGCAGTAGAGGTACATTACTTAGACAATTAAATACCCAAGTACAAGTAAAGAAGAGACTAAGATAAATTTCTCCTATCAAGTCCTTAGTCATTTTTGGTAATGAAGAAAATGAATATGAACTCAATCTTCATGATGGAAAAGACAGTTTCTCTTTTAATAACTGTTCAGTTATTACAAGGAAGTGCGATACAGAGATAAACTGGATTATAGGCTTTTTTTTTTGATGCTGGATTGGAACTAATGTATATTAAAAAAAGATGCTTCCTTTTTCCTCCCACTTCTCAGCTACCAGAAACATTTTGTACCACTGTGCTATAACACTTGTCAACTGGGCCGCAATAATTTTTTTTTTCTCTTGAAATGAAAACTGTATAAACTGTTTAAACATAAGAACATTCACAACAAATACTCTTTGCCAGATGAATCGATGGACATTTACTCCCATTTCTAAATCTATAAAATGCTAACTAAATAAAAACAAAGTACAAAATTCTTGAGATAAATCTTTTCATGGAGTTATGAAAACTATCTTGGGTTCTCTTAGGTCTTAGTAGATTATCCCCCAGGGCACATAGGGGTATTGTGTTGGTAGTCCAGAAGAGAGAACAAAATTCAGACTTTGGATGCATGCATAATAAAGACTGGAATGGACATCAGGAGGCTGAAAAGCAACAACTTTCCCTATTTTGCCTAGCTTTTCTTTCTGCTCAGTTTCAACCATTCTAGAGAGTGAAGTGAGCTTAGACTCTGTTGTAGTTCTTATATGCATATCATGCATGTGCGTGTGTGTGTGTGTGTGTGTGTGTGTGTGTGTGTGTGTCTGTCTCTGTAGTAATTTAAATGAGTTTTGAAGACACAAAGATCTACACTGGGGGCTAGAGTCACAAGAAATTTCTAACCCTAAGTAGATATCTGTGACTATGAACTTCGAATCAGCTTGAGATATTCAAAAGAGTAAACAATTCCATTCCCATAGTACCTGATTGGTATGTAACGATTGCCCTTAGTTTTGTGTGATGGTTCTTAGTCTTTATGAACATAGTTCAAAGAAAGTAGTCCACACTTCTCAGGATGAGGATTTCTATCTATTCATATCTTAATTGACAGAGGAAGAAACTCAATAGATGTCCCTGAAAAAAAGTAGAGACCTGGTACAGTAGATATTAAGTCAACTGCCCAGCAGAGACAATATGGTACTTAGAAAAGTTGCAGTGCATCTTATAGTCTAATGTAGTTTAGCTTTAGTGCAGTGATATGATGCTCAGCAAAGATGGTATTCGAAGCTGAGACAACAGAAATGTGAAGACATCATGGAAGGACATTGGCACTCCTGCAGAGCTGTCACAAGGATCCTGGCATATCCTTCACATATATTCCTGGACCACATATTTCTGGGCTTATTTGGCTTTCATATGTGCACTATGGACACAAGACCTAGAAATATGTCCTTTCACACATATTTAAGCTGTTGGATTAAATGCCTTTTGTTTTAAACTCTTGTCCTTTGGCTGACAGATAAAAGGAAACACATTGGTAAAAGCTCAAATCTGGTGTTGTTTTTTGGAGAGTCCATGTGTGTGTTAGGAAAGATGCCTCAGGTACAATATTATGATCACAGACTTTTTTGAAAACAATCTGCATGGTCTCCTTTTTTTGGCTGTCAATATGTCCTTCAGGAAATAGATGCTTTAGTGCATTGTGGACTAGAAATGGTTAATGTCACTTTCAAAAGCATCTAATGCAATATATTTGCTATTGGGCTGCAACATACATTTACCAGGAGAATCTAGTGTCTTACATTTTAAACTTCAAAATGCTATTTTATATACACAGCGAATACCATCTGCAAAATTGGCACTCATGATCCCCCCCCCCCCCCAACAGCCTGTGTAATCAGAACTCATCTGGTTCTTTGTTGATTCTCAACAGCATCCTAATATTCCACTCTGACCAATATATGCTCTACCACATGTGGATGGGATGTTACATGGGGAGAATGAACATCAGGTGTTTGAGGTAATGGGTCTTTGGACCTTCTTAATGAGTGGCAAATGCAAGCCAGGTGGAAGAAGTACAAAATTCCTTACTGTGACTTGATTAACTAGGACTTTTAAATAATGAGACCTATTCCAGCAGGCATGGCTATTATTGCTATTTGTCTGTTTTCAGAGTAACTAGAATATCTGAGAAGTCAAGTGTTTAAGATCAGATACTATTTGGCTGCAGAAAAGTGATTAAGAATGAATCTCTTGCAGCTTAGTGATTCTTTCAGACAAAGTGTTATTTGTGCTAAATAAAAGTGTTTGTTGAGACAGAATTCTATTGCCACAATTCTGAAAGCATAAAGGGCACCTATATTGGGAACTAGCTGACAGACTCCTGGGGGAACACTGATAGGAATGGCTAAGTATTGCTAACTTGATGCCATTCATAGTTATAGGAAGCTTTATTAATTTATTTATTTAGATTTTTTTTTCAAGGCAATGGGGTTAAGTGGCTTGCCCAAGGCCACATAGCTAGGTAATTATTAAGTGTCTGAGGCCAGATTTGAACTCAGGTACTCCTGACTCCAGGGCCGGTGCTCTATCCACTGCGCCACCTAGCCACCCCCTATAGGAAGCTTTATTTAAGCATATCCCTTTCCTTCTTTCACAAATGTACGGTAAGCTAGAGGTACTCTATTCAAGAATACTGTCATCTAAACATGGGAAAAAGTACAAGCAAGACCTTTCCCAATATTTTCTTTAGTTATTCATTGAAAATGGATTCACAATTTCAAACTTTTTATTGTTCAGATGAGTCTGACTAATCAATTTGCCATCTAGCTGCCCTCAGTCATCCATACTCAACTCTTTAGAATTCTGCAAGCTGTCATTCAGTTCTTCCTTAGAGACTTTCAATGATGAAGAAACTCACTTTGCTACTTTCTGAAGCAGTTTATTTAGCTCTTGGGCTTCTATAATTGTTAGAAAATGTTTCCGTATATAGAACTGAAATTTACTTTTGCCTTCTCAGTCCAAGCAAAACAATTATAATCCTTTCAACATGCTAACCCTTCAAAAACTTGAAGACATCCCCAGATCCCTTGTAAGTCTTCTCATCTTTAGAATGTACTTTCTTAGATTAACAGGCCCTATTATGGCCATGAGGATTTTTTTAAAATCCTAATTGGCCTCTACACATGCCATAGCTTTCTAGTTTTCTTCCTAAAATGTAGGACCTAGATCTAAATATAGTCATCTGGATGTGATCCATCCTGGGATGAAGAGACCAGAACTAATGCTTTTGTCTTTCTAGATGCCAACCTTTTATTAATGCAGTCCAAGATCACAACATTAGTTCCACCTCCCCATACCATGCTACACTCTTGACTCATATTGAGCTTATTATCTGATATCTAGAATTATCTCTCCTACCCTGTGCTTTTGTAGTTGATTTATTTTATCCCAAGTGTACCACTTTCTATTTATCTCTATTAAATTTCATCTTGCTAGATTTAGTACCATGCTTTTAGCTTGTTGAGGTATTTTTGGATCCCAATTCTATTTTCTGATGAGTTGCTTTTTTTCTGTATCATTCACAAATTTGATAAGAATGACACAATCTGTCATTATGTGCCTTAATTATTTTTAGTTATTTTTTTTTTGAGTAAGTAGATCTCCTACATTTGTCCTCTATGAAGGTCCACAGTAAATTGACCTTCCTTTCCTGTTCAAAATATGTACCCTCTTTGGACTTTCTACTGTTTCTCTTTTTAGTTGTTATAAGTCTAATATAATTTTTATCTTGCTGCATAAAAATGAGATGATATGCAAACTCTTTAGCTAAGAAACATGACTCATTTTAACACAATTCTACAATTTCTTTGCTTATTTTTGTTTTTATATATGCATGCATATGTGTCCATATGATATATGTAAGTAGGTGTGTAGATACATAAGGATGTGTTTGGGGGTCAAAATATGAATTTACTCATGCAGGGGACTTCAGTGAAGACCTACAAATGCAGATCAGTACCTGTTCTAAAATTTATAGACTTAGAGAGTTTTTAGAGAGGCTGAGTTGGCTGGCATTATAACCTAAGAATAGCAGTTGCCTGATTCCAGTTCTTCCTGACTTTAAAACCAGTTCTCTATTCACAAGACCATGATGGTTACCTCTCCTGGTTACCTTCTGATGGAATCCTTAAGACATTACCTTCCCAAGAGAATGGAGTTCTAGAACCATTTTCATTATAGATTTTACAATCAAAACACAACACATTAACATACTTTAATAAAATACATTAATAATAAATGATTTACCCCATCAGAAAAGGCATGGTCACAATATTCTAATCTGTACAATAAATAATAAATCTATAATATGCCAATGCTTAAATAAAGTACTAGTGCGAGAAAATAGAGGTTTGGAAAGAGCAATAGGGTTGCTCTCAAATTGATCTTTATTTATGTGCTAGTTCCCATCACTTAGTAACATACTTGGCTTCTTCATCCATAAAATGAGAGGTGGCTGGAATAGAGAACAGAAAATGGCTCTTGGAGTCATGAAGAATGAAGTTCAAGTACTACCTGTTGCATGGTAGATGAAGGTTGGTCCTGAAGTTAGGAAGATCTGAGGTCAAATTCTGTCTTTGTTACTTACTAACTGCTTGATCCTGGGCAAGTTATTTCACCACTTTCTGCTTCAGTTTCCTCAAGTGCAAAGTGAGTATAATGAAAGATCTAGGATTGTCTTGATGATCAAACAAGATATTTGTAAAGAAATTTTCAAACCTTAAAAGCACTCTATCATCATCCTCATCATCATCACTATCCTTGTCATTAATATTGCTATCATGTGCCCTTGGACAAGTTACTTAACTTCTCAGGGTCCCAGACAAATATCAAGACTGTCAAATGTAGAAAATCAGCACAACTGCTGATCTGTATTAAAAGAGATAATTTAAAAAAAAAGATCAAAGACCCAGGTCTGATTCTCTCCTTTTCTCTCTCTCTGATAAGAAAGTGAGAGAGAGAGAGAGAGAGAGAGAGAGAGAGAGAGAGAGAGAGAGAGAGAGAGAGAACATGTGCAAAATCTCATTACCATCCCCACAGGGCTATTTAAAGACAATATTATCTAAACTGTAAAAACATGATAAAAGCTTGCAATATTTTTCATCACTCCCAGTGCCTTGTGATATTAAAGAAATCTATGAATGACCTATTAAGACTTCATTAGTCTCTACTTCTGAGGATTGTTGCAAGGAGCAAATGAGATAGTTGTAAAGCAGTTAACATAGCACCTGGTACATAGTAGGCATATTATAAATACTTGTTTCCTTTTGCCTTCTTTCTTTTTCAGTTCTAATGAAAATCATAGGATCTTATGATTTTGAATTGGAAGCTACTTCAGACACCTAATAATCTGTGTATCTCATTGTACACTTTAAGAAAGATCTAAGACCCAGAGATGTTAAATGATTTACCCAATATCGCAGCTGATAAGCAGCAGACTCAGAATTTTTAGCTCTTTTGG